>NC_090922.1:1199837086-1200462086 GCF_040938575.1 Ambystoma mexicanum
TGCAGTTTGTTTAGGATACCCCTTTTCCTGGTATCCACAGAATGTCTCCTGCCTCATTAATCATTGGCACATATCTTGAAACCTATGCAATTTAACAGACAGATGGGGAAGGCATATATTATCTCCCATCTCACTTGGACCTGGCTGTTCAAGATCCAAGGCTGAACAAGCACTGAGCTAAGCATTTATGTGCCATCACAGCATTCTCTGACCACGAACATATTTCGGTTAAGGAGAGAAAATCGGATACAAACAAAGCAGGTTGTTTGTAAACAAAAGGTGGAGGCTTAGGCTAACCAAAATGGAGGCAGTTTCACAAACCCTTCTTATAGCCTAAGCCAACAGATTTTGTTCAAACATCATCGTAATGATGTATATTAATGGCCATACATTTGTGGCTCTCAATATCCTGCATAATCTGTGCATTAGTCACATTGACGGGGGGTGGTGGGACGGGACAGTGTTCCGGCTGGAACTTTTCCAGACCCCTAGAACAGCAATTACACAGCATAGACATTGTATGCAGCAGTAGAATAATAAAAAAAAAAACAACAAATAATGCAAGTGCAAGTGCAGAGAATATTTTCCAAGCCCAGGTCCCAAAATCACAACTACCTTCATTGATGTGAATTTCGGATCCCAATGTGTGTAACCTTTTAATAGCCTGAAAACCAGTAGGAAAAGAATCTATTTAAATACAGCAAGATGACATGACCATTTTGCATACCCCTCTTCTTTCAGCCAGCATGGTATCTAGCACCATTCTATTCTGAAGTGCAACCAGCCTAATAGCTTTCTGTTATAACGTCTTATTGAATAATATATCAGTTGTCTCATTAATTGTTTTCTCCAATACTCTGGCCAACCTTCTAATATTCCAGGGAGTTTATCGCCGGACTCCAAAAGGGAACTGTTGCTTTAGACATATCCCCTAATATTTGGCCAGGTGTATCATCATTGATATCCCTCCTCGGGTGGTGTTTCGATATTTCTAAAGTTGATGTCTGGTAAACCCCTGGTAACGGTATCCCTAATGTTAGGGCAAATTCTGGTGTCGGCAGAGCCGTACCAAGGATTCGCGGACCTCCAGCTCACGGAAGGCCCTAACTCCTTTAAAAAAAAGTCAAGGTCCACACAAGGAGAAAAGAGTACTGCCATTTATTGGATCAAACGGGCAGAGATAACATGCATGAAACACGGTCAGGTCTTGGCACTTCTTATCAGGCCCTTTTTAAGTTGTGGTGACATCACAATTGCATTAGTTAACAAACTCTGTCCCCAAAACCTAACGCCACTTTGGGTTGGTTCCCGAGTGGTAGGTCCAGAATGGAAACATAGAGCGCCTGGTTATTGGCGGCCGCTGGGTCTGGTGGTGAGCTTGGGCCATCCCTAAAAATTGTTACTTACAAAATGTTACATTAGGAATCATGATTGGCTGAGGAGTCCAGCCACCAGCCCCGATCCCCCAGTGTCCTGATTGGTCAGGCCACGGGCCAACAAGCATGGGATTGCCGTATTACAACAGCCCGCGAGACACCTGTCTTCATACAATGTGTACCCGTAAGATGTGACTATGTGACAGTGTGTAACAATGGGAGTCTTACTACTGCCAGGAGTGGTCCAGTCCCAGCGCTTACTGTAGATGGATTGTTGCAAGTCCTGGTCTCAAACGTGCAGCGGCTGCATCTTCCCAGTTTCCAGACCCTGGCGTGGTGTCAGGTCGGCTGGATCACGTGTGCAGAGACCACTGACGAAACTGAATTACTTCAATTTAATTTGTATTTTGCATTGGGGGTATTCTCCTCTGTGGCTTGGCCCACCAGAGTTTGGTCTATGAAAAATGTCACTGTATGGCAGAATGCTCACTGTATTGGCAGGGAAAGGATACAAGGTAGACAAAGCAAAGTTACAGTACTGCCACGAGGTTTTATACATAGGCCAATTAATATCACACCTTTTCTCCTCCAACTCCGCTATACTTGCCTGCAACCTTACCTCTTCCTCTTCACTTAGCTGCCCTTCTTTTGCATCGTTCAGTGGCTTGCCTCTGCCTCCTTACTCCAACTCCTCTATTGCTTTTGTTGCACCTTCTGCCTCTCCTGTGGTTGTCCCTTGTAATTTCAATAGTACTTGCGCGGCTATCCATTCATCTGGACCTATTCCTGATATTTCATTCTTCACCTCCTTTAGCTCTTTCTCATCAGTCTGAGCTACTTACCTCTGCCTGTGGAGTGTGCGCGGTTGGGGCATATGGAGGTAGTTTATACATAGGGTTCGAGTGACCCTCGGCTGCAGTTAACTCCCAGTGCTCTGCAGCTTCCTTTACCTCTCTGAACGGGTACGATCCCTGTTCCTCCTCATCCGCATTGTCCGAGAAGACGCTGGGAAGTGGAACACGCAAGTCCCCCGCCTCTTCTTTTACCTCCTGTATGCTCAACATCCCAGAGTAATACCCCCTGGAACAGCCTCCACAACTTGAATATTTCCATGCAGTTGCTAACTTCTTTCCTTTCTATTTGTTGTGCAGGTAGGTGAGTAGTGACTGTAGCACATCCTTCGAGAAACTGCCGTTAGGCGGCCATGCTACCGTTTTTTATCCTTTGTCCATTCTACACTGTATTTGACTATTTTATCCCTGTAAGTGGGCAAGCACTCTCGCGCCGCCCCGCCCCACAGAGCTTTCACTACTCAGCACGCTCCCTCAAAGTCCAAGGCCCCCTGCAGCCTTATACCTTACGCCGCGTAGCCTGCCTCCGTTTGTGTTGCCGCATCCTGGCACACCCTTTCACTGCGTCTGGCCCCCTGCGACCGTACACTTGATGCGGAGTACTCTAGTATCACCCTGCCTTTGCTGTGCGGGCAGCCGCTCGGCACGCCCTTTGATCATGTGCCAGCGCTGTCCGCGCACAGCTCCCAATTCACCGGTGTTGTCAGTTTCAGTCAGTATTGAATTGCGAATCTCACACTCGCGTACCACGCAGTATCCTATGCAATGACCTATGGGTGACGTCAGCAACCTAATTCTTCACAATCACTGCATCGCACGCAATGCACGCGAGTCATTCGCCGCCCCAATTCCCCATATATACAACCCCACAATCCCCACAGCTGTCTTCCCACCTCACTCGGAGTGGAGTATATGTCATCAACCAACTCTTTCTTATTCCGTAATTGAACTGCACTCGTCGCGTCGCCTGACATGTGATACGCTTCTCACCAGGGAAACTTAAGCAGTCAATACCTTCCGCAATCTTAAGATAACTACAGCTGACTTTTACGGGAATCCGACATCCACTCATCGAACTAAAACACTCAATAAATAGGAAAACCACATCTATTCGCCAAACTACAAGGCTGACTCATAGGAAATCCATATCTCTGCAGATCTGTTCACTGTCCAGATCTCTCGGCACAACAATCCTCCCATCGCATGGGACCCACCATCCTGCTCCCCGAACCGCTCCTTAGCACAAAATAGCCTACCCCGCTCTGTTCCCTATATTCCTACAGGTGCCAACCACTGCCTTGATACCGAACGTTGCTACAGTGTTATACCACCTGCCACCCTACTTAAACATCCTCTCCCCTCCCGCACAAGTGGTTGTTGCTCATTGAGTGGACCACACTTACATTTAGGCGCACGTCTGCTGCCGCCGCTGGGACGCTGGCTCCCCTCCGACTTGGCTCAGCTCACCTCGCATCCTCTGGACTGCGTGTGGGCACTTGCCAACCGCGGGCGGGATAGACTTCTCAGGTCAGCTCCCGACGGCCAATTCTCTGGTTGCAATGTCCAGTAGTGTCGCAATTACGCAAGGGTCCTGCAGTCTCCTGCGGTCCGGCGGCCGAGGGGGCTGCACCTTGCTGAGCTTATGTCACCAGTGATCTTTCTGGGGTCTCATGAGCACATCTCAGCAGTGCCTCCAACTTATTAGGGTACCAGTGGTCCGCGGACCTCCAGCTCACGGAAGGCCCTAACTCCTTCCAAATCCCAAAGAAGTTGAGGTCCACACAAGGAACAAAGAGTACTGCCATTTATTAGATCAAACAGGTAGGGGTAACATGCATGAAATACGGTCAGGTCCAGGCACTTCTCAATTTTGGGCTTGCAGGCCCTTTTTAAGTTGTGGTCACATCACAATTGCATTAGTTACTAAACTCAGTCCCCAAAACTTAACGTCACTCTTGGTTGGTTCCCCAAGTGGTAGGTCCAGTATGGAGACTTAGAGCGCCTGGTTATTGGCGGCCGCTAGGTCAGGTGGTGAGCTTGGGTCATCCCTACAAATTGTTACTTACAAAATGTTACATTAGGAATCGTGATGATTGGCTGAGGAGTCCAGCCCCTGTCCACCATTGTCATTATTGGTCAAGCTGCGGGCCCTCAAGCATGGGATTGCCATAGTTCCCAGCTTGCGTGACACCTGCCTTCATTCAATGTGTACCAGTAACATGTGACTGTGACACCATGTAACAATGTGGAGTCTTACTACTGCCATGAGAGCGATCCAGTCCCAGCGCATGCTGTAGATGGATTGTTGCAATATTGTTGCAAGGCCTGGTCCCAAACGTGAGACGGCTGCATCTTCCCAGCTTCCAGACCTTGGCACGGTGTCAGGTCAGCTGTATCACATCTGCAGAGACCGAATTACTTCAATTTAATTTGTATTTTGCCTTTGGGGTATTCTCTGTGGCTGGGCCCACCAGAGTTTGGTCTATGAAGAATGTCACTTGCAACATTGCGACCTTGACCGTGACCACATCGCCAGAGTGATTCTGCTCGCTCAGCAGCTTGAAGCTTTAGTGTGCTGGAGTAGTCTAAGGCCAACTGTGGTTCAGCTACGTTTTCAACATGGCTGTCCATATGTTGAAGCATGCTTTGGGTAGTCTGGTCCCTCGTGTGCTCCGGTCCATCCCTAGGGTTAGTAGCATGTAGCATCTGCAAGCATATACTCCAGCTCTTCTGGCGTCTTGCGTTTTTGCGGTATGGTAGCGAGCCTATATAAAAACAATAAACATGCAAACAGATTGTGTGTGTCACCGTCCTCTAACTCATAGAAATGTATGCATATATTCTTTGTGTAGGTTGGTGTGAGTGTGCTTCCTGTCTAACACAGCTATGTCGTCATGGAGTCTCTAACGACTTGTAGCTTGGCTTGTGGTGCGTTTAATCGAGTTGATCCATATAGTCACTTCCAGCTCGATCTTGATTATTGGTGCTTAGGTCGGCTAAAACCAGTGCCAACGTGGGGTTGAGTGGTCGGATGTCTGAGCACAGTGGGTGATGCGGACTGGCTTTGGGAGCAGTGGGACCATGGGTAGTTTCACATGATCAGCCATTATTATGCGAGCAGTGCTTCTTCCGGTTAGGGGCTTCTTCTGGAGGGAAGGGACTTTCTGGTTTTCCCTCTTCACTAAGTAACATGTTCCTCTCCAATCTAACCATGGATATGCTTGTTTCCCACAGACAAAGTAAATGGATCCCCCGATGTATGAGGGCCTTGTCTCATACACCAAAAATGCGGTATGCATGAATTTGTCATATGTACCCATATACCTAGAACCTTCCTTACTCAGACAAAATGGCACTGTGGCCGGATTATTAACTGTGTATACTGGAGGAGTTGCTTCTCTATTTTCTACTGGTGACCTTTGAAATTATATCATTGATTGGTATGGCCTAGAATTCCTGTCTGAGCGTTTGGTAGAGGCGATGTTGGTAGTGTTCTTGTTAGCAAACACTGACCATCCCAAAGGTAGTAGCACCTGTTGATCAAACGTATTTATATTTGTCCCATCCAAGTTACCAGTGGTACCGTTATTCCATCTATCAAAAAAACATGGCCCTAAAGGAGGCATAGCAAGATAATGGGAGAGGATATATGTACCCGCCTAACCCTTTCTCACCGTCTTGCGGATAGTGAGAACATACCCAACAATTGGTTTTGTTTAGTATCACATGAGTATCATGCATTATCCTCATGAGGGTGTTATTGAGATACCCCTCTCTGTGTTCAAGATCAAGGGGACAAAGTGTGTAGGAGTGCACATGAAAAGGGACATAGTGGAGATGACTGTAGGCAATAGTGAGGTAAGGGGGTGTGAGCTCTCCAGAAACAATAACACAGGTATTTATAAGTACAATACATGCCGCAATAGCTATACTCACATATTTGTCCCTAGTTGACCACAATTATCTGGACCTGGCCATTCCAGTAGCACGACTTTACATTTCCTTACTTTTGTGTGCCCCAAACAGAGGCATAGTCTTCCAGTGTCTGTTAAGAAGCCTCACTGATCTAGCCTCTATAAATTCATCCATTGGTGGCACCTGACCACATGGCCAATCGTGCTTGTATTCTTTTCCCTGCCCCCCTCTACATCCAGGCATCTTTGGGGCTAAGGAGGGAATATCGTTGGTTTCCTGTGGGTGCAGTATTTTATAAACAAAAATACCACACTTTCCTCCCCGCAACAAGTTCTTCCCTAGCTATGTCCGTGGTTGAGGATTGTATCTGGACACTCTGGGCACAGAGTGATCCTCAAACAGTGTGTCAGTGACTGGCAAAGGTATAACGTCTAGCTGCTTAAAATGTGAGTTTGTGTATTCTGTGTCACTGAAAGGCACGTGCTGAGGAACGTATTTGTGTTCTGCGTCTGCTACCCCCCCCCCTTTACCCATCTGTCATATGGCAAAGGCAAGGGTACTCTTTTCAGATGTGCTGCATTGATCCAGTGCTTCAGTAGTCTGGGTGGCCAACAGGACTTGGAATGGCCCTTTTCAGCAAGGTTCAAGGCTGGATTTCCGCTGGAAGTCTCTTATGAGAACGTAATCGCCAGGGCGAACGTGTGGCCAGGACTCACGTTGCGGGAAGACAAAGCTTCTTGTATCTGTTGGTGAATCAAACGCAAGTTTTGAGTCAACTGGTTACAATAGTTTACCAATAAGGGATACTCTATCTCTGTGAACTTCATCGGCCTAGGTACATTCCACACATTAGCAGATCTCCCCATCACAATCTTGTATGGTGACGGACCTTTTTTTGCTTGGGCTGTCGTTCTCATTGACGAATATCTCAATGACATGTATCACTTCGAAGGGCATGGACGGGGCTCCAAAACTGGCCTTGGGTGCTGGTGTCCCTTTCACAATGTTGTTCTGTAAACAGATTGTGCAGTGTTTCACCAGTCGGTCTGCTATTTTGGGTATGTTGGAGTTCCTCCATTAAAAATGCCTTTCGAGCTATGTGGGCTGGGCCATAGGCCATGGTTACTATGGCCTGGACATAGGCCTTAGGTAACGTTCATGTTTGCTTATTGTGGTCAACCAAACAACCCTCCTCATCCCACGCGCTGGTCCTGATCCCCAATTTTCGATTTATTCGGCTGTGTCCTTGGCCTGAATCTCCTTTACACTGCTAATGCCCTCCTTCATCATCCCACTCATCAGCCCACCTGGCAGGTCCTAATACATAAATTACTGATTGCAGATCTGTGGCAGCTTGTTTGGCTATTCTGTCTGCAAATGCATTCCCAATGTCGTCAGTAATTCTCTGGTGTGATGCACATTTCATTGTGGCTAGTTGTTTAGGAAAAGCCAATGCTGACAATAGTTGCTTTATCAACGGACCATGTTGAATCTTAGTGCCATGGGATGTTAAAAATCCCTTCTTGGCCCATAGTCTCCCAAAGTTGTGAACTACCCCAAAGGCATACTGACTGTATAAATATTCACTATGAGCTCCTGGAATATCTCACAAGCTCGAGTTGAAGCGATTACTTCTGCAGTCTGGGCAGAATTGTGGGGAATTTCAACAATTGTGTCCAAAGTGGTGATTGCAGTGCCATCTGGAAGTTTAAAGCAAGAGCTGTCACAAACTTTTTCCCCATCCGGGGAGGGTAAGGGTGTGTCAACCAAATCAATTCTTTCCTTTGTGTCTTGCTTGGTGACGTAGATCCAATCGTGATTGGTGTCATTAGTACTGTCTTTGTCTAGAGGAGGTAAGGGTTTGGCCGGGCATGAAGAATTACATCCTTTAATTTTTATGTGGGGGGCAAACAGAATGCGCTTGTATCTAGTGAGCCGGGCAGATGTGATATGCTGAGTTTGTGGTCTATTCAGTAGTACATCTACCAAGTGAGGGACCATCACGGTTAAGGAGTGACCCAAAACCATGCCTTCACTTTGCTTTACTGAGGCGGCAGCAGCAGCGGCTGCCTTGAGACATCTTGTCAAAGCGCATGCAACCGGGTGTAGCAACCCAGACTGTTCTTTCCCCCATGTTCCTGTGTCAAAACAGCCAAAGCACAACCATCTCTTTCATGCACAAATAACCCAAACTCATTCGAGTCATTTGGTGTGCCCAATAGTGGCGCGGAACACAGAGCAGTTTTGAGCATATCAAAAGCATTTTGACAAACTGTATCCCAAGGTAGAGGTAGAGCTACATACTTCTTTGTTAGTGCTAACAATGGCTTAATAAAAAAGGGAAACATTCGGAATTATTGCTAGCAATAGGAAGGCATCCCGATAAAAGGCCCTAACATCTTCCTGAGTGTTTGGTACCCTCATGCCAGATATAGTTTGTACCCTTTCAGGTGCGAAGCGCCTATCCTCCTTCGACAGGAGGTAACTTAAGTAGGCGACCTCCTGTTCACAACGCTGGAACTTTTTCAAAGATGCCTTATGTCCTTTGTCAGCTAAATGTTTTAACAAAAATATAGTATCCTCCTGACACGTGCTCTCTGAATCTGCAGCAATAAGCAAATCATCTATATGTTGTATTAGACTGCACAGTCGGGTTATTAAATCTATTATTTAAAAGTACTGCCAAATCAAGAGAGCGATGTGGCTGGAATGCTGTCTGCAAAGGTGTTTGTATATATTCAGAATACCCTCAGAGCAACATAATTTCCTTTTTAATACATTTGTCCTGTAAGTATCTGCCATTATCTGTAATACTTTTTTCTGAATTGTTGGGGAATAGTGGCCAAACGTGTCATGGATTTCTATAGGGGAAAGAGAAATCCACTTGAAAGCATCCCTAGCGCTGATGCACATTTTGTTCGGGATCTGTGATGTATATGGGTAAAGTGGGATGCAGTCATGCGGTACCAGCATCTCTAGCTTGGTACCGCTGGTCCATTTCTCATTTAATGGAAAATAATTTCAACATGTCGTCGTGCACTTGTAGTTGAGTAACCCAGGTACAGGCAAGACATTCTAATCCTGAAAATCTGAGGCGGCAGTATCAGTAAGATTTCCACAAATCTGGACCAGGTATTGTCCCATCTGTTCTAGCAGCACTTTCTATTCAGGGATGCTTTCATGATCACTAAGAGCTGGAAGCAGCTTCTTAGTTGCCCTCCTGTGTATATATTCTGGAAATGTTTTCAATGCTCTTTTTTTTTTTTGCTCAGTGGATACTGTACTATGAGCCACAGCTCTCCGATTACTGAGGGAACTGTGCTATTCAAGTAGAAGAGTGCTGGAAGTGGCAGGGAACGTTGGTGGTGCGGTTTTAGGTGATTCTAGTAGGGGAGGGAGTGTGGGCCAAGAGTCGGGGTGTGTTTCGAGAGCTGGTGGCTGTGGTTGTGCTGCCGTAGGCAGTGGTGGGACATAGGGAGTGGCGGTGCTGGAGGTGCTCCTGTCCCTGGCCGTAATAGCCTCATCCTGCTTCTGCTGGTCATGTGCTAAAGCTTTTTCTGCTTGGGTAGTATGTCTGCAAGCGTATTTCTCTCTACTTTTGATGCACTGGGTGGCTTTTTTGCGCCAATCCCGAACCACATCAAAAGCAGCAGGCCTAGCGCTTTTATTTAATAACACTGACTCCAAATAATGTATTCCTGTGAGTTCAAACAAACTATTTTGTGGCTGTTACAAATCTGGTACATGTCTATCTGGAGGTGCAAATGATATTGAAAACTATTACTTCCAACCCCACTTTTATGTACATTTCATAGGCTGGGGAACACTCGGGTAGGACAGGCTGACCATATTCTAATTCGTTTGGTTGTTTCCTATTGCAGCAAAGTGCTGCCCTACATGTGCGCATCTTACTAAAACCAGGCATTTCTTAACTCAAAATCTGTTCTTACTTGGCAAATATAAATATTTTCATACACAACCAGTTTGAAACAAACTCTCCTAATTCCAATTAAGGGCAAACCTCAATCAAACTAACTCTGTGGCTGGTGGTCCTCAAAAGCTACGATTCTGGTCCCTCGCCGGGGTGGCCTCTGACCTAAGAGACGGACGTGGATCACGAGTAGCATCTGCGTGAAACTCAGTCTCAGATTAGCAGGGATCCTTGGTACTCACTGGTCCCAGCGTCTGTTTACTCAGTCCTTGAAAAGCGATGGATCATCCTCGGAAGGGCCCCACGCCCTAGGTGCCAATTTGTAAACCAAAAACTGGTAACTGCAGACAAGATAAGAGAAGACCAACAGTCACGGGTGAAATATTAACAAGAGTGTATTCGCTTCAAGCGGACCCAGGTTCATCTACAACAAGTACAGTCATAGAGAAGTGAGCAATTAGTTACAAGATTGCTTCGGCTTTTATACATATAGATCTGCCAAGGTTGTCATTTCCCAGACAGTTTATGGTTTCCTGCAACGTATAGAATCTTCTGCAATGTAGGTTCCCAGCGCCAAGACAAGTTCTCACCCACCTAATCTATGTTTGTCCGACCTAAGGTCACTGTGCATCTGTGCCTCTGCAATAACCCCTTTCCCTGCTATGCACGGAACGTCTCTGCATTGTTAATCATTGGCACATGCATCGTGAAACACACACAATTTAACAGACAGATACGGGTAACATGTCTGTTATGTCCATTCCCACTTGGGCCTGGCTTTTTAAGGTCCAAGGCTGAACAAATACTGAGCTAAGCATGTGCCATCGCAGCCTTCTCATGCCGCGAACATATTTAGGTTAAGGAGAGAAAATGGACACAAAATTGAGTCCGTTTGTGAACATATGATGGAGGCTTAGGCTTACCAAAAAGGATGCAGTTTCACAACCTTGCTGAGCAATTATAAAAAAGAGTCATGGGGACAAGGGTGAAACTGACCAGAAGCCCGTTGATGAATAAATCAGTGTTAAGAATAGTACTGAAAAAGCAAATATCTCAGCATTGCCAGCACTTATGGACGTGCCCATGCAAACTAAGATAACCTTGTGTTTTTTAAACCTGCAATGATCCCACCTGCAGACTCTATGTAATTGCCCAAGATGGCCACAAATGTGCAGACTCTGGAAGACATGGATTCAGATTCTGTAACCTCTATAGACAATAATGGCTCCCTTTTGAAACTCTGGCACGTGGTTAAAAGGAATTCAATGATGCCGGCTGATTTCAAGCCAGAAAATATCCTGTCCTCCATTCTTTTCCGAACACCTGATTTGGAAAATGTCATGACCTCCTCTGAGTCGGCACCTGGCGAGAGTGACGTTGAGGAGAGTTTGTAGAGGTCAAGGAGGCATTTTCTGAAACAAGCCAATTTACCTCCCCCGTTGAGAAGAATTTATTGGCGGTATTTGAAGAAAAAATGGAGGCACTATTTGCACTTTGCTCAAACATGGCTGAGGAACAGCTCTCTCTAAAGGAGGGAGTGCTTGGCCTAGCAGATATGCTAAGGAGAGCAAGGGGCATGCACCTCCAGGAAGCTGACCAATTAACGGCTACTACTACCATCGGCACCACATCTTCACCTAGGCAGGCTGACATCCATTAAGAGAGTGCCTACGTGTTGGCAGAGTCGGACAGTGGGACATTGGAGGCTGCCAAACTTTCTATCTTAAATGCCCCCAATTCCCCCCCTAGTAAACGTAGACTTAAGAAGGTAACAAAGAAAGGGGGGTCTCAGCCAGGGAAACGGAAGTCTAAGCAGGTACATACCGGCTTTGCCATGCAAAAAATGAAATGTTATGGGGGGGCCCTTGTGACAAATAACTCAGAGGATGGGGAGACAAGGCAGGTATGCCTCAAAGGCCCTCTTGATGGCTGGGTACCCAGATCCCTTGCTAAACCAGTCATTCCACAGGCTATTCCTGTGGGGCCTTCCTCACAGATTTCTGAGGTAACAATGAGTGGCAAGCAGCCGTTGTCTCAAATAATCTGCGAAGTACAGCGTTGTGTGCTGGCGCGACAAAACCAATGATTGTTGAACCTGCACATTCAAGTGGGAAAGTTTGTGTCCCGGGAAAGCACACTTTGCTCCGTCAGTGGCAGTCAATTCGAAAGCCCAAATCACAGGAAATCTGCTTCCCCAATAGTGCTATCAAGTCTCCTCCTCAGGCAAACCGCTAACTTGGTCTGACCAGGTAGAACAATTAAGGCCCAAGGCCGGTCGCTTGGGGGGTGAGAAACTTTATTCATCATGGTGTTCAGAAAAGTTTATGGAGTCAAGCACCACAGCATACAGTCCTTTTCTCAATAGATTGTGGCTGCTTGAATTACCACACATAATTCTGGCTCTAGGCATAATATCGACAAAGGTCTTTACCAAGCTGGAGCTGCCAAAATTCAACAGCATTGATAATTGGGTTGTTGTAACTTTTGTGTCCCTCTTAGTGGTAGAGCGTATATGTTGCCTAAAAGGGGACCTATGCATTGGTGCCAGAGTGACTACCAATCCCACTGAGTAATGCACTAGTAAGGCCCATCCCAATTTTCTAGCAGTCCACATAAAGAATGTGGGAGTCAGCATTAAGCCTAGGCGACCCTGTGCGATCCCCCGGGAGGTATGTTGACTGCGGAAATCATTGATATTGCCATGGAGAATTTCAGAGATTGCATGATGTACTTCTCGGAAGGAATTATTATTTTAACTGGGGATTTTAATGTGCATTGCACTATTGAATCTTATACAGGGGAGGGGCCGGTCAGAAAAAAAGGGGGGCAGATTGCCAGGGTTAAGGAGTGGTTGGGAGCTTTGGCCGAGTTTGAACTCTACTTGGTCTAATGCTTCTTACATCAGCCAAATGGATTTCATCTTTACGAACAACCGCCTTGCTTAGCATAATAGTATGGTGGAGACCAGGGCCTCCTTGGCAAGTGAGCATGTGATGCTCATACGGAATTGCCATATGACTTGGAGCAGGTCTAGCGAAAGACTGGGCTGTAACCCTGTTGTTTTCAGGGAAATGGCGCTGGTCAGCAGGAACGATTGAGCAGTTCAATCTCTCTCTGAGAAATAGTGACCTCAATGATGCTAAAATCCTATTATATTGCAATAAAGATTTAGGTAATCCTTGTTTGGCTCTCTTGAGCAAAGTTGTACCTTTTAAACCAAATGGCCCTCTAAATCGGACACACCGTTTTGGTATCGCTATTGCCAAAAAGAAGCGAGCGCTGAATTCAGCTTCTTGAAAGATACAGAGAAATGGTTCGCTCTTGGAAGGCGACTAGCAAAAAGAACTAGCTGTGCTCAGGGGCAGGTACAAGAATTGGCTATTGAACCACAGGTTTTATAAGAATGATATGGGGTGGTGATTATTTAACGGGTTCATGAGGATAAATGACTCTAGGAAATTCTGGTACTGGCTCCGGGGGCATGAGTCGAATGTGACACAAGCACAGGAGATTGTGGTGGTAACTGAGGACCAATGGGCAGTATTCATTGGCAATGTTTTTGAAGGTGGGGAAAATGGGGTATGGGAAGCCAAATATATGGCAAATGCATTGATGAGCTTGCACATAAAGTTGGCAGGTCTGGAGACCTGTATAATTAAAACTAAGGCCTCGGTGCGGTCGGTCCGGATGGCCTATCAAGTCTGGTACTGAAGGCTAATCCGCAAATGTGGGCTCCTATCTTAAAGTAATTCATGCAGATTTGTGAAACCGGTTACATTCCAAGAACATGGAAAGAATTGATTTTAATTCCAGTTTATATAAAAGGCCCCATAACCTGCTCTCCAATTATAGATTGTTGGCAATGCTTGATTACTGTTCAAATATATTAGCCAACCTTTTATTGGAGTTGCTGTCAGCTTGGGTGGATGAGAAGGGCCTGCTAACCTACCAACAAACGAGATTCAGGAAGGGCTGTGCAACCTTTCACTCGATCTGGACCCTCCTGACCCTAATCTCGGACACCCAGTGTTACCTTTGTACATCACTGCATATGTTGTGTTGATTATTCGGCTACGTTTGACAGTGTGGTCAGTGTAAAACTCTGGGCTATGCTTGAAAGCTGATAGATCCATCTGTACTCTATTTTATCAAGCGCTTTACAGGGAGACTGAGGTCAGAGTCAGACTCTGCCAAGAGGGAGAACTGTCTGTGCCCTTCCCCATCAGGTGAGGATTGAAACAGGGGTGCGCTTTGCACCCTTGCTTTTCAACCTATATATCTTCCAGCTCCCTCAGAGGTTGAGACAGGTAGTGAATTTTCTGCCACAGTATGGCAGAGAGGTACTTCCTTGCTTGCCCTATGCGGACAACGTTGTCATTTTGGATCACACCAAGATGGGTCTCCAACGCTCCCTCTATGCACTCTGTAGTTTTTCGAGCAACCTGGGCCTCAGTCCAAACACAAACAAGACTACGGTCATGGTTTGTGGTAGGGGGGGCTTATGCCAAGGTTCCACTTAACTCGTGGCTGGGAGGGGGCGGGCTAAGCTGGAACGAATCAAGGAATATAAATATCTGGGTATTCTCATTAGGTCAAACTTGTCCTTTGTCCAATTGGCTGATGACATAACCCATACAGTTTGGTATAAGTGGCTCACTCTTAGAAAAACGATTGATGCATTGGGGGGGGGGAAGATGCATTCGAGCAAATGTTCTAGCATACAAGACTTCAATCATTCCTGCAATGATGTATGCTCTAGAGATATTTCCCCAAGAGCGGTGGTTCCTTTGCGGTCGTTAAACCTACTGGTGGAGGCGATTAGTTTGAAATCTGCCTCCCATCTTTAATCTCACTTTGGTCATTGGTGGCCTGTACATTTTGGACAGGGTACAGTATGACCTGGGGGGAAAGGATTCTCTACTGTGTCATACAGTGCAACACTCTTTGAGATTCTCCAGGAGTACTTGGTTTAGGAATCTGGACTAACAAGAGTAAGAAGGTTTTTGGGGGACATTGGGGTGTCCGCAGTACCGGAATCTTGGCTCGAGTATAATCTGACCAAGATATCTGAGAAAGGCACAGTCATTTGATGCGGATCGGGCATTGACACATCTAGCGACACTCCAGAAATGTGCCCAATACACACACCATGCTTTTGTCCTGGGAGCCCCAAAGGCATATTTAGTAAAACTGTGTCCCGGCCCTTATTAGATTTATTCTTTCCTTAAGTATGCAGACCCTCCCGGTCCTGGAAATCACGGGGGCCTGGGTGGGTATATTGCATAAAGATCGAATTTGCAGACTTTGCTTCAAATGTATGGATTCAGCCCAACATGTTCTTTTTATTTTTTTAATTAAACATTTTATTGTTTTAACAAAAAGAGAAACAAAAACAAAGACTTGCAATTGGTTACAAGTCTTACCCCGTACACATTAGTCTCATAGATGTCACCCAACGTTCAATTGACCGCATACGCTTCACATAGGCCCTGCCTCACACCACTCCACTGTGTCCATTAGCCCAACATGTTCTGACTCAATGTGAAGTGCTTGGTAGTGTCCATTAGAGAGCATTTGATAAATTATGTCTGCTGTCAACTGACCAATTTTGGGGCACAGTTATTGGTCATAGCGGCGCAACGGCGTACCATGTGTGGAAATGAATGGCTAGTAGACTACGTGCACCCTCAGAAAGGTCTTAATGAAATGTAATTGTGCAATTTTTCTGTCTAATTTTAGTACTATGTATTTTTAAAATAGATTTTATCATGTTAGGAAAAATGTATTTGTAACTTACTGTTTTAAGATCCGTTTTTGTATATTGCCCTTTTACTCTTGCTTTTTCGTGTAAAGTGTTTAAGGCTACTATGTAACCAAATGCACTATAAATAAATAAATAGTATGTGTATGAGTTTAGACCAATCTCTAATACACTACTCTCACAACATGCACCATCCACCCAACTGCCTTGAAACATGTCATTTGTAAGCTAGTTGTTCACATACCGAACACTCGTGTCCCACCAGTCTATCATACTCCTTTGCCATACACAATGCGCCATAGGCTGATATGCCATACATTCAGGAGCCTTATATACACATACAACATAAACACATGTGCTCACATGACATATGCCATACACTCACATGCCCTATGCAATTCAGCCATACACTCATAGGTGATAGACCACTATGCAATACATTCATATGACATACATAGAGGGCATACACATATATGCAATACACTCACATTCTATGCACTTGTGACATACTCATATGCTATACACCATACTCTCCACAAAAACACAAATAAAATTGCAAAGGAAAGTTGTAGTTACTCTAACAAAAAGTTTGTCTCCAAACAGCAGAGACAACAGAAGTTCAGCCACTCACTCTATGCCATTACAACTTCAAACGTAAAGGTCAAACACTCACTCCAAACCACCACAAATCCAACTTTAACACTCACTCTAAGTATTAGTGAGATTACATTATTACCATTGTTTAACTGAGATTTAATGTTGGATTTGTAGTGGTATTAAGGTCGTAGTCGTCCATTTTGTGAATGAAATTGCTAATTTGTAAATTAGGGAGCATTAAGTAGGCTGCTGGTCAAAAGACCAGTCCTGCCATTCAGTTGCTCCTCCTCCCACCACCTATTTAATCAGTCCTCCTTGGGTGCCCTCATCTCCGGTGTCCTCAGCAAAGGAGGTGCAAAGACAAGGACCTCACCTGTTTGTGCCTGACCCGCTCTTCTGAATGTCACCTACAAACTAATTGCTACTACTGCTACTCGCCAAAAGACATCACCATGTGTCTCCTCACTCCACAGCCCATCCCCACTCGGACTAGGGTTGAAATGGCCAAGTGCCCTGGGCAGCCCCAGCAAGCTACCTTGGTGAACCTCATCAATATTACCCTTGCCCCCATTCAACACTAACAGAACACAGACACACACCCTCTCATGTTGACCAATGCTTGCTCAGCAGTCGCTCATGCTGCAGATATCAGACTTCTCTCATACAACCTTGATTCCCTATTCATCACTGAAACATGGTGTATCCCATCCACCCACGTATTTTCAACTTCCTCTTACCCCAGGGCTACTGCATCCAACATGCCGACTGGCAAGGAAGGGCATAGTGGCAATCATCCACAGGAGCGATTGGCAAGGCTCCATCATCCCCTCTTCCAGAACAAGCTCATTTGAATCACTTGCCTGCCGGTTCCCACTATCGCACAAGGAATCCATCTTCCACCTCATCTACAGACCACCTCGCAGGAGTGACTCTTATTGCAGACATCTCCAACTTACTCTACTCTGCCAAATTAGCACATTCAAATAATGTCTTTCTCTGTGATTTTAACATCCCTGAGTCAGTCTAACAACCACACTAAAAACATGCTTTTTGCCTCCATTGAACTTAAGCAAATTGTGCTCTCCCCCACGCACAACAAAGGTAATACCCTAGACTTGGTCTTCACATCATCCCCCTTTTATCAACTGTGCAGACCCTATCCCACATGACTGGCCTGACCATGCTGCCATCCCATTATCAGTCACCGACTCGATACCGGCTCACAAAGGTCAGGCTAAACTACGCGGCTCATTCAAAACCTTCCTGGTCACTGCTAGAAGCAAACTTTGTAGACTACCCCACCACAAGGGAATGCCTCGGCCTTCCTGGAATTATTCAGCAACTCTATGAAACTGGTGGACACTCATGCCCCCCTCCTAAAATCCAGCTGGGCTAAGACCAAACCATCTGTCCCATGGAACACCCCCGAACTAGCCCCCAACAAACACTCAGAGCTGCTGTAGAGAAATGGTGGCTCAAAAACCATAATTCGGAAGACCTTGCCAATCTCAAATCTCTGCGTGCAAACTGTAGGATTCCGATTATTAAAGATGCTTACTACTCCACCACCATTGCGGCAGCCTCTAATAGGAGCAAAGCCCTCTTAGAAGTAGTAAAGCATTGTACCAAACCCTCACCTGGCCCTGAAGTACCAGCAACTCAATGACAATGCAACTGAATCAACACATGTTTTATTGAAAAAACAGACAAAATCCAAGAGATCCTGCCCCTATGTACCAAATTATCTCCACTTTCCCCCTGGATCTCCTAAACATGATTGCCTCCCTCAACCTACTTCTTACTCTGACGATATAATTCCGACCTACATCATTAAACAATTCATGGGCTCGGCGCTTAATACGCTCCTCCGTATCATCAATGCCTCCCTCGCAAAAGGACCATTACTGGAAACCCTCAAGACTGCTCTTATATGACCTCTTTTGGAAATAAAACAACCCTAGATCCAGACGACCTGGCTAACTACAGGCCCATTACGAACCTCCCATTTATTGGCAACATCTTGAGAAAAGTAGTTGCTGCACATATACTCGCCAGAATTGAACAACTTCACCTCCTAAATGACTATCGGGGTTCTGGCCAAAGTGTAGCATCGAAACAGCCACCATCCAGGTGGTGAATGATGCTCATCAAATGATGGATAAGGGCAACTCATGCCTCCTCTTCCTCCTTGACCTCTCGGCTGCATTCAACACAGTCGACCACCGCCTCTTTCTCGTCCTCCTTGCTGATGGGATGGGATTCTCTGGTACTGTCCTTAATTGGTTTACCTCCTACCTTTCAGGCAGACACCCGGCTGTCCAGATGAACTCATTGCATTGTAACAGACTCCAGGTCTCCTGCAGAGTCCCTCAAGGCTCAGACCTGTCACCACTCATGTTTAGACTTTTACATGGAGTCTCTGGGCACTTTCATCAAAGATCCCAATATAGCCATCCACCAATACGCGGATGATATTCAGTTGTACATGAGAGGGCATAGCGTGCAGGACATCCTGCGTCTCTGCAATTACCTACCCATCATCCAGTCCTGGATGGCGATTGTCTTTCTCAAACTAAACCCATCCAAGACTGAATTCGTCCTCATCAGTCCACCCGCTAAAAATCAACTTGTCCAACAATGGCTCAATCATATACACCTAGAAGGATTTGATCCACAACTCTCAGACTCAGTAAAATCCATAGTCTTCCCCATTGACAGCAATCTGTCTGTCCAGAAACACCTAGCCAAAATAAAAACAAATTGCCAGGCTCAGCATCACTACCCTTTAAAGAAATCCGACCCTTCATCACTCTGGAGGATTTCCGGACTGTAGTGCAGGCTCTTGTGGTCTAGCACATCGCTGGAAGGAAATGCTCTCCTGACAGAGCTCCCAGATGCTCACTTGACTCCCCTAAAAGCAGTCCACCACACTGCAGCAGGTCGTATGGGATCACGGAAATTTTAATGAATTGTCACCGTCCTATGCAAACTACATTGGCTTCCACTCCAAGGCAGGATTATGTTCTAGACTGCATGCATCATCTACAAAGCAGTCACGAGTAGCACACCAGCGTACCTGGCAGTTAAGCTCCACACCTCTGGTGGCACACTACTCACGGAGCAAATCGACCAACCAGCTTGAATCACAACTTGTCCATAAAGAGAGGACCCGCAAACCAGCCTTCTCTTGTCATCCACCCAAACTCTGGAGCTCGATCCCAGTGTCGGCTCGGAATGCCCCCACAAGTCTCCAATTTCGAAAATCTCTCAAAACAAGGCTATTTCAACAACACCTGACCAAGGCTGAATTTCAATGGATGCACAGACCTCGCAGTACTGTACTACTGTTAAAAGATGCCAGCCCAAATGCCGACTACCCACACCCTGTACAGCGCTCCACTGCTCTCGAGCAAGGTCTGCGCTTTAAATAATGAAATAAAAATATAGGGAAGAATTTGATGAAGTTGTCAGACCTAAAAATGATGTAGTAAAACAAACTGCAAAATTCCACATGTGGCAAAGTATGTTTATCAAATTTTGTATCCGAGAGGGCTGTCTTTTTGTCAAGGTTGCACATAACCCCATGAGTGTGAGGGAAGGCGTGCAAAAAGGTAGATCGGGTTGCTATAATGAAATGAATAAGGATGGCTATCTGGAATGCCTCTGCAATATTAGAAGAATATGGAAACAAGCAGAACCTAAGGGTGCTTATGTTTCTCACCGAATATGCAAGTGGGCTACAAGTGTAGTACAGATGGACCTACTGAAGTGGAAGAAACTTTGACTCCAACACACTATACATAGTTATGAAAGATTCACTCCACTCCACCCTGCACATTTCAAAATGAAATGTATATATTATATCCATGTTGGCCTGTTTTTGTGTATAATCCATGTCGGAGCACAAGTTTAGTCTGATGACATTTTAATTAATTCTGCGACAATCAGAATTTGCTTTTTTTTTCCTTAAATGTTTCATATTGAAGACAATATCTTCAATCTAAGATCCTACCACTCCTACATTCAATACCCCAATTAAAACTTCACTCTAGTACAGATATGTAGTCACAATTTTAGAGGCTGAGAAACCTGGGGCGCTGCAAGCACCAGAAGTAGGAATCCTGTCTTTTTGCTTGTTGGTAAGTTATTAGATTAGGTCAACCTGTTCGGGCCGTCAGATCTTCCTATTCCCACCAAGAGATGGTTTACAGAAACTAAAACGGAACCCTCCCAAAATCATAACTTTCATAAGTTGCCCAGATATGAAAGTTGAAATATTCCATGCACTTGACAACCATGTGGACCCCCGCCGGTCATTGCTGTGGCTACCTGCGTGTTATCGATACCTGAACATGTACAACAATTTTGTAAACTTGGGACAAAAAGAGGTGGAATAGGGTAAAGCAGAGGTGTAGACAGGGTAGAGGCCCAACCAAAATCTGTAAATGCCCACTCAGCAGCTCTGTGAGGGCATTAACAGATGTTAAGTCACTTTGGTCAGGCCCCACTTGTTAGACAATCCTGGTTACGCCTCTTGGGTAAGGTAGATAGGACATTGACATTGGGGAAAGGTTTGATGTTATTGGATCTGTGGTAACAAAAGCTCTCCCTCACATTTGACCAAAGATAAGCTACAAGACATTTTGTCAGGTGCAGAAATTGCACCGTCGCACATGCTTGCACAGGTGCATGACGCGATTTCTAGTGATGCACTTGTGGTTAATTTCCTCTATTACTTATAAATGTGTGTATTTGTCTTCTACCCCTCCTGTTCACCGGCTTGGTGCACTCCAGGATGCTTTCTGGTTTGATGCTGAATGGCGAAGAGCTAAATTCAATCTGAGGGCTGTCATTAGTAATACATATAAAACAGCAGGGGCCATATACATACTCGAAGTCCAAGAAAAAATTGTTTATTGAGCTACAGAGCAGTTTGAAGAGGTTATAGGCGATAGAGTTTTTGAAATCTTGTTGCGACTGGATTTAGAGATGATGTGCAGGACATCGCTAGCCTGATATCATTATTGCCATGGGTAGCACAATTTAGGTAAATTCTGTATAAAGATGGCACACCTCCTTCTTTAATTTCAAAACTGGGGCGGGAAAGCACTAGCATTATTTTTTCATCTGATGAAATATTGGAGGCCATAAAAAGCGCCAACCCGGGCAAAGCTCCTTGCCCAGATGGAATTAGGCCAGAAATCTTTAAGTGGTTCCCTGAATGGTGGACCACGGTTTTTGTTAAAGTGTTTAACTAAATTGCTTCTTCCTTGATTCTCCCACTATCCTGTACAAAGAATCTTATTAAGCCTATTTTGTGACCCTCACTGCTGCAGGGCTGAACTTTTTGCCAACTGTCTTGCGAGTAGGTTAGAGCAATGTGCATTGGAAAATCATATACTACCGATTTACCAAGCAGGGTTTAGAAAGAGCTTCACGTCAGATGACCATGCATTGGTCCTTGCTACTATAACAGATAAATATGTGAAATCTAGAGGTGGAATGCAGGTTTTGTGGACCTAGCTAAAGCTTTTGATTCTCTTGATCGCTCCCTCTTGTGGAATAAGCTACACAAAATGGGGGTTCCTTCCCTTCATCTGAAATTAATTAATTCTCTGTATTCCAATACTAGGGCTTCAGTGATTGGGCATCCTAGATTTGGGGCTAGTGAGGAGTTTGTGACAAACAAGGGTGTTCGCCAAGGCTGCACAATGGCCCCTTTACTCTTTGTCATCTTTCTTTTGGATTTTATGATAGACCCGCTGCAGCGAGGTCAGTCCCTGCCTCGTTTAAATTGAGTCTTCTACCCCTTACTTCTATATTCGGACAATGCCATTTTATTAGATGGATTACGGACCAGTTTGAGCTATGCAACTAGTTACTTTGAGGCTAATGGCTTGAGCTTAAATCTAAATAAAACCAAGATGGCGGCTTTGGAACCAATAAAATGAAATATAATTGATCTATAAATAATACAAATATTGATCCTGTGAATTCATATTCCTATTTAGGTGTGGTTTTTTTGAGTAATTGTTTATGGTCTGCACAACTACAGCTGCTGCAAAACTGGTTAAGAACTGGCTTGGGGGGGCTTGATGCGATGTTTATCATAAATATGGCAGCTTCCGTCTAGACAAATGTATCCAGATGCTGGAAGCAAAGGTGCATTCATCTGTTTACATTGTAGCGAAATTTGAGGCAACATGTCCAGCTTGGCCCTGTATCGTAATTTGGACATCTGAGGAAGCTGCTTGGCGTGGGTCAAAGCACCCCAGGCTTAGCTCTTGCCTTTGAAGTAGGGGTTTTAAATATCAGCGTGCGTGCCGAATATAGATTTCTTGGCTACTTTCAGAAAATACACTCCGGCTCCTCGGAGAATCCAAATATTATGAATTGCATGGGTGAATTAATAAAAGCCGGTATCTATGGGGAGTACCCATGCCATACAGGATTTACAGCATTTTCTGTTTCTGTACAAGAGTATTGGATCTAAGACGCCAGTGGCTTAAAAGACATTTTATCTGTGATAATATTAGAACTGTTCTGGAGGCAATGAATTTTGATTCATGTTTTATGAACTGTCTCTGTGAATATATTGTTTCTGCTTTAATTCCATTGTTATCATTATATGTGGTTATAAATGTACAACCTTTGCTCTTTTTTTTGTAGTGTTTGCAATTAATTTTTTTAATAGTGTTTTAACTTCTGTAATGTGTATTAAATTGTATTTCTCTTTGTAAATGGTGAAAACCGACAGTATTACCTACCTCAATAAAAGCTGGCAGTGGTCACATTGGGCTACTTGTACTAATCTAGGACCAGCTAGCACTCTGGGTCAAAATAGTGTTTCTCTTTTATAAACCACTGGAAAAAGGGATCCCAGTGCTCCAGATAAGATTTTGGAGTGAGAGTATTTTACTTCCTATTTTTTGAAGGTGGAAGTAAAATTATTTTTAGTGAGTTCAAAAGTTAGTCCCATTTCCAATGGTAGTATTTAATAGAGCTAAAATAGGTTTTAACTGTAAAATAGAAGTGTTTTGCAATATTTCTTTGCAAATTAAAACATACATTTTCATATCTGGCAGTAATAATAGTTTCTTTCTGTGGCACTACTTACACTACTGATCCACACTTATCCATGGAGCTGTGAGGGTGAAAGCAGAATGATAGGCTCCTATGTGTCAGTTTGATATTTTTTTTGGGAGTATTTTTTTTACCGCCTAGTTTTATTTTTGGGGAATATTTGCATATGTTTGGAGCGTAAAAGTGGCTAATGCACACCTTATCTTTAGGGCTGGTTGATCCTCTGAACTTTGGCCTTATGATATTTTAGGACCTCTGGCATTTGGTAAAATGAATAGTTCCTGTTAGAATCTCCTCGATCCCTCTATCACTCTTTCGTCCAGTTGTACTTGTTTTGCACCCTTATTTCTTGGTGCACTTCTGCCTCTATTGCTGTGTCTTCGCTCTGTTTCCCCTATCCTGAGTCACCTTTGCTCTCCTTTGGATTTGCTTGTCCTATTTCTGCAGGCCAGTACGCTCACTCCTTTAATATCCTTCTCACTCTCCCCTTTGCGGCTTCTACAGCTCATGCATGCTAGGTCTTCCTCTTGCCCTGTTCCGACTCCCGGCTCATCACTACACTGATAGCTGTGCTTCATTCCCCGTTTCCCCCCTGTTCTCTCCAGCCTTCCCTCATGGTGCAAGTAGTGTTGGGCTAAGCCCTGGTCACTATCTCTTCCACCTGCATCCCTCCTCAGCAGGAGGTCAGTCTTCTTTCTTTCTGATTTCTGTGATTATCACTTCACTCATTTCGGAACTCTTACAGTTCTACCCATTTAGTCTAAATCCATGCCATTTCCTCTAATTGAGGCAACTAAAAAGCCTAATAAGATCAAAGAGTACAAATGGGAACATGACTTGGTCAAGTACCTTGGGATAGTGGTAAGTAGGGATCACTTCCAATTACTGATCGAAAACCATTTTAGATTCCTAAATTCTCGAATTTCAAAGGTCAATAGCTGGACGTCACGCCCACTATCTTTATTTGGTAGGATATCGCTAGCAAGATGATTATTGTGCTGAAATGTTTATCACTTTCAAGGTATCCTAGTATGGCCTGTGAGGGAGTTTTTCATAATCTAAGATCAATATTAGCACACTTGCTTGCTCACCAAAGAACCCAAGTATCTGCTGGGATATTTCGTCACATCCATACGGGCAGGGAGGCATTGCAGACTGGTAAACAGAACTCTAGTAGTCAACTGCACATGTGCGATGTGGAGCATTCTGGATGCCAAGATCACTGGGGTGTCTGCACATACAGATTGAGAATTATTCCTTATACCATACAGTCTCTGTTATCAGATTTTCAGACAGACGAGTGCACATTTGATCCAGTCAGATACACAGTGGCTGCATAGAAAAGGTTCCATAAGAGACTAAATCTTTGCAGGCCCTGTTTTCCAGGCTTTTCTTTACAGTATATGCAGGAGTTAAATTTGCATGCGATCAAAGGCATGGGGGTGAACTGGTTAAAGTTTACCTGGGGGACATGTTCCCAAATGGTGAATTTGTCTCTAAGGATTTGTTTACGACAGCTTTGTCATTGTTCGAATATTTCAGAATGCCGAATGCTTGAAGACTTAGTTTCGAAGCAGCAGACCACCCCCTCCATTCTAAAATCTAACTATCAGCTGGATGGAAGCGCCTGGTACCTACAGTTTATAAATGGATCCAAGTTGCTTCTCTGGAGGTTAGCCATGTTGCAAAAGTTAAATGGGAGAGGGATACTGATGCTATAATGGAGGATAGGAAATGTGGCGGACTACATAACTACAAACGAAAAGCCTCTGATTATCCAGTGAGTGTTACATCAAGCATATACTACATTTGTATGCTCCGATGTGGAATTGTCTATGCTTGAACTTACAACTGCACTTAAAAGCCTTGTGACATGCAGGTTCCATTCTGAAATCACCTGCTAACTCTAGCTGATTCCGGCCGGCCTCCACTTAAAGCTCATAGGTTATTGGATTACTGGGAAATGTGTTGATGGATGACCTGATACATTGACAAAAACAATGCCTTGTGCTGTGAATCGTAATAAAAAATGTTTTTTTAAACTTTAATCACTTATTGCTACGCTGTCTTCATTTCTCACTTGTCTACAAAAGTAGATCCCCGAATGAACTTGGGAGGTTTAAATCAGCCACTGATGCAGACGATTGCTGATTTCCAAATCACTCCCCACCAATTTGATCATTCAATTAGTTTGGGCAGGTGAATACCCAATTTGTGTTTTCTGTCTGTCCATGTTCATTAAAGGTGCTTTTTCATAAAATCCAATGAGGTTTGAATGTGTTTTAAAGCTTGCTTCCTCACTGATTACCTCACTGATTATTTTATGTAAAGGTCCCAAATAATTGAGTACTGAATTAAGAGCCGATCTTGGTGTAAATCCTAGTAAAAAAAACACCTCTTTGCCTTCAATATCATGTTTTACTCGTAGATCTAAAGAGTTGCTTTTAGACAGTGGTGTGACATGTTATGAAAACGTCACAGGTGAATGATAAAGAGCCAAAAGTGCTATTGAGTTACAATACTGATGTAGCTAGTGCTACCTGTATTAGTTTGGATTCATTAATAGACTGTTGTGAAAAGTGCAACTGCTGTGACTCTAGTGTAGTTACAGGAGGGCAAGATATTGAAAGGTGCACCTTGGCACTTGCCAGTTTTTGCACGTGGCTGTTCACACACGTGCTCAGAGGCCGTTCTTAACACTCCTTAGCAGGGCCATTTTAAGCACTTTCGGGGCCCTGGGCACGGACATCTTTGGGGTCCCCCTCCACCAAACCAATGGAATTAAGTGATCAGGAATATCTGGTCACACTCTTCCGCCCTACCCCCTCGTCATGATCACAACCTATAAGTTGATATGCTGCCTCACAGCATGCAAAAGTAAGCATGTTTACTCCCTTTAAGTCCCCTTACCCAATTCCTTCTTACTCTAATCAGAATAATGAACAAGTAGCATTTGAAGGCCAACATTAGCAGTCTATGGAGAGGTTACTTCTGTTCTAGTATAGATATTATATGATATATGATATGGCATTTATAACACGCCTATAAACAAGTGTTTCAAGGCGTGACGAGGCAAGGGAGGGAGAACAGAGGGAAGACAGACAGCATTCCTAGTAGGACAGGTGTCATTCAGATCGCGCAAGTGCATGGGGAAGTGGAGGGGACAGTGCAGTACATGGGATAAGAGAATAAATAATAAGTAAAAGTACAGCCAGCTGGTGGCAAGTGCAAGGGTAAGTGCAGACACTAAGTTTCAAGAGCTTGAAGTGGGACTGTAGGGATACAGAAACAGTCCCCAAGTGTGGGGGTTGCCAGGAAGGCAGTGTAGGTGTGCAACTGGTGGGGGACGGGACCTGGGCCTCAGATCAGAGGGTTGCCAGGTAACCAGTGCAGTTTCAGCCAGGAGAGTCAGCAGAGGAGAGGAGGAGAAAAAGCAGAAGCAAAGAGAAAGGTTTTGAGGTGCTTCCGGAACCGGAGATGATTCTCCTCCAGTTTCATGGAGACAGGGAGGCTGTTCCAGAGGGAGCCCTCAGCCGAAGAAAAAGATCTACCACCAATGTGTTGCTTGGAGAAGCGACTGACCCTGAAGGAGTTGGAGGCGGATGAGGAAGAGCTTGAGAAGGAAGATATTTAGGAAGAGAGTTGAAGTTATTGAGGCCCCAGGCCCCAGAATGCCTTGTGGACAATGCAGAGGGTTTTGAACGTAATCCTCGCAGCCACTGAGAGCTAGTGCAGAGATTTGTCGATCCCTGGGCTTGGGGCCAAGGACAAGTCTCGCAGTCCTGTACTGGATGAGTTGCAGAGGGCAGAGGTAGAAGCAGGCAGATTTAGAAGGAGGCTGTTGCAATAGTCCAGCCTAGAGAGAACCAGAACTCTGGAGACAGTCTGCTTCTGGGGGAAGGAGAAGAAAGGAAAAATACCTCTCAGGAGGTGAAGCTGGTAGTGTGACTTCTTAGAGATGTCAGAGAGAAGGAGAGTGTGGAGTCGAAGATGACCCTGAGGTTTTTAGCCTCATAGGTGGGAGCAGGAAGATAGAGGAGACTTTTTATCAATAGCATCCACGAGGTAATATAGCCTGTAGTATTAATGCAGCACTGTATGTAAAAGGTACATGTAACCCAGAATAGACACAGCCTCATATTCGCTGTCTCACAGAATGCAAAAGTGCTCAAGCATGGATAGAGGAGACCAGCTGGAAGGAATGAGAAAGCTAAACATAGCATAGCATGGATAGTGAATGCGGATTAGAAGCTACTAGGAAGGGGTCTGTATTCAGACAGACTGAGATTAAAAGTGGGACATGGTTTACAAATAGTGCTGCCTGGGGTGTGCAATATATCAATGCTGACTGTCATAGTGGAAGCAGCACAATTACCAGTGAAACCATGAGTGAGGCTATTTCGAAGATCATACATTGAGACGGATATCACTCTGAAGGGCTGACAATTCGAAAGGTTTAGGAACTGGCAATGTTCAGAGGTTAGGCAAGACAAGATTAAATGAGATGCCCAGTATCACACATTGGTTATTGGGTGAAACTGGGATTTGTGCCAATTCTGCTTTTGAACACGTTCTTTTCCAGTTCTTACCATGCACTAAAATAATCTCATTTTATAAAACTGGCTTGGAAAGTACAGAAATCACATTACGAAACATGACCATCTTTTCAAACAAAACGTTAGGGTGTTATGCAAAATGGTAATGATTCTAACTTGATTCGCTCCATCATCGAGGGAAGTATATAAGTACCAGCATACCAATCGGTGTGATTTAACAGATCAATCTGGGTTTGTCTTTTTTATTTTGAAGCTTTAAATACTTCCAAAACACTGGCTTGTGAAATTGTCATTCATAAAAGTGAAGAAAAACATTTGACTTTTACAAAAAAGCAAACTGTTTTTTGTGTCAAATAAGACCTTAAAATATGCTTGCCTGAGTTCTACAGCTGATACGCTCTCTTCTGTCTACCACCCCTTCCACTCAAATGGCATACATAAGAAGAAAGATCAAGTAATGGGCTAAACGATGCCACCAGCATTCGAGAAAGCAAATCTCACAGAAGACAGCATAGTGATGTAAGCCATATTTATTAGATGATTTGACCAGGATCGCTGTATCGTCTGCTGGCAAATCCAGGGTACAAGCATGAACGCTTTGGTTCCAGTCTTGAATTTGGATACTTAGTATCCTCTTGGACTAATAGTTTATGCTCATCATTGGAGGTGATTGCCTAGGTTTTACTAAACCCCATCTGAACAAACCAATTTCTAGACCTTCACCATACGGATAACATGTTAGTTTTTATAACAACACCTATCTGGTGCAGGTACATTGCTGATAATGGCACCTTTTGTGCTACAAAACCAAGTACATATGCAGGCAGGTTTATACATTTCAGTCATAGGAAAGACTCAGCCCGCCCTGCTGGAATGTGCTATTCTAATCTTGCATATAAACACATGCCTCTGCAATGAGTGCTTAACACCCTGAGCTAACTTCTAAACTATCAATATGCATTTCAACTTTGGTTGTTGCACATGATCAACATAATTGCCATAGGAAGGAAGGAATGCTACAGGAGTTGTGCAGTAGTGAGCACATTTACTATGCATACTGCAGTGAACACAGACGGCATTATATGTTGAATTGATCTAGTCAGGACAACGGACAGGCAATAGGTTTGGAGCCTCAGCAGCATGCCATCAAATATCCTGATGTGTGCTGTTTAAGTCTGGTGACGAATGAAATCTTACTTATTTCGATCAGGCAGCCTTGTGGGGCCCCCTCCATGTTGGGGGCCCGTGGCAAGTGCTCCTTTTGCCCTCCCATAAAAACGTCTCTGCTCCTTAGAAAAGAATCTGTTATTTTAGCATTTCGATCATTTAGTACCTTCAGCCGCCACTATTAACTCCTCCAGCATTAACTCCTCCAGCAACTGCGAGGGATCCTTACACTGGCTGCTGGGAGTGAAATCTGGAGCAACAGAGTTTTGAGAATGCTGCAGCAACTGATCGTCCGTTTTGCTCCCCAAATTGCACCAGATAGTCATTTTGAAGTCATTGTGCTCCTTAACACTCAAGTTGAGATGGCGTCGGTTCGCTGCAATCCACTGCAGCAACTGCACCTTCCCGGGGCACCCTGTGCAGCTGAGCTTAATTACTGTATGTCTGTAATAATGTCTGTAGCTTCCACTCAACATAGGTTCACCTGCCGATCTGCTCCGAGGGATTCCTCCAGCAGCTGCACTTTTCCATGTACTTAGCGCAAATTAGTGATTTTTCATTTTGGAATATACCACAGCTCTAATATTCAGACATTAAAACCAAATGCCGCCCAGAATAGAAAGAAATCCACAAAACAGATGATTTCGTGTAATGCAATTGTATTGTTATCGGAGTCCTAGAATGGTTTTACATTGCTAAATAATGTTTGTGCAGTACGTCTTGTATCTGATCTCCACATTTACCTAAATGATGGCGAAAGGAGTCAAGTGTTTGATAGGCGCTTAAACTGTTAATGTTTTCTCTACCAGCAATACATCAACATTATACGTTTATGGATTGCCGTGTTGTTTGTTAGTTTAGGTATTTCAGTTAATGCAAATCCACCATATGAAAAACAATGACAGCATCTGTATTATATATCTGGAAAGATGCTGGTGGTAGCCTCTCTCCATCATTTTATGGGGGGTTACTATTTGTTTAAACTCATTTCATGAGGGGCTACTGGTTAATCACAAAAAGTGTACACCATTTGGAGGAATTGACTGGGTTTGAATGAATTCCGAAATGTTCCTTTTTCATCTTTTTTTTTAAAAAAAAGTAAATGTTTTCTTTAAAAATGTTTAATTTCATGCAGACATTAAGCGAGTGTTTTGCGAAAGTATTTAAATGTTCTTACATAACTATATAGTTGAATTTTATGCAATAATCCACTGGGGGCAATTAATAAAATTTAGACCAGCATTACAGGGTTACTTCTCCTGTTGCACAGCTGCGACCACACTTCCCAAGTGCCGTATGCACACAAAAGACTTGAGGCATAGGAGGGATGGCTGCGGGTCCAGAGGCCCACAGCCACTACTTTTAATGTGATTCGATATATACACTTGCAAACTTAATTCTGCCTGGTGTACTCTTCTGCGAGGGCTTTCATGTGATTCATGTTACACACTTACAAACTGGACTTTGTTACATTGACCTTTATTAGTTTTCTTTCGGTAACAATGAGTCTCATGTTCTCTTTCATTTACTTCTGTCCTTTAATGTTTTTTGCTAGCGCTGCTGAAGAACCCCAGTGTCCCAATCTCCATCTTTAGGACTCACTGGATTTCTGTGGTGCCCTTTGGTTTCCTCATGGTAAACAGGAAGCAGTGGTTCGGTGTCCTGCCACCCCCTCGCAGACTGTCTGACTTCACCCGCCAGCTTCCGCGTCCTCCTTCTGTGTGCGAGCAGAGTAGGTGCTGCTTAACGGTTCCAATGGCCACCAACCAGACCTGCCTTCTTCTGGTGTGATCCCATTGCGTCAAACCGTCTCCTGTAGGCTTCCTTCGTCTGCCTTCCCCTGGAGCTGGTTGGCTCCACAGACATCTCTTCAGTGGTTCGGTAGTCCCTCAGTTGATGCCTCTGGGACACGGTTTCCCCAGGTAGCTCTCTTCCTCCATTCAGGTTCTGACTTTAAATGTCCCTGCATCCGACACCTGCTCATTTTCACTGGAGCGTGCGTTCTATATTTCTCATCCTTGTGAATCCTCCTTCAGCCTCCTCATTTCCGTATTCTTGTATGCAAGAAAATCTTGGGCAGTTCTTGGTTTTCACGTCAAATGATACTGGAAGAGGTTATCACCTGGTTTTGTGGGTAGTGGGAGTGAACTCTTACAATAAGCCATAAATGCTTGAGATATGGGAGAAACGTCCCTAAAAGGCAAAGTGGGTATGTGTCTTTAACTGATGATGCCATGTTACCCCCTTGAGGGTCGCCTCCCCATGTGGTCCTCCCTCATATAGCCACCTTCTTGGTCAGGAAGAGGTAGCAGCTGCCGTGCCCTGGCCACATGAGGACAGGTTACCTCTGGGAAAGGACTGATGACATGATCAGATTAATCACATACCCTGCCCCTAATGCTTTGGGATCCAGCCCAAAAGTGTTTTTTTTTTTTTGCTTTGGCTTGGGATCTACTCTGGGAAAGAAGCATCTCTCTCCAGTCTAATCCCCCAGTTCAAAATTGAGTTTTCCAGTTTAAATCCCTCTTGTTCCCAAGAATCAAAAGAGGAATATGGATGGTGTTGTGTTTTTTGGAGGGTCTCAAACCCTTGAAAAGTCAGTGCCAATTATAGTCTCTTCTGGAAGTCCAGGAATTACAGCAGCGTTTATCTGAGTTGTTTCCCCCTGAACCCAGATGTTGACTGGGGCCTTGTGCTAAAGATCTCTTAATCTCCATGGACACAGATGATTTTGACAGGATGTCCCCTCCCCAGTCCTCTAGTCGAGATCAAGTCAGCCCTTACTGCTGTCTGCTCACTGCCCAAATCAATTAAGACTTGGACTGGCACCCCATTTACTGTTGTGTAATTGTAGGTTTAAACCGAGCAACCCCACAAAAGTAATTACTTGTGGTTTCTATAAACTCCTCTTCAGAGAAGTTTAATTCTTCCTAATCCCTTCCGGTTAGATCCCCAATTTCCATGGGCGCCTCCTTTTTATTTAATGGGCACTGCCTAGCCAATTGTCTAGACTGTCCACAGGAGAAGCACACGATTGAAGTTGGTTTAAAGACTCATCGTCCTGATTTGATTTCCCCCCCTTCCTTGCCAATTACAATTTTATATCTCCCCTTCCATGTTCTTCTAACCCTAGCTTAGAAAATTTGTCTTGACTTTTCTCTCTTGTGGGGTTTCTGTCTCCTGAGGGATTTGGAATACAGAAGAAACCTTTTAGATCTTTATTAGCTTCTCAACCCCAGTGTATCGATCTTAACTGCCTATTGGCTTCGGCGTAGTTTTGAGCCGACTCTATAGCCATTTCTAGGCTCGGTTTATGTAACTGAAGGACGGCCTTAGGCAAGTAAGGTGGTAAGGAATTAACATACTGCTCCAATGTCAAGGTCTCTAGTCCTCCTGGCAGAGTTTTCTTCCCGAGCCATAATGAAATGGTGTTTTGCACTCGACCGCCCCCCTAATTCTATGTGTTTCTCTGGGGTTAAATTTGATTCCCTCAATTTCTGCTTGTAAAAGTTGTCTGTTTGGCCAACCCTTATTTGATTTCATTAAATGTTACTATTGCCAGGGGATTTAAAAGTTGGTATGAATTCTGCAATTCCCTTCGTAATAGGAGACCTAAATAACAGGTTTTTAACTCACCCCCCAAACCCCAGCAGAATTGCAGTATCAACCTTTCGAAATTGAGAAGAAAATGCATAAGTCCTCCCCATCTCTATAAGGTTGTAACACTCTGTGTTACAGAATAGGCCTTTGCTGGGAGGCAACAATCTGATCCAGCCCAGCCTGAAGCCGTATTTCAGCTTGGATCTGTTGGGCTGTTAATTGGGGTAACCAGTTTTCTACAGTAGCCATATTGGGGATCACCTCCCCCCATGTGGTCCTCCTGCATATAGCCGCCCCCATGGTCTGGATCAGGTAGCGACTGCTGTCCCCTGGCTACATCAGGAGAGGTTACCTCTGGGAAAAGAGTAATGACCTCATCAGATCCATCACAGTACCCTACCTATGGAGGGTTAGTGAATGATTTTCCAGGGAAAGCGTAAAATTGATTCACTCAAAATGCCGTTGTTACCTTTCTTCCTCTGTTTGGCAGGTGGGAACATATGCATGAAGAGAAACACTCATGCCAAACATACATGTTTATTTTTGTGGCAGGAAAAGTATGGCAGAGGTCTACAAAGAACCCTGGGCACTTTATACATTTACCTTTTCCTGTGTTCCAAAAGGAGAGATCAGGTTGGAGAAAGGAGATGAAACTGCAGCAGATTGTAGCACATCCCTCTGTGAATCAGTGGTGGGCTTTCATCTGCAGCAGGCCCCCCCTCCCTAAACATGCTCCCTCAGTACAAAAGAGCACACTGCTTCTAACTCTGTGCACACACACAGGTTCACAAATATTAATCAATGAAACCACAGAATGTAGGAGTTCCCACTCTACTTGTATGTGCCCTGAGCACACCGAAGCAGCGTAACTATTTTTTTTTTTTAATTGGCTCCTAAGTATATCGTTTTAGAATTATTTGATATTTTTTGTTCTGAATAATCTAATTCATAAGTAAGGCAATACTCTTGTAATTTATTTCATGCTGGCTGTTTTACTGATTTATTATTTGTATGTTTAGTTTTATATAGTGGCTTGACTCAATAATATATTTGATTAATAATGCATGTTGCTCTCAATACCATATATATACTCTTACTTCTAAGATTAGTATCAGAAGTGATATTTATACATTCCAAACTGTACAACTATTGTTTTTGCCACCGATATCTGCTTAAAACGGGATGTCCTCTATTGTTTTGCCTCCAGGATCAAATAAGGAGATGCCCCAAACCCAAGAGTACTCAGGGTTGATGAAGCATGAAACAAGCAAAAACAATTTTTCTATAAATTTAAATGAACCTAAGAATGGACGGATGACTCCTCCCCCATTCTATCTGGAGAATCTCAACATGGTGAAGAGGAGGCACCGACATGGTCAACAACATCAACTAAACTACAAGCAAAATCACTTTCTTTTTCAGCATGCACTCAAGACAAGTGGAATGCACCAGGAAATGGCCTAAGAAAAGATAGACCACACTGTAACAAATAATAAGGGTTATAATTGTATATAGTACCTTCACTCCACTGCAATTGAAAACATGTACCAAAGGCTTGATTGGATGAAACTGTTGGGAAAATACGTTTGAAACCATTGTAGCTATACAACAATTATTTACAAAATGTAAGTTTCAATATTTTAATTCTCAAAATCAACAAAGCATAGCAGAACTATTGTACAGAGGTTTAACATCCAAAAGCTAATATATTCCAGAAAAAGTGCACACAATTTTGGAAACATTTGGATGATGGTGGTAAACACAAAAAGACATTTTTGAATTGCAACCCAAACAAGATGTTCTAAACAAAATTGGGAATGCATAAACTACACATGACTAGCTAGGGGCTTGCTACACTACACATAAACACACAGATAAAATGTTTGCACCCTACCAACTCCCTGATACTCTAGAAACAACAGTAGAGGGAACACCCTTGCACATAGTCCATAAAGCCATCAACACTACACAAATGCACACCAGTACAATAAATTCATACATCCAACAGCGGCTCTGGACCCCTTATGGATCCAACTAACCAGTGTGCACGACAACAAACCCCACCCTAACATCACATGACACACCCCCCCCCAGCACACACCTAAAACACTGAGTCCTACTCATATGGTTACAATACGCTGGGCCTCTGAAACCGGCTCCCACACGCACGCAAGACCACTCTCACAGATGCCAGTTCCTCCTGGTTCTGAACGTATCCCATCATCCTATCCCCACTAACATACCCATCCCTCATCTCTTGCAGAGCCACGTTAGCTCCTGGAGACTGCCCTTGGGTGGCAGCGGTTCCTGGTATAAATCGACATGAATTCATGGAAAAATAATGAAAACGTAACTATGAATCCTGTAGATGAGGATGGAGTTATTCAAGATGTAGCAAAATATATCACAGAAAATTGCAGACAGCAGGGGGGGGGGTCGCTAGAGAGCCTGACTAAAATGACTGCAGGCCCGTGAGTCTCTGCACACCTATATCAAATCCAGGCAGTTATCCATCTTTCTCCCTCATCAGAACTACAATTTGACAGCAGCAATGCAGAGATTGTCCTCCACTCCGTCTGACAGAAATCCCAAAGAAAATCGGTTTTAAGCCCTCGAACCACGGCGGATACCGCTCGTCTAAGAGGGAGAAGCGAAGGGGGAGAGGCGGAGCTGCATCGGGGCACGGCAGGAGGCCTCGCTCCAGAATAAGGAACGAGAACTGAGGAGGTGCGGGCAGGAGTACATCGCTGAGCCCCGACAAACTGCGGAAAAGGGCTGCCAGAGACCGCAGTGGGACCGATCGTCTGGGGGAGCCCCCTGCTTTGTGGAACACCGCCAACAACTGGTTAATCCTCGCGGGGCTGCTACACCAGGCGCGGCCGAGCCAATGAAGACCTGATCACCACCCCCCCTGGGCTGGAGATTGCAGTCGGTTGGAGCGGGAGGCGCGACACAAGCGCCTGGCCCTAGAGGAAGAACAGGCCCATTGGGAATCTAGAAAAGCAGCTGACCATGGCGCATAGAAGCATCCAGACCCCCTGAACTCAGTTTTGAAGACACCGGGAATGCTGATGAGAGGCTGCTGGCCCTGGATCTCTTACATGCACAAAGGTCGCCGCAACAGCAATATCCCTCGGTGACCATAGCTGCGGAGCGAGAGGCGGCCCCACTTGGAGGACACCACACTTATTTGCACAACTCAGGCAAGGTGACAGAGCAACCGGGCCGTGGGCGGTGTCTTTCTTCTGGCTCGTGCATAAAAAGCCCGGGCGTTTGAGCGGATGGTTCGTGACCCCAGGAGCAACCTCTGTATCCAGGCTGAGACCATGTCCGCTGCACTGTTCCACACAGAAGGGATGATTGGATGCGGAGCCGGAAAGTGAACACGCACACGGGATTTGCGAGGATTGACCCGGCAACTGCGACGTGGGCTGGGAGTGGCCGGCTTGGGATCTGATCTAGCAGGGGGGGCACGTGTGGCAGGATCCCCGGCCCCCTGCGGGCTGCATAGAGACGGCAGCAGAATGAGAGGATGGGAGGCCATATGCGCCGATGCAATAGTCCGGCTTAAGAGATCTGCTGGGAGGCTCCCCCATACCTCGGGAGCGAGTGGAGTGTTAACACATGCTTTAGCCAGCGAGGGCGAGTTCTCCCCCTGACATCAAGGTGAAGTGCGCAGCAAACACTGAACATCCCACAAGAACCTGGAGGTGAGTGAACCAGCATAATACGCGATCAACTACCTGGCCACCACCATAGACAATCAAACAACTAGCAGACCCTTACACAGGGAAGGCTTGAGAGGCCTTGGGTCATTGGGCATAGTAAAGGCCAAGGCACAGTGAATTCCCAGACTCCAGTAAAAAGACTCGGCTACGTCTGTCCTCTGCAGGCCCAACATGGGTGAAGGCCCATAACCTATGCTTCTCGCAATCACAGGTCTGACACTCATGGGGAAGGCCCCCAGCAAAGGGCAGAAATCGGAGGCGCAGCCAAATAGCCGACAGGGGAGGAGGACAGCAAGTGATATTGGCTTGGTCTGCGGGACGGACACCTCCACCTTGAGTGTGACTCGCAAGCAGGTGGTCACAGACTTGACTAGGGGGTTGGCGAGGCCGTCTGACCCCTGGGTTCAAAAGCCAGCGCTTACTGGAGGGCCGTCCCACGGATGGGTCAGTTGGGCATGGTGGGTCAAGTAAGTCCAGGGGGTCTCGGTGCCGGAGTGGTTCCCGCCATTCCTCTGCCTCTTCTAGGCACTCGCGGAAGCTCTGTCACAGGTCGCCTTCCCCGTCCTCGTCCGAGGACTCCGCCAGATGGCGGGTAGCTTGTCCTACCAAGCATTCCTCTCCTGCGGAATGGGACGCATTTTGTAAGGAAATTATGTCAATTTTTGAATCGCAGGGCTCCATTCTGTCCGCGCTTTCGACAGAAGCTGGCAAGGAACGCGCTAGGGCTACCGCTCGCACCCCTTAGGGCTCGGGCGGTCGGCGCGATCATCGGGAGCCATCGAGGTCCCGATTGGACAAGGTAGATTGCTCTAGCCATGCCCGCTCCAGGTCCCGGTCCTCAACGCCCTTGAGACCGTCTGAGCCTGTGAGGTCTTCTAAGAAGATGTTGACGCCATCGGCGCCATGTCCATCGGGATTCTCTCGGGCCCCCCTTCCGAGGAAGTCGTCAACGCCATCGGCGACGAGGCCATCGAAGGACACGCTCGGGGCACCGCCCTCGAGGCCTGTGTCGAAGCCATCGGTGGAGGCTTTACCGGAGGTACCCCGTGCATCGGTGGAAACTCTGAGGAAGGCCTTGAAGAAGTCAGTGAGACCTGTATTCCTTTTTTTGTGCCTTCATCCAGGGATTTATTCCAGCCTCTGGATTACATCTCTGAGGTGGATGAAGGGTCTGATGAAGGTTTGGTTCCTGATGAGGTTCCTGAGGAACTCTTGTCTGGTCATAGCCAGTTGGAAGACCTGCGTCAGTCTTTGCATGACGCCAGTGGTCTGGACACCTCTCCGGAGGTAGTTCGGTAGGCCTGAGCCTGGCACGCACGCCAAGTCTTCATACCGCATCTTATGTCGAGGGTGACTGAGTACTTGGGGTGGTCGGTGCCACCAGTGGATTTTCTGCAGGATGACCTGACAGATATCCTTGACCAAGGTCCACCCCACTGACCCAGTGCTGCCATTTCATATGGCTTTACAGAGAAGGGTGGCAGTGGCTTGGACTGCTCCGGAGAGTCTCCCGGCAGTGAGCAAGTCATTGCCGAAAAAATACCATCCAGCCTGTAGCGACCTCTGCTACTTGACGACGCACCCCACTCCAGAGAGTTTGATGGTGCAGGCGGCTACAGCCCCAGCAAAGCAGGCGTCGTACCCTACCATCGTCTCCTGATAGGGACGATAAACCTTTTGATGGCTGGGCAAAGAAAGTGTTTTCTTCAGGGGGTATGGCTTTACAGCCAACCAACTCTGTGTGTGACTTAGCATGTTTCACTCACACTCTTTGGAATTGTGTGTCTTTGGCGGCTGAACATATTCCCGAAGGGGAAGAACTGGATGGTTTTCTTGCCCTGATTCAGGATGGCAATGATGCCATGTGTGAATCCGTTCAGTCGGGTCTGGACATGGCAGACTGTGTCAGCCGGTCCATGGCGGCAAGCACCGTGATGTGCAGATTTGCGTGGTTGCGGAAGTCGGGGTTTGCTCCTGATGTGCAAGCCTCCTTCCCAACATGCCCTTTGATGGTGTACATTTTTTGGCAGCAAGGCTGACGAGAGCCTTGAGAGGTTGCAGACCTCCAAAGCTGCAGAAAAGTCATTGAGCGCTGCAGTCTGCCAGCCTCCGCCTTTTCGTCCTAGGGGATAGTAATATAGGGGAGGTTCCTTTCAATATTACTCATCTTTTGGTAGATCGAGGCGCGCGGCCAGTCAAAGGGGCCAACGTAGGAGTACCAGAGGTGGAAAACAAGGTACTTGAAGTGCCAAAGCCGCTCGGGCAGTTGCCTCTTTGCCCTCAGGCACTGCCGCAGCCGCTTCAGCTCAGTCATGAGGCCATGTCCCATGGTTCGTCAGTTGGGGGAAGGCTGGCGCAGCATCTTGTAGAATGTCGTGCCATTACTTCAGATGTGTGGGTTCTGGAGATCATAGCCCATGGCTACTGTCTTCCTTTCCGGCAGCGGCCTCACGACAATCCCCCAGGGAATCTCTCTTTGAAGAGTCTGTATCCGCTCCTTGCACAGGAAATCAAATCCCTGCTGGAGAAAGGTGCCATAGAACTGGTGCCTGTAGCGGAAAGGAACAAGGGATGGTATTCCCCATATTTTTTGATACCGAAAAAGACTGGGGATTGAGAGCCATCATGGACTTGCGTGGTTTGACCAAGCTCCTCAGGAAGGACAAGTTCAAGATGGTTACTCTTTCTCAAGTCCTCGAGGCCCTTCAACTTCAGGACTGGTTGGTATCTCTCGACCTCAAGGACGCTTACTTTCATGTGCGATTCATCCCAAGCACAAGAAGTACCTGAGGTTCGTGGTTGGCGACTCGCATTTTCAGTTTCGGATCCTGCCGTTCGGATTGACCTCTGACCCGAGGGTCTTCACCAAGCTCATGGTGGTGGTGGCAGCGGATCTCAGGAAAGGGGGGATTCACGTCTACCCCTACCTGGACGATTGGTTGATCAGGGCGTGCTCTCCTGGATCATGTCAGTCACCTGCCACTCCCTTCACAAGCTGTGCTTCTCCCTGAACTTAAAGAAGTCCCACTTGACACCTACGCAGCAGCTCCAGTACATCGGAGCAGTGCTCGACACATCTCTGCGGCAGTGTTCGCCTCCCCAGGTGAGGGCTCATCACATTCTGCAGATGGTGGACAACTTTCAAAGTGCCCAGAGTCTCCCGGCGTTCGAGTTCTTGAGGTTGCTTGGCCTCATGGCATCCCGCATTCTTCTGGTGCCAGAGGCCAGGCTGCGGATGAGATCTTTGCAGTGGGCTCTCAAGATGCAGTGGTCGCAGGCCTCCGGCAGGATGTCGGATCCAGTTCAGGTGCCGCCCTCAGTCAGCCAGGATCTTCTGTGGTGGGCCGTCGAAGGCAATCTGATGAAGGGGGCTCCATTTTGGCTACCATGGCCAGAGGTGGCGATCGTGATGGACGCATCCCTCACGGGATGGGGCCCTTATGCCAACGAGTTGACAGTCAGCGGTCGTTGGTCTCCGTCAGAGTCCAGACTCCATATCAATCTGTTGGAGCTGAGGGCCGTCAGGCTAGCCCTGAAGGCTTTTCTGCCGGCTGTGCGGGGAAAGAATGTCCTGATTCTGACGGACAATACAGTGGCCATGCATTACCTCAACAAAAAGGGTGGCGCGGGGCCTCTCCCTCTGTGCAGAGAGGCGATGCAGCTCTGGTTCTGGGCCATCCAGCAGGGAATTTCGATCTCGGCAGTTCATCTGGCCGGAGACAAAAATGTGGTGGCAGACGCTCTGAGCAGGCAGAGCACGGTCTCTCACGAGTGGGAGCTGGCTCAGGAGATTCTCCTGGAGATCTTTGCCCTTTGGGGGACCCCACTAGTGGATCTCTTCGCCACCAGTGTCAACCGGAAGTGCGAAAGATTCTGCTTGTGGTAATTTCCTCCAAGAGGAGCCTTAGGGGATGCGTTCATAGTAGAGTGGTCCTTCCCACTGCTGTACGCGTTTCCTCCAGTCCCCGTCAGTCCGCAAGTGCTGCGGAGGTTACGGAGGTTCGGTTCCTGAATGATCCTCATTGCTCTGGCATGGGCCAGGAGAACGTGGTACCCAAACCTTCTCGACATATCCATCTGCCCTCCACGCCGTCTTCCCTACCGAGACGATCTGCTCTCACGGGAGGGGGGTCGGGTTCTCCATTCAGAGGTCAAGTCCCTCAACCTTCATGCTTGGCTTCTGAAAGGTTGAGGTATAACGATTGGGACCTCCCTGAAGACGTGATGGAGGTGTTGCTTTCGGCCAGAAGGCCCGCAACAAAGTCCCTGTACCATTGCCGTTGGAGAAAGTTCTGCGACTGATGCAGGGTTAAGAATGTGTATCCTTTTTCATGTGCCATTCCTGTGGTTCTGTCTTTTTTGCTTTCATTAACCCACAAGGGCCTGCAAGTGGGTACCGTTAAAGGTTACCTGGTGGCGCTGTCCATAATTATGCGCTCGTCTGAGGAGTGTTCTTATTTTAAGATTCCTTTTGATTTTTTAGTTTTTGAAAGGGCTCACTAGTGTGTTCCCACCGTCACCTTTCCAGGTGCCCGGTTAGGATTTGAACCTGGTTCTAAAATTCCTAATGGGAGCTTCGTTTTGAGCCTTTACATTCTTATCCTTTGAGACTGTTGACCTTTAAAACTGTATTTTTAGTTGTGGTTACTTCCGCTCGCAGAGTGAGTGAGTTGCCGGCACTATCCGCCAAGCGACCCTTCACGGTGTTCCATAAGGACAGGGTTGTCCTTAGGGGTCGTCCTTCTTTTCTCCTGAAGGTTGTGTCGAATTTCATTTAAGCCAGAAGGTCATTCTTCCGGCGTACTATCCTCCTCCGCATCCCGGTAAGGAAGAGGAGAGGCTCCATAGGTTGGATCCTAGGAGATCGTTAAGCTTCTACATCTCACGCATGTCCCGGGCCAGAGTGGACGATCAGCTCTTTGTAGGATATGCTGGAAGGCATTTGGGTCAAGCTGTTACTAAGCAGACCTTGTCCAGATGGATTATCTTGACCAGCCGGAATGCTACTGTCTGGCGGATAAGGACCCTCCAGTAGGCCTGAGGGCCCATTCTACTAGGGGTGTGGCTGCCTCCATTGCTCTGCAGAGGGGTGTTCCCATTCGTAACATTTGTGAAGCAGCCACATGGGCCTCTGTCCATACTTTTGTAAAACATTACTCACTGGATTCTATCCATGGGCAAGACTTAGCCTTTGGTAAGGCGGTCCTCTATTCTGCAATTTGATTGGGCATTCTAAATTTCTAAATTCTTTTCCCACCTCCATACGTTGGTACTGCTTTGGGAGTCTGTCATAGATGTGGAATATGTCGGAGGAACAAATCCCCTCTAAGAACAAGTTACTTTCTTACCTGGTAATGTTCTTTCGATGGGATGTTCCGACGACATATTGCACATCGTACCCTCCCAGCCTGCCCCTCTAGAGCTTTCTTATGCGGTTTGCAGCTTACGTTTCCGCAAGGCTTTCTGTAGTCGTTCTGGCAGAAGATTGGTGCCACACGTTCTGGGGAAAAAACTACAACTGAGGCTACGGGCGTCGTGCGTCCTACTTGCAACATCCAGTGATGTTGGCTCGACGGAGGCCCTCGAGGACAGCGTATCGACGTCATCGACGAAGGACGGCGACGCCGAAAAATGTTCAGAAGCAGCACAGCTGTGGTGATTACTTGTCATAGATGTGGAAAACGTCGTCGGAACATCCCATCGAAAGAACGTTACCAGGTAAGAAAGTAACTTGTTCCCCTGGCACTCCAGGAGGTCAAATACCTGGGGAATGCAACCAATATTCACCAATACAAGGAGGGGAACGCTCCGGGCTGAACACTGGTGAAACCGACCAGACTAGACAATGTAGGGGGCAGAGTCCAAGTCATAGCGGATGAGCAGGGTCGGGACCGGTTTGAGGATGGTGAGATAATACGCCAATTCTTTAAATTCTACTGTCATCTGTGCTCTTCCCATTCCTGCACCACCCAGGCAGACATTGAGGGATACCTTGACCAGGTTGCCCTATATTGGTGCACTGATGACCAAAGGGAATACCTGAACCAACCCCTGTCCCTACCCGAGGTGCTGTGCGCTATAAAGTCTCTGCCAAGTGGGAAGTCTCCGGGACCCGACTGGTTTACGGCAGAATTCTATAAGCACTATTCAGATACACTGGGCCCCCATTTGCTCGAAATGTTTCAACATAGCTTGCAGGCGGGACAGCTAATGGACACGCTGAGGGAGGCAGTTGTGGTGGTATTGTTGAAGCAGGATAAACCGGGTAATTATTGCTCCTCCTATTGCCCGATTTCTCTGATTAACATAGACAATAAGATCTTCACCAAAATTCATGCCTCCCGCTTATCGCCAGCGATGTCTGTGATGGTAATGGAGGATCAGGCGGGCTTCATTTCGGGCCGGTCCACAAGAGACAGACTTCCGAGAATGTTCGGATTGATGGCAGATGTCGCACCAATGGACTGTCGTGGCAGCCCTGCAGGACGCCACTAAGGCGTTCAATTCGGTCGAATGGGGTTCTTGTTCATCGTGCTGTGGAGGATGGCGTTGGGGGAACACTATAGTGGCATAGTCAAGCTGCTTTATACGCAACCGACGGCCAGGGTGCGGGTAAATGCCCAATTGACACCAGTCATAGTGTTGGAGAGAGGAACGCAACAGGGGTGCCCGCTCTCACCGCTGCTCTTCGTGCTGTTGATCGATCCTTTGCCAAAAGGGTGAGAGAACTACATCTACACGTGAGGTTCAGCTGTATACCCACAGATTAGTCATACCTTTTATATGCAAATGATATGGTGATATTCATCACAGATCCTAAGAATAACTTCAATCCGGTAATGACAGACTGCAGCGCTTTGTGGAGGTGTCAGGACTGACGTTTAACACCTCCTAAGTCTGTGCTCTTCCCCTTAACGGAAAGGGTAGAGCAGTTCCCGGATGGGTGGGGGTTCTAGTGGCAGGTGACTCAGACTTGTTATCTGGGCATAGACATTGCTAGATACGATAGGGTAGCATGTTGCAGCAACTACCTACGGACTCTCAATCAAGCCAGTGCTGCCATGTCGAGATGGTTCTTATACATTTTTTTAAGCGCCCCAATAAGAGTCCCAGACGGACTTCGTCCGCAGGTTGAAATCTGCATTTTCACAGTTTCTGTGGGTGGGTAAATCAGTAATAATTTCCTGGGACAAACTAATCGCACCTATACACTCGGGGGGGGGGGGGACTGGTGCTGCCCGATTTTGAAACCTATTATAATGCAGCACAGGCAGGGTTCCTTAGATAGCTGTACGAAACACAAGGGGAGCGGAGACGTGTGGAAATAGAAATGGCTGTTGCGGCACCCGATCTGCTCAGGTCGGTTATCCTAACTGCGCCGGACAGAACACAAGGGGCACAGAATCTGGTTGAGGTGATTTGCAAAGCGTGGTCATGTATGGAGTGTAAAAAGAAGGTAGAGGTCATCTACTCACCCCGACTCCCGATCATACATGTTCCGGGGATCCCAATTACAAGCGAGAAAAGATTTGTGGACATGGTAAAGAAACTGGGGGTGTCCTGTCTTGGCGAACTATTCCCCGGGGGTAAATTTATAACACTGGCACAGATGAAGGGGAAGGGGGAGATGTCGGCTTTGGACATATTCCTATATTGCAGACTGAAAGTAAGCTTACAACAGGTGTTCACATCATTCCCTGACCAACCACAGGTTTCACACATGCTGGATAGGGTACTGAGTGTCACTAAAGGTGGTAAGGTGACCTCTGAAATCTATACTACATGCATTCCTTCCACAGCGGAGGCAGAGGCCACACCAAAGTGGAGGTGGGAGGAGGCCCTAGGCAGGGAGATACCGCCAGACGTATGGAGATATTGTTGTGAAGGCACTAGGAAAGGATCTATCGACGCAAGTTTCGAACGTATCCACTTTAAATACCTGCATTAGTACTATTACACACCTGCAAAACTGAAAAGGTATTTCCCCTGACACCTCGGCCAATGTGCTTGCTGTAACACAGATCATGCGGGCTTCCTCCATGTGGCTTGGGATTGCCCGGTCGTGCATCAGTACTCGGTACAGGTATTTGACACAATCAGTGACGTAATGGGACAGACAATAGACCTGGACCTATTGACTGGCCTGCTGGGGTATACCAAGGGAATCCTCAGAAGTACTAGGAAACTGGTTGGCATATTGCTTATATTGGCTAAATGGCGGGTGGCGATGCAGTGTGGTGGTAAATGGAGCCCTAAGATATCACAGTGGCGAGAGGACATTATGTACTGCATAGATATGTAAAGTTGATGGGGATCGATGCATCAGAGTCAATGGCATGCTGGCAACATGTGGGATGCATATACGCCCTTTCTGATACAGCAATCTGACACCACAGAGATTGGCTCATCCCCCTGTGGGGCTGAGACATGCTCGGAAGAGGGCAATGTAAGTGACTGTGGGGTTTAATACAGTGGACTGAATGATGAGACCTGAAATAAATGTTGAACACTGCTAACGATTGGGTTTGGATGCTGAGTCACGTGCAACCGTAAAAGCGATGTTAGTGACGAGCAGAATCTAAGCTGAAGTGTACCGGGGAGGGCAGATAGAGGGAATGTTGGCATGTGGTGCCTATGTTGTTATTGTTTAAGAAATGCTAATAAAAAGAACTAAAAAAAAAAAGAAATTGCAAACAGCTGTCGGATCATAACAAATTAACGATTAGCATGAGAACATATTTTTATAGCCAAATATATTTTGAAATGTGTGCATAGAGAAAAGACTGACAAATGCAATCACACATACAATTGTATTCCCAGAGATCTCCCCAATGCCCATATTTCATACTATTCCAAAGAAATCTTAATCATCCATTGAATCCTCCAGGCAGTCCCAGGTACCCTGAGTCATGGTCTTGCGAATCACTTTCCGCAAATGTGGGTGCATTTTCAAAAGAAATAATAGTCCAAGGTGAAACGTTTGTTTAAAACGCCATGCACTTTTAGAATCCGTTAAGTCTCCTTAAAAAGTGTTGTAATTATAGCTTTGAGTTTAACCATCTAATACACACACATTCCAAATATATACATTGGAAATTGAAGTGGTATGTGGAGCATTTATGGAAAGACCTGGACGAAGATGTACATTTGGAGTTTCTAGTACTGTTCTAAATATTTGTTCATGACAATTCTGCTTGTTACCATCAAACTTAAATTGGAACCAAATAGCTACCAATTTTGTGAACATGTTTGTGCACTACACATAAAATAATTGGCAGGATCAGCGGGGCTACTAGGAATCAAACAATGGACCAGGTGTATTGGTAATCTTTTCATTTATGGAAGGACTCAGAAGATTCCTTGAAATATTTAACTTTCTGGGTAAATGTGCTACATCCAACCATTACATTCCCAGCAACAGTCCTTGTGAAGGAGAACCATTTTGACAAACTGTTTAATGTAAAATTCTCTACTGGACTTTACAACAAAGAAACAAATTAAAATATGTTAATACAATGATCACATTGGTACCCCACTTCGTATTCACCACTACTAAGGATTCAGACAAAAATGACATCAGAAATGTTTGATGTTTAGGATTTCATGGTGTCCCTAGCCCAGGCATAAATCGGGAATCGCATTCTCATTCTACAAGACATCTGGCCTATGGTGGGGCTGGTCAGTAGAGTTACCTCCTTTTGAATACATGAATAATGATTTTGGAAGAGTCTACCTGGGGGTGTTATCTCTGAATGAAAGAGAAACATTGTATCTCCTCCTTTCCAAGCAAGGTAAGAATCCTGTGCATCCTATAGACCAACGCTACTGATGAATACTTCTGCAAAGATTTTCGTTAAATAATTGGCAATGTGATAGGAGAATGTAATCCCTGGAAAGGTCCATGAAGACCAAACAGGATTTATACACCCGGGGTAATCCCGATGTGGACCCCTTGCTCACTGTGCTTAGCGATTCACAGCTTCAACACGCTGATATGGCCCAACTAAGCCGAAACACACGTGTCTTGGGTTGCTGTTGGTACTGCCCAAGTGGGTGGGACCAGACTGATATGCAAATTCATATTTATCCTCTGTAAAAGGTACAGTGAGCTCAAACGTGGTTGTAGACCCTCCCTCGTGGGCACCTTCCCAACTTAAAGGTTATTTGGCTGTGTTCTTTCTCGGTAGAGGGGCTCGCAGACCTTTTCTTTTTAGGCTTTATACAGTGTTGACACTCTATATTTAATATAAGGTGATTATTAAATGTGTTAGGTGGTAAGCAGGTAATTCAAAGCAGTTCTGTCCCTCAAAGCTGAAAAAGCTTTTGGCAGGATTCATTGGTATTTCCCTTTTGGATTTCCTTTTTGGCACAACAGAGGAAATTGACATTGTGGGAAACTTCCACACATGAATTAAAACGCTGTATAAACAGCAATGTGCCGTAAGTAGCACCAATGGGATATAATCTCAACAATTTGGGAATAAGGCAGATGTTCTTGTTGTCCCTGCTACTATATTGACTGGTCGTTTAACTCCTGGCTATATTTAGAAGACAATCCACCTTACATCAGAGTAGCACTATTGAACATAGAATCTCCCTCTATGCAGATGATCTTTTACTGGGATGTATGTGGTTATTTAGAATACGAAGACTTTGAAGACAAAAAGGTCATATTCTAAATGTTTGTATTCGAAATAAGCACCCCACAACTGAATCCCCTTTGTAGAACCCGCTTCCCATTTTCGCGGCACACTTTGCTGTGTGCTGCCGAGTGCCTGCAACGCCAGGGACCTTCACTTCCGTGGATGGCAAGAGGCGCTACAGGGTCCTTTTTTTCCCCCTCCAAAACTTTGTTTTGGATGCGGGGGTCACCCCCGGCACTGCTGTTTCCATTATAGCAAACATGGGTGCGGGGGACACCCTTGCAATCCCCGCTTCTCTTCTCTTGTTCACTATGATGAAAACCAAATGGTTGAAATATTCTGCATTTTCGGCTGTACGTAATTTTGATACAGCCATAATCCGATCATTTCAACCATTCGGTTTTTTATATACAGTATTTTTGTGTGATACCCTTTTACCGTGCATCTCACAGCCAGCACAGACGATCCCAGTTTTACTAGACATTTTACGTTTATATGGATTGGCAACTAGTTACAAGATATATTTCTCTAAATCAGATCTAGGTCAACTGGGTGCAATAGTTGGTAGTGTGCCTCATTGCAAGGGGTCTTTTGTGATGCAAAGAGAGAGAGATGTCAGTATTCAGGGATATGTATATTGCCTGATCCAAACCAATTGTGTACTCTTACTTATACTCCTTTACTTCAGAAAATAAAGGCAGATTATTTTAGGTGGGAAGGAATGCTGTTTTCAATAGTGGGTAGACCCAATTGCCTTAAACACATTATTATGCCTAAACTCACTTATCTGTCACAGATGCTTCCTGTATGCATTACAGCTTCAATTTATCATCATTTGGCACGTCTTCCAAAATGTACATGATATAACAATGAAATCCAGGCTTAGACTAGTGACTATTACAGCATGTTAGATGAGAGGGGGGCCTCTTCTGTCTGGACTAGAACTCGTAGCATAGAGTAGCGCATGTCAGCATCACTTTAAGATGGGTAAATCATGATGACAGTCCAGATTGGAACGGAAAAGAGCACACCAGTGTGGACTTACATAATTATTAGATCTGCTTTGGAATTTAATTCCACAATACGTGAGACACCACCAGCGAGTTGGTTACACACTCAAAATGGAGAGTAGTGCACCATGATTTGGGTGCATCGTTAGACCTGCCACTACCTGGTCTTTTAGTGAAGAATTGAAACTTCAGTTTGTTGCGGGAGAGGAATTAGCATATTCTAACTCCTGTGGGTTTAAATCGTATTTAATTTCAAGCTCTTTAGATTGCATTGGAACTGATTGCATTTGTAGGGGCGGGCCCCTTAATCACCTTAACCCAGGGGGGCCCACCATTTGAAGAACGCGTGCACACTTTATACATACAGCAACTTTATTGTACCATTATCTTGGGAGCAGTTGGATGGTGTTGTAGGACCAAACTAGCCCAATTCACAACCAACCACATCATTTGACATTGTTTATACATTTTTGCAATAGTTAAAACACTCCCAGTTACTTTATTACAATCCACCCCAAACATGTGATTGGACAAACCCTCTTCAAAGAAATCCCATCTTTCACCAATTCCTACGTTTTCATTGGCCAATTTTATTTGAACTATCATTTTCTGCTCATGTAGAACACTCTTGTTTTTAGGATTCGTTGTGGTGGGTTATGACATTATTTAGTAAAACATTTGTATGAAAACATAATTTGTTACTAGCAATAATTGGCCTAAGCCGTGTAAACCTTAACTCTTAATTATCATATGGTTTGAAAGAATATTCACAGTGATATAAGGAAGGCTGGGTAAATAAGTTATCTTTGAGTTAGTGATTCCTCTGATCATTAGTTTTATTGGCAAATTATAATCTAAATACCCACCACTTTATTGCACATAGCACATCTGACAATACAATTGCAACTCCTGGTTTCTCATAAATTAGCCTTGGGCATTGGCTCACCCTGTGTTTTACTGCTTAGCTAAAACATTGCGAAACCCCTTCTGTCACATTCCCATTCGTCAGGAGGTTACCTCTGCCATCTGCAGCATTTCAGAACACTAAATCTGTTTTAAAGATCACTTTGCAAAACAGCCCCGACTACCAGGTTTTTAAATTAATTTTCTGGCACACCAGAGGCACCAAAACAATACGATTAAACATTTGTGATGGTACAACGGCATTGGCCCCACGGTTGTTCACTATATACATGAGACCCCTCGCATCGTTACTGGAATCCTTTGAGTCACTGCTCCAACTGTATGTGAACAGTTACCGAAATACTTATATTGCAAGAAAAATAAAAGGGAGATGACCCTGGATATCCCAGATTGTCTGGTATAGGTAGGGTAGGTTAGCTAAAGGATTGGATGACAGTGTTTTGGTCCGTAAAAAATGGGGTTAAACAGAAATACTGACACGTGGCCTTCAGATCCCCACCACCTCCTTCCTGTGTTTGCATCTATTGTAACCTTGTCATCAACAACTACCAAAGTGCAAAACCTGAGCATTGCCTTCAACTCAGAATTGTAATTTAAATGACACTTGAATAGTGTATAAATCTAACTAGAAACAATGCAGACTCTCCAGAATCCTCGCCCATTTGGATTTTCGTTTCAAAGTTAAAGCTGTAGTAAACACTCGGGTCTTACCTAAATTGTATTACTGCAACATGTATGTGGAAGTTAATAAATGCATTCTGAAATATCTTCAGCTTGTCCAGTACCGGACATTTCAATTGATCCTTTGCCTGAAATAAAAAGACTGCATTAGCTGAGACTTCAAGAGCCTCTGCTGTCTTTGCATCCAGGATTATCTAAAGCAGTGTGATTGGGCCCAAATACTGGAAAAACTTGCTTATCTTGTTAAGGTGCCAAAGCTTTGGAAGTTTAAATCTGAGCTGATAATGTTTCTCTTTCCTAAAGCCTTCCCAGCACTGAGTAGCCAACAATCATACCGAATACCTACAGATGCTGCAGAATCCATCTTTTGAGCCAACAACATGCCTACCCTTTTATTACCAAAAGATCCATAAACCTGTTACCCATCTGTACAGCTGCCTGTCAGTTTAGCATGAGTGAGATGCCTCTCAAACCCTCTGTCTTCTTACTAGTTTATTGGAATTGTGCCGCCTAAGTAACTAAGATGGTTCATCTAGGAACCTTGCGTGTTATGATCCTTACCTGCTCAGTTTTGGTCCTCTAGGACAGTTGGGTCTGTGGGTCACTTTCCTCATTTTGTTTATTCCCTTTCCCCCTCCTGTATCTACCCTAATATCGTACTGAATCGATTTTCTTTTTATGCATGTATTGTGATATTGTGGGAGGTTTTTACCCATGCATCCAAGCCCTACAATAAAACTGTGCAGTACTGGCATGGAAAATATCATGATGGCCAGAACTCCCCAGAGAGTGCACAGGGAAAACATGAAGAATAGTCTGCCACCCATGTTTGCCTATGTTGTGAGCACAGGAGGGCACTGCCTAAAACCACCAGTGGGCTACACACACAGTAGCCTGAAACCATTTGGAATGGCAATGCTTATTGCCAAAAAAGCAACTCAGAACTGTGGGGAATTCATTTTCTTAATTCCAAAAATGGTTGCGTTACCAGTACTCACCACTATTATAAAGCCGGCGTTTTAAAACCACCAGACTTTTGTGTAAAACTGAACAAATGAAATAAAACCAGACCAAGGAAAGACTTGCTAAGAGGTGGATACAATGTAAAACTATATTCTGAAATGACTTGAAGGAAGTAATTATTTAATGTATATGTAAAAATTGTCAGTTTGATTTGAATGTAGAAAACTGGGAACAAAAAGTGACATTTAGCTGAAACCTGGCTTAAAGAAACTGGATTCTGCCTGACAACTACCCCCGACAGGAGTTGAAACCTGCTCAGCCACTGCCTTTGCCAAAAGGAGTTGTCACCTCTCTGATTAGATTAGGGGTGGAGCAGCTGGGGACTACAGGGAGTTGAACAAAGGCCTGTCCTGGACTCAGGCAAATGTTATATTGGGGGGCCGTAAAGTGGCTTCCTCTTAGGGGAAACTGGGAGGGGCAGTGCCTCTGCTAGCAGCTGAGCTTGGGGGAAGTGGATAAACTAGTTATTCCACCATGTGATGTGGGAAGCCACACCCCTTTTTGACCAGGGCATAATTTTAAAAAGATAGATAACTCATAGTGCGGACTTGTCAGAATTATATAAGTAATATCATTATTTTTGTGATTTTTCTGTGAACATTTTGAGAGGCGTTGGGCCCCTGTGGTGTATTCTGGGGGGTTGCTAGCCGAAAATAGGGTCTCACTCCAAATGTCTGCATGTTAAAAATCTGACACTTCATCAATTAATGTCCATACTCCTTGCGCACATGTGTGTAATATTGGGTAAATGTCCGATATTGCAAAACCAGTTAAAAAGTGCAAAATGTTGTCATTTTTGAATGCAAGCCCCCAGGAAGATCAGAGGCGGACAAGCATGGACCATAAGGAATATATAACGTGCACATGTAATTTCAGCAAATTGTATATCTGGGAAGGATGTATTTGAATCAAATATAGATTTGTGGGCAAACTGACAAGGGGAGGTTCCTCTGACCATAAAACCTACAGCATCACTCTGACTCACATTTCCTTCCCCCAATTAAGGGAGAGAGGAGGAATTGGCCAATGACAAGTAGAGAGGGGCAGGCTTAGCTAGGCCCAGGCACACACCCATTTTCAAAACACATAAAAAGAGACTGCTTGGACAGGTAGAGACATTCAATTCCATTTGCTGCGGAGCATGCTGAACGACGACTTCACATCCAGAGATCCAGACTTCAAATCCATCAATCTCCAAAGACCAGAACTTTACTTCAGAACTTAAACCAAGGGCCTAAACCCACAAACTGAGAACTCTTCTCAGCAGGCCTCAGCAACCTTAAAATCATTTGCAAACTCTTCCACAGCCGGGCGAGCTGAATTCTTTTGCCAAGAACAATTGCCATAGACCAGACCAGAGATCCAGAGTGACCCAGACCGCTGTGAGCAGAACCAGAGAGCTGACCCAGATCACTGTGAAGTGCTGAGACCAGAACCGGAGTCCAGTCCAAAACCTGACCAGATCCGTGGCGAGGCCTATTTCAAATTTACATTGTGAGGACCTAGCAGAACTGTGCAGAACCAATCTCTTAGTTAAAATAATCTAATCCAAACTATTTTAACCTAAGTAGAACAGCCTCCTAGAAATCGTGTCATCTGTCATTTTTAAAGCTGCACGACTGTCACCAGTCAATTCTGCAGCTGCAAGCTGTCACTTGTCATTTTGAGTTTTACTTTAAATCCGAAAATCTACCTTTGTTTCATCGTCTGTATCTCTGGAACCGTTTGGGCTAGGAACTTTAATCTGAAAGCTTAGAATCTAAGCTTTCCAACGAACCTAAAACTGACTTGCTACTCCTTATACTTTTGCCGTAATCGCGATTCACGCACTCGCGAATTTTGCCGCGCTTTGCGATTTGGCCTGATTTCTTTACCTGTAAAAAGATAGCAGCTTTTTGCTTTCCTTTGCTAAACATTTGTTTGCCTCTTAATAACCATCCCTGAATCATTGCTAAAGTGAGCCTGAGCTCATCCCAAGTATCTCTCACTCACCCTGAACCTCCTAAAGGGAATTAAAAGCATTTTCAGCATATTTTTCATCCATTGCCATCACATTTAAAAAGCATTTTGGGCCTGTGTTTCAAACTCCTACCTGTTTCCTCTAAGCTTGCTGGGGGGGGGAACTGAATTTTGTATTGTATTTGATTGCATTCCTGAGAACTGTGTGCTCCTCTTTTCATCTCCTTCCATTTCTTACATTGCATAGGGGAGGGGGGTGAATTGCCAGAGAAAAAGTGATTATCTTATCTTTTGCTAAAATCATATCAAGTATTTCTGTACTGCATTTTATTCCTCATTGCTTTTCCCCTTGAAATCATAAAAGTATTTTTGCTACTTTATCCATCTTATACTAACTCCTCATTGATTGTAAAGAAGTGTGCTAGTGCCAGATTACCCATTGTTGATCAACATCATATGTCTAAGTGTACTATCAGATATTAATTTATTATAAAGTGTGATATATATATATATTGTTTAAATTCTCAAATAAACCTTTTAAACTTGCAAAACAGAACTACTTCTTGGCTCAGTGGGGTCAGGGGGATTCTAAGAGAGGGGTGTTATATAGGGGTAGTCATCCAGAACTCATGAACTGGACATAAAGATATATCAATAAGGGTTTCCATTCAGTATCCCAGACTAGGCATTGACTTAGCTGTAGTGTTGAATTGAATCCTCTTACAATATAAATCTCTTACTAAATAAAGAAATAAAATAGCTTTCCCCCCCATTAGGTTATACATGGCATTGTTTACAATAGTGTTGTTTCCATAGAAAAAGAGAACATGCTAAGATTGGTATATGAAACAATGCAGAAAATTCCTAACATCTTCCAGGACTGGGTTTAAATAAAATAAACATATCCTTGTGTTTGACTAGCATTGTCTGAAAGACTTGAGTTTAGTGGTCTTGTGAAGGTGGGGGTATTATAACTATAAATCATCTATTAGATGGGGATAAACTTGAGCCTTTCTCCCAATTCAGGAAAATACTTAGGTTGGTGAAATTGCAATGTAAATTATTCACAGAAATGGTGCAGAGTAATAGCCACCATTCCGGAGCAAGATTCACTGAACATCTTCTTTTCTTAGAAACTCCTTCAAGTTGTGTCCAAATATTAGCTGCTCTATAAAAGGCTCAGACCACACAAGGAAAAGGCATGTCCCTGCCCAGGAATCATTACGGCATCCGACAACGACATCCAGTGCAAACACATCATGGCATTAGTGAACGTCTCTCTACTGACACGACAAGCACCCAATGCCCTCAAACATTCTATTGTGACACACCTCCCACACAAAACCATCACTGGATCTCAGGGATCCCAGATATTACTGCCCATTCTGAAGCCATAGTGCAACCCACAGATTCTAGAGAAAACTGACTGTCACTGCATAACTTCAGCCACATATGAAAACCATCAACACACTTAGTTAGCATTCCACATTGTCCATGAGCCAAAAACCACACTGGTCTCTGTTTTGGATCTCCTGTTAGACCTAAGACCAAGTGTCTCTCAGCATGCCTATGATGCTTCATCTTGGCTTTTGGTACAGTGGGTCACACCACAATTTTAGAATGATTGCAATAAGTGCCAAAATCACATCCCTCCCACTGAAGTGGTTCAAGTTTTTCTTGTCTGGCTGCAGAAACACTGCACTACTAGGTAACCTGCCATCCAAATTCAACTCAGTGGAGTCCCACAGAGTTCTCCCCTCTTACTTTTCATTGCATATGTCAAACCACTCATTGATGCGTTATGCAAACACCAACTCCACTTCCACTCCTACGCCAGTGACGTGCAAATCTCCCAGAGCCATGAGCCAATAAGATCAATTTGCATTATTTGTCTCAAATGTACTTAAAGCTACCGCGAGGAAGACATAGCTAAACATCTTAAAGCTCAATGGTGCAAGCACTGAAATCATAGTCCTTGGCTGACCTCATTGACTCAAAAAATTCTACCCAATATGCCACCTTCTTTAAAGAAATAGGTACTATAAAAATCAAAGGTATGCAACCTAGCGTTCATCTGGGATGCCAAACTCATAATTTGGACTTGGTTGTTAGAATAGGGTTTCCCAGGAGAGAGAGAGAGAGATGTATAAGAAAAGGTGTAAGACTTTTAGGTTAAAATCCTCATTAGGACCCAGGCGTTAAGGGGTTTACGGCGCCGTAAACGGCGCCGACCCTTAACGCCTGATTCCAAGGTCCCTTTGCGGGATGGTGATTTTAACGCCTGCTTTTTGCAGGCGTTAAAACCCATGCCGCAAAGGGACCTTGGTGCTAATTACGCCACCGTAATTTACGGTGGCGTAATTAGCGCCTTCCCCCATTCCCATTATGCCCTATGGGGCAAAAATGGGAATGGGGAAGGGTAAAATGGGAAATGGGGATTTACCGCCCCACTCACCTTGGAATGGGGCGGTAAATCCGCCAACCACCATGGCGTAAACATAGTTTACGCCATGGTGGTAAGGGTACGACCCAGGCGGTAACTTACCGCCTGGGTCGTAATGAGGGCCTTAATCACCTTGAGGTACAGGGAACACCTGGGGAACCTAGCTTTAGTTGCCCCATACTTGGCACTAGTTTATAATGGTTTGTTTCTAGAATATTTCTCTTATACCTAGGGGTGTTCATCCAACCCAAGGCTCCATATTGTGAATCTTAACAAAAACATGCTGTAACTGTATTTTTTTTAATGTGTACTTGGGTAATTACAAACCTTAGACACACAACTGTATACAACAATAAAGTACATATCTAAAATGTCTTTAAAATACCTATATAACATCTTATATCCAATATATTAACAAAAACTCATCAATTCGGTCTTCATAGAAATAGTTTGAATCTAAGCATTAGTCGCATTTCCATCATTTAATAAGATCTTCCTAAAATCCATATTGTTCACTTAATTTTATCATAGTAGAAATCATCTTACCCCAATATATAGGACACATTTGTAAAATTATTTTAAAAACCTCTTTCCACATTTAAAATGCAGCTGCGGAAGCAACCAAAGAATCCCTGAGATTATCATACTCCAGAACTGATCATAGCCAATTTTGTCCGATCTATGTACAAACCCCTTACATCTCTTGGCATAATTAGTCAACAATATAGGGCAACTGTTTAAGGCCTGATGTATTGTCTCTACTTCCTTCTACATGTCTGTTGTTCATAAGGTATGCCATTCCAAACCCTGATGATCATGTTTGTTTGCAGCTGTATTTGTGAATTGGGGTTGTTTTACCGTGGCGGAAAGGTCAGCAAAAGAAATGACTGCATGAGAAATATACGATATACATAAATGTTCGTACATTTCCCATGCATGCATTCCTTGTAAAACAACCCCAAAACCTAACCCCTGCCCACACCCCCCCTACCTACCTTTCACCTCGAAGCGTAGTGTCCCTACAACGCTGGTTCCCTTTCACTTCCATGATGGGGAACCGATGCCGCAGGGTCCTTTTCTTTTTTTTTTTTTGTCAGTATACTGTAAAGTATGATGAGCGGAGTGTTGCCGGGGACACCCAGGCAGCCCCTGCTGCCTTTGTTTTTTATTTATGTTTATAACTACTCCACCAAAAAATACATACCACAAAAGATTAAAACTTTTTGTAGTTCAAACTTTTGGTGGTATGTATTTTAGGTCTTTTGGTCATTTCGGCCGAATCCGTATTTGTGTAGTATGTTATGTCATTGCTTGAAATTCCTACACTAGCTCAGAGGAGAATAAAACTGCTATAGCAGCACTAGATGAGGTTCAGACTGAAGAGCTGACAAATGGACTTTATTCAGCTTAGAGACCAAATCAAAGCAGTGACTGGAGCCTAGAATATAATTACCACCTCCAAATGCAAACCGGCTGCTTTGTGGGCAAATTGTTGCCTAATCCAAGTTCTCCATTCCAGGTTTGGGTGGCACTATGCTTTGGAAGATTGAGGCTAGAGTCTGGTGGCACCCGCCTTATGCTATACAATGTACTAATCGACTTGATCTCTAACCTGGGGCCACTAATATTTCCACCCTCTTGCCTGCTGCCCTTTCAGTTTACCCTGTTAGCACATAAATAATTAGATTGAGTACCATTAGAACAAACCGGGTATTGACATACGCCAGAGATTCAAACTCTCTGTGGTTCATTGAGTCTGCTCCTGTACTTTTAAATATTAGAGCAAGAAAGATGTGATCATAGCTGACATTGTTTAATGCTTTAGATGTGTAACAGCAATTTGCTTCCCCCAGTAGACACATGGGACTTTTTTCATCTTAGTTAGAACAATAATGAAGATCAGGCATTAAGTAATTGGGCCCAAGGTTTGGTTTGTAGTTAATCTCCAAGAATTCTGCCACACTTTGAATACTGCATGTTAGAAGATGGTCAGCAAATTGAGCTGCATCAATTTGCTGACCACCAGATTTCTATTTAATGTGGTACTGTGGGCTATATTTAATTGAATTGGAGAATGGTGTGATGAATCCTGTGGAGTCATCACTGATTCCCCGGCAATGATCTCCTGCCGTGTGGCCAGGGGATGGCTGCCGCTACCTTACCGGTGGGTGGTAGTATGAGGGAGGATTACTTAGGAGAAGACAGCTGTCGGGGGAAGGTGATGACCCCATCAGGAGGGACGCAGTATTCTTCCCTTTCTACTGAATAAGACCTTATCATTCCTAAGTTCTTGATGAATTGTTGTAACCACACAAATCCCTCCCATTGTAAAACCCAGAAACCCCTTCCTTCAAAACACTCTAAACAAAATACCATTCATCCCTCAAACATATACAAAATACTCATAATATCTGCTGTTTCTGATTTTCTAAGTAAATGTCCTAAATAATATCATTTTAGAAATCCTAAAAATTCTGTGGTCTCCCATAAAGCCTCATGTACTGAGACGAGGAAGAGGAGGAAGGAGTTGATGCAGATTGAAAGAAACACACAGTTGAATATGTGGACTAGTTGTTTTGGTGAATCACAAGTGTGCAGGACATTTACAGCATGTATCCGCACTAGTGATGCAGGCAAAGCCATAGAAGGAGACAGAACGAGAAAGGGTCGTGCCAGTGGAGATTGAGAGAATAGGCACATTCAGATAGCAGCTCGCAACCACAAGAGTCACATACTGGCGTGGCACGAAGGAAGGAGAGATGCTGTGGGCACCATTGGAGGACCAATGGAGAACCAGGAGCAGCAGCAGAGCTACCGGAGATACGGTTGTGCTGAGAAGCAGCATTTTTCGGTCCAGGTCATGGAGAGAAGCCGGCGGGTGAGCGCAGAGATGCAGGGAATGCTGGAGGAAGATTCGCAGTGTGAAGGAGGCCATCCCAGAGAGGAGGCTCCATCGGAGAGATGTGCCACGGGGCAGGAACGCTGCAAGTTACCGATGAGTCTGCCCAGAGCTATTGGGGACCCCAGGACTTACCGACAGGCATGTAAGCAAGTAAATGAAATAGGAATATTGGAATACCGAACAGATAAAGCGAAAGGACAAAACTTGAACAAGTCCCCATGTATGAGATGTCAATTTGGAGAAAGTTGGAGCAAGTGTTACATTAAGCAAACAAACACTGAGGGAAATGCAGCCGCAGAACTTTAACAAGTCCTTACATTTGAGATGTAAATGTGGGGAAAGTTGGAACAAATCCTCAAGCAAATAAATGGAAACACAGTGAAGTGATACAACTGTGATATTCTAAAGGACAGGGAGACTGAGAATAAGTCCTGGTGAACGAGAACATCAGGCAGTGGACATTTGGGGGAAGATAGCTGGGAGAGAAGTATACCAGGGAATCTGCAAGACCCCAGAAAGAGATTCCTAGCCGGGAAGTATACCAGGCAATCCACCTAGGATAAGACATTGTGACAAGATACCTGGCAGGGGAGTATACCAGGGGATCTAAGAAGTTAATGGAAGAAAGTCCTGGCAATAAAAAAAAAAGCACCAGGCATTTTTAAATTGAGTAAACACTTTAAACTTGTAGGAGGATACCTGGCAGGAGAGTAAACCAGGGATCTGAAAAACTACTAAAGGATTCCTGGCAGGGGAGTAAACTAGGAGGTCATACTTATTTTGAAAAACACCTGGAAGAGAAGTATACCAGGGACTCTGGGAAGAACATGGAAGAGATCCTGGTGGATAGATATAGCAGGCATGTGAAGCTGTGACCTTAAACCAAGACCTTTTCATATTGAGACAATATACATGTCAGAGTGGTACACCATGAGAACTAAAGAGCTCACTAGAGGATTTCTGATCAAGAAGTACATCAGGTAATCCGCCAAAATACAAAAGAGGTTCTGAAAACCTTGTATGGAATTTCTCATCCTAATAAGATCCTTTTTTGTGAACCAAGTATAAAGAGACCCAGGAAGAGCTAAATGTTATGGAACACATTGTTTAACCAAGTACTTTCTGAACCTGGTATAAAGAATCAAAAGAACTGTTGCTTAAAAGAGACTCTTTTGCCATACTACCTAATTTGAAGGAGGCACTTTTTGCCATCCTCCAAAAGCTGTTGTTCAAAAGAGACACTTTTGCCATCCTACCTAAATATCCAGAGGAAGGGAACCACCCTCTGGGTCCAATCATATCTCCTTGGAAAAGACTGTTTCTGGTGGATTTACCTATTAGCTTTGACTAGGAACACTTTGTAGTAGTTGTGCTATGAGGTGCAAGTACTATATATGCGGAATGTGGTGAGGTGATGGTGGAATGTTGTGTGTGGGTGACTGCTGGGGATTCTATGTGTGGCAGTTACTTCTTGGACCTGGAAGGTGTAGACGTTCCAGTGTCTTATGTCCAGAAACCTGCTTCTTCTGTGACTTACCGTGATGTGTACCACTGGACCAATAAACTTACCTTAAAGAGTCTGGGCTTCAGTGACTTCATACTCAACAATCGTACAACAGTTTGGTGATGAGGTGGTCTTTAAAAGTGAGCAGGAGCCTGGTACCAGAGCAGCAGCGCAGGGAGCAGCAGGGATCAGTCACTGCCCTCCATCAGTGTCATACACACCGATGGGCCAGCAGGCGCAGGGACCTAGCCAGGTGGTGTGTGGTAGTCTCTGGAAGTTGGCAGGCTGACCTGGACCAGCACAAACACCCAGCAGACAGCTGGCAGGACACTGCACTGTAATTAGGGACGCCGGGCAGCACAGGAGATTATTGCCTAGCTGGAGTTTACAGGCAGAGGGTTCCGGTGCCTGCGGTCCGGGCAGAGCAGGTGAGATTTGGCAGACTTTTGGTGTCCTGTGGTCTGGGCTGAAGTGGCAGGAGGAAGGTCACTGCCCTCCACAAGTCTGACAGAGATCCAGGGTAGATGCGGTGTCTGCAGGATCTCCGTTGCCCGTTGAAGGGGGGACAGGTGCCAGTTGAAGGAGGAGCCAGGAAGCTCCAAGTGGAGTTATTCGTGGCTGTGACCTGGGCGATGGCCTGGGGTACTCGGAGCATGTCGTTGGGCAGGCATGTGCTTGCGGCTTGTGGAGAAGTCAGACTGGATGGAGATCTACCCGTGTCCGTAGGCCAAATGGTGACATCACAAATGCCTGATTAAAGAGTGATGCAGTTGCGTCGCGTGGAACGCAGCGTGATGTGGAATGCAGCGTGTTCACTGGAGAGGATTCGATTCCTGTTTGGCGTGATCATGTGAGCAGCAGATTGCGGCAGGTCCGTCAGCCAGAGCAGACGTGCTACTGACTGTTTCTCATGGCGAGATTCATCGGGAAGTTAGGAGGTGTATGAAGAGGCAGCAGTCAGCTGTTAAGGATCTTGGTCCAGAATGTCAGCAGAAGAGGCGCTGTGTCTCAGTTGTGTCTTTGGATGAGGGGAACTGTCCTGTTTATACGGTGGGTCAACTTTGGAGTCAGAAGTTTTGCAAAAGATGTTTGGGTTTTATGGAGAATTTAAAGGAATTTGATCCTGCATAGTGGAATTTGCACATGCAGCTTAAATGTCTTAGGCCCTCATTACGACCCTTGCGGAAATCGGAAAACGATGGCGGAAATGCAATACCGCCATCGAATAGCGCTCGGTGCGACTATGACCCGTCACCGCAAAGTACGAAGCCATTAGCGACACCGTAGTGAACGCCAACGCTAACTGCACCAAGCACGCGCGCGCCATGCGAAACCGCAAACACCACCATGGCGCAAGGGTACGCCAATTCCGACCCTAGCGGACATGTACCTAACGCCATCAGGCATGGCGTAATGTACCATTCCGCCATGGTGAGAAGTATGGCATCACGAATCAACCGTAAACGGCCCCACTGAGTGCCTGTACACCGCTCCCTGCCCACAAAGTACAACTCCCCGTAGGTGCAATGAAGTCACAATGCAACCATTGAAATGTACAAGTCACCCATGCATGGCAACGAACAAAAGAAACACAAGAGGGGCCAATGGGAGCTGCAGGGCACAGATGGCACGAATACAGAAGCCATCCCAATGGACATGACCACAGTCCCCTACCAAGAAACGCACGCAAACACAGGCACCTGTGACCAGCAATATTCCGAGAATCACATCATTCCACCAGTCCACCTGGCTGACCGGCACCTGTTACACAAAACCCAATCCCCTGCCCCTGAGCATGACAACATTCAAACTGTCATATTGGCAGCCCCCATCCCTGACCTCACGGGCTTAGTAGGCAAACGCGCCCAGTACAGTACCACGCAACTAAACTCCGAAGCTGGAACCCAATGCAGATCTCCTCACAATACATCGCCCCCCAAATAGGCATATGCCACATCACTTGCAAAGAAAAACGCTACACGGGCCAAATCAGAATAGAAATTTTATGCACATCAAAGTCACCAAGCCCATACAGCCATCAGGCCATGAACTCCAAAACACCAATCACCATTGTGGGCTGCATCCGCAAGAAATGACCAGCCACTACTTGTGTGTCGCCCTGTTCCCCCATGGTACACAGAGCCACATTCACGTACGAAAAGGCAACATGGAAGCGCACAGAACCGCAGGGCCGTCCCAATGGGGAGGCACTAGTCCAGCTGAAAGGCCGAAATGTTGCTCCGAGCCACCAGTACTGCGTAAGGGCATGTGGGCCATTGGCGATCGTCCCATAAGATCGTAATGCTGCTCCACTGATTAACACGAAGCAGCAGGTGTCGGGAGTAAAACCCATCTGCAGGAGTGGCATACAGATGGCAGTGGCAAAAGGGGAGGAGATACCTGTCAACCAAAAGAAAAGAAAAAGAACAGAATGGCCATCAGAACTACATTCCAACAACTCACTTCAATGATCACACGAAATCCACAGCCATATGCATGCTAGCCCACTCCAAAGGATCATCACCACCCCAAAACCACTTGCGACTCATAACCATCTATATCGAGGTGCAAACACCATCACAAACGAGTGTACCTGTGCATGCGACTGTCAAAACAGAATCCATCAGATGGGAATGTTAACGTGCATGGACACAAGTGTATGAGGGCGCGTTGAGACAGGGAGGGCTCAACAAGGCCAGATAGACGATGGTCCCACTATGGCAGCCCTGCATCACATAGCGTAGGGGAGGCGGATAGATCCCAAGAAGCCCTGTACATGGCAAACTCTGTATCAAATCACCTGCCCATGCATCCATTCATCATTCCCTCATCCCGGGATCAAAACGCCTGAATAATTACTCACATAACATTAGAAACATCCATTGAGTCTGTGCGTTATGCAGCCTGCAAAATCCACAGTGCCCCAGCCCGTAATTCCAGTGTTGTGAAGTAACATGTATTTGGGAACGGCCGGCCTCATCGCCCACGTAGCTATTGCGCATCCCAAACTATTCATATCAATCATTGCTTCCTCGCCATGGGCCCTGTCTCAAGGACATTGAACAATAGAACGTTATATTTGCAGTCAGACCTGTGGGCATCTCCTCGCCGCTAGCTGGAAACCGAAAGCGCCGCCCTTCGAATTCCTCATTTGCAACATCACGTCGAAAAGGCATCTGTGGCCGTTTGAAATCACTAATTATTCCATCGAGTGCGGCTGTGTGTGAAAATGGCAACTGCCTTCACCCACAAATGGGACGCCCCGCCCGTCGTTGCAACTCGGTACAGTGATGCATGAGGGCCCACCGTTACTCGAGTACTACGTTCCACTGACCCTTCACAAGTCTGTTCGCGACTGCACAGATAGTATGTGAAACAATGGGACCACAGCAGAATGAACATATCAACCAATCTTACACGGCCATCGGGTACAAATACATGATTGCAATAGCAAGATGCCATTCCCCGAATTGCAGCGTTGTGCGCGGGACGTGCTCGGCCAAAGGGGAGAGCAGTTTGCACAGGTGGAATTAATCACCACAGGTGGAGGCCATACAGCCTGAAAACACATAAATTGCACAGCCAGTCTCCTCCCACAACCACACCGAAATGCTACCGGCAGGACTTGCGATGTTGGCTCTGGGGGACCTGATAGCACTGCAAGTGCTCCAACTCCAAGAAGAAGACGAACACCAACTACAACCAGCCGCACGGAGGAGACGCAGGAGGAGGAGGAGGCCAAGGCAGGGCCAGCAAGGCCCACCAGCACAGCCACTACCACCACGCAGGCAGCCCGCAATCCCACGCCTCTGAGCACATCCGTTCAACCTCACTGATGAGCAGATCCACACCCTCTACCGTCTGGACCGGGACACCATAGCCGCCATTGTGGACATGACACAGGCTGACCTTGTCAGCATGATAGATAGCCCAACCGCCATCCCACCCCTACTGAAGGTGGTGTCTGTACTCCACTTCCTGGCCACAGGCACCTACCAGCACACAGTCGGACAGTTGCATGGCATTTCTCAGCCACTGTTCTCACGGACACTATTTCAAGTGCTCGATGCCCTCCTGCAGCACGCAGACGACTACATCTCTCTACCACGCTCGGAGCAGGTAATTACCAACACAAAAGTGGGATTCCATGCACTTGCCGGCATACCGGGTTGCATTGGTGCCATCGACTGCACCCATGTGGAATTGGTCGTCCCACATGCCATGGAGGCCCAGTACCGCAACCGAAAACAATTTCATTCCCTGAATGTACAAATGGTGTGTGACTCCAACAGGATCATTACACATTGTTGTGCCCGATTCCCTGGATCAACCCATGATTCTATGGTCTTGAGGAACTCTACAATACCACGCTACATGGAGCGACACGCAGGGAACAGATCCTGGCTACTCGGTGAGTCTCATTACATGCATGATTATGTGGGTTATGTGAATTGGCAATGACCTGGCAGGAAGGGGGGGGGGGGTGTGCGTACGTATCAATGGCATTCCACATCATACGTTTCTCGTCCACATACAGGTGATGCTGGATATCCACTGAAGAGATGGCTCCTCACACCAGTCCGGAACCCACGGGACCAGCATGAGGAGGACTACAACCATGCCCACTCACGTACCCGTGTAGTCATTGAACAGGCATTCGGCCTACTGAAGACTCGTTTCCGCTGCCTCAGCAGGTCTGGCGGGGCACTCCTGTACCGCCATGAGAAGGTTGCAAAGATGGTCATGGCATGTGTCATGCTCCACAACATGTGCGTACGTAGAAATGTGCCCATGCCCCCTGACGCAGAACTGCAAGCACCTGATGATGGTCATGATGAGGGTGGGGATGTGGCAGCACCTCATGGAGTCTGCGAGGCACCGGAGGCCCGTGACATTCGTCAGCATCTCATTGATGTATGCTTCTAGCACTCACGCCTGGTGGCTGATACATGGACACGGGACTCGTGGCACTGCGTGTGTCTGGGACATGCACAATATGGACTGTACGCCTATGATGGCCTAGTACACAAAGATCAATGTCCACACATCTCATTGGTTGATCGTGCACTTTTTATGGCATATGTGATGTCATGTTGAACACCCTATCGACCCGCCACCCAAGTGAGCCCAACACACCCCCTCCACCCTCCTACCTCCCCCCCGAACACCAGTGTCCAAAGATGCTCATTGTCAGTGGGCTGTCGCTATTGCAAGCCCCCTCTGCGGGTATCAGGGGCACCCCTGCCTGTGGAGCGCAGGTTCCTTCCAGATCTACGTTGGGGGCTGCCCTGGACGGAACTTGCAACGGATGATGTGTCTGCCTGCTCACGTCCATGCATGTCCCTAAGGGTTTGCGAGAGCTCTTTGAGCACACGGCGCACTGCGGCAAGTTCGGCACATACGTCTTTGGACGTCGCATGCAGTTCCCCCCTCAGGCTCTCGGTGCTTCTCTCCATTTGTGCCCTTAGCGTCTCTATACCTCTCTCCATTTCTGCCCTAAGTGTCTCAGTTGATGTTTCTATGTCTGCCTTAGTGCCCCCACATTCATCGGCATGGTCCTTGAGGAGTGTGGCCAGTTGCTGCTGTTGTACGATTAACTGGTCGAGGGACTGTTGCCTCTGCTGGGCCATGGCCATTTGCGGGGGTGCCACAGAGGGGCTGTTGTCCTCATGTTGCCTTGCCACAGGGCTTGTGGGGGATGGCCAGTCGTCGTCTTGTGGGTGCCCCTGCGTGGTATCCTCATGTTGTACGGGATGGGACAGACAGGGGGATTGGGACAGGTCATGGATGGATCTGACTTCGACATCCCCGTTTTCTGTGTCCGAGCATGCTGCCATCAATGGGGTGTCACCTATGGTGCTGCTGCCACCAGAGGCAGTGCCTTCTGTGGCATCCATTGGGGGGACCTGTGGTGGTGGTGTTGTGGGCATGCTTGCTGCTGGGGTGCCTGTTGATGTTCCCTCCTCTGTGCTGCCACCTGATTTGTGCTGCTGCCGTGTCTTGATGCGTGCAGCTGAGGTGGAGGGTCTCTGGCCGTTGGTCTTGGCCCTCTTTGCAGGTGTGCTGGTAGGGGTGTCCTGTAGCTCGTCGTTTGGATCGGACCCTGTGGTGGAGTAAAGGAGGGCGAGGGTTATTGATGGGTCTGTGGGAATTGGAATGGCATTGTATCACATGCTTTGGGGTGGTACCTGAGGGTGATTTGGGTCGGGGCCTTGGAGGTGCTTTAATTTGTGTGTGGAGTGAGGGTGCAGTTGTTTGGCAGCCTGCAGTTAGGGTGTGCCTGCTGCACGTGTAGTGCGTGTATTAGGGGTTTTTAATTATTTATGTATTTATTGTGGGTTTTAACGTGCGCTATCAGGCCGATGTGTGTGGACGTTCTCCTGGACATGTGTTTCTGTTGCACTATGTGGACGCATGGTACTTCACATGGATGGACTGTGTGGATTTGGCATTGTTTTATCGGGCCCACCTACCTGAATCTTCGGATGTCTGCACTCCTTTCTCCATCCCTCCGACTCCCTCTATGCTCTCCATTCCGATGGTGGAGGCACAGATTTCTTCCCAGGGGGTCAACTTGATGGGTGATTCAGGACCTCCCCCGGTGGCTGTGGCAATGTTGCGGTTGGCAGAGAGTATGCTGCGGACGCGTATCCGCAGGTCGTCCCATCGCTTGCGGCATTGCTGTGGGGTGCGGGGTGCGGTCCCCACCGCACTTACCCGCTGTGCCACCAGAGCCCATATGGTCTTCTTGTTTGCAAGTGCCGTTCTGGTCATTTGCGTGGAGAAGACGACGGCAGCATTCTCCTGGAGGGTCTCTGTTAGCACGGTGAGTTCCTCACGGGAGAAGTGGACCTGCCGCTTGCGGTCGCACGCTTTTTTCGCTACTTTTCCCATTTTTCTTGGTTTCGCTAGGGTGGGTGACGGGTTGGGGTGTGTTTCAGGGTAGTGATTTTAGTGGTTGTGTGGTTTTAGTGGTTTTATAGGTGTACGGCGGGATGTTTCCCGTTCCGGGCCCATGTTTTTACTTCCGTTTCCGTATATTTCCGGTCACCGTACTTTCCGGTAGGCGCACACTGCGGTGACCGCTAAGAGGGGTGGCGGTATAGCACCTAGGGCGCCGTACGGCGGCGGTGTGGGCCGTTTTGGGGTCATTTCCGCCATCGCGGACTTTGCACTTCCGCCGTGGCGTGGTGCTCGTGCCCGATGGGTCGGAATGGGCCGCACTTTGCTCCTTCGTGCAATGGCGGAAACGCTATTTACGCTGTGGCGCTCCGGTCAGTCACTTTCCGCCAGGGTCGTAATGAGGGCCTTAGTGTCACAGAAGAGGAGTAGTTAGGGTGTTGTGTTGGGGAAGTGGCCTCGGGAAAATGCATACATGGTCACTTGGTCATGTTTTGTTGGGCCCTTTGGGGTAGGTCTAGGCATTAGTGGGGTTTATGGAGTGCCATACTGGACATGAGGGTTGTTTTAGGAACATTGATTTTTTGGTTCCATTTATGTGATTTGGTGTTTTTCTCAGGGGACTACATGGACATGTGGGTGCATGGTTGCATATTACTTGTTTTTGGCGTACATGAGGGTTCGGGGTGCACAGGATTGGTTTTGGGAGTTTTTATGGACATGTGGGTGTAAGGGTGCATGGGGTCTGCACTGGGCTTTTGTTCCGAGTTTTTACTATTTTGTGGACATGAGGGTGCAGGGAAAGCACTGAAACTAAAGTCGTTCTGGGTTTGGGTTTCATGTTTTGGGCAAAGCATGTTACATATGTGTTCCATGTTTTGTGTGTTATTCTTAGGGCACTTTCCCCTGGTGTATTTTCGGTGTTTCTTGGAATGGCCGGTGGCCTCTGTATATGTTGGTGTTTTGCAGTGAGGTGCTGCCGGGGTCCAGAATAGCCGGGTGGGTTCTGTGAGTTTTGGGGTTTTTCAGTGAAGTGCTTGTCTGGGTTTAGGATGACTCGGGGGAGGGGGAGGGATGAGTGTTTTTGCAGTGAGGTGCTGCCGGGTTGGCATTTTTGTGTTTTGTGTCAAGCAATTGTTCCCCTAATCTTCTTTGCCAGACGTCCGGCTTAGGTCATGGCCTTGTTTGGGCAGTGTTGTGTGCTTGGCTTATTTTCCATGCTCTGTTTGTTTGCCTACTTAATGGGAGCTGCATTGTGGGGTTTGCTGTGTGTGTTGGAGTTATTGTTTTTGTTTATTTTTGTTTCAGAATGCAGTGAGGTGCTGCGTTTACTGGCATTAGAGGACACTCCGCCTGTCAGTAGTTGGTTCGGGGTAACAGTTGCAGTGGGGTGCTGTCCCGTTTACTGTTTTTACAGTGAGGTCCTGCAGGGGTTTGATCAATAGTTTTGATGCCTCTTATGTTATCCTAGAGATCTTCTGCAGTGGAATCTTATACTTTTTACTGTGCTGTATGATTTGGTCCATTTTGTGTTGTGTGTTCTATGCTGCACAGTTGGTTTTCATTTAGCTGCCCTCTGGGTTTAGCAGGGTTCCTTCTGGTTGCAGCTGTGGGCCCACCCATTTGTTTTTTTACCTATATTGGGTCTATTGTTGAATTTGCGTGGTGTCCACACGTTGAGTTCTGTGAGAAAGCCTATCCTTGTCATGGTCGGGTGATCTGGAATGGGTGTGTTGTGTGTGTGGCAGGTCCTGGTGTTGGATTTTGCGTGTTTGTGTGATTGGTGGAATATTAACGGAGGGAGAGAGAGGTTGTGATTTTTGGTTTTGGGTCTGCATTGCAGAGTTTCTTGAGGTCCTTCATTGTTTATGATCCTTGTGTTTTCGTTGTATAATGGAAGGAGGTGTGTAGTAGTCTTGCTCTGAGGTGGAAGTACTATGAATGCAGAATGTAGTGAAGTGCATTGGAATGTAGTGAGGTCATGGTGGAATGTTGTGCATGGGTGACTGCTGGGAATTCTATGTGTGGCAGTTAAATCTTGGAGCAGGAAGGTGTGGATGTGCCTGTGTCTTATGTCCAGGAACCTGCTTATCTGACTTACCTGATGTGTACCACTGGACCAATAAGCTTACCTTAAAGAGCCTGGGCTTCAGTGACTTCATACTCAATGAACCTACAACACACTTCTTGCCAAACATAGGTCAGAGACATTTCCTTGCATGCTTAGTTTTCATTTCTAGTGTGAGGGTCCGATTAGTATCTTTTGGACACAAGGACAATTTATAAGTTTAACGACTTTTAGTTTCTAAGGAGGGAATCATTCTTTAGGCTAGGGACCGAGAGGCCTTCATCCAACCCTTTTTGTTTTCATAAGGATCTGATATTGTGAATACTACAACTTTGTGTCTGCCTCTCATTTCTGACTCCTCACAGTGGACCTACTAGATGGAGGTGTTTAATGGAAGGAAAGAAGAGAAGAGTAAATAAAACCTTCCATAGCCGAAGAAAATTCATGTATTTCAGGTTATCACAATGCCCCCCAAAGATGCTTTAAGAATTCCAATTGTGGAAATTGGCACATTGAAGTTTATGTCATGATCTCTGCTTCCAAAAGATCATGACTTGCCCGACTCCCTTGGAAGCAGACCCATAACCCCGGTTCCGAGTGCCAGCCAGTCCCAATTGGGACCTTTTGGACCCTGTCCTGGCGCCAGTGGCACCAGGCTCAAAAAGATGCCCAGTCCCAGCGCTGGAAGCGCCGGGCTCATAATGCTTGGGTGGACTTACCTGCAGCAGACCATGCTGCTTACTTACCTGCCAGTTGAACCCCTGATCCTCTTCTGTTTGGGACTACTTTTCCTGTTGGGTGGGGCAGGAGCCTCTCCCTAGGTTCAGAACACTGAAACTCTTCTGGAAAGCAGGAACTCTTTTCTTACCTAGGCGTGGCTGTGGAAGGAGACACCTAAGCACTACAGGAGGCTATTTAAACCACACCCGATGGATGAATCTTGCTTTGCGCTATTCTGCATTCTCTGCAGCAGAACGCTCATCGTGTCTTCTGCTTCTGATCCTGGGCCTAAGGGAACAAAGGCTTACCATCCTGGAATCCAGTCTTCAGCAGCACCTGTAAAGACAAAGAAAGAACAGGTTAGCACTACGATCTTCAGTGGCAGCGCATCTCTTACCTGGTCCATCGGCTGTCACCAACGCCTCGCGCTGCATTCCGGCATCTGAAAGACAAAGGCTTACCTACTCTTCGCATGCTCCGGAGGTCTTCGCACTGCATTCCGGCATCTGAAAGACAAAAGCTTACCAGCTCTTCACAAAGACAAAAGAAGGTGCGTTTAAAGACATTGGGCAACTTTATTACTCACGTGCCATTACTCCTTCCCACGCCGAATCCAGTGGGTATTCCAGCACCCTTCAGCTTCTCTAAAGCTCCGAACTTGTACCTGCAAGATAAAAGGGACAGTTTGTGCGCATCGTGAAGCAGGCTACAAGCGCTTACTTACGTGCTTCCAGGCGCTTCTATTCCTCACGCGGGTTCGATCCTCAACTCTCATCAGCCCGCCATCCGCCATCGCCGGAACCCTGCAAAACAAGAGATATCATTACAAAAGACTTTTAAGACATTTGAAGTGCCCAGAACTTACCGTTCGTGCAGTTAACGACGGACAGCAGTCCTCTGAGGTCAAGAGGCCTGCACCCTTATCCAGTGAAGAAACTGGTTACGGCACCCTGCCCCGAGGCAGATGGAGAGCTCGGCGTTCACTTACCTAAGGTGAGGGCGTTAACCTTTGGGGTTCTACAGGAGAAGAGAAAGGGAAGAGGAGAGAGGCACCCAATAACCCCAGTTCATTAATCCCATATTTTCTATCTGCAGACATCTTACTCTTCGAGTCAGACATACAGTGCACAGAGGTCCAGCCCGAAGAGCCAACCGTGTGTTACACATCACCTTTGAAGATACAGCATTCACCCAGTCAAGACCGGCGCCTCTGCGGGAATCAGGTGAGCGTTACAGTTTATATTGACCTAAAATGGGTGTGGTCTGCTTATTTGCTATTAAAGGAGTTGCTATAAATGACGAGTTGCATTGAAGAGCCTGCTTAGTCTGTCAACCCAGTGAAGCATACCTGGCTAAAGAACACTGACTGTATTTATTGTTGATTTACAGGATTTGTTGATTTATAGGGCACAACCTGCGAGACAGTAACTTTGTGGCACCATCATTAACAAAGCACATCCGGGTTATGGAGCAGATACACTGAAGAGGAATGGGCAAATTCACCCCCTCCTCCCTCTCCTATAAGGTACATGACACAGAAGAAGACCAGGAGATACGGTGAACGACCATACTATTTCGGACCAATTCCTATTGCTCTAATAATTGATAAGCATGTCGAGAGGTACCCACTCAGCAAACCCAACAGACCAGGTGCCGTGCAAGCCTTACCCGGAGTGGACGAAGAGCCTCAGGCTGCAACTAAAGGGACCTCAATTGACAGTATCAACTAAAGCACCAAGAAGCCACGTCACTGATGTCGTTAGAGACACCAGCGTTAGACAGGAAGCACACATGCGATCAACACATCGGGACACAAACACGCACCCGAATACATGAAGAACACATGCAAACAGTTCTGTAGTTAGAGGACAGATATATATCACATGGCCCGCGGTAGCGGCCGTCTAGTTATAGTTAAGTTGCTAAACCCATAGGAAGACCACTTTTTCGGCGGCTTATAACTTCGCTTCCCCTGGAGGAATCTTTACCAAACTTTGCCAAAAAAGTATTTGGTGCCTGCTGAATTATTTTGACATTTCGTGGAGGGGGGCAAAGTTATAGGGGGGCTCAAAATATTTTTTTTTCCATAGACTGAATGGGGAAAAACTTTGTGCACGGCTACAGGCCGAACGGATGGATGGATTGTAACCAAATTTGTGGCAGGAGCGGGTATTGGATCAGAAAGCATGCTTTTGTGTGTTTGATGGAAATCCAACTAGTACTTTTGTTGCACAGAACTAAAATCTATGTCTCAAAACATTTGTGATATCTGGCTCTGCTCAGTGAACCCATTTATTTCCATGTTCACTGTTGGCTTGCAGTACGCGATGATGTCGGCAAACATTGGACGTGCCCAGTGGTTGGCTGGAGGGAAGCATGCTGTGCGTCAAGTTTTTGGGAAACGCCGCCATAGTGTATCGGAGGACAGTGCAGCACCGAAAGGGACTGATAAACATAATGTATGGCATGTGGTGGTGGGAAGAAGGGATGGAAAGTGTGGGGGAGAGAGAGAAGTGGTTCATCACAGATGTGTGATTATTAGGTGGACGAAGACAGTGGTGTGTCTGCTATATCCGGGCATACTGCGCCAGTTCTCCGGTCCCTGCACAGGCGATTACCATGTGTGGTGAATGTAGGCAGCCTTTGTTACTGCACGATAGCTCGTGCCGCGACCTCTTAGTGTGGTGACTGGGCGGAGCTTATTTGCAGAAGTGGAGTGCATTGCAAAATATATATTAGCCCATGTGGCAGTGGGAAGAAGGCATCAAAAGGGTGGGGCAGTGAGAAGTGGGTCATCTGAGATATGTCAATAGGTGGACGAAGACGTTGATGTGCCTGCAGTATCCGTGTGTACAGCGCCAATTCGCAGGTCTCTGCACAGGCGACTACCATGTGTGCTGCATGCAGGCAGGCTTCGTTACAGCACGATAGCTGGTGCAGAGACCTCTTCCCGTGGTGACTGGTGGGAGCTCAATTACATGACATGCACATTGTAAGATAGTGTGTATTCCGTGTTGCATGTGGTAAGCCCTTAGCCCATTCGATACACGGATGGAGGCCTTGCACCGCCAACTATGTGCCGTGGTAGCAATTAGGTTTGACATTGTTGCCTTCTGTGTGTGGTTCATCAGAATTGCATACTTTGTTCATTCCATGGGTGTGGTGTTTGGTAGCACATCCTGCAGTGTTTACTTCATGGCAGCAGCTAATGGAGTGGACAGTTCTGCAGTGTGTGCACTGTGTGCAGTGTTGCAATACTGTCAGTGTAGAAGAGGGTAGGCTCGAAGTGTATCTTCTATGTGCTTGGATACTGCAGTTTGTGAAGTGGGTGCAATATTTAAATAGTGTGTGCATAGAATTGGATAGGGGTGAACTGCCTATTTCATAGGATTGCCTAGTGTCCATTGCGCAGAGTGCTGACTAGTGTACTGCACTATGCAGCATTGCTGTTGTGTACTGATTAGAGTGCTGGGAGCAGGGCCACTGTTGCAAACATGTGTTTGGTTTGGTTGGCAGTAACACAATACCATGTGAATGAAAGTGGTTATGGGTGCCGGAGGCAGTGTTATGTTTGTAGATTCTGCTAACTGTTGCATGTTGCCATGCATAGCTGTACTATGGTGCAGAGGTTGGGTAGCAGTGGCGGTGCCTGTGGTGCGTGTGTGTAGTATGGTACTTGGTCTCATTTTGCCATGCGTGGCTGCATTACATTGTGGTGGGTGTGGGCAAGGCCTAGACTATTGGGTGCATGGCCAAAGGTCATAGGCCATACACCCAATAGTCTAGGCCTTGCCCACACCCACTACAGCAATGCAGTTTAGACTGCATATGTCAGAGGGTGGTTACCTTTACCGAATGGTAGTGGAGCACATTGTAGACTTCATAGAGCACTAGAAGTCAGTTGACATGCATATATTGTTGGTTAATTCGGTTGGCAGTAACACCATTGTATGTGAATGAAAGTGGGTAGGGGTGCCGGAGGCTGTGTTAAGTTTGTAGATTCTGCTAAAAGGTGTAGGTTTCTATGCATAGCTGTATATCGGTGTGGAGGTTGGGTAGGAGTGCCGGTGGCTGTGGTACATTCGTGAATTGTGGTACTTGGTGACATGTTGCCATGAAAGGCTGGATTATGTTGCAGTGGGTGTGGCCAAGCCCTAGACTATTGGTTGTATGGTCAAAGGCTGTAGGCCATACACCCAAAAGCCAAGGTCTGCACCACGCCCACCGCAGAAATGTAGTTTTGACTGTATCTGTGAGGGTGGTCACCTTTACCGAATGGTTGTGGAACACATTTTACTCTTCATAGCACACCTGAAGTGTGCTGACATGCTTATATTGTTGTTTCCGTTGGTGCGGTCATTATTAGAACAACCTACAGTGTTTGCTGTATGGCTGGAGATTGTGCAGTGAAAAGTGCTGAAGTGTGCCCACTGGGCGCACTGTTGGAACACTGTCAGTATAGAAAAGGGTAGGGTTGAAGTGAATCGCCTATGTGCTTGGATATTCTGGTTTCTGTAGCTTCGTGTGAGTAGGCCCAATGTTGTGAAGATTGTGTGGTTTGGTTGGCAGTGACACAATACTTTGTGAATGGAAGTGGGTAGGGGTGGCAGAGGCAGTGATATGTTTGTGGAATCTGCTGTTACATGTTTCCATTCATCACTGTGTTGTGGTCCTGGGGTTGGGTAGAAGTGTCGCTGGCTATGTTACTTTTGTGTTATGTGGTTTCTGCCCACATGTTCCCATGCATGCCTCCATTATGTTGTGCTAGATGTGGGCAAGCAGTAGACTCTTGTGTGCATGGTCAAAGACGTGATGTGTGCCACTCTGGATGATTTTGGATGCTGCAATCATGGATTTTGTTCCAAATCTTTGTACTGATGGTGATTTGGAAGCACACGAGACGTGTACTCGGAGTGTCCGACAGTAAATATGGAGTGCTGTACAGAAATGATAGTGTTGGATGCAGAGTTCTTGGCTGTGATTGCTGCATGCATGCGTGAATATTTCACGGTAATCAATGAGGAAGCGCTGGAAGAAGACCAGTGGAGAGGGGAGAAGGACTGTCCCTGATTTTCTATGGTGTAGCTCTCGCTGTCACTGGGAAAGCGCACGTGCCACATCCTGCCATTCTGAGCATGGTGGGCATGCAAATGGAACTGTGGACATTATGGAATCGGGTGTCAAGAGTGTTTTTCACAGGAAGGGGCGGTATTACTTTTTCCCAATACTCTGTGTAATAAGGTTGGTAGACATGGAGAGACGCACAGTGCTGATCGTGTGCGATAACTTTGTACAAGATCTGCACAGGTATGCCATGCAAAGTGGCATAGCTGCTAATTTCAGGTTGGAAGGAGTGGACACTTTGTGGGCCAGTCTCTATGCGTGCAGTATCGGCGGGATGGTTCGCCTTTTCAGATATGTGGCCTCTACCATTACTGTTCAAGTTGTTGTGGTGCATTAAGAGGTGTAGATTTGGGTTACATGTCGTTTGCTCCCACACCTGAAGAAGTTGATGAATGCAGTGATGCAGATTTTTCTCACTGCGAAGGTCATTTCTCAACCATTCCTCCAAGAGGAGTATGGGACCATGTCAGTGTAATTTGTCCCCAGCCAGAGCTCGGAAGGTGTCTTATAAACAGAAGCATGTCTGCATTTATGTGCACTAATGGGATGTTCTCCACCTACTATGAGAGCATGAAGTTGCAAAATATACACTGCTTCCATGCAAATGGTGTTTCCTTGAACGCTATTGGCAATACTATTTTCTTTTACACTGGGTAAGAAACATTGACCATAAAGCGTTAAAAATTGAAGGAGGAGAAGCAAATAAACTCATAGAAAGAGAAAAACCAAAAAAGGTTGTTTGCAAGCACGTAAAGAAAAACCACGAAAAAAACAAAGAAAAAAAAACTTTTTCAGACGGACCACTAAAGACCCAATTCCCTACCCTGTTTCACACCCCCCTCCACCCCTTCCTAGAACAAAAAATATTCTGCCGTAGTTTCAGTATTACATGTGCCACATCCGGCCATTTTCAGGATGGGAGCCATGGAAATGGGACTGAGAAGGTAAGGCATTGCTCAATAAGGTTTGTGGTTGTGGTGTGTACACACAAACTGTGGCAGAATGTATCTTTGTACAAAGAGTGCAGAAGCTTATGGTGGAAGTGTGCAAGGTAAGGGGGAGGCATCCTGTTTGTATGCATGCACTGTATGTACTTGTTTGACGTTGGTAACCTGCATTCAGTGTGGCTTTTGTGCGATATTTTTTGAAAAGTTTGTAGCAAGTGGGGTACTGTGGAAAAATGTATCTGTGAAGTGTACAAGGTAAGTGGCAGGCATCCTGTTATAAATGCAATGTGAGTATATCATATGATGTGAAATTGTATGATATGGTATTTTTAATGCGCCTATACACAAGTTTTGCAAGGCGCGACGAGGCAAGGGATGGGGTACAGAGGGGAGACAGAGACAACAAACCTACTAGGCCAGGTGTCACTCAGATCACCCAACTGCATGGGTACGGGGAGGGGAAAGTGCAGTACATGGGAAGAAGAAGAAATGACAAGTAAAAATACAGCCCGATTGTGCCAAGTGCAAGGATAAGTGCAGACATCAGGTGGTGGCGGAACTGTTAGGGATACAGAAAACAGTTGCCAAGTGCAGGGATTGCCAGAAAGGCAGTGCAGGGGTGCAACTGGCTGGGGGAGGTGGCCTGGGTCCGACATCAGAGAGTGGCCAGGTAACCAGTGCAGTATCAGTTTTAATCAGGAAGTCAGCCCGGGGAGAGGAGGAGAAAAAGCAGATGCAAAGAGAGAGGCATTGAGGTGCTTCCGGAACTGCCGATGGTTCTCAAGTGTCAGGGAGGCAGGGAGGCTGTTGCAGAGGGAGGCCCCAGCCGAATAGTGAGATCTACCACCAACTGGTTGCTTGCAGAAGGGACTGACCCCGAGGGAGTTGGAGGCAGATGAGGCAAGAGCTTGAGCAGGGAGCTATATAGGAATTGAGAGTTGAAGGTATTGAGGTCCAAGGGCCCAGAAGGCCTTGTGCATAATGCAGAGCGTTTCATCTTATTCCTCACAGCCACTGGGAGTTATTGCAGACATTTCAGTCCAGGAAAGATACGATTCCTGGGCTTGAGGCCAAGGAAAAGTTGTGCTGTCCTCTTCTGAATGAATTGCAGAAGGCAGAGAGTAGAAGCGGGCAGATTTAAAAATAGGCTGTTGCATTAGTCCATCCTAAAGAGAACCACAGCTGTGCAGACAGTGATCTTTTGGGAACTTGCTTTAGATTGGTAAGATACATTCAGTGCTGGTTTAGGTGCCATATTTTTACCATTTATGTAGGAGATGGGTTAGTGGGCAAAACAAATTGTAGCATTGTCGGAAGGAAAGAAGATAGTTCCTGTTTCGACATTACAATGTATGATATGGGTAAAGGAAAACGTTGCAAGCCCATACTATTGAAGTGCCACTTGATGGTAGGCGCTGGGAGAAAAAACAGTATGCTTTTTAAGATGTGGATGAATGTGGATGCACAAATCTTGCAATCTTTTACTGAACTTTCTACTGAACGTGCTTTCCAATGGCAGGACACTTGCAGACAGAATTTGTAATGGTACATATGAAGTGTTGTGCAAAACTGACAGTGTTAGATGCTAACGTCTTTGATGGCATTGGTGGATGCATGTGTGACTATTTACCCGTACCAAATGAGGTAATGGTGGACAAAAATAGTGGAAAGGGAAGGACTGCTCCTGCTTTATTGGGACGCGGCCCTTGCAGTACTTTGGGAAGCGCACGTGCCACTTCTCATCATGCTGGCCAATGGATATGGGACTGTGGGGATTAGCCAATCAGGTACTGATGGTTTGGTTCACAGGAAGGGGCGGTCATACTGTTTTACATTAATCTGCGTAGTGAGGCTGGCTGACATGGAGAAACACACTGGGCCTTATTACGACCCTGGCGGTAAGGCAACAACGGCGCAGGTAGTATTACCAACGCCGTTGTTGCCTCACTGCCTCATTACGAGTTCTGCTCGCGTGGCCGCCCTGTACCCCTGGTCAGACCAGATGTGCAGAGCGGCACCCGCTAGCAGAACAGGATGCTAGCAATGGTCCCGTCATTAACGGTCCCGTCATCCTCCTCATTGAGCCCTATGGGGGCTGAAATGGGATTGGGGACGTACCGGGCCCGGGTCCCGCGAATGGAAATTACCGGGCCCGCAAAGGTCAAAATGGCCCAGTAATTCCCATTTTTCAGGACCCGGACCCGAGTTTGGGGGTAGCCATGCCACGAAAAACGGCATGGCTACCTCCAAACTCATAATGAGGCTCATTGTGTTGACTTTGGGTGATGCCTTTTGTGATAGATCTTCATAAGTAGGCCCTGGAAAGACACTTTGATGGCAATTTCGGTTTGGAAGGAGTGGACGCATTGTGGAGCACTGTCTATGACCGCAGTTTTGGCAATATGCATGCACTTTGCAGAGGCCTGGCCACTTCGGTTCATGTTGATGTTGTTGCTGTGCACTACGGGGACATGCATTTGGGTAACGTGGCTTGTTTAGCTTTATTCCGTCGACTGAAGACGTTGCTGAATGTAGTGAAGAGGCTTTTCCCCACTGCCCAGCTGCTTTTTTCATCTATAACACCAAGAAGAGTATGGGACAATGCTAATGTATGTTGTTCCAAGCCACAGGTTGGAAGGTGTCTCATCAACAGAAGCATGTATACTTTTTTGTCTGCTTGTGGGATGTTCTTCTGCAACAATGACATCATTAGTTGTGGAAATGCAGAGTTTTTCCAAGCAAATAGCATTTTGTTGTGAAGCATGTGTGATTTATTTATTTTTTTGGCTGCTCGTGAGATGTTCTTCTGCAACAATGACCACATTAGTTGGGGAAAGGCTGAGATTTTCCATGCAAATAGGGTTTCATTGTCGCCCATTGGTAATGCTGTTTTGTTTGCCCATCTACAGGATGCATTGAAGAGTTTACTGTAACAATGTGAGCACAAGAACACACAAAATCAAATAAAAACCAAAAAAAAGGTGTTTCTCTAGAAGCACCTTAAAAAATAAAAAGTATGAAGGCTCTTTTCAGAGCCACCACTAAAAACAAACTCCCCTACCCTGGTTGCAATTTATTCACCCACGTCCACACGTAGCACGAAATCCACATCCGGGGAATTTGAGGATGGCCATGGAAATGGCACTGTGGAGGCTGAGGTATTGCGCAATAACGTTTCTGGGTGTGGTGTGTACGCAGAGGACTGTTGTACAGAACTGATACTGTTACATGAAGAGCTCTTGAATGTGATTGGTGGATGCATGTGGAACATTTCACCGGTACCCAATGACGTCCTGCTGGAAAGAAGAAAGTGGAAAGGGAAGAAGGAATATTTTTGCTTTATTGGGGCATGGCCCTCGCCGTACTTTGGGAAGTGCACGTGCCACATACTGCCGTTTTCAGCATGCTACCCATGGGAATGGGACAGTGGGGTCTATCACAACTGAGGGTGTGGGTTACAGGAAGGGCCGTTAATACTTTTCTCCAATACTGTGCGTACTGAGCGGGACTGACATGGTTGCCATTACTTACAAAGGCGCAATGTAGCACAGCAGATTCGGTGCAACATCACTTACAGGCCAAACCAATGTGGCCTGCTACTCTGTTCTGAAAAGCTACAAACAGATTGAGGAGCAGCTCTGGGGTGTGGCCTATTGTAGTGCTGCTGTGAACTTGCACCCGGAAAACAGGCCTACATTGTTGAAAAACATATATACATGTGCAATGGCACATTGTGGTGTGTTTGTAAGCGTGTCCTTTCCGAAAAACACTAACACTGTACTTTTCTGCTGTCCGAGGGTCTGGATCATGTCCCCGAAATAAGGGCCCACGCGCAGCGTGGGTGCGGTCGCATGGTGACGTCACCACTGTTATCCATTGGGACGGCTGTCTGCGGAACTCGTTTTCGGCGGAATACGCTGTGCGCATGTGCATAGGTGTCCTATGCACACCGTTGCCACTTCTCTACTGAGCAATAGTGTGACACACGTGCGCTGACCATTTTGGGAGATGCTGGGTGTTTATAGGGTATAGCAGGTGGGATGTTTATTTGTATAGCTACCTGTAGGATGTGGGTGGATGGCTCAAACTAAATAAAGTTCATTTGCATATGCTGCACAGTGGCAGTGTTACCAGGACACAGAGGAACAGATACATATGCATATACTTGCACAATGAACAAACGTCTGCTCCCACATGTAATTCTAGGTGGTGAACAACATGTGGAAATGCGGGTCGTGCTAGCGTAGTACGGATGCATCCATTGTCATTGTGGATAGGCCGTGCAGGTGGGGTGTCCGTAGGACACCTACCTTTTGCTTAATTATGGTCATTCCTATGAGGGCTGTGCACCACTCAGTCATAACGGCATTTTAAAAAAAACAATACCACATGTTCACTGCGCAACAATTTAAATATCAACATTTACTTGAACACATTGATACACACAAAGTGGAAAGGGAGCAGAAGTGGATACTTATTGTGGGGAATTGGGGATTTGCACATGTTGGTCATGAGGGGAGGAAGGGATTGAGGTATCGTCATGTCTCCCATCACACAGATTTTGAGGGGATGGCGGAATGTGGCATGGGGAAGGTGTACACGTGCAGGTCTGGCAGCACTGTTTTATTTTGCCCATATTATCCCCTTGTACGCAATCTTTTAAGGTGGCACAATTGTTCACCAATTCTCCCATTTTGGCTTCCAGGCTGTCCATTTTGATATTTAGAGTTTCTTTCCTTTCCTATGCCCATATGCTGTTGTGGAAGGGGTGCCCCTTGTACTGCCTTGCTTTCCTTTCTAATATATTCTCATGCAGAAAAGAAAATGTTAGGTGTACATGAAGCAATATATATATTACATAATTCACATTTCACATTACTGTGAGTTCCAATGGGGTTAGTATCGGAAGTCATTACGTCATGAGGGAATTTTTCTTCCAGCTACTGTAAGGTGCGTGCCATTGCTACGTACACACAAAAACCCTTATGCTTCTGTACTATTGTATACTGCACCACCTGCACAATTATCAGACAAACTGTATTGTACATGCTACGTTGCAGTGATGTTCTGGTCTTAGTACTTTCCCGTCCTTACTCTGGCCGTTCGTTCTTTGTTCCCATGCACAGTAGCAGTGAGGTAAGATTGTTGAAGGGAGATGTCACTTCTGTTGTTGGTGCATTCCGTTATGGTGAAAGCCCTATGCCTTTGTGCTCTTTGCTTCATAAGTACATAGTTTGCAGACCTACTCTATTTACCTAACAATTGATGTACATGCTGCTGGTTGCATATGTTCCTTGTGTTTGCTGAATGGTACCGCTATGTAAGAGAGCTTTCTGAGCAGGTTGGCTGCCAACCGATGTCCGCGACCAGACACATACTCCAAGACTGCTGTGCACATTAACATGGTGGCCACAGGTTCAGTATGTTGTACAGTACCTCTTCAAAAAGTAAGGGTATCCTGCTAAAATACTATGCAATTCACTGAAAAATCGTTGCTGAAGGAACATTATGCTTAAGTTGCACTACTAAAAACTTATGAAATTCACTGACAGAAAACTTTGTTAAAGGGATATTACGGTTAAGTTGCACTAGTAAAAATCTATGCAATTCACCCTTACAAAGCATTGCTAAAGGGACGTTATGGGTAAGTTGCACTACTAAAAAGCTATTACATTCCCTGACAAAAAATGTTGTTAAAGGAACAATATGTTTCAATTGCCCTAAGAGAAACCTATCCAATTCAGTGCAACAAGTACTTGAAAGGAACTTTACACGTACTTTGCACTAATAACAACCTATCCACATTATGGTTACAAGTAAAACCAAAAAAACTCAGAAATTCGCCAGTTATGGTAACCTAAGCAACCATAACTCGCGCCACCACTGTGCACTGCTAAGACTTAACACCCATGACATCAAACATGACATCACAAAGTCATTGATGACATCACTGTTGACATCACATGTGCATTTAATTCTCATGAAAATCCTCCACAAGGGATTGTCATTATATTGTTGCCAGAAAACTATCAGAGGTCATTGGCAGAACTATCATGACATACATAGTTCATTATGTAATGCATTGCTATAAACACCATTTCATTACAAAGTTCTTTCCAGTAGATTCACCGACTCGTGTGCAAACACAGACATTCTGCAGCATGCACCGTAGAGGTGTAATATTCAAAATGTTGCTATGTTGCATAGTAAAATGATAAATACTTTCCTTTCACAGTTTTGCGTACTGTGAAACATGTAATACGTAGCTACCAATTCCTCACATACTACATAATTGTAATACTACACACAACATAAAGAGACCACAACAGATACAAATATAAGCATACACAGAGAAAGTAAAGCAAGCAAAAAAGCTGCAGTATTGCCAGAAAGTGTTCATAACCTAACTGCTTACCTTCATGTCAGAAATGATTGCTGTGTTTTAGGCTTCCTTCTTCCCCTATGTACATGTACATATGGATGTGACTGAACCTTAAGGAAAGTAGTGTAAGAACATATGAAAAGGGTAAGGTCTACAAATATAGTACCTTTTGATTTTTTAGTTCCTGGCCTTCAGTAAAGAAAACCACCTGGCTTAGATATGTCAGTGAACAAAAAAGAGGTAGATAGACATGTATGATGTCATCAGTGATGTCATCAATGACATTTGTGATTTCATGTTTGATGTCATGGGTGTTAGTCTTAGCAGTGCACAGTGGTGGCATGAGTTATGGTTGCTTAGGTTACCATAACTGGCGAATGTCTTTTTTTTTTTTTTTTTTTGGTTTTACTTGTAACCATAATATCGATAGGTTGTTATTAGTGTAATGTTCCTTTCACGTACTTGTTGCACTGAATTTGATAGGTTTTTCTTAGGGCAACTGAAACATATCGTTCCTTTTAACAACATTTTTTGTCAGTGAATGTCATAGCTTTTTAGTAGTGCAACTTACCCATAACGTACCTTTAGCAATGTTTTTTGTCAGTGATAGATATTATATTACAGTGCCACGATAGTGGCTGTGTAGTTATGGTTAAGTTGCTGTTTCCATAGGAAGAGCTCTTTTTGGGCGGCTTATAACTTCGCTCCCCCTGGACGAATCCTCACCAAACTTTGCAAAGAAAGTATATGGCCCACTCTGAATTTTTTTGCAAAGTTTGGTGAGGATTCCTGCGGGGGGGGGGAAGTTATAGGGGGAGTCCCAAAATTTCTGTTTTTCCCATAGACTGAATGGGAAAAAAATTTTGCTTGTGCCTACAGCCCAAACCGCTGGACGGATTTTCACCAAATGTGGACCAGGAGCAGCAGCTTGGTCAAAAAAGGCATGCTTTTGGAAATTTGGTGAAAATCCGTCCAGTAGTTTTTTTTTTAAATGACCAAAAAGTAGGGCAAAAGAAATTAGTGATATCTGTGTTCGGTCCGCGGACAGGACGTTGATTGGGCCAGCAGCTTGCGTGACATGCTCTCTCATTGGATGCGGTGAAAGCGTGCAGTGCGTCTGGCTTCAGAGACGCCCGCCATCTTTCTTTCCCGCATGAGAGGCTTTGTCAGGTCAGCAGGAGCGTGTCTGTCTCCTGTTCCTCCCACCCCTGCTCATGCCCCGTGTCTGCCCCACCCCCCGTTCATGCCCCGTGTGTCCTTTCTGTCCCCACCACCCCCGCTCATGCCCCATGTGTTCTTCCTGTTCCCCCCACCCCCGCTCATGCTCCGTGTGTCCCCTGCTCCTCCAGCCCCCCGCTCACGCCATCGCACACGGTGGCCAGCAGAGGGCCGAGGAGCGGATCTGCCGCACGAACTCATGTCCGTGCGGCATGTCCGTGTTTTTGTTTGTCCCCCCACCCCCGCGCTCATGCCCTGTGTGTCTCTCTCCCTCCCCCCACCCCGCTCATGCCTCGTGTGTCTCTCTCCGTCCCCCCCACCCCCGCTCATGCCCCGTGTGTCTCTCCCCCTCCCCCCACCCCCGCTCATGCCCTGTGTGTCTCTCTCCCTCCCCCCACCCCCGCTCATGCCCCGTGTGTTTCTCTCCCTCCCCCCCACCCCCGCTCATGCCCCGTGTGTCTCTCCCTCCCCCCACCCCCGCTCATGCCGCGTGTCTCTCTCCCTTCCCCCCACCCCCTGCTCATGCCCCGTGTGTCTCTCCCCCCACCCCCCGCTCATGCCCCGTGTGTCTCTAGCCCTCCCACCCACCCCCCGCTCATGCCTCGTGTGTCTCTAGCCCTCCCACCCACCCCCTGTTCATGCCCCGTGTGTCTCTATCCCTCCCACACACCCCCCGCTCATGCCCCGTGTGTCTCTAGCCCTCCCACCCACCCCCCGCTCATACCCCGTGTGCCTCTAGCCCTCCCACCCACCCCCGCTCATGCCCCGTGTGTCTCTAGGATTCCCCCCCACCCCCTGCTCATGCCCCATGTGTCTCTCCCCCCACCCCCCGTTCATGCCCTGTGTATCTCTAGCCCTCCCACCCACCCCCCGCTCATACCCCGTGTGCCTCTAGCCCTCCCACCCACCCCCGCTCATGCCCCGTGTGTCTCTAGGATTCCCCCCACCCCCTGCTCATGCCCCATGTGTCTCTCCCCCCACCCCCCGTTCATGCCCCGTGTGTCTCTAGCCCTCACACCCACCCCCCGCTCATGCCCGTGTGTCTCTATCCCTCCCACCCACCACCCGCTCATGCCCCGTGTGTCTCTATCCCTCCCACCCACCCCCCGCTCATGCCCTGTGTGTCTCTATGACTCCCCCCCACCGCCGCTCATGCCCCGTGTGCCTCTATCCCTACCCCCGCCCCCCGCTCATGCCCCATGTCTCTACCCTCCACCCCACCCCCCGCTCATGCCCCGGGTGTCTCTCCCCTCCCCCCACCCTCGCTTATGCCCCGTGTGTCTCTCCCCTCCCCCCACCCTCGCTCATGCCCCGTGTGTCTCTCCACTCTCCCCCACCCCTGCTCATTCCCCGCGTGTCTCTCGCCTCCCCCCCACCCCCCGCTCCTGCCCTGTGTGTCTCTCCCCTCCACCCCACCCCCCGCTCATGCCCCGTGTGTGTCTCCCCTCCCACCTACCCCCCGCTCATGCCCCGTGTTTCTCTATCCCTCCCACCCAACCCCCCGCTCATGACCCGTGTGTCTCTATCCCTCCCACCCACCCCCCGCTCATGCCCCGTATGTCTCTATCCCTCCCACCCACCCCCCGCTCATGCCCCGTATGTCTCTCCCCTCCCCCCACCCCCTGCTCATGCCCCGTGTCTCTCCCCTTCCCCACCCCCTGCTCATGCCCCGTGTGTCTCTCCCCTCCCCCCCACCCCCGATCATGCCCTGTGTATCTCTCCCCTCCCTCCCACCCCCCGCTCATGCCCCATGTGTCTCTCCCCCCACCCCCTGTTCATGCCCCGTGTTTCTCTATCCCTCCCACCCACCCCCCGCTCATGACCCATGTGTCTCTATCCCTCACACCCACCCCACGCTCATGCCCCGTATGTCTCTCCCCTCCCCCACACCCCCTGCTCATGCCCCGTGTGTCTCCCCTCCCACCCATCCCCTGCTCATGCCCCGTGTGTCTCCCCTTCAACCCACCCCCTGCTCATGCTCCGTGTGACTCTCCCCCCCACTCATGCCCGTGTGTCTCTCCCCTCCCTCCCACCCCCCGCACATGCCCTGTGTGTCTCTCCCCTCCCCCCACCCCCCGCTCATGCCTCGTGTGTCTCTATCCCTCCCACCCACACCCCGCTCATGCCCCTTGTGTCTCTATCCCTCCCACCCACCCCCCGCTCATGCCCCGGGTGTCTCTCCCCTCCCCCCCACCCCCTGCTCTGCCCCGTGTGTCTCTCCCCTCCCCCCACCCCCCGCTCATGCCCCGTGTGTCTCTATCCCTCCCACCCAACCCCTGCTCATGCCCCGTGTGTCTCTATCCCTCCTACCCACCCCCGCTCATGCCCCGTGTGTCTCTATCCCTATCACCCACCGCCCGCTCATGCCCCGGGTGTCTCTCCCCTCCCCCCACCCCCTGCTCATGCCCTGTGTGTCTGTATCCCTCCCACCCCCCGCTCATGCCCCGTGTGTCTGTATCCCTCCCACCCACCCCCGCTCATGTCCGTGCGGCATGTCCGTGTTTTTGTTTGTCCTCCCCACCCCCGCTCATGCCCCGTGTGTCTCTCTCCCTCCCCCCACCCCCCGCTCATGCCTCGTGTGTCTCTCTCCGTCCCCCTCACCCCCCGCTCATGCCCCGTGTGTCTCTCCCCCTCCCCCCACCCCCTGCTCATGCCCTGTGTGTCTCTCTCCCTCCACCCCACCCCCGCTCATGCCCTGTGTGTTTCTCTCCCTCCCCCCACCCCCACTCATGCCCCGTGTGTGTCTCTCCCTCCCCCCACCCCCGCTCATGCCGCGTGTCTCTCTCCCTCCCGCCCACCCCCCGCTCATGCCACGTATGTCTCTCTCCCTCCCCCACCCCCCGCTCATGCCCCGTGTGTCTCTAGCCCTCCCACCCACCACCCGCTCATGCCCCATGTGTCTCTAGCCCTCCCACCCCCCACTCATGCCCCGTGTGTCTCTAGCCCTCCCATCCAACCCCCGGTCATGCCTCGTGTGTTTCTCTCCCTTCCCCCACCCCCCGCTCATGCTCCGTGTGTCTCTAGCCCTCCCACCCACCACCTGCTCATGCCCTGTGTGTCTCTATCCCTCCCACCCACCCCCCGCGCATGCCCCGTGTGTCTCTATCCCTCCCACCCACCACCCGCTCATGCCCCGTGTGTCTCTATGACTCCCCCCCACCCCCGCTCATGCCCCGTGTGTCTCTATCCCTTCCCCCGCCCCCCGCTCATGCCCCATGTCTCTCCCCTCCCCCCACCCCCCGCTCATGCCTCGTGTGTCTCTCCCCTCCCCCCCACCCTCGCTCATGCCCTGTGTGTCTCTCCCCTCCCCCCACCCTCGCTCATGCCCCGTGTGTCTCTCCCCTCTCCCCCACTCCCCGCTCATGCCCCGCGTGTCTCTCTCCTCCCCCCTCGCCCCCGCTCATGCCCCGTGTCTCTCACCTCCCTCCCACCCCCCGCTCATGCCCCATGTGTCTCTCCCCTCCCCCCTACCCCCTGCTCATGCCCCGTGGGACTCTATCGCACCCACCCACCCCCCCGCTCATGACCCGTGTGTCTCTAGCCCTCCCACCCACCCCCCCGCTCATGCCCCGTGTGTCTCTAGACTTCCCACCCACCCCCGCTCATGCCCCGTGTGTCTCTAGGATTCCCCCCCAGCCCCTGCTCATGCCCCGTGTGTCTCTCCCCCCACCCCCCGCTCATGCCCCGTGTGTCTCTATCCCTCCCACCCACCACCCGCTCATGCCCTGTGTGTCTCTATTCCGCCCACCCACCCCCCGCTCATGCCCCCCGTGTGTCTCTGATTCCCCCCCACCCCCGCTCATACCCCGTGTGTCTCTATCCCTACCCCCGCCCCCCGCTCATGCCCCATGTCTCTACCCTCCCCCCACCCTCGCTCATGCCCCATGTGTCTCTCCCATCCCCCCACCCTCGCTCATGCCCCGTGTGTCTCTCCCCTCTCCCCCCACCCCCGCTCATGCCCTGCGTGTCTCTCGCCTCCCCCCCACCCCCCGCTCATGCCCTGTGTGTCTCTCCCCTCCCCCCCACCCCCCGCTCATGCCCTGTGTGTCTCTCCCCTCCCCCGTACCCCCCGCTCATGCCCCGTGTTTCTCTATCCCAACTCACCCACCCCCCTGCTCATGACCCGTGTGTCTCTATCCCTCCCACCCACCCCCCGCTCATGCCCCGTATGTCTCTCCCCTCCCCCACACCCCCTGCTCATGCCCCGTGTGTCTCTCCCCTCCCCCACACCCCCTGCTCATGCCCCGTGTCTCTCCCTTCCCCCCAACCCCTGCTCATGCCCCTGTGTCTCTCCCCCCCACCCCCGATCATGCCCTGTGTATCTCTCCCCTCCCTCCCAACCCCCGCCCCATGTGTCTCTCCCCCCCACCCCCTGCTCATGACCCGTGTTTCTCTATCCCTCCCACCCACCCCCCGCTCATGACCCGTGTGTCTTTATCCCTCCCACCCACCCCCCACTCATGCCCCGTATGTCTCTCCCCTCCCCCACACCCCTGCTCATGCCCCGTGTGTCTCCCCTCCCACCCATCCCCTGCTCATGCCCCGTGTGTCTCCCCTCCCACCCACCCCCTGCTCATGCCCCGTGTGTCTCTCCCCTCCCCCCACCCCCCACTCATGCCCCGTGTGTCTCTACCCTCCTCCCACCCTCGCTCATGCCCCATGTGTCTCTCCCCTCCCCCCACCCTCGCTCATGCCCCGTGTGTCTCTCCCCTCTCCCCCCACCCCCGCTCATGCCCCGCGTGTCTCTCGCCTCCCCCCCACCCCCCGCTCATGCCCTGTGTGTCTCTCCCCTCCCCCCCACCCCCCGCTCATGCCCTGTGTGTCTCTCCCCTCCCCCGTACCCCCCGCTCATGCCCCGTGTTTCTCTATCCCAACTCACCCACCCCCCCGCTCATGACCCGTGTGTCTCTATCCCTCCCACCCACCCCCCGCTCATGCCCCGTATGTCTCTCCCCTCCCCCACACCCCCTGCTCATGCCCCGTGTGTCTCTCCCCTCCCCCACACCCCCTGCTCATGCCCCGTGTCTCTCCCTTCCCCCCAACCCCTGCTCATGACCCTGTGTCTCTCCCCCCCACCCCCGATCATGCCCTGTGTATCTCTCCCCTCCCTCCCAACCCCCGCCCCATGTGTCTCTCCCCCCCCACCCCCTGCTCATGCCCCGTGTTTCTCTATCCCTCCCACCCACCCCCCGCTCATGACCCGTGTGTCTTTATCCCTCCCACCCACCCCCCACTCATGCCCCGTATGTCTCTCCCCTCCCCCACACCCCTGCTCATGCCCCGTGTGTCTCCCCTCCCACCCATCCCCTGCTCATGCCCCGTGTGTCTCCCCTCCCACCCACCCCCTGCTCATGCCCCGTGTGTCTCTCCCCTCCCCCCAGCCCCCGCTCATGCCCCGTGTGTCTCTTGCCCTCCCACCCCCCGCTCATGCCCCGTGTGTCTCTAGCCCTCCCACCCATCCCCCGGTCATGCCTCGTGTGTTTCTCTCCCTTCCCCCCACCCCCTGCTCATGCCCGGTGTGTCTCTCCCCCCACCCCCCGCTCATGCCCGTGTGTCTCTAGCCCTCCCACCCACCCCCCGCTCATGCCTCGTGTGTCTCTAGCCCTCCCACCCACCCCCCGCTCATGCCTTGTGTGTCTCTAGCCCTCCCACCCACCCCCTGCTCATTCCCCGTGTGTCTCTATCCCTCCCACCCACCCCCTGCTCATGCCCTGTGTGTCTCTAGCCCTCCCACCCACCCCCCGCTCATGCCCCGTGTGTCTCTAGTAGTCCAACCCACCCCGGCTCATGCCCCGTGTGTCTCTAGCATTCCCCCCACCACTTGCTCATGCCCCGTGTCTCTCCCCCCACCCCCCGCTCATGCCCCGTGTGTCTCTGGCCCTCCCACCCACCCCCCGCTCATGCCCCGTGTGTCTCTAGCCCTCCCACCCACCACCCGCTCATGCCCCGTGTGTCTCTATCCCTCCCACCCACCCCCCGCGCATGCCCCGTGTGTCTCTATCCCTCCCACCCACCACCCGCTCATGCCCCGTGTGTCTCTATTACTCCCACTCACCCCCCGCTCATGCCCCATGTGTCTCTATGACTCCCCCACCCCCGCTCATGCCCCGTGTGTCTCTATCCCTACCCCCGTCCCCCGCTCATGCCCCATGTCTCTCCCCTCCCCTCCTCCCCCCGTGTGTCTCTCCCCTCGCCCCCACCCTCGCTCATGCCCCGTGTGTCTCTCCCCTCTCCCCCACCCCCCGCTCATGCCCCGCGTGTCTCTCCCCTCCCCCCCGCCCCCGCTCATGCCCCGTCGGACTCTATCCCACCCACCCACCCCCCCGCTCATGACCCGTGTGTCTCTATCCCTCCCACCCACCCCCCGCTCATGCCCCGTATGTCTCTCCCCTCCCCCACACCCCCCGCTCATGCCCCGTGTGTCTCTCCCCTCCCCCCCACCCCCTGCTCATGCCCCGTGTCTCTCTCCTCCCCCCACCCCCTGCTCATGCCCCGTGTGTCTCTCCCCTCCAGCCCCCGCTCATGCCCTGTGTGTCTCTCCCCCATCCCCTGCTCATGCCCCGTGTTTCTCTATCCCTCCCACCCACCCCCCGCTCATGACCCGTGTGTCTCTATCCCTCCCACCCACCCCCTGCTCATGCCCCGTATGTCTCTCCCCTCCCCCACACGCCCTGCTCATGCCCCGTGTGTCTCCCTTCCCACCCATCCCCTGCTCATGCCCCGTGTGTCTCCCCTCCCACCCACCCCCTGCTCATGCCCCATGTGTCTCTCCCCTCCCCCCACCCCCCACTCATGCCCCGTGTGTCTCTACCCTCCTCCCGACCTTCCGCTCATGCCCCTTGTGTCTCTCCCCTCCCCCCCGCTCATGCCCCGTGTGTCTCTCCCCTCCCCCCGCTCATGCCCCGTGTGTCTCTATCCCTCCCACCCACCCCCCGCTCATGCCCCGTGTGTCTCTATCCCTCCCACCCACCCCCCGCTCATGCCCCCCGCTCATGCCCCGTGTGTCTCTATCCCTCCCACCCACCCCCCGCTCATGCCCCGTGTGTCTCTATCCCTCCCACCCACCCCCCGCTCATGCCCCGTGTGTGTCTATCCCTCCCACCCACCCCCCGCCCCATGTGTCTCTCCCCTCCCCCCACCCCCTGCTCTGCCTCGTGTGTCTCTCCCTTCCCCCACCCCCTGCTCATGCCCCGTGTGTCTCTCCCCTCCCCCCCACCCCCTGCCCCGTGTGTCTCTATCCCTAACACCCACCCCCCCGCTCATGCCCCGTGTGTCTCTATCCCTCCCACCCACCCCCTGCTCATGCCCCGTGTGACTCTATCCCTCCCACCCACCCCCCGCTCATGCCCCGTGTGTCTCTATCCCTATCACCCACCGCCCGCTCATGTCCCGTGTGTCTCTCCCCTCCCCCCACGCCCTGCTCATGCCCCGTGTGTCTGTATCCCTCCCACCCCCCGCTCATGCCCCGTGTGTCTGTATCCCTCCCACCCACCCCCCCGCTCATGCCCCGTGTGTCTCTCCCCTCCCCCCACCCTCCGCTCATGCCCCGTGTGTCTCTCTGCTGTGGCCCCCCACCCCCCGCTCATGCCCCGTGTCTCCCTGTTGTTGCCCCCCACCCCCTGCTCATGCCCCGTGTCTCTCTCTCCTGTTACCCCCCACCCCCCTCTCATGCCCCGTGTCTCTCTCCTGTTACCCCCCACCCCCTCTCATGCCCCGTGTCTCTCTCCTGTTATCCCCCACCGCCTCTCATGCCCCGTGCCTCTCTCCTGTTGCCCCCCACCGCCCCGTTCATGCCCCGTGTCTCCCTGCTGTTTCCCCCCACCCCCCTCTCATGCCCCGTGTCTCTCTCCTGTTACCCCCACCTCCCTCTCATGCCCTGTGTCTCTCTCCTGTTACCCCCCACCCCCTCTCATGCCCCGTATCTGTCCCCTGTTGCCCCCCACCCCCCGGTCATGCCCCGTGTCTCCCTTCTGTTGCCCCCCAGCCCCCGGTCATGCCCCGTGTCTCTCTGTTGTTGCCCCCCACCCCCTGGTCATGCCCTGTGTCTCCCTCGTGTTCCCCCCACCCCCCGCTCATGCCCCGTGTCTCCCTGCTGTTACCCCCCGCTTATGCCCCGTGTCTCTCTCAAGTTACCCCCCACCCCCTGCTCATGCCCCGTGTCTCTTTCCTGTTGTCCCCCACCCCCCGGTCATGCCCTGTGTCTCCCTCCTGTTGCCCCCCACCCCCGTTCATGCCCCGTGTCTCTCTTCTGTTACCCCCCACCCCTTCTCATGCCCCGTGTCTCCCTCGTTTTCCCCCCGCCCCCGCTTATGCCCTGTGTCTCCCTGCTGTTGCCTCCCCACCCCCCGGTCATGTCCTGTGTCTCCCTTCTGTTACCCCCCACCCCCCGGTCATGTCCCGTGTCTCCCTGCTGTTGCCCTCCCACCCCCTCTCATGCCCCGTGTCTCTCTCCTGTTACCCCCCACCACCCTCTCATGCCCCGTATCTCCCTGCTGTTGACCCCCACCCCCCGCTCATGCCGTGTCTCCCTCCTTTTCTCTCCCACCCCCCGCTCATACCCTGTGTTTTCCCTGTTCCCCCCACCCCACGCTCATGCCCTGTGTCTCCCCTGTTCCCCCCCACCCCCGCTCATGCCCTGTGTCTCCCTGCTGTTGCCCCCCACCCCCCTCTCATGCCCCGTGGCTCTCTCCTGTTGCCCCCCACCCCCATCTCATGCCCCCTGTCTCCCTGCTGTTGCCTCCCCACCCCCCTTGCCTCCCCACCCCCCGCTCATGCCCCGTGTCTGTCTCTGTTACCCCCACCCCCCTCTCATGCCCCGTATCTCTCTCCTGTTGCCCCCCACCCCCCGGTCATGGCCTGTGTCTCCCTGCTGTTGGCCCCACCCCCCCTCTCATGCCCGTGTCTCTCTCCTGTTGCCCCCCACCCTCCGGTCATGCCCCGTGTCTCCCTGCTGTTGCCCCCCGCTCATCCCCCGTGTATGTCTCCTGTTACCCCCACCCCCGGTCATGCCCTGTGTCTCCCTGGTGTTGCCCCCCACCCCCCGCTCATGCCCCGTGTCTCTCTCCTGTTACCCACCACCCCCCTCTCATGCCCCGTGTCTCTCTCCTGTTGCCCCCCACCCCCTGGTCATGCCCCGTGTCTCCCTGCTGTTGCCCCCCACCCCCTGGTCATGCCCCGTGTCTCTCTCCTGTTGTCCCCCACCCCCCGGTCATGCCCTGTGTCTCCCTCCTGTTGCCCCCCACCCCCGTTCATGCCCCGTGTCTCTCTTCTGTTACCCCCCACCCCTTCTCATGCCCCGTGTCTCCCTCGTTTTCCCCCCGCCCCCGCTCATGCCCTGTGTCTCCCTGCTGTTGCCTCCCCACCCCCCGCTCCTGCCCCGTGTCTGTCTCCTGTTACCCTCCACCCCCCGCTCATGCCCCGTGTCTCTCTCCTGTTGCCCCCCACCCCCCGGTCATGTCCTGTGTCTCCCTTCTGTTACCCCCCACCCCCTGGTCATGTCCCGTGTCTCCCTGCTGTTGCCCTTCCACCCCCCTCTCATGCCCCGTGTCTCTCTCCTGTTACCCCCACCACCCTCTCATGCCCCATGTCTCCCTGCTGTTGACCCCCACCCCCCGCTCATGCCCCGTGTCTCCCCTGTTCCACCCCACCCCCCGCTCATGCCGTGTCTCGCTCCTTTTCTCTCCCACCCCCCGCTCATACCCTGTGTTTTCCCTGTTCCCCCACCCCACGCTCATGCCCTGTGTCTCCCCTGTTCCCCCCCACCCCCGCTCATGCCCTGTGTCTCCCTGCTGTTGCCCCCCACCCCCATCTCATGCCCCCTGTCTCCCTGCTGTTGCCTCCCCACCCCCCTTGCCTCCCCACCCCCCGCTCATGCCCGTGTCTGTCTCTGTTACCCCCACCCCCCTCTCATGCCCCGTATCTCTCTCCTGTTGCCCCCCACCCCCCGGTCATGGCCTGTGTCTCCCTGCTGTTGGCCCCCACCCCCCCTCTCATGCCCCGTGTCTCTCTCCTGTTGCCCCCCACCCTCCGGTCATGCCCCGTGTCTCCCTGCTGTTGCCCCCCGCTCATCCCCCGTGTATGTCTCCTGTTACCCCCACCCCCGGTCATGCCCTGTGTCTCCCTGGTGTTGCCCCCCACCCCCCGCTCATGCCCCGTGTCTCTCTCCTGTTACCCACCACCCCCCTCTCATGCCCCGTGTCTCTCTCCTGTTGCCCCCCACCCCCTGGTCATGCCCCGTGTCTCCCTGCTGTTGCCCCCCACCCCCTGGTCATGCCCCGTGTCTCTCTCCTGTTGTCCCCCACCCCCCGGTCATGCCCTGTGTCTCCCTCCTGTTGCCCCCCACCCCCGTTCATGCCCCGTGTCTCTCTTCTGTTACCCCCCACCCCTTCTCATGCCCCGTGTCTCCCTCGTTTTCCCCCCGCCCCCGCTCATGCCCTGTGTCTCCCTGCTGTTGCCTCCCCACCCCCCGCTCCTGCCCCGTGTCTGTCTCCTGTTACCCTCCACCCCCCGCTCATGCCCCGTGTCTCTCTCCTGTTGCCCCCCACCCCCCGGTCATGTCCTGTGTCTCCCTTCTGTTACCCCCCACCCCCTGGTCATGTCCCGTGTCTCCCTGCTGTTGCCCTTCCACCCCCCTCTCATGCCCCGTGTCTCTCTCCTGTTACCCCCACCACCCTCTCATGCCCCATGTCTCCCTGCTGTTGACCCCCACCCCCCGCTCATGCCGTGTCTCGCTCCTTTTCTCTCCCACCCCCCGCTCATACCCTGTGTTTTCCCTGTTCCCCCACCCCACGCTCATGCCCTGTGTCTCCCCTGTTCCCCCCCACCCCCGCTCATGCCCTGTGTCTCCCTGCTGTTGCCCCCCACCCCCATCTCATGCCCCCTGTCTCCCTGCTGTTGCCTCCCCACCCCCCTTGCCTCCCCACCCCCCGCTCATGCCCGTGTCTGTCTCTGTTACCCCCACCCCCCTCTCATGCCCCGTATCTCTCTCCTGTTGCCCCCCACCCCCCGGTCATGGCCTGTGTCTCCCTGCTGTTGGCCCCCACCCCCCCTCTCATGCCCCGTGTCTCTCTCCTGTTGCCCCCCACCCTCCGGTCATGCCCCGTGTCTCCCTGCTGTTGCCCCCCGCTCATCCCCCGTGTCTCTCTCCTGTTACCCCCACCCCCGGTCATGCCCTGTGTCTCCCTGGTGTTGCCCCCCACCCCCCGCTCATGCCCCGTGTCTCTCTCCTGTTACCCACCACCCCCCTCTCATGCCCCGTGTCTCTCTCCTGTTGCCCCCCACCCCCTGGTCATGCCCCGTGTCTCCCTGCTGTTGCCCCCCACCCCCTGGTCATGTCCCGTGTCTCCCTGCTGTTGCCCCCCACCCCCTGCTCATGTCCCGTGTCTCCCTGCTGTTGCCCCCCACCCCCCTCTCATGCCCCGTGTCTCTCCTGTTGCCCCCCACCACCTGGTCATGCCCCGTGTCTCCCTGCTGTTGCCCCCCACTCATGCCCCGTGTCTCTCTCCTATTACCCCCCACCCCCCTCTCATGCCCCGTGTCTCCCTGCTGTTACCCCCCACCCCCCGGTCATGCCCCGTGTCTCCCTCCTGTTCCCCGCACCCCCTGCTCATGCCCTGTGTCTCTCTCCTGTTGCCCCCACCCGCTGCTCATGCCCCGTGTCTCCCTGCTGTTGCCCCCCGCTCATGCCCCGTGTCTCCCGGCTGTTGCCCCCACCCCCCTCTCATGCCCCGTGCCTCTCTCCTGTTGCCCCCCACCCTCCGGTCATGCCCCGTGTCTCCCTGCTGTTGCCCCCCAGTCATGCCCCGTGTCTCTCTCCTGTTACCCCCACCCCCCGGTCATGCCCTATGTCTCCCTGGTGTTGCCCCCCAACCCCGCTCATACCCCGTGTCTCCCTGCTGTTGCCCCCCACCCCCTGCTCATGCCCCGCATCTCTCTCCTGTTACCCCCCTCCCCCTCTCATGCCCCGTGTCTCTCTCCTGTTACCCCCCACCCCCTCTCATGTCCCGTGTGTCTCTCCTGTTGCCCCCAACCCCGATCATGCCCCGTGTCTCCCTGCTGTTTCCCCCACCCACTGCTCATGCCCCGTGTCTCTCTCCTGTTACCCCCACCCCCTCTCATGCCCTGTGTCTCTCTCCTGTTGCCCCCCACCCTCCGGTCATGCCCTGTGTCTCCCTGCTGTTGCCCCCCGGTCATGCCCGGTGTCTCTCTCCTGTTACCCCCACCCCCCGGTCATGCCCTATGTCTCCCTGGTGTTGACCCCCACCCCCCGCTCATGCCCCGTGTCTCTCTCTGGTTACCTCCCACCCCCCTCTCATGCCCCGTGTCTCTCTCCTGTTGCCCCCCACCCCCCGGTCATGCCCCGTGTCTCCCTGCTGTTGCCCCCCACCCCCGCTCATGCCCTATGTGTCTCCCTGCTGTTGCCCCCCACCCCTGCTCATGCCCCGCATCTCTCTCCCCTGTTACCCCCCACCCCCTCTCATGCCCCCCCATCCCCTCTCATGTCCCGTGTGTCTCTCCTGTTGCCCCCACCCCTGATCATGCCCCGTGTCTCCCTGCTGTTGCCCCCCACCCCTGCTCATGCCCCGCATCTCTCTCCCCTGTTACCCCCCACCCCCTCTCATGCCCCCCCATCCCCTCTCATGTCCCGTGTGTCTCTCCTGTTGCCCCCACCCCTGATCATGCCCCGTGTCTCCCTGCTGTTTCCCCCACCCCCTGCTCATGCCCTGTGTCTCTCCTGTTACCCCCACCCCTTCTCATGCCCCGTGTCTCTCTCCTGTTACCCCCCACCCCCCTCTCATGCCCCGTGTCTCCCTCGTGTTCCCCCACCCCCCGCTCATGCCCCGTGTCTCCCTGCTGTTGCCCCCCACCCTCCGCTCATGCCCTGTGTCTCTCTCCTGTTCCCTCCCACCCCCCCGCTCATGCCCTGTTGTGTTCTCTTCATACACCCCACCTTCCCTTTCCATGGTGGCCATCTTGGTAAAAGATTTTCCTTCCTGCACCGGGACGCCGCAGGCGTCTCGTTTGGGAAGAAAAATCTTTTTTTTACCAGCTGGGGTTCCCACTTTGAGGACCTAAGATGCTAGTGGTCTTCATCTATTGAAAAGGATGTTATGGTGACGTTGCACTAATAAAAACCTATGAAATGCAGTAAAAAGAAATTGTGTTACAGGGACGTTATAGTTAAGTTGCACTAATAAAAACCTATGAAATTCAATGAAAAAACTTTGTTAAAGGGACGTTATGGTTAAGTTGCGCTACTAAAAACCTATGAAATTCAGTGAAAAAACTTTGTTAAAGGGGCGTTATGGTTCCAAGTAAAACCGAAAAACCCTTGAAATTCGCCAGTTATGGTAAGCTAAGCAACCATAACTCGCGCCACCACCGTGCACTGCTAAGACTAACACCCACGACATCAAAGATGACATCACACCTCCCTTCAATCTGCTCTGCCGTCCACCTCCATTTTCTTCTTCCTCCCTTTTCCTCGATTTCTTCCTCCCTTCAATCTGCTTTCCTCCTCCTCTTTCACTTTCTTCGCATTTTCTTTCAGCGTACTTATGGCCTTGCCCCATCTTATCTGTCCTCTGCGGTCTCTTTCTATCCTCCTCCACGTGCGGTGCGCTCCCAATCACAGAACCTTCTCCGTCCGCAAAACCCACATGTGCTGCATCACGCTTCCACTTTTCCTTCGAGCTCCTAAACAGTGGAATGCCTTGCCTCTGACTATCCATATTTTCCTGACCTGCCCAGTCATAAGAATCATTTCGTTTCTCTACTTTATGAACCCCCACCTCAGTGACTACTTGCCTACCATCCTTTAGCAGAACACTGACTCAACTACCTACAGGGTTGGACTGCGGTACAACATTGTCTTGGGCACCAATGAATAAGTGGCCCAAAGTTGCAAATGGCAGTACATTCCTTTTGTGACAGGCTGAATAGTATCCGAGGGGGAGCTTTTAGATACAATGTGATGCAAATTGTGCAATTAGAATATTAATTTAGCAACACTGGTCAAAACTACTAGCCGCATAGTGAAGTAACCCATCAAACTGTCCCACGTTAGCTAGAAAAAAGTGGCCCAGTTTGACCATAAAAACGAGCCCACTAGCAATTTGGGTATGTAGTTATTATAACGAATCACAAAATAACTAATCCAATTATAAGGAATTCCAAAATAACAAATTTGGAAAAGGGTTGGGAGTGTGAATAATGGTTTTGGCGGTGGGGAGAAAGTATTGGGAACATAAAAAGGAGGGCTGGGGGGGGGGAAACCCCACCCCAAAAACAACAAAAAATGAATTTATTTTGGAATTCTTTAGTATGGTATTGTTTGTAATGGGATTAGTTATTTTTGGATTTGATAAAATCACATGTAACAGCATTTTGCATTATTGATTCGGGCATTGCCCTTTAGGCAGTCCGAGCCTGGCTACCAAGTAGCTCTAATTTGTTGCAGCACACTTGTCTTCCTCTCCACCGCCTTTGCTGCAGTCCCTTCAGTGTGAAGGACACTATCAAATGCCATTTAAATATAAATATAGACCCCAGATGCAACTCTAAACAGCAAATTTAATCCTACCTGCGTTTTTATTTATACTTTTGATTGCGATTAATTTATAGCTATGTGTTTGCTGTTACCGGTCAGGGAAAGGAGAGAAAGGGAGGGGCGAGCAACAATGTGTACAGTCAGAGGGCTGCTACAATGCACCATGCAATAGAAAATGTGACTCGCACACTAATAATCCACCCACGCCAGTGCGGGCTCTTGACAATAGGCAGCCAGGCGGAATCTTTGCTGTGCTCCCACCAAGTCAAGCAGGCTCTGGCCGTGATTATTATAATTAACTCTTTCAACCTTGGCATTTAGAGATGAGGCATGTTTACATCAGAGTCCTTGATTAAACCTCAGCAGTCAAAGGCTACTTCTTGGAAGGATGCTTGACAAAGTCTTTATTGTATGTCAACCTCTGTCTCAAAGCAAATTATGTGGGAAAAAGGAGTTCATTAAAGTTGCTTTAAGCTGCCAAGCTAGAACAATAATTCACTATCAAAATATGTATGTTAAGCTGGAAAGAGTTTGTACCAGGTCCTCTGAAAGCTGTCTGTTTATTAATGTAACTTTATAAATAACGAAAAGTATGCCGTTTTGTGTTGTATATTGGCATTTTGTAATGACAATTTTTCGAAAAATGTCGGATGCTAATACTTGTGTGCATGCTGCCCTCTCCATGGGATTATGTTTGTTTTTGGTTATGAGTGCACTCAAGGCATGGACATCTGGATGGGCTCAGGTTTCTAAGCGTTTTTGCACCAATAATGAATGGCCCCATCGCATGTACGTGCATTGCAGATGGCATTAGCAGGAATCCCTATTGATTCCACCCGTTTTTTTTTGAGGTGTAAAGGAATCAAGAATCTTTAATGATTCCAGGATTTCATCTGCTTGAAAACTCGACTTTGCGGTCTGTCCTCTAGCTCCATGCTTTAAATCGTTCACACTGGGATAGAGCATGATTTACTTCAGCAGTAAAATACAATCCAGCCATTCCTCCACTCAGATCAAAACTGCACAACTCTTTGACCAAACCCAACCTTTGACATGCTCTTATTTTTCCAGCTTTCTTCCCACAGCCAGATGCAGCATTCCTTATGCAGCGGCAAGTCTTTCATAATGGTGGACTGGGTGCCAACCCATCACCAATTATGGAGGAGCCCAAGCAAAGCAAGTCAACCCAGTGAAAACACTGAGCACTCAATCAGCTGCAACAAGTAGCTGAGGATATGATATGATAGTTTATTTATACAGCGCCTATACACAATATGCTTCAAAGCGCTTCACAGCAATGGAGGGAACAAGGGAAAATAAAATGACATTCTTCCAGGTCATGAACAACAAGAATGTGAAATTAACTATCGTACTCGGCCTGACGACATTTCAGATAGTGCAAGAGCTAAAACACAGATAGGAAGGAAATGGGAAACAGAGAGGCGACTGCAGTACTAGGCCTGGCGACGTTTCTGGGAGAGCCAGGGATTAACAAGAGGTGAGGGAGGGGTGAGGAGGAAGGAGAAAGGAGCAAGAGGAACAAAACTAGTGACTATCGTACTAGTCCTGATGACATTTCAGAGGATGCACTCCTGGGCTAGGTTTCGTCTACTTTTTCTTCTGCACTGTAAAAGGGAAGCCTGATTTCCCTTTTGCAGTGCAGTACACTGTAAGAGTCAACAACTCTTTGGAAACTGGCTTTATTCTGCGCCGTCTTAAGCACGCTTTGGTAATTTCCTTTTTGAAAAAAACTACTCTTGATCCTTCGGTACTTGCTACCTTTGGGCCATCACTCTATTGCCGTTTGTGGTGATGGGTCAGTCCTCCCATCACCACATTCTTGGAGAAATCCTCCTTCTTTCACTCATCCCTCTCTGGATTTCAGCCAGGTCATGGCACTCAGGGGTCCTTGTCTCAGTGGTAGACAATCTCACTCGACTGCATGATCAAGGTGACACAGGGGAAGCTATTCTGCTTGACCTGTTAGCCGTCTTTGATATCATTGATCATGCAATGCTGTTGAGTCGCCTCGCTGGGGCAGGTCTCTTGGGTGGTGTTCTGGCCTGGTGTTCTCCTTTCTCTTTCTCTTCCTCCCTTCTCTTCCTCTGCTGCTGCACTTGCTTGCGGTGTCCTCAAGGCTCTGCTATTTCCCCTGCTCTGTTTAATGTCTGTGTCCAGCTTCTTGGTGGTCTCATTGAAACCCATGGCTTATCTTGCTATGCCTATGTTGATGACACACAGATCCTGGTTTGCCTGGATTTGGCGGTACCAGAGATTGCTGTCAGGGTTAGGACGTGCTTGGATGCTGTGGTTGAGTGGATGTCAACCAACTGACTGAAACTGTGCGGGGATAAAGCAGATATTCTGGTGCTGGGCTCTTGCAAAGCAGCTGGTCTCTGGTCACTTCTGTTTTGGCCCTCGTCACTGGGTCCTTGTCCCACACCAGTTCCTATGGTAAACGATCTTAGGATCAAAAATCTCCTCTTCTTTATCGATGGCTGGCCAGGTAGGTACTATCTGTCAGGTGGGGCATTTTAAATTATAAATACTGCGTAAGGTGCTACCGTTTTTGCCTTCTCATTGTCAGGCACCGGTGGTTTCCACCCTAGTGCTCTCCTCATTGGATTACTGTAATGCGTTGTTCCTTGTGCAGCCTGCCTATCTGATCCGACGCTTACACATTTTACAAAATTCCACGGCTTGAGTGGCCACGTCCATTCCCTGTTGTGTCCATATTTCTGAGGTCCTACAAAGTCTTCATTACCCTTGATCCCTTTACCAGGAGTGGAGAAATCACCACTGTCCCACCACTGAATCCTTGCTGGAACGCATCCCTTAAAATCCGCAGAGCTGCGCATGTGCAGGATTTGAACCTGTGACCGAAGTGGACTTGACTGCCGAAGTTTGGTCTGGAGTGTTTGCAACCCTTACCTGTGGCCCCCTGGTGCATCCATACAGGGTCACCACAAGTTGGGCAGTAACCCTTAAATGTGATGGTAACGCTATTACTGCCACATTTAAGGGTCCGCCAAATCTCGGGTTTGGCAGTATTTACCCCCTGCTCTGAGCTGGGGTGAAATCCGCCAGGAATTTGATGATTTTCTGCACTATTATTGCTCGGTAATACTGCCGACGGTAATCGCACTGAAAATTCCCCATTGGATCCAATGGAAAATTCCCGAATGGGCCCAATGGGGAATGGGGAAGGGCCATTCCACCAAACTCGTGATCTGGTGCTAATAGCACCGTGGGGTTTGGCGGTAGCGCTAGTAGCATGGGCGGTATCCCGGCAGGAGTACCGGCGGGATACCGCCCAACTCGTGATGAGGCCCATAGACTTTTACACAAGAGTGTCCCCTGAAGGCCACTCTTCTTTATCGAGGTAGTCTGTTCTACCGAGCTATTCCTAACTCTTGGATCCTGTTCTGCCCTCTTGGGGAGATCCCCCTTGAATAGTGTGAACTTATTCTTCACTGCCTCACCGAGCTTCCTGAGTCCCTACAGCCCCTTGAAGAGACCCCGTTTGGACTTAACCGCACAATCGCATGTGCCAGCACCGAAAGTACTTTTGAGCTCAAGGCTCCACTCATCGTTGGTACTGGACTGCCTCTTAGTTAGGGTTTGAATTGTGAAGGACTGCCTAAACAATATTCGCACTGTGTGACCACTTTCTTTGCAGGTTGTGGATCCATATTGTGTGCTATTCCTTTAGGCCATTGGTGACTTTATGTATGTTTAATAGTTTGTGTTGTGTTGGTTTCGTTAATACTGCTGATATTTAATTTGTGTTCGATTTAAAAGTCCTTTAATACATGTATATGTATGTTTGATATATACCCCTGACTGAGAGTCATGTGTGGTATTGTTTACTGTGTGTGCGCAGTGTGGGCTTTCAATCACCCTCACCCCTCCTAAGGCCTAGCCTTGGCCGCAGCCAATGCTACATTGATTGGTCTGGCTTGTCTAGAAGGTTACTCCTGAAGAGGGGAGGTCAGAATATGCCAACCGTCCCGAAAGACCCCCCCAACCAGAAGATGCACCAAAGGCAATATGGCCAGCGATCATATGAACTCGCATCAATTCTCACTGCTCCTACAATGGACAACTACCATGAAAGATACCCTCTCAGCAGGCCCTACAACCGTGCAGCAGTAGGAACTCTACCCAAGATGGACGAAGACACACAAGAAGGAGCTGGAAACTGCTACATGGACAGAATCGATGAAAGAACCAAGGAGCCATGCCGCAAGTCGTTAGAGACATCACAACGATATAGCTACATTAGACGCAAAGCACCCGGGCCATCTGCAGTCGAGACACATACACACCCAACTACACAAAGAATACAGGTATACAGTTCTATGAGTTAGAAGACAGTGACATACACATCCTGTCTGCACGTTTATTATTTTGCCATTAGGCTTGCCACAGCAACGCAGGAACGCAAGAAGCTGAGAAGAGCTTGTGTAAATACTTGCAGATGCTTACGTGCAAATAACCCTATGGTATGGCAGGAGCACCTGAGGTACCTGACATCCATGAGGCACTAAACAATGAACACTATGGAAGGTGCATATAGTAGAAGGCAGACCATGGCGTAGGAAAATCTAGTAGGCCACGACCGTCTCAGAGATACCTCAAACCGCACAGACTGCTGTACAAGCAGAACCACTGCAGTGGGAACAAAGCCACTGCCAAGGTTGCAATGTTAGAAACGATATTCCTCGCCCCGACCCAAAGTGACACCGGCTGCAGGAGAGGCACGCTCTCTGACAAATACAGAATAATTCATAGCTCCTGTGCTCACAAACGTGGTCTTCAAGCACATGCTCCGGCAGAGCTGACATGGAGCCAAGACCTGGTGGCTGGGAAGAGCCAACCGTCTCACGGATCAGACAATGGTTGCAGCAAAGTCGTTACACTCAAGCTACAGTTCTGCGTTGGGAAATGGGGCACTCTCATGGCAGTTATGGCTTACACACAGTTATGACGCAGACACATTGTTGTACACCACCAACACATATTTGCACATGAACAATGAACATGTGCCTAGCGGGTTGGAAACTAAGGTTGTCCCAGGATCAGCCAATTAGGAATCATGGCCCTAGGGGTGGGTAGCAGGGGTCACTGACTAATCACAGGGTCCGCATATTGTAACAAATAGCTAGTATCAATTTTTGGGGATGGGTGAAGCCTAACACCTGACACCACCTTGTCCAATAACACCACAGTTCTATAGGCTCGTAAATGGGGACTACCACTCAGCAACCTATCAGGAGTGGAAGTAGGTTTTGGAGAAGGTCCTAGATTGTGATGCACATCATGATGTCACACATCAACAAAACTGGCCTGTGAGTCTGAGCATGACGAGATGTGCATGGACTTCCTTCCACTCGGGTAATCCCTGTGGTTTTGTGGGTCATAATAAACCTCAGCTGAACTTTGCTACTTGTGTGGCCCTTGCTTTCTTTTGGGCAGAGGAAGGAGTTGGGCCTTCTGTGAGTTTGACATCCGTGGGCTCCTAGCACGGCTCGGCCTGCTTTAGGTCCCCCATAACACCCTGTTCCAAGAAACTAGGCTGGCCTTCTGAACCTTTGCCTACCAGGTCAGAGTTCAGACATCCATCTTAACAGTTCCCGCCACTTGGTCTGCCAGAATTAGCCGCATATTACGAGTGGCGGGAAGGGTGGGAATTCCCCATTCCATGGAGGGCCATAGGACTCCATGCAGGGATTGCTGGTAATTAGTGCTGGTAATACTGGCTGGTTTTTGTTGGAGGGATTTACCACCAGCTCTAGGCTGGAGGTAAATTGGGTGCCCCACCGGCAAACTTGAGTATGCCAGTCCAGAAACGCGCCAGTAAACAAAATTACCTGCATGTTAATTCCAGACCTGCATACTTATAAGGAGCCCATCAATGTCTTGTAAGAATGCATATGAATGTGTGCACCTGTTAATGAGAGTACAATTTGTTGTAGTGGATGGGTGAGCATGTGAATGAGAGGGCAGTGTGTATGTTGTATGAATGTGCATGTGTCTATGAATACGTGTGCATGCTGACCGGGGAGTGAGCCTCTGATTTTGGGAAGTACATTGAGGCATGTTTTCCAAAAGTGACATAGCATTTATATTGGAATTATGGGCAAAGCCAACATGATAGTTGTTCTTACATGGGAATGTCAGAGCTACACTGGTGCAGATGGTATGGGCATGTCTCCTTATAGTGACATGGCTTTATGTGGAAAGCTAATGTGATGTGTTCTTATGTGAGGATTGTGGCCTGCATTGGTGCAGCCAGTATGGACCTGTTTCTTATATGGGGAATGGAATGTGTTACTAGCTTTATGGGCAAAGCAAACAGGAGTATGTTCTTAAGTGGGAATGCTGGCATATATTGGCACCAACAACACAAGCATGTTTTCCTACAGTATCACTACTGCCAATATAGGAAAAGTAAACATTGGTATGTTCTTATGTGGGAATAGCAGTATATATTGGCACAGCAAGGATGGACATGTTTAGATACCACCAGCATGAATTATTGTTTACAATTGCAGAACACCAGCATATTGTGGGCAAAGGCATCATACAAATGCATTGTATTTGGTTGACAAAAGTTCAACCTAAACAAAAGTATAAATACAAACATTACTTAACAGAATGAACATGTTTACAAAAATGTCAAAGTTTTCAAACATTTAACTAAATACCATTAAAATAAAAGCAGAACAAATCAAAAGATCAATATCAATAAATAACATCTTGCAAAAGCTTCATTAGAGTAAAAGAAGCAGTTTACCAAATACAATTACCACATAAAACAAAAGCGAACCAAAATAAAATTCTTCAACACTTCTGTTATTTTGGTCTTCCAGGTTTAGAGTTCTCAAAAAACAAATCACTGCTAGAGAAAGAGAAACAGAATGAGCATAGTTCTACATGGTCACCTTCACCTTCCACTATCGCAAACATGTAGAAGTTACTTCTTTCCACTCCCACTTCTCTTCACATAGTGAATGGTGGTTCCAGTGTCAATGAAAAGTTAATTGCTGGCTCAATATTTCAGTCTCTAAAGAGCAAAATGCTGTAGGATGAATGCCTCCACATGAGCTAAAACTGAAAGTAGGTGCTGTAATAATGCTCCTACGCAATCTTATGCCATCATGGGGACTCTACAATGGAACAAGGTTGGCAATTATGAGTCTATAAAGACACATCATGAAGGCTCATGTGATAGATGGAACTTACATACTGTGCTTATACCACGCATACCTCTCATTCCATCTGATACATTTAAGCTTTTCAATGACCATTACTAAGTCACAGGGACCTACGCCCCCTTCCTGGAAGCGATCAGTGGTAATTCCGATATTTAAGAAGGGGGACAGAAGTGACCCTATGAATTATGACCAATATTGACCTTTAAGATATGCTAGAGTGAGGTATGTTATACCGGGAACACCAAGTGTATTGAAAAATCAAAAGATTCATTATATGTATGTGGATGTATTCTGTCTGTATAGAGGGAGTAATTATTGTGATATAAAAGGTGTGCTCTAAGTTGTTTACAGCAGTAGTAAAACATTGAAGACAGTTTTGATGCAGGTACTATATGCATTTTAGCACTTTGAGATATCCTCCCAATTCTAAGTGATTCAATAATAGGCATTACTACCAAATACAAAGGTACTAGTCTTCCACTGAACCTAAGAACGGCAAATTCTCAATCAATTTTTAGAGCGGGCTTAAAGACCTACCTGTTGAAATAAATGCGGTTCTTTTTTCCATTTCTCTGGTAAATTTCAACGGCATTAATCCACCAAATTGGCTGTTTCTGTATTTTTAGCCTTTGATTCCATCTGTGCCAGAAATTGATTCAGTTTGTTGTGTGTGTTATATAAATAATTCAAAATTCAAATTCACTCAAATCATTTGCCCCGTAATGATGTAGTGCGGAGTAATTCCCAGCAGAATCTAAACTTATGACATGATGACATGATGACATGGAGAATCCATATACCTTTCTGCGCTCATCACTCAAACACATGGGTCTGCCTTAAAGGCAAACATCATGTTATGTCATGGTACTCTGGTGCCAAAGTGCTCTCATATGCAGCAATATTGTCTGAACTATCTTGTTAAGACCACGCTAAGAAACACCCTGTTGGATTTAAGCAGGGCCATTATTCCCAACACTACGGGCCTAGTTCCTAACATTTGGTTTGGCAAAATAAGCTAACACAATGGTGGTACAAGACAATATATAAATGAAAGTGGGTGCTGCCACAGGACAAGAATTTACTGGCAAAGCAAGTATGAAGTTAGAGACCAGGTATTGACTGATTGGGCCAGCTGGGAAATCTGCAGCTATGGTGGCGCATCACCCTTTCTTGGTCTCTAGTTTGAAAAAATTGCTACAGTAGCCATTGACAGATTGTTAGGTAAAAGGCCCTCTGCATGACAGTGCACTGATTGTGGTACATGAAAATCAACAATTCTCTTTTATTATATGAGTAGTTGTTTAATGCTGTTTAGTTCTGCATTGGGCCAAAACACTCTATTATTATTATTATGGTATTTATTGAGCGTGGACATAGCTTTGAGAAGCAATGGAGCACTTTACAGAGGTATACACCAATACAGATATATAACAGAGCGCTACAGAGGTGTACAACATTACAGACGCATAACAAAACGCTTTTCAGTGTTAACAGAACAGATATACAGTAGGATGGGTGGGAGGTGTCTAGCGAGTCAGGTGGTGCGAGGGGTAGCGTGATGGCCTAGGTGTTGAGGAGGAGAGACTCCTTGAAGAGGTGGGTCTTGAGTTAATTCCTGAATTGTAGGAGTGTGGGGGTGAGTCTGATGCCGATGGGGAGGAGGTTCCATAGTCTTGGGGCGTAGGCAGAGACTGCTTGTTTTCTGGTCCTTTCCTATTTGCAGCAGTGGATTTCAAGTCTGCATGTGTCCTGGCTTCTGGCAGTGCGCTGTCTGCCGGAGATGCAGAGTTTCTCCATGAGATAGCTGGGTGACTTGAGGGCGACTGACTTATAGATGATACAGCAAGACATGATGGGGATTCGTACCTCAAGTGGGAGCCAGTGAAGGTCGATAAGGGCCGGGGTGAGGTGTTTATATCTGTGTAGACCCTTTATGAGACATGCAGCCGCCTGTAGGACACTACTCAGGGGCACAAGGAAGGATGATGGGAGGCCTTCGATGAGTGTTTTGGAACTAGGGGAAATGCAATGTGTACATAATAGCAAGCAAGATAACCAGACAGATCAATTCACCAACTGGGTTTTGTACGCCTTCAGATCACAGGCCTGAAATTTCACAGGATGATTGCCCAAGGCCTCTGGTGCCCACAGTGTGCCTTGTTCAGGTAGTGGTTAGACACCGATGCCACAGTGCCACATTAGGTGGTGCTTCTATTTGAAGGAACGAACTGAAAGCTAATATATATATATATGTGTCGTGTACATGTATGCTAGTCCAATAAAAAGTGTGTTCACCTAATCCCATAATCAACGTGTTCCTCTTGGTTGAAAATAATTTTAATGTTCATATAGTGAGTGAAACCCATAAAAGTGGAGGTTTTTTTGTGGTCTTCTTGGTTACAGCAGATACTACAGATTCTAGAAAAACAACTCCTAAGAGAAGCAATGGCACCTGAAGAGTTCCATTAACCGATTCTAGGATTTGTTTACAGAGGAAATACCAATGCCTTGAGGTGTATACAAAAGATGAGATGGTTGTCTGGTAGAAAACTCCAGAGATTTCTGCTGCCAGAGCCGAGAAAGTCCGTCCTCTCATTACAACACGCCGTTTTAACCCTTGTGAATATTGTAAGTCTCTGGCAATGGTGTATCAAATGAATATAGCAAGAGATCCTATTGATGAGAACTGTTGTGTCTACCCAATCATTTTACAGCGCGAAGCTCACATGGGCACTGTCTGGGACAGTCTCCCTATAGTGGCATGAGTACCTTCCTTTTAATGGCAACTACAAATGAGGTCAGTGCCTTGGCATCTGATGGCAATGCCTGGTATTTGATAGAAATACCAGCCATATTTTTTGTGTTATGAATGATTACAGTACCTGGGTACATCAGAGCAGTACATGGTAAATGACGCTGCTAACTGGCAATAAGGTGGCATGATCTGCTAAACCTTGTGAGTACTTGCAGTGGATGGAAAATACCTATACAAAAGCCAAACCTGTTGGATTTTCTAATGCTTGTCTCAGTAAAAAAAGTGTTGGTACATGTTTTTAAATGTGTGTTTTGAGAACACCGACAAGCTGCACATTCGTATCCTGGTTTTTGGAGTGTGGTGTGATTGTTTATGAATGTGAAGTTACTTCCAGCTAGGTAAAAAAACAACCCTCAACTGGCCGTTTGATGACCCAACCTTGAATAGCAGAATAACAAGTTTTGGGTGGGAACAGATTCTGGCTTCTCTCCATCACAGATTTCCGAGCGAACAGCCCCTGAACTTACCACTCATGCATCTGTTTTGATGGTGAACGACTGGTTAAAATCTAGTGTTATTTGAACTTTATAATCAGACAACACATGCTTTAAGTCATGGAAAGCCTTTAGAGAAGGTATACACATCTAAATTGGTTGGACGTTTAGTGGGACAGCATGTGTCACTAAAATAGTGGACCAGATGCAAAACTAACTGGAGAATTGAACATCTTGTAGCAGCCTATTAGGTGTCCGGTCAATTGGTCGACAAAAAACTGGTCGACTGCAATTTGGTCGACACCATTTGATCGAATACCAAATGGTCGAATTTTTTTTTTATTTATTTGTGTTTTGTGGGTTTTCGTGTGGGGAAAAAAAAAGAAAAGAAAAAAAAGGGGGTTGGGGTGGGGACCCCCCCAAAAAAAACCAAAAAAGGGGTAAAAAAAAAAAAAAAAAATTCGACCATTTGGCATTCGACCAAATGGTGTCGACCAATTGTCCTGTCGACCAAATGTTTTCGACCAATTGACTGGTAACCAGCCTATTATACATAAATTATTATCTTACGTTTTTCTTTTTCTAATTTTTGTTTGTTGCTCATTGTATTGACTGTACCTTCATGATCTAAGTCTTGATGAGTGCCTTTCCAACATGGTATCAAATGTAGTGAACCTGCGATGTGAGCCTACTCTTGGTAGGACTGTAGTTTGACCTTCATCTCTGAGGTTTGAACAGACCAGTGAGGCTAGGGAGGTGAGACAACTCATCAATACCCTCCTTATGGGTAAAGGCAAGCAGAACCTCAGCAGGTGAGACTACCCTGTGGGGACAAGGACTCCCGTTCCTGTGAGAAACTCCCTAAAGATCCTCCTAAAAAATTAGCTCTTCAACCATACCCTGCAAGAACTGGTACAAAGAAGGAACAAGTATGTATTATTGTAAACTAGAAACTGAATAGCCCTTCAAATAAGGAACTGTTTTTAACTAAGATGAGGATGATGAATAAAAGAGATGAGAGGCCTCAACAGGCCAAGAGAGAGAGAGGGAAACATAGGTATGCAGGAGAATGCCTATGGCTACGTAACCTCAGAAAGGTGAGGAGTTGGAGGGTTGGACATGCAGCGTCCTGTCAGCTGGGTAGAGTGAGAGAACCAGCATGTTGTGTCGTGACCACGAAGAGTGAGTGGTGGACCGGCGGTCCTGGTAGCCTTGTCGAAACCAATACACGGCTGGGACTGTGTAATGTCCCGGTACCCGAGATCACAGAAAGCAATTTGAGAGGAAGATACGGAGGACGACATATAGAGAGAACAAAAGGAGTCGACTACCAAAATAGCGAATCTGAGCCAAACAAAGAGAAACCCCAGTGACATTATCCCTGAAAGAGTCCGGTAGTGGGAGACCAAGGAGGGAGAGGGAGAATCGTTATTGGAATATGCATACTCGTCTCAGTCAAGATAATGAGAATGTAACAGTGAGAACAAGAGAAGTTTATGATAATCATTATAAGGGTATTCACACTTGTGGCAGTCAGGGCAACAAGAATATAGCATTTATAATAAGAGAAGTGAATGAGAATCGTTATCAGAATACTCATACTCATCACAGTCAAGATAACGGGAATATAACCATGAGAACAAGAGAAGTAAATGGGAATAGTTGTGGTACTAGTCATACTCGTTTTAGTCAAGACATTGAGAATATAATCCTGACAGTAAAAGAACAGAATGATAATTAACAACAAGAAACTCCTAAGGAATATACATTTCAATATAGGCATACAATACAGTGACTAAAGGTTTTGAACTAAATAGAAGAGAAATACATCTCAATAGAGAAACCCAGAAAGGTTGGATAACCTTACTCCGGGAAAATAGAAGAACAACTTTTGGAAATAGAATTAAGGATGAAAGAAACAAACAAGCAGAATCCACCAAGAAGGGAAAAGATATCAGTGCAGGACCAAGGAAACCCTAAGCTTAGAAGAACCAAACGTGTAATGAAGTATTAAGAGAACTGCATGAACTGATTAAAGAGGTCAGAAGAGATTATTTGAAAATCAGTTATTGAACAGATGGCTGTGAGAAGCAAGAATCCAGGAGAAGGAAGTCATTCACCTGCATTTAGTTGTTAAGATAATGGTAGGGTCAGTTAGGGTCGGTTTGGAGAGTGGACAGATTCTCAGCTTAGCTACTTGTTAGGTAGGGAATATCCCAAAGAAGTAAAGAGAGATGGGCATTATCCTTTTCTTTCATAAATATACACTTTAAAATGTCTTACAAAAGTCTGTGTCCTTCTTCTGACCCTCCCCAGTAGACATCACTTTTGAAATAGACTGTGCTTACCTGAACTTTAAACAGAAGTGCCATGACAAGCAAGGTTTTTGAACAGGGACAGTGCTGCAATCCTGCTCACTGAAAGATTGTTTCCATTACTCCTTCTTTTAACATCTTCTCAACCTGATCCTGAAGCACAGTTTGGCTAACATCGGCAGCCGATAGTCTTTATTATACTGCCTTCTCCAACAATGTTCTTATGTGGCGCCTTATGAAGTAATGACTACCTGGGATGCCTGAGAAACCTATTTGATGTTGTGGGGAACGTTTTTCAACTCATTTATCTTGTGTGTCGTCCAGGCCTTCAGGAATTCTTGGTGTATCGTCCTTCTCAGAAGCTCATATAACTACCTGATCTTACCTCTAGGTTATGTAGGCGATTGGCACAGTCACCACTTAGTCCCTTGGTTTCCCTTTCTTTAAAGAGTTCACATGTTTTTTTCCACTATGGTTTATGTACGTGAAAATTAAAGTTTCCCACAACTAGATCCAATATATTTCATCATTTCAATAGTGTATTTATTAATGTTTATGCTGCAGCTTGCAAGTTGAGATTTAATTTGGGGCTCTTTAGTGCCACATATGAAACCAAACTGATGAGCTGGAGTGTGGGAAGGATGGCATTTGTAGATGAATTAACATCAATGCCTCTGCTATACAATTTATCACATTTGGTGATGGGCATTATGCTACAATGCCCATCACCAAATGTGATAAACGTATCGATGAAAAATGAGCTTTTATTGTAGTACGTAGTAGCCAGACAGGCTCATACAGTTAATCAGAGAGCTAAGAACTTACCCTCTTGTTGTGGCCATCATTTATGAGCAATCAAATCATCTGTGCACAAAAACACTACTCCTAATTAACCATCCTTCTTATGCAACTTCGAGACTTCTTGGGCCTCTAAGTTTAATATGTTGGTCTTGTTTAACTGAGTCAAGTTGGTTAATGGCCTAACGATTTTGGAGAACCCCTGGATGAATGGGCAATCCAAGTTTGCTAATCCCAGGAAGCTCTGATTCGAGATGCATGGGCAGGCCATACTACCACAGTTTTCACTCTATGATGACCCACAGCTATGCCTATTGTGGAAATTACAAATTATAGAAATTCCACAGAAGTCTGTTGCAAAAGACACTTCTCCAATTTGTCAAACAAGCGATGTTCTAGGAGGGTCTGGAGCACCCATGATATGTGTCTTGCATGTTCAGGAAAGGTATTAGAATATAGCAATATGTCGTCTAGGTAGACTACGAATCTGTCTACGGCCTCTCGAAAGACGTTAACAAAGTGTTGAAATGTTGCGGGTGAGTAATGCAACTCAAACAGCATTACTTGGCATTCAAATAAACTGTGGGTGAGAAAAGCTGTTTTTTAGGCAGTCATCAAGATATTGTCATAGATACATAGCTTCTTTCTTGGTAAGGGCATAAATACGGCAACAAGGTATTTTAGCTCCTGGCACTAGATCTTTAGAACAGTCATATTCTCTTTGGGTACAGGGAGGCGGTAATATGATTGCTTATTGTTTGCTAAGGACCAGTTGGTGTAGGCGAAAACAAGAGGGGCATCCGAGTGGACATGACTGCTATGCGTTGAATAAGATAAGAAGCCGCTGTAACTGCCAATGTTTCCTAATTCATTCTTTGCGGTTCATCAATTTCTTTCTCATCATTAGCATAGATGCCTTGACAACCTGAAACAAAGGGGACAGTTTCATGTGCCCAATCAATAGTGGGAATGTGCAATGTCAACCATGGAGTTCCAAGAATTACTCCAAACAAGGGAGCATCGACCAGATGAAATGCAATGGACTCGGTATGAGCCCTTGTACAAGACATCTGGATGTCTATATGTTCCACCACTGGTCCGGATTATAAAGATGTACCATCGACCGCTTGTATGGGTTCTGGTGCTGCCTTTTGAACCGTCGACAGAAGCACGGTTTTTGCGTATGCTATGTCCATAAAGTTACCCATTGCACCAGAGTCAACAAGTGTAGTGGTATCTATTGGAGGTGAATCTGGCCCAGATAAATGTTCTATAAATTCACATGTGGGATGAATGCCTGGAAGGTATTAATGGTGTATCGGGAACTACCAACTTTAGGGACAAGCATGTGCATTTCCTGACCTTTTTCGAGGACTGGTTTGAACATTCATGAATGAAAGGTCAATTTTTGCCTCAATATAAACACAGCCCAGAGGTGAGGTGTCCCTCTCTCCTGTGGAGTAAACAGACCTCTTAGCCCTTCAATTTGCATGGGTTGCTCAGTATCATGTTTAGGCTGGCATTCCTCACCAGCCCCAGTATTACGTACCGCCATGTAAGGTTTAAATTCCGGTGTACGTCTTTCCCCACTCCTATTCGACAATCGTTGATTGATCTGGATAACAAGCTCCAAAAACTGGGAAAACTCTGTTGTGCATGGAAGGGACTGTAGCCAAGGCATCCTTGAACTCCTCTTTAAAACACTGTCAAACACTATGGTTTTCTTGTTTTCGGGCCAGCCCATTGTGGTGGTCAAATGGTGGACCCGCACAATATACTGGTAAATATCCTGTCCCCTCTGCTTAAGGTCCAAGAGTTCCATATCGGCTGCCTGATGTAAATTATGTGTATCAAACACTCTAGCCAACTCTTTGGTAAGGGCCTCTAAATTATACAAGACAGGGACATTCCCTTCAACCAATGGGTTCGCGCAGGATGCTGCTGCCTTCCTAAATAGGACAACACAAAGGCAGCCTTAGAGGTGGGATTGAGAAATGCCATTGGTCGGCAGATGGAATGCATCTTGCACTGTTTCAGGAACATCCAAAAGGCTTTCGGATCACCTAAGAACTGTTCAGCGCTAGAGAGTGGGAATGGTGAAAATATACCCATTTCAACAATCGCAGGATTGCTGGTACAAGAACTGCCACTGGAGTGGCTGCCAGCCCATCATCCACTCAGTGACTGCATCAGGCAAGGGGTTCTGATTTGCCTGGATATGGTCCAGGTGTATATGCAATGTACTAACTTCCACACAAAGTCCGGCTAATACCTGCATTATAGCTGCTACGGTGCCAGTGCATGATCCATGGGCTAATGCCAAATGCTGGCTCCTCTATCTGTCACAATAATGAGACTCTTTGTGGACCGTTGCAATTCCCTTTCAACCTACATGGGTCACCCAAGACTGAAGCAATAGAAATATACTGCAATCTAGGATACACCTGCATGAAAACAAATAAAGAACAGGTTAGTACAAATATATTGTAACAGAACATCTGCTAACCAGCGATCCAGTATACAATACTGGAGAGCAAACCAGGTCTGGCAGGGGCTAGGTTAATAACCAAAACTTTCCATAGAAATAATCACACTATTCATCCATGCAGCATAGAAATAAACTGAAATACTTCAACAAAAAATATCTGATTCTTCTCAGGGAGAAAACGAATGAAACAATCTATCAGGGTCCAAGATCCAAGGTCCAGCAGGGGAAGTGCTAGGTAAGGTAGGTTAAACGAAAATCCAAAAGAAACCAAACTGATCCGTACAAAGAAATCGATCGATCCAGGTATGTTGGCTCGAGGGCAAAAATCTGAGGAAAACAGGAATCATTAAGGAGCACTGCACTTCGGTTCCGGCTCCGTATGTCCGTGTAGACCGATGTCTTTGTCGGGTTGAAACGTTATGTGGCAACACCAAACTCTGGGAATTGGAGTGCAAAAGGATGCCACAGTCACATGCTGTCACCCCCAGCGGAGTCACCAGATGCTTCCAGTGTACATGGTCCGCCAAAGACCATATAGAGTGAGTTTCTTGGCATCCATCTTGGTGGGGATTCTGACGGATTCTATTTCTTCTAAACTTTCATCTAGTCATTTTGCTTCTGCATCTAACCCAGACTCTATCTTTCATGATTTCAACTCGGCTGTTCGTTCTTCTCTTGATGCACTCTGTCCTTTTTTGTCAACATTTGTCCCTAAGTGCAAACTTCCCCAACCTTGGTTAGCCACTTCCCTGAAACAACTGAGGTTCCACCTTCGTAGTGCTGTAACATTGTAATGAAGCCAATTCTCAAGATTGTTCTTCTCTTCATTCATTTTCTTTGTCATTGACTCAGGCTAAATCAAATTATTATTATTCTCTCATTCAGTCGCATTCTTCTCACCTAGATTCCTGTTTTTCTACTGTTAATAAACTCTTGGCCCCACCTGTGTCTAATCCCTCGCTACTCCTAATGACCTCATTAATGATTTTGCTACATATTTTCTAAACTTCAGGATGTTAGAAGAGAAAACTGCAGAATGATCTAGTGAGGATCTAATTATTTCGTGCCTAAGAATTCTAATCATTTGCTTACTTCTTTTGATACTGTTTCAGAAAGTGATGTTCTATCTATTATTGCTCGCTCCAATCCTTTCTCCCCCCCATCTGATCTACTTTCCAGCATCCATGGTTAAACCTAATAACCCCTCATTCTTTTCTTTTCCTATTGCTCTTCTTAATCTATCCTTATCATGCGGTTCTTTTCCAGCTTCCCTGAAAATGGCTAATGTTATTCCTTTGTTGACAAAGACTTCTTCACACTTTTCAGAATTGGAAAACTTTCTTTCTATTTCACTTTTGCCTTATCTATCAAAAACTCTGCAGTGTATTGTTCATTCTCAGCTTACGTTTTATCTTAATCTTCACATTCTTCCACCAAATCAATCTGGATCTCAGTGCCACTTTTGGTACTGTAGATCACTCCAATGCTTTCCACTCTAGATGCTGCTCGCCCTCTCTCTCCCCGCCACCCGTTACAGCTGTACCCCTCCTCTTTCCCCCTCTGTATCCTACCCCCCCGCTGTATGTCTGTTCTGTTGTTACCGCTGAAAAGAACTCTGTTATGCATCTGTAATATTGTCACCTCTGTAAAGGGCTCCGTTATGCATCTGTATTGGTTGTGAGAAACCTGAAGGTGTCTCTCCCACTAGTGCCCAGGGATCGGTCATCCAGGTGGCTAGGACACGGCCATCGCTTTTGGGTGTTATATAAGATTGGCCCCCAAATCTGGCCTGGCTTGGAAGTTCGGTATAGACGTTCTAGCAGACGTCACCGATCTCGACTTCTGGGGAGGCATGAAGGTTCTCTTACAGAACCATGGTGAAATCCCACTCGAAATACATTGTGGGGACAAAATTGCCCAAGGGATTCTTGAAAATGCTCTATTTCCAAATTTTAAAGAAAGTGAACCTCCGAAGTGGTGTGAGGCAGAGTGCTTTGTGCGGCAGTAATGACAGGGCCTTATCGGAGAATTTCATGCAATTTCCTGGAGTCTTTCATTACTTTCCACTAAACAGGAGGAGGTGCAATTTCATAAAATCAACACACCGGCACGGAGCATGGTGCAGTGTAGGGCACAGTGTGTTTTTTGTTTGTTGACTGGTATATGGAGTAAGAGTCCGGCCTAAAGCTGCTGACAAACTCCCTACTGACCTAACCTCAAGTGTAACCTGGTGTTAAGAAACTCTGTCTCTACAAATGTCTTGCCACGGTACAGTGTTTTCCATATTTGTTTATTGAGGGATTTGGGAGTGTGCGTCCTGGAACAGCAAACATAGCCCTAACAAGTGTTTTTTATGCTACCTAATTCTGTGCTAAATGCTACGGGAGAGCTAATGCTACGGGAGAGACTGCGGCCAAATGAGCCTTTGATTTGCCCAAAAACAGAACTGTTAAGAATTCCCCAATTGACCTGTGAAACTTAAGCCTATAAACCACAGGGCTTGTGGTCTTTGTTCTACTTCAATCGCACGTTATGAACTTTAACTTTGTCGTGAGAAATTCGGTTCCCACAATCAGTTCCTGTACAGTGTTTGGTAAACTGGTCTATTGAAGGATTCTGGGAGTGTGGGTCCTGGAACGGGACACATAGCCCTAATGCGTTCTTCTCTACGCTGACCGGCACTGGGTTAATCATTACGTGTGTAATGACACACCACGGGAGAGACTGCGAGCAAATGAACCTTTGATCTTCCAAAAAGTCAAATTGTACATAATTCCCTACCTGATGTGGGAAAATTCAATTTGCAAAGTCGCAAGGCTTGCAGTTTTTGATTTACTTCAACTGCACTTCATAAATTGTACCTGTGTTCTATTAAAAATCTGCAAGGTTGACTCTGCGGGCAATTGGCCTTTGATCTCCTTGGTATCGATTCTAAGTAATTATACAGTGAAGTTGAAGATGGTCATTCTTGAGCCAGTGTAAACATTTCCTGTTATCTAATGCTGCCATAAGCTTGAAGTTTTTGAGAATTCTATTTTGCAATTGTGCAAGTCCACTTTCATTGTTTATGATAGTAAGAAGGTGGCCTTTTAAATTGTTTGTTATTACTTCAGTGCTGTGGGTTTCTGTTGAAGTTGTTAAGAAAAGAAAAGTAAGAGAGCCGAAAATCATCTCATGGTAGGTTTAAAAAGTGGTAAGTACTTAAGGGAGCAGGAGTTTATCTAAAAAAATAAATTAAAAAAACATGAATGTACCTGATAGTGCAGGTCCTCCTATTAATGTAGTTACTAAAACACAATGGGGGTCATTATGAGTGAGGCGGTAAGGGGTTAATGGCGCCGGTAAAGGTGCCGGAGCCGTCAACCCTTTACCGCCCCATTACGAGACTGCTCGCGGGAACCCACTAAGGACACCTGGTTTTACAAGGCGCCCTTAGCGGGTCCCGCGAGCAGACCAGGGTGCTAACAACGGGCCCGTTATTAACGGGCCCGTTGTTAGCACCCTCCCATTCCCATTGAGCCCTATGGGGACACAAATGGGAATGGGGATGTTCAGGGTCTGGGTTCCTTGAATGGGGAATTACCGGGCCCTCCAAGGTTGGAAAGGCCCAGTAATTCCTCATTCAAGGAACCCAGACCTGGTACCCAGTAATGGGGTAGTCATGCCGCTAATAGCGGCATGGTTAACCCCTACCTCGTAATGCCCCCCCAAATAATCTTAAAGGTGCAAACAACTCCATTAATGCTATCTCTTTATAAAAAGCGAGGTTAATCAATTTAGAAGATACAAAGATCCCATTAATGAAAATTAGTTTACGGTGGTAATAGCTTCAAAGGAGCCCAATAATGCTTCTTTGTCGAATCAGGACATAAAACAAAATTACACAAATGTGATGGATGCACATATTATGAATAATAAGATAACCCAACAGGCAGGTGTATTTTCATGTTCACTTACTCATGTGGACCCGGAGGACCTTCAAAATTGTTGTGACAACCATTTTGTCTCTAATGTCTCAATCTTACCAACAGTGGTATTATCTGATCTGGGTAAGCGCGTCAGACTGTCCTTGGGTCAAACAACTCCACGATCACCATTACCTCCTCCGGTCAATGAAATAGGTTTATTTAATCTGCCTAGTGCACTTCCCAATTGTTCAGCGGGTAATACGTATAAAATTTTCAATTATTTTTCTTACTCTGTTGATCCTGTCAATCAACATAATCAAGTCCCAGTGTCACAACAAAATGAATGACATCTTCCCCATAGTAGATTAAATGAAACAATGAGATACTTTAAGTTTGATCAAGAGGACCTGTTTCAGGTCAACAAGCATACCTAGCTACAACCATTGGGGTGAACATTCTCCCATTGGGTTCCTCTTCAATCGATATCTGCTCCTTTCCAGTACTAACTAGAATTTTGAATTTACTTGATAGGGGGCATGGTACGACACAAACTGAGATTCAGGATGTTAAGTCAACTTTAATTCATATCATGGCCAAGATAAATATTTTGGAGGGCTTCATTTTGGCCTGTGGTTCTGAAATTCTAAATAAAAATGATAGGTTTGTAGAGAAGAGAACATGCAGAGTTTCTACTACCTGTTGGACACAAAGGATAAATGACAATTCTTCAAATCCCCTCTACAGGAATCAATTGGTGCTCAGACCTCCTCGATATCAGCTTCAAGGGGTTGTGAACTAAGGCATAATTTGGAGGATAATGACATCCAGGAGTTTGTCTGTAAAGAAGGAAATATGTCTGTGAAGTCCGTACAGAAAACGTCTGGGACATTGTGCAGGTGAGACTACCCTGTGGGGACAAGGACTCCCGTTCCTGTGAGAAACTCCCTAAAGATCCTCCTAAAAAATTAGCTCTTCAACCATACCCTGCAAGAACTGGTACAAAGAAGGAACAAGTATGTATTATTGTAAATTAGAAACTGAATAGCCCTTCAAATAAGGAACTGTTTTTAACTAAGATGAGGATGATGAATAAAAGAGATGAGAGGCCTCAACAGGCCAAGAGAGAGAGAGGGAAACATAGGTATGCAGGAGAATGCCTATGGCTACGTAACCTCAGAAAGGTGAGGAGTTGGAGGGTTGGACGTGCAGCGTCCTGTCAGCTGGGTAGAGTGAGAGAACCAGCATGTTGTGTCGTGACCACGAAGAGTGAGTGGTGGACCGGCGGTCCTGGTAGCCTTGTAGAAACCAATACACGGCTGGGACTGTGTAATGTCCCGGTACCCGAGATCACAGAAAGCAATTTGAGAGGAAGATACGGAGGACGACATATAGAGAGAACAAAAGGAGTCGACTACCAAAATAGCGAATCTGAGCCAAACAAAGAGAAACCCCAGTGACATTATCCCTGAAAGAGTCCGGTAGTGGGAGACCAAGGAGGGAGAGGGAGAAACGTTATTGGAATATGCATACTCGTCTCAGTCAAGATAATGAGAATGTAACAGTGAGAACAAGAGAAGTTTATGATAATCATTATAAGGGTATTCACACTTGTGGCAGTTAGGGCAACAAGAATATAGCATTTATAATAAGAGAAGTGAATGAGAATCGTTATCAGAATACTCATACTCATCACAGTCAAGATAACGGGAATATAACCATGAGAACAAGAGAAGTAAATGGGAATAGTTGTGGTACTAGTCATACTCGTTTTAGTCAAGACATTGAGAATATAATCCTGACAGTAAAAGAACAGAATGATAATTAACAACAAGAAACTCCTAAGGAATATACATTTCAATATAGGCATACAATACAGTGACTAAAGGTTTTGAACTAAAGAGAAGAGAAATACATCTCAATAGAGAAACCCAGAAAGGTTGGATAACCTTACTCCGGGAAAATAGAAGAACAACTTTTGGAAATAGAATTAAGGATGAAAGAAACAAACAAGCAGAATCCACCAAGAAGGGAAAAGATATCAGTGCAGGACCAAGGAAACCCTAAGCTTAGAAGAACCAAACGTGTAATGAAGTATTAAGAGAACTGCATGAACTGATTAAAGAGGTCAGAAGAGATTATTTGAAAATCAGTTATTGAACAGATGGCTGTGAGAAGCAAGAATCCAGGAGAAGGAAGTCATTCACCTGCATTTAGTTGTTAAGATAATGGTAGGGTCAGTTAGGGTCGGTTTGGAGAGTGGACAGATTCTCAGCTTAGCTACTTGTTAGGTAGGGAATATCCCAAAGAAGTAAAGAGAGATGGGCATTATCCTTTTCTTTCATAAATATACACTTTAAAATGTCTTACAAAAGTCTGTGTCCTTCTTCTGACCCTCCCCAGTAGACATCACTTTTGAAATAGACTGTGCTTACCTGAACTTTAAACAGAAGTGCCATGACAAGCAAGGTTTTTGAACAGGGACAGTGCTGCAATCCTGCTCACTGAAAGATTGTTTCCATTACTCCTTCTTTTAACATCTTCTCAACCTGATCCTGAAGCACAGTTTGGCTAACATCGGCAGCCGATAGTCTTTATTATACTGCCTTCTCCAACAATGTTCTTATGTGGCGCCTTATGAAGTAATGACTACCTGGGATGCCTGAGAAACCTATTTGATGTTGTGGGGAACGTTTTTCAACTCATTTATCTTGTGTGTCGTCCAGGCCTTCAGGAATTCTTGGTGTATCGTCCTTCTCAGAAGCTCATATAACTACCTGATCTTACCTCTAGGTTATGTAGGCGATTGGCACAGTCACCACTTAGTCCCTTGGTTTCCCTTTCTTTAAAGAGTTCACATGTTTTTTTCCACTATGGTTTATGTACGTGAAAATTAAAGTTTCCCACAACTAGATCCAATATATTTCATCATTTCAATAGTGTATTTATTAATGTTTATGCTGCAGCTTGCAAGTTGAGATTTAATTTGGGGCTCTTTAGTGCCACATATGAAACCAAACTGATGAGCTGGAGTGTGGGAAGGATGGCATTTGTAGATGAATTAACATCAATGCCTCTGCTATACCATTTATCACATTTGGTGATGGGCATTATGCTACAATGCCCATCACCAAATGTGATAAACGTATCGATGAAAAATGAGCTTTTATTGTAGTACGTAGTAGCCAGACAGGCTCATACAGTTAATCAGAGAGCTAAGAACTTACCCTCTTGTTGTGGCCATCATTTATGAGCAATCAAATCATCTGTGCACAAAAACACTACTCCTAATTAACCATCCTTCTTATGCAACTTCGAGACTTCTTGGGCCTCTAAGTTTAATATGTTGGTCTTGTTTAACTGAGTCAAGTTGGTTAATGGCCTAACGATTTTGTAGATCCCCTGGATGAATGGGCAATCCAAGTTTGCTAATCCTAGGAAGCTCCGATTCGAGATGCATGGGCAGGCCATTCTACCACAGTTTTCACTCTATGATGACCCACAGCTATGCCTATTGTGGAAATTACAAATTATAGAAATTCCACAGAAGTCTGTTGCAAAAGACACTTCTCCAATTTGTCAAACAAGCGATGTTCTAGGAGGGTCTGGAGCACCCATGATATGTGTCTTGCATGTTCAGGAAAGGTATTAGAATATAGCAATATGTCGTCTAGGTAGAAGACTACGAATCTGTCTACGGCCTCTCGAAAGACGTTAACAAAGTGTTGAAATGTTGCGGGTGAGTAATGCAACTCAAACAGCATTACTTGGCATTCAAATAAACTGTGGGTGAGAAAAGCTGTTTTTTAGGCAGTCATCAAGATATTGTCATAGATACATAGCTTCTTTCTTGGTAAGGGCATAAATACGGCAACAAGGTATTTTAGCTCCTGGCACTAGATCTTTAGAACAGTCATATTCTCTTTGGGTACAGGGAGGCGGTAATATGATTGCTTATTGTTTGCTAAGGACCAGTTGGTGTAGGCGAAAACAAGAGGGGCAACCGAGTGGACATGACTGCTATGTCTTGAATAAGATAAGAAGCCGCTGTAACTGCCAATGTTTCCTAATTCATTCTTTGCGGTTCATCAATTTCTTTCTCATCATTAGCATAGATGCCTTGACAACCTGAAACAAAGGGGACAGTTTCATGTTCCCAATCAATAGTGGGAATGTGCAATGTCAACCATGGAGTTCCAAGAATTACTCCAAACAAGGGAGCATCGACCAGATGAAATGCAATGGACTCGGTATGAGCCCTTGTACAAGACATCTGGATGTCTATATGTTCCACCACCGGTCCGGATTATAAAGATGTACCATCGACCGCTTGTATGGGTTCTGGTGCTGCCTTTTGAACCGTCGACAGAAGCACGGTTTTTGCGTATGCTATGTCCATAAAGTTACCCATTGCACCAGAGTCAACAAGTGTAGTGGTATCTATTGGAGGTGAATCTGGCCCAGATAAATGTTCTATAAATTCACATGTGGGATGAATTCCTGGAAGGTATTAATGGTGTATCGGGAACTACCAACTTTAGGGACAAGCATGTGCATTTCCTGACCTTTTTCGAGGACTGGTTTGAACATTCATGAATGAAAGGTCAATTTTTGCCTCAATATAAACACAGCCCAGAGGTGAGGTGTCCCTCTCTCCTGTGGAGTAAACAGACCTCTTAGCCCTTCAATTTGCATGGGTTGCTCAGTATCATGTTTAGGCTGGCATTCCTCACCAGCCCCAGTATTACGTACCGCCATGTAAGGTTTAAATTCCGGTGTACGTCTTTCCCCACTCCTATTCGACAATCGTTGATTGATCTGGATAACAAGCTCCAAAAACTGGGAAAACTCTGTTGTGCATGGAAGGGACTGTAGCCAAGGCATCCTTGAACTCCTCTTTAAAACACTGTCAAACACTATGGTTTTCTTGTTTTCGGGCCAGCCCATTGTGGTGGTCAAATGGTGGACCCGCACAATATACTGGTAAATATCCTGTCCCCTCTGCTTAAGGTCCAAGAGTTCCATATCGGCTGCCTGATGTAAATTATGTGTATCAAACACTCTAGCCAACTCTTTGGTAAGGGCCTCTAAATTATACAAGACAGGGACATTCCCTTCAACCAATGGGTTCGCGCAGGATGCTGCTGCCTTCCTAAATAGGACAACACAAAGGCAGCCTTAGAGGTGGGATTGAGAAATGCCATTGGTCGGCAGATGGAATGCATCTTGCACTGTTTCAGGAACATCCAAAAGGCTTTCGGATCACCTAAGAACTGTTCAGCGCTAGAGAGTGGGAATGGTGAAAATGTACCCATTTCAACAATCGCAGGATTGCTGGTACAAGAACTGCCACTGGAGTGGCTGCCAGCCCATCATCCACTCAGTGACGGCATCAGGCAAGGGGTTCTGATTTGCCTGGATATGGTCCAGGTGTATATGCAATGTACTAACTTCCACACAAAGTCCGGCTAATACCTGCATTATAGCTGCTACGGTGCCAGTGCATGATCCATGGGCTAATGCCAAATGCTGGCTCCTCTATCTGTCACAATAATGAGACTCTTTGTGGACCGTTGCAATTCCCTTTCAACCTCCATGGGTCACCCAAGACTGAAGCAATAGAAATATACTGCAATCTAGGATACACCTGCATGAAAACAAATAAAGAACAGGTTAGTACAAATATATTGTAACAGAACATCTGCTAACCAGCGATCCAGTATACAATACTGGAGAGCAAACCAGGTCTGGCAGGGGCTAGGTTAATAACCAAAACTTTCCATAGAAATAATCACACTATTCATCCATGCAGCATAGAAATAAACTGAAATACTTCAACAAAAAATATCTGATTCTTCTCAGGGAGAAAACGAATGAAACAATCTATCAGGGTCCAAGATCCAAGGTCCAGCAGGGGAAGTGCTAGGTAAGGTAGGTTAAACGAAAATCCAAAAGAAACCAAACTGATCCGTACAAAGAAATCGATCGATCCAGGTATGTTGGCTCGAGGGCAAAAATCTGAGGAAAACAGGAATCATTAAGGAGCACTGCACTTCGGTTCCGGCTCCGTATGTCCGTGTAGACCGATGTCTTTGTCGGGTTGAAACGTTATGTGGCAACACCAAACTCTGGGAATTGGAGTGCAAAAGGATGCCACAGTCACATGCTGTCACCCCCAGCGGAGTCACCAGATGCTTCCAGTGTACATGGTCCGCCAAAGACCATATAGAGTGAGTTTCTGGGCATCCATCTTGGTGGGGATTCTGACGGATTCTATTTCTTCTAAACTTTCATCTAGTCATTTTGCTTCTGCATCTAACCCAGACTCTATCTTTCATGATTTCAACTCGGCTGTTCGTTCTTCTCTTGATGCACTCTGTCCTTTTTTGTCAACATTTGTCCCTAAGTGCAAACTTCCCCAACCTTGGTTAGCCACTTCCCTGAAACAACTGAGGTTCCACCTTCGTAGTGCTGTAACATTGTAATGAAGCCAATTCTCAAGATTGTTCTTCTCTTCATTCATTTTCTTTGTCATTGACTCAGGCTAAATCAAATTATTATTATTCTCTCATTCAGTCGCATTCTTCTCACCTAGATTCCTGTTTTTCTACTGTTAATAAACTCTTGGCCCCACCTGTGTCTAATCCCTCGCTACTCCTAATGACCTCATTAATGATTTTGCTACATATTTTCTAAACTTCAGGATGTTAGAAGAGAAAACTGCAGAATGATCTAGTGAGGATCTAATTATTTTGTGCCTAAGAATTCTAATCATTTGCTTACTTCTTTTGATACTGTTTCAGAAAGTGATGTTCTATCTATTATTGCTCGCTCCAATCCTTTCTCCCCCCCATCTGATCTACTTTCCAGCATCCATGGTTAAACCTAATAACCCCTCATTCTTTTCTTTTCCTATTGCTCTTCTTAATCTATCCTTATCATGCGGTTCTTTTCCAGCTTCCCTGAAAATGGCTAATGTTATTCCTTTGTTGACAAAGACTTCTTCACACTTTTCAGAATTGGAAAACTTTCTTTCTATTTCACTTTTGCCTTATCTATCAAAAACTCTGCAGTGTATTGTTCATTCTCAGCTTACGTTTTATCTTAATCTTCACATTCTTCCACCAAATCAATCTGGATCTCAGTGCCACTTTTGGTACTGTAGATCACTCCAATGCTTTCCACTCTAGATTCTGCTCGCCCTCTCTCTCCCCGCCACCCGTTACAGCTGTACCCCTCCTCTTTCCCCCTCTGTATCCTACCCCCCCGCTGTATGTCTGTTCTGTTGTTACCGCTGAAAAGAACTCTGTTATGCATCTGTAATATTGTCACCTCTGTAAAGGGCTCCGTTATGCATCTGTATTGGTTGTGAGAAACCTGAAGGTGTCTCTCCCACTAGTGCCCAGGGATGGGTCATCCAGGTGGCTAGGACACGGCCATCGCTTTTGGGTGTTATATAAGATTGGCCCCCAAATCTGGCCTGGCTTGGAAGTTCGGTATAGACGTTCTAGCAGACGTCACCGATCTCGACTTCTGGGGAGGCATGAAGGTTCTCTTACAGAACCATGGTGAAATCCCACTCGAAATACATTGTGGGGACAAAATTGCCCAAGGGATTCTTGAAAATGCTCTATTTCCAAATTTTAAAGAAAGTGAACCTCCGAAGTGGTGTGAGGCAGAGTGCTTTGTGCGGCAGTAATGACAGGGCCTTATCGGAGCATTTCATGCAATTTCCTGGAGTCTTTCATTACTTTCCACTAAACAGGAGGAGGTGCAATTTCATAAAATCACCACACCGGCACGGAGCATGGTGCAGTTTTTGTTTGTTGACTGGTATATGGAGTAAGAGTCCGGCCTAAAGCTGCTGACAAACTCCCTACTGACCTAACCTCAAGTGTAACCTGGTGGTAAGAAACTCTGTCTCTACAAATGTCTTGCCACGGTACAGTGCTTTCCATATTTGTTTATTGAGGGATTTGGGAGTGTGCGTCCTGGAACAGCAAACATAGCCCTAACAAGTGTTTTTTATGCTACCTAATTCTGTGCTAAATGCTACGGGAGAGCTAATGCTACGGGAGAGACTGCGGCCAAATGAGCCTTTGATTTGCCCAAAAACAGAACTGTTAAGAATTCCCCAATTGACCTGTGAAACCTAAGCCTATAAACCACAGGGCTTGTGGTCTTTGTTCTACTTCAATCGCACGTTATGAACTTTAACTTTGTCGTGAGAAATTCGGTTCCCACAATCAGTTCCTGTACAGTGTTTGGTAAACTGGTCTATTGAAGGATTCTGGGAGTGTGGGTCCTGGAACGGGACACATAGCCCTAATGCGTTCTTCTCTACGCTGACCGGCACTGGGTTAATCATTACGTGTGTAATGACACACCACGGGAGAGACTGCGAGCAAATGAACCTTTGATCTTCCAAAAAGTCAAATTGTACATAATTCCCTACCTGATGTGGGAAAATTCAATTCGCAAAGTCGCAAGGCTTGCAGTTTTTGATTTACTTCAACTGCACTTCATAAATTGTACCTGTGTTCTATTAAAAATCTGCAAGGTGGACTCTGCGGGCAATTGGCCTTTGATCTCCTTGGTATCGATTCTAAGTAATTATACAGTGAAGTTGAAGACGGTCATTCTTGAGCCAGTGTAAACATTTCCTGTTATCTAATGCTGCCATAAGCTTGAAGTTTTTGAGAATTCTATTTTGCAATTGTGCAAGTCCACTTTCATTGTTTATGATAGTAAGAAGGTGGCCTTTTAAATTGTTTGTTATTACTTCAGTGCTGTGGGTTTCTGTTGAAGTTGTTAAGAAAAGAAAAGTAAGAGAGCCGAAAATCATCTCATTGTAGGTTTAAAAAGTGGTAAGTACTTAAGGGAGCAGGAGTTTATCTAAAAAAATAAATAAAAAAAACATGAATGTACCTGATAGTGCAGGTCCTCCTATTAATGTAGTTACTAAAACACCATGGGGGTCATTATGAGTGAGGCGGTAAGGGGTTAATGGCGCCGGTAAAGGTGCCGGAGCCGTCAACCCTTTACCGCCCCATTACGAGACTGCTCGCGGGAACCCACTAAGGACACCTGGTTTTACAAGGCGCCCTTAGCGGGTCCCGCGAGCAGACCAGGGTGCTAACAACGGGCCTGTTATTAACGGGCCCGTTGTTAGCACCCTCCCATTCCCATTGAGCCCTATGGGGACTCAAATGGGAATGGGGATGTTCAGGGTCTGGGTTCCTTGAATGGGGAATTACCGGGCCCTCCAAGGTTGGAAAGGCCCAGTAATTCCTCATTCAAGGAACCCAGACCTGGTACCCAGTAATGGGGTAGTCATGCCGCTAATAGCGGCATGGTTAACCCCTACCTCGTAATGCCCCCCCAAATAATCTTAAAGGTGCAAACAACTCCATTAATGCTATCTCTTTATAAAAAGCGAGGTTAATCAATTCAGAAGATACAAAGATCCCATTAATGAAAATGAGTTTACGGTGGTAATAGCTTCAAAGGAGCCCAATAATGCTTCTTTGTCGAATCAGGACATAAAACAAAATTACACAAATGTGATGGATGCACATATTATGAATAATAAGATAACCCAACAGGCAGGTGTATTTTCATGTTCACTTACTCATGTGGACCCGGAGGACCTTCAAAATTGTTGTGACAACCATTTTGTCTCTAATGTCTCAATCTTACCAACAGTGGTATTATCTGATCTGGGTAAGCGCGTCAGACTGTCCTTGGGTCAAACAACTCCACGATCACCATTACCTCCTCCGGTCAATGAAATAGGTTTATTTAATCTGCCTAGTGCACTTCCCAATTGTTCAGCGGGTAATACGTATAAAATTTTCAATTATTTTTCTTACTCTGTTGATCCTGTCAATCAACATAATCAAGTCCCAGTGTCACAACAAAATGAATGACATCTTCCCCATAGTAGATTAAATGAAACAATGAGATACTTTAAGTTTGATCAAGAGGACCTGTTTCAGGTCAACAAGCATACCTAGCTACAACCATTAGGGTGAACATTCTCCCATTGGGTTCCTCTTCAATCGATATCTGCTCCTTTCCAGTACTAACTAGAATTTTGAACTTACTTGATAGGGGGCATGGTACGACACAAACTGAGATTCAGGATGTTAAGTCAACTTTAATTCATATCATGGCCAAGATAAATATTTTGGAGGGCTTCATTTTGGCCTGTGGTTCTGAAATTCTAAATAAAAATGATAGGTTTGTAGAGAAGAGAACATGCAGAGTTTCTACTACCTGTTGGACACAAAGGATAAATGACAATTCTTCAAATCCCCTCTACAGGAATCAATTGGTGCTCAGACCTCCTCGATATCAGCTTCAAGGGGTTGTGAACTAAGGCATAATTTGGAGGATAATGACATCCAGGAGTTTGTCTGTAAAGAAGGAAATATGTCTGTGAAGTCCGTACAGAAAACGTCTGGGACATTGTGAAATCTAATATGTCTAAATTAGCTAAGGTAGAAAGGGATATTCAGACCCTGATGTGGTCTAAGGGTAGGGGACTTTCAACAGAGAAGATGGAAACAACAGTAAATTCGAGTCAGGGTGAGTTGGACTCTAGTCTACCAAACAGTCCAACACCACGGGTGAAATTAATATCACAGAGACAAACGTCTTCGAAAAAGGGGCTCGCACATATCCCATTTTTAGAGGCAGATTCTCCCAAGTCCTCGTCAATAAATACACTAAATTCTCACAGAATTAGGCGTAAAGAAGAGAAAGCCAGAAAAAAGGCAAACAAGAACTTTATTAACTGCAAAGAAAGAGAAAACATGCAAGCAGTGAAACTGCATGGCCATAATTCTATATCAAAAAGTTGACATAATTTGCCTACTGAGAATGTCATCATTTATTTAAAAACTGTGGGCAACACAGCAGAAAAAGTGCATTCAATTGAGGTGATGGTATGTACTTGAGGATATAATTTAAGATCATAAATTCCACCAATGAACATCTGCACATTATCCCCTGAAACCAGAGCACACCTTCCCCCAGTCGCGCTAGATATGTCACTGGTTTAACATCTCAAGAGGTCTGAAAGTGCCTGTGATTGTTGAGCAGATTTCATAGAGGTCTGTTCTTGGCTAAAGTTGTCACATTTGAATGATTAGAGCTGAATTGTGGCATTCCTCTGTACTTTAATACCCACACTACTTCTTTGATTTTGATTCTAATACAAGTCTGCATTTCTGTGAACGTAGTCCTGCAGGGCCAGTTCCCTGTCCAATGCACATTTAGTGGCCCTGTTTCCCATGTTCTTACTGCTCAGATAATTTTTTCTCTCTCAATATATGAATTAATAATTAACAATGTTAGCTACTGTTATGTAAACATGCCATCTATGAATATAAAATGCATATTATTAATATGCCGTCTGAGGGTGTGTTGCAAGAGTGAGGTGCGTAACAAGTGTCAATGGCACTTTGACATTTGAGCAACACAAATTGTTTTCGCTGAGCCAGCATGAGAACTGCTTGCATCTGGATTCAAAAGTATTTGAGACAACAGATGTCTCACTCTGAGTATAAGCTGGAGTACCCACTGCATACAGATGAACAGTAAAGAGTCAAATACATCCTCTTGGTTTCTGACACTGTTGAAGCGAGTGCAAGGATCAGGGCCGGTGCAAGGAACTTTGCAGCTGTAGGCAAAAGGTAATTTTGCCACCCCCTCTCAGCAATCCCACAGCTGTATGCCCTGCCACTTCAGATACATGCAGTGCCTTCCCATGATGTGAATGAACTACAACATTCTCTTTACTTCTACTGTTTAAATCTTTCTTTTGACACACTGGAGCTTGTTACCATACATGAGAAACAACACAGGATCTTGTGGCGATGATGCCTTTATTAGCCTAACTCATATTACTGTCCTCTACTGACTGTGATCTTGGAAGCAAGTGGACAAGAATATTATGTATCTTAGTAAAGGTGCCAACTCTGCAAGATCATGTGTTTTTTGTGCCTTTTTTTAAAAACACAGAGGTGCACTTTATATAATCATAAAAGCAAATCCCACATAACATTGAAGAGGGAAAATCTGACTATGCCTTCCGTCCCGAAAAAAAACCCAATCGAAAGAAGCACCAACGACAATATGTCCGCCGATCACATGAGCTCACATCAATTCCCACTGCCCCCACAATGGATAACTACCATGCAAGGTACCCTGTGAGCAGGCCATACAACCCTGCAGTAATACGACCCTTACCCAGAGTGGATGAAGATACACAAGACAGAGCTGGAAACGGCTACATGGACAGACTTAACTAACGCCATGCCTCAAGTCGTTAAAGACATCACAATGACATAGCTACATCAGACACTAAGCACACATGTAATCTGCACATTCAGGAGACTCACACATCCTGAATGAAGAACATGTGTGTACAGCTCTATGAGTTGGAGGACAGACACATATGAATACTGTCTGCACATTTATTATTTTTTTGCTGTTAGGCTCATCGCAGCAACGTAGGAACGCAAGAAGCAAGAAGAGCTTGTGTATATGCTTGCAGATGCTTACATGCAAATAACCCCATGGTATGGCAGAAGCACTCCAGGGACCTGGCAGCCATGACAAACAAACATATGGACCCTATGGAAGGCACATATTAGAAGACAGAGTATGGCTTAGGAAATCTAGCAGGCCATGATCATCTCAGAGAAATCTCAAGCCTAACAAGATGCTGTGCAAGCAAGACTACCACGGTAGGAACAAGGGTACTGCCAAGGGCACAATTTTGCAAGTGACATTCCACACACTGAACCAAGGTGACACCAGCTACAGCACAGGATATTCCCTGCAAATACAAATTAATTCGAAGCAATTGAGCTCGCAAGCGTGTTCTCCAAACACGTGACCCGGCCGAGCTGATACTGGGCCAGAACTCGGAGGCTGGAAAGGAACAGCTGTCCCACGACCAGACAGTGGTCTGCAACAAAATCGCTACTCTCCACTACTCTTGTACGATGGGAATGGAATGCTCTCATGGTATTAGTCTTCTACACACCATTGTAAGTGCTGACACATAGATGCACATTGCTGATACATAGTATACATGTATTTCAACCATGCATCTCACGGGCTGCGAATAGAGTTTGTCCGAGGCTTTGTGGGCTGGCGACCTGACCAATCAGAACCCTTGGGTCTGAGGGCAGATAGCGGGGGCTACTGACCAACCACAGGGCTTGCTCACTGTAACATTTTCAGAGTAGCAACTTTCTGAGATGATCCAAGCACACCACCTGACACAGCATTGTCAAATAACCTAATTCTTCTATAGGTTCCTATATGGGAACTACGACTCAGTGGCCTATCCTGAGTGGCAATAGATTTTGGAAAAGAGCCTAGCGAATGACGCAAAATGTGACGTCACAAGGTATGAAAACTGGCCGGTGAGCCAGAGTTTGCTGAGACGTGCATGGACTTCCCTCCACGCGTATTATCCCTGCTTGTTGGCTGTAATAAAACGCAGTGACACCTTGCTACTTGTGTGGACTTTGAGTTCTTTGAGATAAAGGGAAGGAGTTAGGGCTTTCCATGAGCTGGGTGTCCACGGACTCCTAGCACGGCTCTGCTTTGGGGTCCCCCTAACAAGTTGGAGGCACTGCTGAGATCGTTTGTGATGTCAGCCCGGCCAGGTGCTGCCTCCTTAGCCGTTGTTAAAAAGGATTTCTGAACTCTCTCCACGAGAGGCAGAGGTTCAGAAGGCCAACCTAGTTTCTTGGAACAGGGTAACCTATGGACAAGCCAAACCAATCAGGGTAGCTATGGCAGGCGGTCAAGACTAAGGCCCTCATTACACGTTGTGCGGTAAATCAAGGCATTTACCGGCATGGCGTTATTTGCATCTCCGCCCTCGCAAGAGCCTGCTAATTGCGGACTGTTACGAGTATGCGGACACGAGCATAGCGCCATGCCGGTAATCCCTACCGCCATGCCGTAAAAGCCCCCAAAAAGTCCATTAACGGATTCGACCAAAGTGCTAATAGCACTTCCGCCTTCTTACTGCATGCAAATTGCGGTCACCGCTATTAGCGGTCACCGTTAAAACGCGGAAGCGGAAATAGCGTCATCGCACAGGAACGGGAAAGAACATGGCGGCCATCTTTAAAAACACAATCCATTGCCATCCTCCGCATCCAGGACACCTTTCCAGGAAACTCGGACAACAATCCTTCCAGGACAGCCTAAAGATGCCCAAGGCCATAAAAAAATCTACTGAGCGGCAACGTAAGGAAAAATTCTGCTGACTGAGACACTAGCGGCAAATGCAAATGTGGTCTTCAGCAATGACATGCGGCGGAAGACCATCCTCAAGAAGAAGGCCATCTGGGCAGAGGTTGCAAACAAGGTCAGTGCAGTGGCCACCACCACCTGCACAGTCAAAGACTATCGTAAGAGGTGGGACGACCTCCGGCTCCGTGTCAGGAACATGCTGTCACGATGCCTGCCCCCGGGAAACCAGGTTTGGCCCAGCTACCCCGGAAGCAGGCATCATGCCATTTAATGCAAGCCCATGAACCCCAATTAGGGGCTATAAATTCACAATCAGTCCTGGCGCCATGGGCGCCAGGATCATGGTCAAGGACTTACCTGAAGCAGACCATGCTGCTAACTTAACTGAGGCAGACCATGCTGCCAGTGACCAGAAATCAAATGAGGCCTAGGAGGGACTATTTTTCCCTAGGAACTATTTTTTACTTGGGTGGGGCCGCGGAAGGATACTTACCTGGAACTACTTCCAAGGCTATTTAAACCACGCCCTGACAGCAAACCATGCTTCGCGTTACTCTGCACCTGCAGCGTAACGCTCACCGTGCCTGCAGCAGCTTCCAGTCTTCAGCCACGCCCGCCTGGATGCCGGAGCTCCTGAAAACCTGAAAGAAAGCAGAGGGAAGGTTAGAACCGGAGTTTTTACCTGCAATCCTTACCTGAATCCTGAATCTTCTTTGCTCTGACCTAGAAGGAAGAAATCCTCAGACGCGCGCCGCTTCGCATCCTGCAGCGCCGCGCGGGAATTCACCTGAAGCAATCCTCCGCATTCCATCGCGCTTTTCAGCATCCAGCGGCCGCTCTCCAACACCTGTGGAAATAAGGAGAATAAGGTGAGCAAGGGAGCATTCCCAGACAATAAAGGCAAGTAGGGGAAACCGAATTCCGCTACAGACTTATCTGGTTACTGCCTGAGGCCGCAATCACCGGAACCTCCCCCGATTCAGCACCTGCAAAAGGAAAGGGTCACAGGTTAGACCAGGTCCTCATTATCCAACTGAGCAGAATCCATAAACACTTACCTGCATCTTACTGGTTGCCACTTGGAACTCTTCTCAAGAACTATTAAGGCAACCTAGGGAATTTGGACAGAGTGAAGGCCAGACGTTTTTGAACTCTTTTTCAAACTATTTTCTTACGGAGTCAATACCGTTCTGCAACTCTCCAACATCCCACACCAGTGAAGTAACTGGTCATCTACGTGCCTCTGCGCTCGAGGCAGGATGGAGAGCTCATCTTTCCAAACTATCAGGTGAGTCGTGTGTCGTTGGAAGAGGTAACAACAGCCCAGTTCAGATTGACGCCCCCGTGGACACCAGGTGAGAGTAACACATACTAACAGCGAACCGCAACCTGGCTATGGGCACAGGAGGAGGCAGAGAATCACTTATTAAACTCCGTGAGTGGGAGGAGACCTGTGCATCCACAATTGGAGTGGAATCCATGGAGGGTGTTGGAGAAATGGAGCATGGCATGGCCACTTCATCCGATGGTGGTAAGTGTATACATCAAAAAATGCACAGTGAAGTGTGAGGGGCCCCCCAAATATGTGTCCATATTAATGCCGTGGATCCAGCCCCAAACATACATGCATGCATCACCACATACACGTGCAACACAGACCCATTCATGCATGACCCACCCAACACCCCCATTACCTGAATCCACAATAAAGAGGCCCAAATGCATAGAGCGGCATGACGTAAGCATTCAGCATAAGGTAGGTCGAACCATAAATGATGAATATCCCCATTTCTCACCCCTACAGGATCACACACAGAAACTGAGGAGCCACGCACTGCGACACCTGCTCCCCCATCCACAAAAAAACCCAGGAGAGATGCCACAGGGGACACCGCCACCGCCTCAAGGGGAACCGGGAGGAGTGACCATCACCAGAGGGACAAAGGCAGCAGGAGCACCAGTTCCACACAGCCTGAGGCCATGCCTGCTGCCATCGTAGCACCCATGGCAGTGTGTCTCCCTGCAAGTGAAACCAGCATGGAGGGCACGCACTCTGCTGCCACCAGTTCAACTGGTGAGGCAGCAGCCACTGCCCCACTTTCGAACGAGGAGGAAGCACATGGCATTGTGGATCAAAGCCAGACCCCCAGTCCAACATGCTCCATTCTGGCAAGCCCAAGGTTGTCATCAGGTCCTGGTAGCCATGGAGGATCAGCCACCCCCACCCTGGAAGGGGCATGGAGCCCCCAGGTGTCCTCACCTGATGCCAGTGCCATGGATCAAGGCGCAGCAGTCATCCCACCAGCACCTAGCATGCAACATGACCTCTCATCCATCATCCAGAGGCAGGCAGAGATCACTGGGCTGGTAGGGCAGCATGTGGCTGAGGCAGGCCCTCAGTATGTATGCACGGCAGACAAGGGAGGGCATGGAGGCATGCACAAACAGGATCTGCAATGAAATGGCCCAACTCAGGCAGGCCATGATCCGTATAGCGGACGCGATTGAGCGCTGATGCCCACTCACACACAGGATGAACCGGGCACCACCTCCTCTGGGAGTTCCCGGCAAACTAGCCCCGCTCTCTGCGCAACCTGAGGCGCACCACATCCCAACCACCAAATGGCGGAGGAGGCACTGACAATTAGGGCCAGCAAGGACTAGGTGGCACATGTGGAGAAGGACACGTACACACCATGAGGCTCACATGGGGGTGTTGTGGGGGGGGGGTTAGGGTGTTCTTGGGAGTGTTGTGGGGTGAGGGGGGCAAGGGTGTTCTTGGGAGTGTTGTGAGGGCAGGGGGGTAAGGTCGTTTGCACAGTTGGGGCCATGCACTTAATTTTTGTCTCTTGTTCACAATACACTGTTGAAAAGTTGAAACACAGGCTTGGTATTCATCATTGTGTATGTGTACTGTATTGGGGAGATGGTTCTTTGTGGTACTGACCACATGCATCAGGGCAGTAATACCCATCTGCATCCATAATAGTTATACCTTGGATGTCATGGAATCTGATCCATCAGATGCTGACGCACATCGTGTCCCTCCTGGACATTGACACTTGCATGTCCTTGCGGGCCTTTTGACCCATCCTCATCACCATCCACATCATCCTCATCTGGCGCTTGCATGTCAGGTGGCATCCGTCTGATGAAAATTTAGTCCGGCATCACACATGCCATGGTTATCTTCAGCACTTTGTCATGGCCGTACAGGAGAGCCTCACCCGGCACGCTTAGGCACCAGAGCTGTGTGTTGGAGAGGCCGAATGCCTGCTCCATCACGACGCAGGTACGGGTATGTGCAATATTGTTGTCCTCTTCCTGCTGGTTCTGTGGGTTCCATACAGGGGTTAGGTGCTACCTCTTCAGGGGATAGCCGGCTTTGCCTGTATGGGGTGAAGAATGGGTACCTGTTACCGGCCACCCTGCTGTGGACTGTACATGTCACACATGTCTTCTTTGCATTGTGATTTGAAGTCACAACTGACAGCATGCATGCAGACAATCTGCGTGACTGCAATGTACAAAGCTGGGCTCAACCATGCAAGTCGACATGCCCGAAACATGCCTCCGCAAGTAATGGAAATGTCCTGGCTGAGGCCAGGCCTCAGGTGTCCTTGGGCCAGGCAAATTTTGTACCGCTATGCCAGTGTGCTGCCATTCCTACATCCATGTTTCTGTGCTGCGGGGCATCACTTCTGTGGTGCTATGGGTTTGTGGTCAGGTGCCATGGCTAGTGGTGATTCCTTTGCATGCATTCTAGGGCACATTGCGGTATTGATGTTGTGCTGCCCAAATTCTGTATGACTGTCCTGAGGGCAAGATGATGATTTGTGTATTATGTGGTGTGGCATGATGTGAAATGTGGGTGTGGATGGATGTGTCATCTTTGAAATGTTGGAATGTATGTAATGTTGTGCAGCTTCGCATTTCATGTGGGGTCTTATCATGTACATTGTAAAGTCCCCCAATGGACATTGAAGTACATCTGTATGACCATTTGTCCCACGCACGCCAGACAATTCACAGTTGGTGTATCGTTCTCTCCCCCCCAATCACACCGCCCTGTGCATGGCCTGCTACTCACCAAGTTGCCACGATCGTTGGCCAGCTTGTCGCTCCATGTTGCTAGGTATGGTTGAGTTCTGCAGGACCATTGAATCATGCGTTGATCCGGGATGTCTGGCGCAACAATGTGTGATTGTCTTGTTTGCATCACGTGCCATTTGGAAAATGATTGGGTGAAATTATTTTCTGTTTCTGTGGACTACTTCATTGTGATGTGGGACCACCAATTCCACATGCGTACAGTTGCTGGCCCGATGCTATTTGGGATGGTTGCAAGTGAATAGATGCATAATTTGGTGTTTGCAATCTCCTGGGCAGTCCGTGGCAGGAATATGTGTTCATGTCCAAGCTTCAGGAGGGCATTGTGTACCTGGTTCGGCGTGCATGGGAATACTGGTTGTGAGATGCCATGCATCTGCCACACATTATGCTGCTGCGAGCTTGTGGCCAGGGAGTGGAGCGCAGTCAACACCTGCACTAGAGGGGGGATTGCAGTTCTGATGTCTATGAGTCTCACGCTGTCGTCATGTATCTTATCCACGATGATGGTGATGGTATCCCAGTGCAGACGGTACAGGGTTTGTATGTGCTCAGGTGTCTGGTTCAATGGACTGGCTTGGATCCTGGAGATTGGTGGCTCGCTCTGCGGTATATCTGGGTACCCTGGTGGTGCTTGCTGCGCCTGTCTTGCCCTACTCCTCCTCCTCCTCCTTCTCCTCCTCCTGCGTCTCCTCTGTGCTGCCTGTTGTTGGTGCTGCCGCACTGCAATCATGTCCTCCAGCCCATGTAATGCTGGCAGTATTGGAAGCATTTTTGTGTGGGAAGGGGTGTGGGAAGGGGTGTGGTGTGCTCTTTTGTGCTGCCACAGTCTCCATCGCCTCCACCTGTGCTGGATGTGTCGTCCTGTGGCAGGTGGAAACACAGCTCAGGTCCCTTAACGGGTGGTTCGCGATGCCGGTATTTGCGCCATGCCGGTAAGGGGTTTTTGGGTCTTTCCCATGCCGCTATTGCCATGTCCGCCTAGCTTGTGATGGCATGCTATTAGCGCCATGCCGCTATTTCCGACCTGGGGGTCGCGTGCCCACGGACTTGCCGCTATTAGTGGCACCGTACTTACCCGTTGCGCTAATAGCGGCAAGTCCGGGTCGTAATTAGATAGGGAATTTAGCGGTACCGGTAATCGCTTACCGGTACCGTTATTCCCTTACCGCCTACCGTGTAATGAGGCCCTACGTCTCAGGAGGGGTGAGGGTGACTGAAAGACCTCAATGAGCACACAGAGCAAGGACACTTACAAATTACTCCAGACAGGTGTTATATCCAAAAATATAGACACATTTATTACAAGGTCTTTGCAACATAGACCATAGCAAATAATCACAGTAACACTAAGTAAACCAATACATCACACTCAATACAATATATATACAAGACCAGGGGGTCTAAAGCGGTGACTGCACGAAATATGTCGACAACCCAGATGGGAAGGAAACAGGCAGTGCAGTTAATCTTTAGTCCCAGTTCAACATCAGTTATTCACCTATCTAAGAGGCAGTCCAAGCCTTAAGAAGAGGGTAGCCTTGTGCTCAATAGTAAGTGCAAAGCAAATGCACACGGTTGTTCCAATGGGCAAAACAGGGTCTCCTCAGGGGTCTCTAGCAGCTCGGGAAGGTGTATATGGCGATGAAGAATAAGTTCCCACTATTCAAGAAGGACCTTCACTTTGAAGGCAGAGGCAGTTCGAGAGTTCTGGATGGAGACACTTTTTTCGCAAAAGCAGTGGACAGGGGAGGGGCCTCGAGGTGCCACTTGTGCGTAAAAATGGGCTCTGGTGCTAGGGGCCACCGGTTGTGGTATTGATTACTCACTGGCCCCTGAGGGAAGGAGAGCCAAGCTTTGGCAGGTTAGTCCAATTCGGTTGCAGGTTCGAAACACTGCTCAGGTCCCTTAACGGGTGGTTCGCGATGCCGGTATTTGCGCCATGCCGGTAAGTGATTTTTGGGTCTTTCCCATGCCGCTATTGCCATGTCCGCCTATCTTGTGATGGCATGCTATTAGCGCCATGCCGCTATTTCCGACCTGGGGGTCGCGCGCCCACGGACTTGCCGCTATTAGTGGCACCGTACTTACCGGTTGCGCTAATAGCGCCAAGTTCGGGTCGTAATTAGATAGGGAATTTAGCGGTACCGGTAATCACTTACCGGTACCGTTATTCCCTTACCGCCTACCGTGTAATGAGGCCCTACGTCTCAGGAGGGGTGAGGGTGACTGAAAGACCTCAATGAGCACACAGAGCAAGGACACTTACAAATTACTCCAGACAGGTGTTATATCCAAAAATATAGACACATTTATTACAAGGCCTTTGTAACATAGACCATAGCAAAGAATCACAGTAACACTAAGTAAACCAATACATCACACTCAATACGATATATATACAAGACCAGGGGGGTCTAAAGGGGTGAGTGCACAAAATATGTCGACAACCCAGATGGGAAGGAAACAGGCAGTGCAGTTAATCTTTAGTCCCAGTTCAACATCAGTTATTCACCTATCTAAGAGGCAGTCCAAGCCCTAAGAAGAGGGGAGCCTTGTGCTCAATAGTAAGTGCAATGCAAATGCACACGGTTGTTCCAATGGGCAAAACAGGGTCTCTTCAGGGGTCTCTAGCAGCTCGGGAAGGTGTATAACGCGATGAAGAATAAGTTCTCACTATTCAAGAAGGACCTTCACTTTGAAGGCAGAGGCAGTTCGAGAGTTCGGGATGGAGACACTATTTCGCAATAACAGTGGACAGGAGAGGGGCCCACTCGTGCGTAAAAATGGGCTCTGGTGCTAGGGGCCACCGGTTGGGGTATTGATTACTCACTGGCCCCTGAGGAAAGGAGACCCAAGCTTTGGCAGGTTAGTCCAATTCGGTTGCAGGTTCGACTGCGGCAAAAAAGACATCTTGCCACCTTTTAGTTTCTGAGATCCAGCGATGATTCCCAAACGGGACAGTGGTGATTTCTCTGCTCTGGGTAGATGGATTACCCCAGTTTCACTGCAGCAGGCTTCGGGGGCAAGAGGGTCACAAATGCAGTGGACTTGCAAAGGAGCAGGGCAACACGGTAACAGCGTTTACTCCGGTCTGGGCGCACTCGCCTCACTTCTGACCTGGGAATGCCAAGTGTATGAAACTAGGTGTGATGGTGCCATGGACATGGAGCTAGCAGTATACCAAGTTTCGAGGGCCTCCTTGAAACAACGGCGAGACAGAGCAAAGGTCCCGCGTAAGCTGCTCCGCACACTGGTTGGCCCAGGGACACTTCCGAGAAAGCTTACTTGCAGGTTTTGGTGAAGGTCCAGAGAATAATTGGTCCCACTATTCCAATGGGTCAAAGCGTCTTCGCAGATCTTCTAGGACGACCAGATGCAGAGGGGTCCTACGGGACGACAGCGGGCTCAGGGTGCCAAACCTTCCAGCGGGTCTCCAGCGGTTCCTCGACTCAGCTTCATAGTTGCAGGATACTTGGATCCTATCCTTTGTTCAGTGAGAACTTAGGAGGTCGACAAAGTAGTGGTGTTTCCAGCCTCCTCTTATCCAAAGTTTCCTTTGCGCCCAAATGGAGAGGACCCAAAGTGAGATCTGCTCACAAACACACACTCCATACGTGGACCAATCACAGACCATGGTGGTCTCAGGCATTCAGGACACTCCAGACTCTCTGGCACCCAGGATGTGTATTGGGACCAGGCATCCCAGCCCACATCCTGGAGGCACACACACAAGGCATGCATAAGCCTGCGAAATCATTGGGATTCACAGGAAAGTGCATGACCCAATAAGGACTGGCCCGGGTTGACTCGACCTGGGGAAGGTGAAGGGGCAAGATAGCCAAAGGACAGGACTGCACCTCGTGGCTTGACCATTTTGGAGCCAGGCCACCTATTAGTGCCAAACGCACTTAAGCGGTTAATAGGGCAAGAAAGGGTTAAAAATAATGCAAAACGATAGCTGCTACCAGTCCTGTCCATGACACATCTGCACAGTTCATAAAAAGTACAGCGAGAGTATCTAGGGCCTTTGGAAATGACTATAGAGCCAAGGGTGCTGTATGGTAAAATACATTGCACACTTGTTACATGTTGCACAAAAGTTGCAACATGAGAAAAGGACTAAGGGAAACAAAGTCTCCCAGTGCTGACTGTCTTAAGGGCATGTCAGTCTCCCCATAAAATGTGAGAGAAAGCCCAGAGGAGTGCAGCTGAAGGCTGTGCTTCTCTGGCAAAGTCAGTCAAGGGTGTCTAAACAGCAGCAGAAAGTTTGGGGGTTGACACATGGAGGGAAAATTGCATACAACTATGAAATCTTTCCTAACACTCGCCCCTCCCAGACTAAGGACAGGGGGAACTAATCCTCCCCTGGATGAGTTTCTTGTTCAGGTCGGTAAAACATTCTGAACAACCAATCAGCATTGCTATGTTGGACACCTGGCCTATACTCAATAGTGAAGTCAAAGCCTTGAAGATTTATGGACCACCTAAGCAACTTTGGATTCTCCCCCTTCATGTTCATTAGCCACTTTAAGGGCTTATGGTCAGTTTGCACAGTGAAGTGGGTCCCATAGAGGTACGACCTTAGCTTCCTTAGGGCCCACACAACAGAGAAACATTCTTTCTCTACTGTGGACCATCTCAGCTCTTTGTCCTTAAGCTGGCGACTAATGAAACCAATAGGGTGTTCCTCACCCTTCTCATCTACTTGTGATAGTACAGCTCCTATCCCAGTGTCAGAGGCATCTGTCTGCACAATAAAAGGTCTTTGATAGTTAGGGGGCCTGAGAACAGGGGCCTGGCACAAGGTGTCTTTTAAGCCATTGAAGGCCTTCTCACACTCTTGAGACCAAGTTACCTTCTTGGGTTTCTTTGGAGTAGTGAGAGCAGTCAGAGGGGCAGCTATGGTACCATAGTCTGCCATGAAGTTTCTGTAATACCCAGTGAGTCCCAAAAAGGCCCTCACTTGGGTCTGTGTAGTGGGGGTAGGCCAGTCGTGTACAGCTTGTACTTTACGGGGTAGAGGCTGTATACTCCCTCCACCTAATTCATATCCAAGGTTGACAACTGATGCTTGTCCAATCTGGCATTTACTGGCCTTTATGGTCAAGTGGGCCTTCTGAAGAGCCTGTAACACAATCCCAAGGTGTTTCATATGGTCTTCCCAGGTGGCACTGAAAATGATATGCAAGACAGAATTCATCCAACCCATTCAACACATGATTCACACGCCTCTGGAAAGTGGCAGGGGCATTCTTCAACCCACAAGGCATTACCCTGAACTGGTAAAGGCCCTGTGGTGTTGAGAAAGCTGTCTTCTCCTTGGCATGCTCTGCAAGGGCTATTTGCCAATAGCCTGCAGTGAGGTCAAACGTACTGAGGTACCTGGAGGCACCCAAAGTATCCACCAGCTCATCTGTTCTAGGGAAGGGGCGTGCATCTGTCTTGGTGACAGCATTTAGAGCCCTGTAATCAGTGGTCGAAGTGAGCGGGAGCAGTGCTCCTATACTTTTTTAAATTAGCTTGTACAGCTCCTATACTTTTATTTTAAAAAGAAACCGTTCCGGAATGATTTTGTTTTAAAATAAAAGTGTAGGAAGAAGTTGAAACCTTCACTTTCAGTGCACTGCGCTGAACGTTCCCTTAAACAGCAAGTGTTTGGGGGGGTGTATTATGTGTGGGAGGGATTGTGGCAATGGGGTTTGTGGGGAGCAGGGGCAGGCCAGCAGGGAACATAGCTCCACTACTTCTTTCCGTACACTTCGACCACTGCCTGTAATCCACACAGAACCTCATTTCAGAAGTACCTGCTTTTGGAACCAAAACCACTGGGCTGGACTAAGGACTACTGGAGGGTTCAATCACCCCAAGATCCAACATTTTGTTGACCTCTGTCTTAATGTAAGACCTTACTTTGTCTGACATTCTGTATCCCCTACTTTTGGTAGGTACACGGTCTCCTGTGTCAATGTTATGTTTGCACCAAGGTGTCAAACCAGGGTACTGTGAAAACAAGGTGGAAAACTGCCTAAGCAAAGTTTTCACCTCAGCCTGTTGATCAGAGGTCAGGTGAGGGGCCACATGGACACCCTCAATGGAGCTGTCTGAAGGACTGCTTTGGAACAGGTCAGGAAGAGGTTCAGACTCCTCTTCTTCAACATCTGAAGCCAACAGCAGTGCTGCGATGTCAACTCTTGGGATGAAAAACTTCAGCCTATTTACATGGAACACTTTTGGAGCCTGACCAGCCCTTCCAAGGTCCACTAAATAGTTGACCTCACCCAGTGACTCCACCACTGTGTAAAGGCCTGACCACTTGTCCTGTAAAGCTCTAGGCTTTATAGGATTCATGTTCACTGTTTCCAACTAATAATTGACCCTGAGGTTTGCTTATGTTTTCCTTTCCCCGATGTATTTACAACTTCTGTGGTACTTGCACCATTATCATCAGTATGGGCTTTGAACATCATGCCACACTTTTATTCGGTCATCCTCTTGGTCCCCTTAGAAAATTACTTTTGAAATAACTTATATATGAGGGGCTCAGCAGCAGTGGGCTCTTTGTTGGCACGTTAGCGGTTAAGTCGACGCTTGCAGCACGAATAGTGGTTTGAACATGGATTTATTCTCCCTCCCCTAGTTCGCTCCAGCGATAACTGACGTATGGGGGCATTTGCTCTGATTTACGTAAACAGCGTCTCCACACCGGATGTGGTAACCAGGACCAGGCAGATGCAGAGGAATACAGATCACGCACGGTGAATGCTGGCGACTTTACGAAGTAAGAACTGTGTGACACTCAGCGGCCAACGGGCAGGGAGTAATACTCTCGGTAGCCACCCGAGCCGCAAACATGTCTAGGGAGATGACTTGGTCTCAGCTGGGCTTTGTTTCCTGACGGCCCCAACCGTGCGCCGTGGTGGGCGGATCTCTCCGGGGGCAGCAACCGGCTTGCTGCTTCCCTGGGAGCCCTGCGCTCAAGTTTTCGGGCTCCTATCTTGCTCCCTTTAAATTACATTGGATTTTCTCCATATTTTCTCACAAATTAGAAATTCAAAACCCAAACGATGGTTGTGTTCATTATCATTGACCTCCTTGTCCGTGTTCCATTTTTTTTTTCTTTTTACTTCACGCACGGCTCTTGAATTCCTTGTCCTAATTGGTCTACCGTCTCTGTGTTCCCTTTCTATTTACAGTGTTTGAAGACACTAATAGTGTGAAACAGAAACACACATTCACGTACCAGAACACTCAGGGACCCTCACATCGATGGCAACATCTCCTAGCACCACCTGGCTTGCATTGATTTCATTCGTTTGAAGAACACTATGCATAGGTGACAAGTGACACAACTGCAAGGTAAATCATGATGCAGCTCTATTAAGAGTGTGGGTGTTTGTGATATACTGTCATATTATGGTTCGAATTTTTGGATCATAACTATGACAGAAATAACAACATAGATATAATATTACCTAAGGACGCATATATGTCTGTGTTCACAGAGAAAAATAGCACCCATATCAAGAAGGAATTTTCCATCTGGTGTGGTCCTGATAGAACCGCATGAAGATATTGTATTGGAAGTCAGCATAAAACAATCTGGGTGAGATAATATTGTTTTACTAACCTAACATGAGGCAATACTATTTATTTAGAGGGTAGTCCATTGTGGGATCAAAAATTATTTTTAATTTATGCATACCGATTCTTGACCCACCAAGGGGTGGACATGATAGTGCAGCATAGCCTCATTTATTTACCTTTTTCCTCAAAACTGAGATTTTCTATCTGTTTTACTATGTGTGTGTTGCTGATTCTTCACCTTGGTGGGGTGGTTTTGGATGTCCAACAGAACTCAATCACATTACCCTTCTAGGAATGTCAGGGTGAGCACATTGTCTCCCTTGTTACAATATGGGTGGATTAACCCTGATCGGACTATGCCTAGAGTATCCTGGGGGCATGGATATGATAAAACAGTATTTGAGGTTCATAGGAGTCAGGATACATGTTCAAGAAAGCATGGAGGACATGGTATGGAAAGATTGAAAACATTGTTTTCTCTCTCTCTCCCCTTTCCCTTTTTCCTCCCTTTTTGGTACAAGTGGCTCTCCTGGAAACACCTTTTACAGAAATTTGGTATCCTGAAAAGTGGAAGAAATTACACACCGAACAATGGACAATATTTAATTTACACCAACTTGATTTCTCAGAAGAAGAACTGTTTGTTTTTGTATTGTATATGTCCTAATGAGGTGCACTAGACGGAATTTGTATAGGCCGTTCTGGTTGCCCGAAACTCGAGTCGACATCACTCCTCCCAAAGTTGGCTCTAACTTGGGTTCATACAGAAAAAATGTGGTAAATCGACATATGTTCAAGAGCAACCTTCTTGTAACATTTACCCTGTCTTTGGCTTCCAAAAACATTGCCAACTAGGCCTTTTTTGAGCGAACAAGATATAAACCCAACTATATGGGGCGTTCTGATTACAGAACAGAATTATCAAAATTGCGACCTTTGCACAAGTACAAGTGGTGTTTTGTTTGAATGGGGATGAAAGAGTATGTGAGAAATGATGTGTGAGATGTGAGCTTTTTGTTGGTGTGATATGTGTTTTTGAATCATTGATTTTTTATTGATGTGATAATGTGTTTCATGCAATTTTCTGTAAATGTTTTTTATGACTATATTTGATTAACGAATAAAATAAATGAATTCTTACACATACTGTCTTTTGTCTAGAACTCACACCCTTTAAGTACGGTTGTTCGTTGGAAGGGATTATGCTGCATTCATACGCATGAATCTCACTATTAATGATTGGAGGGTGTTGCACCTATCTACGTATATTTCCAGTTTTGTATGGCTTATAGGATTCATGATCAGGACTTGCTGACCAGGGGTGAAATTGATGAGGGAAGCCTTCTGGTCATACCAGTGTTTCACCAGAGCTTGCCCTGCTTTCACCTTTTCACTAGCCAGGCCCATCAGGAGTACCATACTTTTTCTGAGCTCCAGCACATAGTCCACTACGTTGGTAGTTATGGGGGTAGTGGGCATCTCCCATGCCTCCTTGACTATGGCTAAGGGTCCCTTTACAGGGTGACCAAACAGAAGTTCAAAGGGGCTGAAGCCAACACCCTCTTGTGGTACTTCTCTGTAGGCAAACAGTAAGCATGGTAACAAAAGATCCCATTTTCTTCTTTGGGGTTCTTCCGGAGCCCCAATCATGCTCTTCAAGGTCCTGTTAAACCATTCAACTAGGCCATTGGTCTGTGGGTGATATGCAGAGGAAAACTTATAGGTGACCCCACATTCTTTCAACATTGGTCTGCATATACTTGGACATAAAGTTGCTGCCTCTTTCAGACACAACTTCTTTAGGGAAGCCAACCCTAGTAAATATGCCAAGCAAAGCTTTTGCAACTGACTTGGCAGACAAAGTTTTCAATGGGATGGTGTCAGGATACCTGGTGGCATGGTCGACCAGCACCAGGATAAACCTATTGCCTGAAGATGTTTGGGGGTCAATGGGACCAACTATGTTGATCCCTAGCCTCTCAAATGGTACCCCCACAACTGGGAGTGGTACCAATGGAGCTTGGATTGTTGAGCCACTCTTACCAGATAGCTGGCAGGAGGCACAACTCATGCAGTGACTTTCTACTTGCAACCCCATCTTGGGCCAGTAGAAGTGCAAGGATAACCTTTGCTTGGTTCTCTTGATTCCAAGGTGACCAGCAAGGAGCACTTCATGTGCTAGCTGCAGGAGGAAGGGTCTTACAGCAAGGGAAACCACCAACCTCCTATGGTCTCCAACTGTAGACTCTGTAGGCTCACTATACAGGAGCTCACCTTCCCAATATATCCTGTGCTTCCCAGGAGGTTCACCCTCAAGCTGGGAGCAGGCCTGTCTCCTTAGGCCTTCCAGAGATGGGCACTCACGTTGGCCCTTACTAAATTCTTCCCTGTCAGGATCACCTTCTAATAACAAATCATATAGTTCAGGGTGGTCAACAGTGGTAGGTGAGTTAGGGGGAATGCTTTCTTTCCCTCTTGTAGATTTTCTGACTCCTTTAGTCCTGGGTTTCCCCTTTGGCTGGGGCATGGCATTGGTCTTGGCCAGTGCTGCCCTTGTTTGAGACCTTGTGCAGGGTCTTTCAGCTGTATCTCCCACAAGCCCTAAAGCTCTGAAATCATTTCCCAGCAAGACCTGGGACATTCCTCTGTATGCTCACTGGAATTCTGGCTGCTGTACCATTGATAGTAAGAGTAACAGGTATTACTGGGAACATGAGAGGTGGGCCATCAGCCAACTTAGTGGGGGCCAGAGGAGCTCTGGCAACTTCCTCTGGATCTACCAAGGTAGAATCCACTACTGTTAGACTGCACCCACTATCCCTAAGAGCTGGAGTATCTACTCCATTTATCAGCACACTGTCTTTAAAGTAGTGCTTGGTATTATCTGGAATCCTAGCATAAGCCTCTGAGAATGTAGGCTCCCAGGAACCCAGGGAAACTAAAACTACCTCAGCTTCTATCCTACTGGGGAAGGAGTCTGAGGAGAAGGATGACCCTGTAATCTCTTCTTCCTCATAGGAGGAGAGGGCCAGATTGTCAGAGTGGACCCCCAAGGTTTGACCTTACATCTGGGATCCCACTTCACATGGTCAGTTGCTCCACAAGCAAACAAGATCCACTGGGTCTGTTTACATAGGGAGGCTTACTGTAACCAGAGTTCTGTGTTGGAGGCTGACCTCCACTACCTACCCTGTGAGTTCTCTTGTGTCTTACCCTTAATTTTTCTTTTGTGGCCCTTATGGGAGGAAGTTTTATCAGTTTCTCCACCCTCCTTATCTTTGGACTTTTTCCACTCCTCCGGCTTACCAGGATGTGTTTTTTCCTTATGGGACACTCTATGTGACACCCACACGTCTGCTGATATGGCAAGTTTCTTAGGATCTGTCTCGGAGAAGAAGATGCAAAAATGTATTCTAGCATGAAAAGACATATCATACCTTCAAAAGTAGAGACCTTATAATCTTCAACCCAGCCAGTAAAGTTTTTTAAGGATTCAGTTACATAAGATACCCAAGTACCACCTTCTTGCTTTTTGTACTCTCTGAATCTTTCTAAGTATTGGGCAGGACTCTTTCCAAACTTTAAGATGAGAGTTTGCTTCAAAATTGCAAAATCTGCTCTCTCAGCTTTTGACATTTCCATAATGGCACTACAGCCAGAATGGGGTTGTCTGCTAAGTAACCAGGCAATTTTGTCAGCATTGTCAACTTGTTGAACTTCACAGGCATACTCAAATGCATACAGCCAGTCCATAATGTCATTCTTTTCCTCATACACACTAATCAGATCTTTAGGAAACCTTGGATGAGAGGAGGCCCCAGACCCATGTCCAGGACCCGTGGATCCATTGGCAACCTGAAGCTTGACCAGATCCAACTGGTGATCCCTGTCTTTTTGTTTTTATGCCTGGTCTATTTTCAGTTTGGTCATGTTAAATTCAAGCTCCTTCTGCCTAAACAGCAGTTCTTGCTTCTTGAGTTGAGAAACACTAGACATTACATCCTCCAAATCCTCATGGGTCCCATGGACAAGTGCAGCGACAGAACTGTCAGTTCTGCCAGTGGGAGCAGCCCCACCCCCTTCTGTACTGTCCACAGGAGCTATGGCACTAAGCTGAGCTTCTTGTCGATCCATGATTCTTTGTATCATTTCCATTTGTGTGCCTTGGGCAGAGACACCTCTCTCAGCACACATCTTTCCCAATGTTTCAGATTTAGAAGCATTTAAAGGTACTTGTTTCCATACTGTTTGATAGGACTATGGCCTTTTTCAGTTATACTACAACAATTCACTGTGTGTCCTGGTAGGAATAACTTGAAATGCCTTCACTAGTATGCAACACTGGATGCCATCAGTCCTATCCCACCGTTGCCACCAATTTGTTAAGAAGGATTTCTGAACTCTGTCCAGGAGGGGCAGAGGTTCAGAATGACAACCTAGTTTCTTGGAACAGGGTATCCTCTGGACAAGCCAGACCAATCAGGGTAGCTATGGCAGGCAGTCAAGACTAAGTCTCAGGAGGGGTGAGGGTGACTGAAAGACCTCAATGAGCACACAACGCAAGGACACTTACAAATTACTCCAGACAGGTGTTATATCCAAAAATCTAGACACATTTATGACAAGGCCTTTGTAACATAGACCATAGCAAAGAGTCACAGTAACACTAAGTAAACCAATACATCACACTCAATACAATATGTATACCCGGGAGGATAGCTCAGCGGCAGCGTGCGCGTCTTGGAAGCAAGACGACACGAAGCAACAACAGGTTCGATCCCCGTGTCCGCGCTTAGAAACCTCTGGGTGTTTAAGCGCGTTATGAATACGTAACTAAGACAAAAAAAAAACACAATTACGCAACTAAGAAAAACAAACAATTCCTGTAACAACGCCTCGATGCCTGCGGGCTGTGTGAGCGCTTTATAAATGTAAAATAAATAAAATAAATAAATAAATAAATACAAGACTGGGGCCATCTAAAGGGGTGACTGCACGACATATGTCGACAACCTAGATGGGAAGGAAACAGGCAGTGCAGTTAATCTTTAGTCTCAGTTCAACATCAGTTATTCACCTATCTAAGAGGCAGTCCAAGCCCTAAGAAGAGGGGAGCCTGGTGCTCAATAGTACTTGCAATGCAAACGCACGCAGTTGTTCCAGTTGGCAAAACAGGGTCTCTTCAGGGGTCTCTAGCAGCTCAGGAAGGTGGATAAGGCGATGAAGAATAAGTTCCCACTATTCAAGAAGGACCTCCACTTGAAGGCAGAGGCAGTTCGAGAGTTTGGGATGGAGTCACTATTTCGCTGCAGGCTTCAGGGGATTCAGGGGCAAGAGGGTCACAAATGCAGTGGAGTTGCAAAGGACGTTGCCGCAGCAGGGAAACACGGTAACCGCGTTTACTCTGGTCCGGGTGCACTCGTCTCACTTCTGACCTGGGAATGCCAAGTGTACGAAATTCAGTGTGAGTGTGTCCTGGACACAGAGCTAACAGTATACCAAGTTTCGAGGGCCTCTTCGAAACAACGGCGTAGACAGAGCAAAGGTCCAGCGTAAGCTGGTCAGCCCACTGATTGGCCCAGGGACACGTCCGAGAAGCTTACTTGCAGGTTTTGGTGAAGGTGCCGAGAATAGTTGGTCCCACTATTCCAATGGGTCGAAGCGTCTTTGCAGACCTTCTAGCACAACCAGATGCAGAGGGGTTCCACGGGACGACAGCGGGCTCAGGGTGCCAAACCTTCCAGCGGGTTTCCAGCAGTTCCTCGACTCAGCTTCATAATTGTACGATACTTGGATCCTATCCTTTCTTCAGTGAGAACTCAGGAGATCGACAAGTAGTGGTGTTTCCAGCCTCCTCTTATCCATTCGCGCCAAAACAGAGAGGACCCAATGGGGGATCTGTCACAAACACACACTCCATACGTGGACCAATCACAGACCACGGTGGTCTCAGGCATTCAGGACACTCCAGACTCTCTGGCACCCAGGATGTGTATTGGGACCAGACATCCCAGCCCACATCCTGGAGGCACACACACAAGGCATGCAGAAGCCCACGAAAGCATTGGGATTCGCGTGAAAGTGCATGACCAAATAAGGACTTGCCTGGGTTGACTCGACCTGGGGAGGGTGAAGGGGCAAGATGGCCAAAGGACAGGACAAAGAACCTTGTGACATGGCCATTTTGGAGCCAGGCCACCTATTTGTGCCAAACGTGCTTAACACGGTTAACAGGGCAAGAAAGGGTTCAAAATAATGCGAAACGATAGCTGCCATAAATCATGTCCATAACACATCTGCACAGTTCGTAAAAAGTCCAGCGAGAGTATCTGGGGCCTTAGGAAATGACTATAGACCCAAGGGTGCTGTATGGTAAGATACCTTGCACACTTGTTACATGTTGCACAAAAGTTGCAACATGAGAAAGGCACCAGGGGAAACAAAGTTTCCCAGTACTGACTGTCTTAAGGGCATGTCAGTCTCCCCATAAAAAGTGAGCGAAAGCCCAGAGGAGTGCAGCTGAAGGCTGTGCTTCTCTGGCAAAGTCAGTCAAGGGTGTCTAAACAGCAGCAAAACGTTTGGGGGTTGACACATAGAGGGAAAATTGCATACAACTATGAAATCTTTCCTAACAGCCGTCAGACCCCGGAAGACTGCAGGACCCTCACAGGAATTTCGAGACAACCGGACAACGCAACTGGATGTTGGTTGTCGGGAGCCAACTTCAAAATTATCTTGCCCGCGGTTGGCGAGTTGTCCACGCAGTCCAGAGGATGGAGACGAGAGGATAACGGGGGGCCAGCGGCCAAGCAGCACCAACAGATGCTGAACAGAATGTAAGTGTGGTCAACACAACCAGCAAACGGTTGTGTGGGTGGGGTTTTGTGTATACAGGAAGGGGGAAATATAAATTGTGATAAATAGTGGTATTGAAATTGAGGTAGCATGTGCATGTTGGTAGGGACGGGAGCGGAGGTAGAAGTCCATTTTCTATGTCTATAAAGTGTTCAGGTTGCGAGGCAACAGGTCCCGGTCTTAAGTAGGATCGTAGACTCGACAGGCTTGGACTGTGAATATATATATATATTTAATATATGTGTGGTATTCCTGTGAGTTGGACGTTTTAGTTCGATGCATAGATGACGTATCACTGTAAGGGTTTGCTGGAGCTATCCTAGATTGCGGAAGGTGTTTTAGGTGGTTAAGTCTCCCGGAGAGAGGTGTTTCATATGTCAGGCCATGTGGCGGGTGCAGTCTAATCAAATAGAGTAAACAAGTATACTCCACTCCAGAGAGGTGGTATGATATCTGTGGGTGGTTTTGGGGTTTTGTGGGGTTTGATGGGGGATTGAAACAACGGGTCAATGTTCTGTGTACGCACAAAGTATCTGTCAATGTATTCAAGTTTAGCTTGGTGACGTCACCCATAGGGCAGTGCATAGGACGGTGTGTTATAACAGGGATTGACTAGCAGTACGGCATTGGGATTGGTAGACAGGTGAACAAGTGGCGGTACGCGGAAGGTGCTTGCGCATGATCGAGGTGGTGTGCTGGACAACGGCAGCACTGGTGAAGGCGGGGCGGGACACAGAGTATGCTGCATAAGGTACAGAGCTGCAGTGGCTCGTAAACAGTAAAAGTTATAAAGTCGTGTATCATACCACACATTTCTTTTCCCTGTGACAGCGGAGCATCGAAACCCTGAAATAGAGGTCAGGTTAAAGACAAAATGTTTATGTATTCGCACGGAGGTGTGGGGTTCATGTAGAGTGGGGTGGTAACTCCCATCCAACACCTTTGCAAGAAACTGCCCCCTTATAAAGACAAGATAGTTAAATATAGTATACAATGGTCCAAAAGCACGGAGGGAAAGATAGCAAGACCATGGCTACCTAACAGCAGTTTCTCCAAGGATGTGCTGCAATCACTACTGACCCACTTACAGAGCAGATCCAAAGGAAGGAAATTAGCCAACCGCATGGAGATATTTGAACGGTGGCGTACGTTCTAAGAGGACAGCCCATCCATACTGAGCTTGCAGGAGGTGAAGCAGTAAGGAGCGGACACCTCCGCTCCGCCTCCCGCACAGCCTATGCTAACATCCGATGACGTAGAGGAGGAGGAGACGGGCATATACCCATTAAGAGAATTAAAAGCATTAGAAGGATACTCAAACCCTACGTATAATCCACCCCCATATGCCCAAAGCGAGCGACAGCGAGGTACAAGTAAGGTGGCCAACAGCCCCGACCTCAACGAGGAAGGGCCGAGGCGGGCGAAGACAGAATCTGTAGGAATGGTCCCAGAAGAGTGGGTAGCGGCAGATATACTCTTGAAGTTAAAGGGGGTCACTACAGGAGAGGCGGAAGGTGCTACAAGGCAATAGAAGGCTTAGAGTTGGGACACAGCTGTCGAGGAAAGGTAACGCAGGTAGAGGAGGAGGAGCAACTTCCGAGAGACGAGGAAGCAAACCTAGAAAAGGAGGACAGGGAGCGAAAGAGAGCGTTAGCAAGGGAAATGGAACTGCAGGAACAGGGCCGAAGAGAGTGTGTGGCAATGTTGGAGAGGGAGCGGAGAGACTTAATGGAGAAGGACACGAAAGAGGAAAGACAAAAGGCAGAGATGGAGAAGAAGAGGCAGGAAATAAAGAAATTAGGAGAAGAAGAAAGGGTGAGGGAAATGACATTATGGAGAAAGAAAACATTGCTGCAAGCAACGCATAAGTATGAGGCGAAAAGGTTGAAGGGGTTAATGCTGGCAAGGATGAAGAGAACGTGATCGAGAGGATCAGGATGAGCGGGCGATCAGAAGGGTAAAATACACAATAAAAGTAGACCTAGAAAGAAAAAGACGAGATGAAGAACAACAAAGGGAACAAGACAACACAAAAACATCTAAGGAGGGCCCCGTAGGAAGTACGAATACACTTAAAGTAAGTACAACAAGAAGTGCAGTAGCGCACATAGGAGTACGGGAAGAGGAGAATATGTGTAAATTAACGGACATTGATCTTAACACAGTAACATTACGCAGACCAATAACACGAAAGTTAAAGTTTTCACATGGGTTCTGTAGCAATATGGATGAGGAGTCCGACCAGGATGAAGACAACAGTGACAAAGAGAGGGAGGGGCCCGGTAAACTCTACCTAACACGAAAGGGGGAAGTGACCTTGTGGGAATTCAGTTCCCAAGAATAGCGGGGTGGAGGGCAGGACGTAGATGACCCAACTGAGGACGTAACAGGAGGGTTATCCCCACAGACACCATACACCAATAGGCTTGGGGAACTCCCAGGGTGCAGAAGGGATGGGGAAACAATCATACAACATAGAGGACATGCTCACAGGGGCACAAAACACACCACAGTAGAGCCAATAGACATAGGTGTGGAAATGGAGGACGAGAGGGGGCCCATCCAGATAAGGCAATACAGACAGACACCAGAGGAACGGGCAGCGTACTCGCATATGCCATTATTGGAAAGGGGAGGAACAAGACAACAGTATGTGCCCTGAAGCACATAGATAAAGAGAATATTAAATGCAGGTTACCCTCGTTGAGTGGAGGGGCTGGGAAATGGATTTATGATATGGAGAAACTAACCACGGGACACAGGTTGGCAGTGGGTGACGTGAAGCGGTTACTGGTCTCAATACTGGGTGATGCAGCTGACATTTGGAAGAGGGCGCGGGGTTCCCAGGGGTGACTACCCAAAACACAGCACCTGATGGGTCCCCATTTGCAAATTGCATGCAGCAATATGGCAAGCACTGTGAACACGGTTTTACAGTATGTAGATGACATCCTCATCTGCAGCACTACTGAGGAAGAATGCAGGAAAGATTCAGTGCACATGTTCACTGTGCTAGCAGTCAAAGGGTACAAGGTCGACAAGGCCAAACTACAGTACTGCCAAAAGGAAGTACTGTGCATTGGGCAGCTGATATCCAAAAATGGCAGGAACATAGCATCAAAAGAGCACAGGCAATTTTTGACACCCCACAACCTACAACAGTGCAGGAACTACAGCGGTTCCTCAGACTATGCAACTATTGTAGAGCATGGGTCTTTGATTATAGCACTTACATGTGACCACTTTTCACAGCCCTGAAAGAAGCACAAAGAGAAACAAAAAAACTAGGATAGACAAGGGAAATGACGGAGGCATTAATCGAACTGAAACAGGCAATATCCACGGCTCCAGTTCTAGGGACCCAGCTCACAAAAAACCCCCAAAAAATTATTTCTGTTTTTACACTCCAACGGCGTGATTATGAAAGCAGTACTGATACAGAAAACAAGCATGGGCCATAAGCCAATCGCTTATTACAGTGGACAATTAGATCTGGTAATGAGAGGACACTTCTCGTGCAAACAACACTTGGCTGCTGCAGTTATCGCAGTAGAGAAGGCTTCATCAATATCTATGGGGCGCACCACCACCCTTTATGTGGAACATGCTCTCCTTGCGATCCTGCACAAGCCAAAAAGCACACTGACAACACAAAGAGCAACTGGGTATGAAATTATACTATCAAAGCAAGAATTAAAGATAGTAAGGTGAACAAATGTACATCCATCAAAATTGTTGGCAGATGTCCATCAACCTGGAGAATGGGCTCATTACTGCACTTGGAGCATAGAGTTTTACACTGAAACACGGAAGGTAGAGGAAGAGGCGCTTGCGGGGGGAGAAGTACGGTATATTGATGGGTCCTTAACAATTGATCAAAGTGATGGCATCAGGAGAACAGGAGCAGTGTGGTTAGGTTGAGGGAAGAATGGATGAGCGAAGTAGTGGCCAGTGCCTGACTTCCCCCTCAGTATTCAGCACAAGCAGCAGAATTAGTGGTACAAATATTAGCCCCACAAAAATGTGAAGGGAAAAGAGTTACAATATATTCAAATAGCACGTAAGTAACATCAACAGTACATTCCAGGCTAGCAAGATGGCTGATAAGGGGGTTTAGGAGAGCAGATGGAACACCAGTTCAGCATGCATTACTGTGAGGGGAACTAATTGAGGTTGTAACGTATCCGGTGGAACTAGCATTAGTGAAGTTCCAAGCGCACACTAATGGGTAGAACCCATTAGTGTGTGCTTGTCTCAAGGGGGATGAACAAAAAGAAAGAATGGAAATCCTTTGTTTTGCATCCAACTTAGATGTAATCTCTCTTTAGTATCATCCATTCAATTCATGAATGTATTCGTTTTATTTATGTGATTTATTCACATAAGGATTTGGCACATTGATAAGTCGTGTTTGTCAGAGAGATTTGCTTCTTTTAAACAGCATAATGTATAAACCTCGCCACGTGCTTCTCTGTCTAAGATAAATGACGGTTCTTCAGGAGATATAAGCCTTAGTCTGCTTTTTTTAAAAAACAACTAGAAAATGTAAAACAGAAAAAACTGATTGTTCAATAGGTTTCTATTGTCTGTTGTAAAATAACACAATAATGCTTATTGAATTTAGGACTTACATATGCAGAGCTATAGTGGATGTGTACTCACTATTGAAGATGTAGTGTTAAATCCCCAATTGCTTAGTGGTTGGAATTCAGCTTTCTGCTGGCTGTGACCTGCTTGTCTGCATGCATTTTTGGTGCAGCTCGTAAAGTGCCCTGATAAGAAAGGAGAGGGTGATCTTAGAATCAAGTTTGCTTTTGCAACTCGTTTATGCTTTGTTTAGTTTGCGCCTTATTTAAAATTGTTATAGTCTAAAGGAGGCTCTGTGTGTGGTGCGGCAGCCCTCGCTTACCTGATAGTCTGGGTCTCTTTGTTCATAAGGATCTTGTCAGCATCGCAGCATGATAACCGGCATACACTGTTGCCAGAACTGTGATTTTGGGAATGTGTGGACTCGCGATCACGTGTGACTCATTGTCACGTGACTGTGAGTCCTCCATCTTGAATTGGAAGAATGTTTGCAAAACGAGTTTCAGAAACGTTATTTTCCTTGTGTTCTAGTGAATGTATTTTTGAGGAACCCGACTCCAATTAATCATGTATATCTTGTGTGCACTGTTGTATGGTATGAATGCATACAGCAGTGCGGAGTTGTGATAGCCCATGGTTTGCTTTCACATAGTGTCATATCCTCCATCTTGGATAGGGTAAATTTGACTGGTGGGCAATGTTTCATAAGACTATAGAAACCATATTGCTATGGATTAAAGTCCATAATTCGGTAAGCTAAACAGTTTTTTCTGTGACAGCAATTATAATACCTTTTTGTTCAACAAAGGGTGTTCTGTAGTTTTAAACAGATTTTTAAAGATGAAAGAAAATAGTAAAATATAATAGAAAAAAGAAACATATACAATTATTGTTTAGATGCACTGTGCCATACACCTATACAATGCTTGCTTGAGCTGAACAGATTTGTTGTACACTTGGAGACACTTTAAAGAAGATGGATCATCTCCACGTACACCTTTAGACCGCTGTGAAAAGTGTCCAGAGTACAAATCCAGTAGGCTTCTCTGGATCTTAGATTTTTTTCCACGTTTCCCCCTCTTGGTGGCTTGTTGATTTTTTTCTATGCCATAGAATCTAATGTTATGCTTTGGATCTCCTTTGTGCTCCATTGAATGGTGATACCCAAAAGGGTACCTGATGTCTTCTTTGATGATTGCTCTAAGTTGTTCTTGAATTCTCATATTTAGTTTTCTGATAGTACTGCCTGAGAGGTTTTTGGTTCCATATTTGTGGTAAACCTGATCTGTGCTCTTTGCTTGTGAAATGTGAGTGGCTCAGGATATCCTGTAGGCTTTTTGCTTTCCCAAAGTTAATGTTGCCTCATCATCTAGGTATCCTGAAATGTCTCTGTCCAGTTTGAAAAGGTGCACATTTTTCTTCAGTATTTGTCTGATTTCCTTGGTGTTGCTAGTGTAGGTAGTGATGAATCTTATTTTATTAAATGATATGTTTGAGATGAAGAGCTCTTGTTGACCAATAATTCAGCTCTTGTCCTTTAAGTGGTCTTTCACCATTGATGAAATGCTGAGGATCAAAAGAAATTGTACTAAGCAACAGGAATATGAAACACATGTCAAAATATCTGGTTATTTGTATTTTTACTTTAATTACAGAGTCCTATTTTTTTCACAAAGCCAAGATCAGACATTCTTTTATTTTGGTACCACAGTATGATTGTTGTTTTGGATGTTTCCTTTTTAGCTAATACCCCTCTTGAAATCCTATAGCACAAATCTTCAGCTCCCATGCAGCCTCTTCCAGAAATCTGGACCTCATACCCTCTTGCTGGTTGATAAAGGCCAATGCAGCTGTATTGCCTGTTGTCACCAGATATACTTTCCACATAACCAGGGTAATGAAGACCCACAGGCCTATGTAGCTGGCCCTCAATCATTTCCAAACATATTCTCCTGGCTGCTTTTGACTAAAGACCCTGGGTAGCATGGGGCTCCAGGAAGGCTGTCACGCCCTTGGGCTGTCTCCGTAGTCATTACGACCAGAAGAGGAGGATCAAGGAGGAGATTTTGAAGAACCAGCTACCAGTGCAACAGAGCCATGTGTTTATTTGACATCTCTATACCCTTATCTCTTGCACAGTCTTGCAACTTCTTTAATCAGGGTCAGATAATTATCTTATGGTAACTTCAACCAGCCTTCCTTGGTGCAAAACAGAGGACTGTTGTGAACCAGAAGAGGGAGTCTGACAACATAGCAACATGTTCAAGAAGAGTTTTATTTAAATTAAAAGAAAACTCCTAATTTGCCGTATCACTATGATGAAACTACATAACAAAAGTAAAAGTTAGGTGCATGTCAAGTCTAATCAAAAAGTTGTCTGTCTGAATCCTAAGTACCTAACTGACCCTACCACTTCTGAAATATAGCTAACTAAAAAGAAAAGGGAGACTTGTATAATAGCCGCCGTATGGACCTCTGTCTGGCCCACTTGTCTTCAGCTTGTTCTCATTCTCACAGTTTTTGCAGATTGTCTTCACAGCTTTATTATCAAATCCTTTTGGAAAATTAAGAAATATCGTGGGTCTGGGTTGCCCTCTCCCTTTGATCAGTAAATAGCTTCTGATTTTTAAATGTACCAATAACTCCAGGATGCCTTGAAATTACACTTCTTCCTTTCCAACCTTGGTAGGGTTGGAACGTCCCAAAGTCTGCTAGCTCTGTGGTTAAGTGCCTTATCTCTTGCTACAAACCTTAGCTTAGGGCTTCTGCCCAGACAGGGAACCAACTTCCTGCGATTTCATGCACTTTGTGGTCAGGGTTACAGAGTATTCACCTTCCTTTCGCTCTGTCTCAACATAGCCCCTGTGTCTGTGCTTCCTTGATACTCTAAGCAGTTGTTTTAGCTTGGATACTCCATGTCTGTTTCTTTTCCACTTTCATTTATTGGGGCTGTGTGTCTGTGTCATTTTCTTCACTTCATACTTTTGGCGGCTATTCTGCCTATTGTTACAGTGTTCAAATCCCTTTCTCTGGATTAGTGGGGCTTTGTGCCTGTTACATTTTAATAACTTTTCATATGTATGTGTAAGGATGCACCTCATCGAAGCCTGCAGAGGGGAATTGGCACACCTATGACTGGGGACCATAGAAAACGAAGCAGCGGCTCAGCCCCTCCGTGCTCAGCTGTCAACTACTCCGTAGGATCGCGAGCTGCCGCTCGCAGACACGGCGTAACACCGCATCACTCACCTGCGGGGGAACCTGCTCCCGACGTGGGGGTAGAGCGCTTGCAGGCAATCCAAGGCGGCGTGGGAGGGCAACCGGCCCTTCAACATGCTGTGTCCCGCCGCGGGTCGCAGCTAGAAAGCGCTCCGAGCCAAGAACCACCCATATCCAACATGGCCACGATCACGATCACGTGATCAGCACGAACGTTCACCAGGACTCCGAAAGCCAGGACAGCAGCACGCAGGCACGGCAACCTTTGAGGGAGGTGGGACAATGCCTCAGGGACGAATGGGAAATGAGCTAGACAGGACTGGTGGTGATTGGTGGGGTTTGAAACGAGGGAAATAAACAAAAGCGTGCCAAACGAAGCTGATGAGAGTCTTTCCTTTTACAGGATAGAGAAGAGGAGGAGGAACGAAGACCGGAGTGGTGGGCCTATCCGGAAACCACGAGATAGGACAAGGTTGGGGACTGCCTCAATCTAGTCTGAAAGAGCAAGACACTGGTGAAGGAAACCAGAGGACTTTATTCTTTGTTTATGTTAAGGACTCTTTCCACTGTGGAATAAATATTGTTTCAGCATCCGCCTGTCTACTGAAGTCTAATTATCACAGTATGGTAGCTATTCCAGCCTTGCATCACATTAGTGGGGCCAGGTGCCCATTACATTAACTTTGTATTTCGTACCTGCATCGGTTTTGCTCCTCTTGGAAACCTCTTGAAAACCCGCAGTTGTATGTCTCGATGGCCTCCACACATCCCCAGCGTCTTTCCCCATCTGTACCTCTTGAGGCGGGATTGGCACTGGTGGGGTTCACCGTTACCTGATGCCATTAGAATTAAGGAAGAGCCTTTGTGCGTTATAGTTGTAACAGGGAATATAACTGTTTTTCCAACACCCATATTTGCTATGTAATTGGAGTCCTTGTCTCCAAGGGGGGAGTTGCTCTTAGAAAGGTGCCACTTGCCCAGACCCCTAGGAAGAATCTTGCGTAGCAGGCGCACCTCCCTATCATCAAAGCAGATGGCTTCCCTTTGGGGAGAAGGGACGAATTGTTCAGATTCTTCACAGGACCTGTAACGTCAGTTGAAGTTGAAGCTTGGGAATAAGGACTTCCATTCCTGTAAGGACCTCTCTGTCCAGAATACACTGTCTGCCTACATGGGGACTGGAACGACTGCTGTTACTTCGGTTTGGACTCCCCAAAGAGTGACATTTCTTCAATCTCATTGGTTTCACGTAATGCAGGATCTTACGTGAACTACACAGTCAAAGAGGAGTGACACATCACTTTTGTTTGTGATGACGTCCATAAAACAATGACGAACCTGGAATGGAGGAGAGAGAATCTTACTCGGGGGAAGGCCTATGATGGGAGGATGTCCTGGAGGGACGGAGCCATGTGTTGATCGATAGAAAGATGCTGGAAGCCTAGCGTCCTGGAAGGCAACAACGCTGAAATTGTGAGAGAGACTTAAACTGTAAACTGACCATCTCGCCTGTTGGCGCATCCACACAGAAGCAGTGTTGGGCATGGGGCCCATTAACAGCCAGCAAGACCAGACCACAGCAGAGAGATCGGATCCCTGATCTCCACATGAAAGGTGCATCAGCTGCCTAGCATGGCAGAGAAAGGGAAGTAGACGTATCCCAAGAAGTAACGCTGCGAAGAGGGGCAAACAGCTGTATCCAAGGCTCAGAAAGACAATCAGGTTACGGGAGCCAGGCAAACCCGAACGAGCAGACACCAAACAAAGACCTTTCTAAGGCAGGTCTATTTGAGAGCCAAAGTTCTTTGGGGAGCCCTGGAAAGAGAGATATTGATATCAAAGGTTGGGGAAACCAAAAAGGTTACGGAAGCCGGTAAAACTGAAACGGGCAGACACCCAATCAAGGTCCCTCTGTACCAGGCCAAATTGAGGACCAACAGACTTTGGGGAGCCCCAGCACTATAAAGCTTATTAAGCAAGATTGGGAAGTGAGAAGACCAGGAGGGTACAATTGCTCAAATCAAAGAAGGAACTTTTTCCAACATCATCAGAAATGGTGATATTGCATTAAAGACACTTTCTCCATGTAAAGAAGGAGATGTGGCAAAAGTGCATGAAGCTATAAGAATGGCCATTCAAAGACTGCAGGGAGGTTGGAAGACTGCATTGTGAGAAATTAAAGAACTTTTTAAAATATCTCGAAGAAATAGATCCCAGTAGTTGGGCGGAGCAAGACCCAAGGATGAAGACAATTGCTATGTTCCATCTTTCGTAAATGTTTTTTTTAGTGGCAGGGGCAGATAGTGCAAGGGGTTTGGCCTAAGGACTATTTCTTCATTTTACAAGCACCATTAGTTTTAGTTTGTTAAGTAGGGAAGTTCCCTCATAGCAGTAGGGCTAGATAAAATTTGTTCTTATTATTTAAATAAACATCCTGGAGCATGTCACATCTTAGTCCGACTCCTTCCTCTGGTTTCCACAGAATCCACTTCAAAAGATTCCAGAACTCTTTCCTTTTCTCCAACCAGAATGTAAAGTTTGTGTCATGGTCACGGGACTAAAGTCACAAAAACCACACAGGGGGCCCGGATGGACACAGTCCTGGCGCCTTTGGCATCATGCTCATGAACAACAATGAACAAGAACACTTCATTTTGGCACAAGAGTGCTTTTATTATTAGAACTTTCCATGTACTTTACTTTGGAGCAGCCCCACGTGTACAATATTGGATGTGGCTGCTTCTATGGGTTGCCTTGCACGTGCTGACTCAGGGAGTGGCAGGGTGCTGCAGGCAAGCCAGGCCTGGTGGGCATGTCCCTCGAGCTCAGCTATATAAGCTGCTCCAATCCTAGAGGCCGGCGCTTCACGTTATTCTGCACTTGCAAGCAGCGTAACGCTCACCGTCACCTGGCTGCAGGCTTACCTCTTGGAATCCAGCTTCCTGCCTCGCGCTTACCTTTGGGGACCTTCTCTCACCTGTACGCATCTTCCGCTGAACCCGGCACCATTATTCCATCTTCATACCTTCCGGAATGCAGAATCTTGACCTTGACACCACAGCACGGCGCACTCCTCATCTATGAAGACAACTTCTGCAAGAAACACGAAAGACAAGGTTAGACATTTAAAAAACATTCAGTTTAAGGTCGCGCTACCATCGGGCCACGCGCTCCTCCTGAAAACCACCACTTACCTGTTGTTAGATCATCGCAGATTCATTTCTCTTCCATCCGGCTTCATCTCGGGCTCCGAAGCTGCTGCTTGACCGCAACTTCTCCTATTCGGAAGAAAGCAGAAGAAATACATTATTTAAGGAGACAATGACAGTTTTGAAAGCCAGATTGGAACGAACAATACAAACACTTCAAGAAACAACAGACAAGAAGCGACAAGAAAGAACAAAGATACTTACCAACACGAAGTTGCATTGTCGCAGCTGGACTGGACTACCACATGCAAGGGGCCAGTGAAGGAACTTGGTCCCGTAGTACAAGCACCCCTGCCAGAAGAAGCAGGACGGAGGGCTCATCATCAGTACTTACCAGGTGAACTTCTATGGGCCGGTGCATGCTCACTGAAACCACGCTTTGGGAAGAAGAGTTCGAGAGGGGAAGCAGTCACAACTTGGCAAACTCACCTCCTCTCTTATTTCCGCAGGAGCAGTGCTTCAACTTACCCCAGCCCACAGAATACTCGCCGGACAGGGGTGATCACATTCCAGGGAGGGCTGCAACTGTGCCCCAACGTCCCCGCAGAGACCAGGTAAGCGTAACATTTGCTCATCTCAGGATGCCTCCATTCCGTAAGTAATTTTTTCCTTATGTTTGTAATGAGGAGCAACCCCTTCCTTGTTATCTCCACAAACTGCTGTACTGTATGGTCTTCACTTGTTGCTTGAGAGTCCTCCTTTTTGAATCTCATTTGTTCTGTCATATAAGCCAGCTGCTTTCTCGATTATTTACCTCTAAGCTTCCCTTTCCCTTAATCTGAAGATGGCAATGCTGAACTGGGATAAGATGTCAAGGAAGGGTTTCTAGCCGTATTCTTAGCGCTTCTTGCGCTCTTTTATCCCGTAAGGATTTATCTGATGAGATCAATTAACTTCTGCTTTGGACCTTCTCTTCACCCTCCTAGCAGGACCCTCAGAAAAGTCTGTGGAGGACACAGAAGTCTCTCTGTGCTTCGTCTTCCCTAACGTCTTCCAAAAGTTGCTCCAGACATAGCCACTCTTTAGAACTGAGCGCCACATGTCCACCAGAGACCGCAGCAGGATTCACAACCGTATTCCGTAGCAACTAAGGATGCTAAAAAGGTAGCACATCACCTTTAGTGCATGTGCTAAGTGATCTAAGCACTTAGACTCCTCCGTTGCACCCTACAGACTTGGAAGACAGTGCATATGCACAAACAGCAGAACCCTGGGAGAGGGAACCCCACCTACTCATACCCCAAGATCTTTGCAACTGCCTTCCGGGCAGCTTCACTCTTAGCTGAATTCCCATGATGATGGCCCAAATCAGATGCAGCACCAGCTCAATCAGGTAGTGCCCAGCATAGCACAGAGAGTCAAGGACCTCAACCTCTTACCTGCAAAGTAATCTGGCCCAGCTACAAACCCCTACGAGGATATACTTACTCTGGGTCACCCTCCCCCTTCACCTTTTACTGCCACTCCTTCCCCAAATTATCAGGGAAGTACTCTCCTTGTGTCCCCCGCAGCCCAGCATGAGAGGTGCAACCATTTAAGAGTGATGCAGGGCTCATAAATTCATCCCCTAAAACCACTGTCCTCGAAGTAAAGAAAACTAACAAGGTTGATTACAGGTGAGTCATTTCCCTTTTTAGGGACTGGGTGAGGAATATGTAAATATGTGAACATGTAGGCTTTTGGAATGGCATAATGCCTTCATGTGTAAAGAATGAGACGAGGAAGAGGGCAGTACTTCATTCTACTGCCAGCTGCTTTTTAGATGTATGGGCATTTGAACGCATCCCTATTCAAATAGACATCCACTGGGTCCTGCCTCGGTTGCACACTTTTGTCAAAATTAGCTGTATAATCTAGAAAGCTGTTTTGTGTATAAACCTTATTTGGCAGTCTGTGAGAAACCGGAAGTGCACATCTGTCACTTATTAAAAGCCCCAGATGTTTGTGTTTCTGCTCAAGACGTTTCTGCAGCAGTGACAGAGGTTTAGAACTCTATTGCTATTCTTTTTCTCTCTTCGTTACAATTTGGGAAAGGCTAGATCTATTTTTTTTATTTGGCTTATTTATGAATTGGATATTAATGAATTGGGCAATCTTGCTGTTTTTTTTTCTGAATATTGTTTTAAGTAATGGGGCAAAATTGAATAAGGATGCTGACAAGGTGTTATCATTTTGGCGATACACTTTTATTCAAATCAAGAAAAGAACCTGCCTCTCCCTATTCTTTAGGGGTTTTCACTCCCTCAACATAGAATAACTCAGGTGTACGTCAGGATGGAAGTCAAAAACCAATATACTGTCCTCTGTCCAAACCAACTACTCTATCCCTACCACTAAGAAATAAACCAGAAGGGATTAAATTAATTTCTTATCTAGGCCAACGGGAGAATGGCTCTTTTCTCCTGGGGAACCAATCCAGTCTTAGGCTGACTATCAAATACACACAGACCAGGAGAATGACTCCTTTCTTGAAGACTGTTCCTGGATAGTCCTTTGCATAATTCTTTCAAAGTCTCTTTACTTCCTCCAAGGGATTTGCGAACAGAGTTAAAGCTTTATCAACTCTTCTTCTTAGTGCTGGCAGTTTGTCAGGACTTTTTATATATTGGCTTTTGGGGATATTATTCTCTGACAGTTCTTTATCCTTTTGGTATCTTTAACATGTATTGGGTTTCCCACTGTGACGAAGGAGTTCACTCCCGAGGCACTCTTGAGATTAATGGTTTCTCATGTCACCACATTGATGAGGGAGTTCACTCCTGACACTACCCCTTTGACTTTCTTGACTCTTGTTTCCTTGAATTTCACCAATAGGATGAGAGAATCAGTGCTAAGGAATACTTGACTCTTGATTCTCTGGGTATCACTACTGTAACAAGGGTGATCACTCCCGAGGAATACTTGGCTCTTGTTTCTCTGGATAGCACTACTGTGACAAAGGAGATCACTCCCGAAGAATACTTGACTCTTGATTCTCTGGGTATCGCTACTATGATGAGGGAGATCACTCCAGAGGAATACTTGACCCTTGTTTCTCTTGTTAACATTATTGTGACAGGGGAGATCACTCCTGAGGAATACTTGACTCTTGATTCTCTCGGTATCACTACTGCAATGAGGGAGATCACTCCGAAAGAATGCTTGACTCTTGGTTCTTTGGGTATCACTACTGTGACAAGGGAGATCACTCTTGAGGAATACTTGACTCTTGATTGTCTGGGTATCACTACTGTGATGAGGGAGATCCCTCCCGAGCAATACTTGACTCTTAGTTCTCTGGGTAACACTACTGTAACAAGGGTGATCACTCCCGAGGAATACTTGACTCCTGTTTCTCTGGATATCAATACTGTGACGAAGGAGAGCACTCCTGAAGAATACTTTACTCTTGATTCTCTGGGTATCACTACTGTGATGAGGGATATCACTCAAGAGGAATCCTTGGCTCTTGTTTCTCTTGTTAACATTACTGTGACAGGGGAGATCACTCCTGAGGAATACTTGACTCTTGATTCTCTGGGTATCACTACTGCGATGAGGGAGATCACTCCGAAAGAATGCTTGACTCTTGATTCACTGGGTATCACTACTGTGATGAGGGAGATCACTCCTGAGGAAAACTTAACCCTTGATTCTCTGAGTATCACTACTGTGATAAGGTAGATCGCTCTCGAAGAATACTTGACTCTTGATTCTCTGGTTATCACTTCTGTGACAAAGGAGCTCACTCCCGAGAAATATTTTACTCTTTCGGCTCCCTGCACCCCAACTTGCTTTCCCACAACTTCTGTTACCTGTATCTTCACTGGGGAGCACTACTGGTTCTTTCCAATGTCTCGGTTGCTGTTGGTTCTGCACACACTCAGTGCGTATTCCTGTTTTTCCTCTTATTTGGTCTGTGCAGCTCAAGTGAGCCATTGCTGCAGCTGTTTCTGTTTGTTTTTGGGACCACCCGTTCCACCTCAGAGAGGCCACACCACTGCTGGATTCTTCCTGCTTCTGCGGTGAGTCGTGTTTATTACAGCTAAAATGATTCCTTTCGGCTTCTTCATCTGAGACGGACTGTCTCTTGATGTTTTGGGCAGCGTGGGTTTGAAGTTACTGGGCCCTGCAGGACAGGCGCCAGCTTCCTTGCTGCTCTTTCAGCTCCCAAACCCCACTAGTCGTCCTTCGTTCTTTAATTTATATTGCTGGGCCCACCCTAGCATTGCGTCACTGTTTGTTGTCAATGCCTCTGACGTTATCTTCATGCTTCCTGGTGGCCACCTCATCAAAGTACTTTGGTAATCCCTTCCACTGTTGTTCTGTATGTTTCTTTGGTTCTTCCTCATCTCAGTCCTATCTGGTCTTACAGATGAGATAATAGAGACTTCACAATGACACAATGTAAAGGTTTCCTTTTGGGAGGTAGAAGGAGTCAATGGGGCCATGGCTTTTGGCAACATGTTTTTATGGAGGTCTTTCACAGGACGAGAGTCTTTGTCCCATGAGAGGAATCTCTCCGTATGAGGTCCTCCTGCTTTTGACCAGCCTAAGGGGAACTATTGGGTAGGGGCCTCACCTCCATAGCCTCATAGGGAAGGGCTCCCCTCTGGAGGGGAGAAGTGAAGAGAACCTGTGAATCATCACAGTACCTTGACGGCTTCATGTGTAAAATGGTCTGTGCCCTACTGCCTTTTCGAGGTTAGAGAGCCCTTTTAAATATGGTTAATTAAGCAACATGACCCGAGCGGCAGGGGCATTACCAACTCAGGTAATGCCCAGGGGCCCATAGTTATTGAACTAACAAAGGCCCCGGGGCATTACCTGAGTCGGTAATGCCCCTGCCGCTCGGGTAATATTGCTTTTAGTACCCCGGCCCGCAAGATCTGCGTGACCGGGGCATGTAAAGCATTTTTTTCTGTCCCGAAAAGTTTTGGGACAGGAAAAAAAACGACCAAGAAGATGGCCACTGGGAAAGGAAAAGCGGAGTCCGTTTTCCCTTTCCATGACAAGCCATCGGGAGTGGACGCACTGGGAACACTTCTGTCCCCAGCGCGTCTGCTCCCAAAAAAAAAGACAAGTAGGTAAGTGGGGTTGGGATGGAGGGGCAACGGAGGGGAAAAAAAACTTCACGTACCTGGGACCCCGACAGGGGATGCTGGAACCCTCCAGCCGTGTGGCGGCTCGGAGCGGGGATGGCCCCGCTCCGAGTCTCCACACAGCTGGAGGATTCCATCGTCCCCTGCCGGGGCCAAAGCAGGCTAAAGGTAACTGGGGGGATTGAGGGGAGAGAGAAACAACATTTTTTTTTACCCGAATCCACGTCGGAGCGAAGGCAGCTTCTCAGCCGTGGAGGCTCGGAGCGGGGATGGCTGTGCTTTGCGCCTCCTCATTGGCTGTGGGGCGCCCCCCGCTGGGAACAGTGGTCGTGGAATCCCAGCATAGGGATTCCCGGCCGGGTAATGCCTTGGTGAGGGCGCAATCAGAATTGTTCTCTCATTCCGATTGCGCCCTCACCGGGTACTAAAAAAATATTAACATTTCTTTTTACATCTAACTGCTTTTCATAAGTACCTAATTGCAAAGCCTCGAAGGATGAAATATGGATTTGTTAGACAGAAAATTGATTAAGTAAAATGTTCTAAAGCGATAAATGGATTTAATTAACATGCCAGAAAATGAGTCTGGGGTCATTCTAAGATGGGGTTAACGGATTACCCCAGGGACGGTCTGCCCCATTTCTGGACTTTCCTTTCACGGCCTGTCGAGGAACTCAAACGCTATTTGATTCGTGGGTGAGGTTAGTTTGGTAAAGATTTCACAACGGCACTGCTGCAGAAATGAACAACGCACTATTTCCGAACAATCACAAACTGTGCTACCTCCCGAGATCCCAGTACAACTTATTTAGTTTTTTTAACATATTGATTCCAATACAACAAGTAGAATATATGATAACTTCATTTACAGAGGATTTTACACATTGCAATTAATACAATAGATATCTCTGCAAATAAGAAGGAACCCTGATCTACACATGCTACCTTCATGAGATACCAATGGTGATGAGTGCTATTCATCCAATAAAGACTCACACTGATGTATCAGCACTATGTTTGAAGTGAGTCCAACTAGTACCACAACAAACTTTGGCAGCGTGTGTGAGGTTACATAAACGTGTCCTAAAGCAGCAGTAAGTCATCATGAGAGTAAAACACCACTTCTGCTTGCCAAATTGTGAAACTCCATTCTGAGAGCAAGCGTATATGTACCAGGCTTGTGCAGGGATCATAAGGCCTAGTTCCTTTAAAGCAGCACAGATGTCTCTTATTCATTTGAATTCACTTACAATTACATATCGGTAAACGTTCCTTTAAACTTGAAACTGCATGTTTCCACCACAAACCTAATGTAACCTGGTAGTTTCTTTTCTTGCATTGTAGACTGTACCTTCTATAATGCAATAGCTTGACAATTATAAAAGCTGAAAACTGGAGTATTGCATCTCCACTGATGCCGAGTGATCTAACAATAGTCCAGCTTTGTGATGGCTGCATTTTCTGTCTGGTGCATGCTTGGTCCACCTGTGTTCCTGAAATCTAAAGCCTCTTTGGCTGGTGGTGCTCTGGGATTATCTCTTATTGAGTGTAAGCTGTTATATACTAATGCAACCAAAGTTGGAATTAACTGTGTTGCCGACAGTGGTCTGAACACTGGATTTGCAAGTTTCTAGCCTATCTCTGTACTTGTCACTCCATGTTCCTATTGGTCTAATGCCTACTTCGATACCTGCTCAAATTTTCAGAAACTGGGGTTCAGCTAACACCCTTTAGGCAATGCTCTGACAAGTCTACTCCTGTAATCTGCAGAATTTCCCTGACCTAGGCTTTATGCAACTTTACCTCCCTGACCTGTATCACCTTCCTGTGACACTCTTTGTCCCTTTTCTCTATATTCTTCTAACTGTACTCTTACTATTCTATCATAATTGTAGCTATATCATTGTTATTGCAATTGATGATGTATGTCATGCTTAATGCTGGACTCTTACAGCATCTAAGCACTGAGTCAGGGATCAAATCCGTGTTACACAGCACTGTCATGTTCTCAAGGCGAGCGTGTTACCCCTGAGCTATGTATCCCCTTGTTACACAGCACTCCGTTACTTCTCACCTAGGTTTGTGCTACAGAATGCATACCTGACCACACACTTACATACTTGACTTGTATGTCTGTTCTGGTCACATCTTTGCTTCAGGTGACTTGACTGTTTTGTCTGCAGTACTCTTACTGAGAACAGAAATAATAGTGCTGTATTTCTCTTCTACTCTACTCACAGTTTGTCTTTAAATATTTCCTCCTATGGACCTGGCACTGGGACATTACTGGGTTGTGTAGGTGCTAGAAAAACCCTGGGGAAATGTTTAATAAAACAGATATGTTATTTTATCAATTCAAATAATTCCTACGTTTAGTAAATGTAATACCATTCGTAGTTAAGCATGCATGCTCGCCAGTGGCTTTGATTAGTACATCAATGACACTAGCTTCAGTTTTACATTTTATAATGCACTTTATACAATACCCATATACACGAAAAATGAAAAATAACATGTAGTGCATTTATAAATGCAAAACGAAATGGTAGATGGAAGGTGTTTTCAATACGGATGTTCCCTGCCTATCTCCTGTTTCAGCACATTTTTGAAAATATTCATAATAGCAGAACATATGACAAACACGGGCCAGATGATAACAATTATTACAATTTACTTAAATCTGTACCCACGTATGAGCCAGTATACATTTAAGCATGCAGTTAGAATGTATTAGACAAATAGTGGTGATAAGGGCCATGGCTAATATCCTTGTGGATCGAATTAAATTGATATTTGAAATATGAGGAAGAATGTATTTTCTTTATTATTTATATTTAATTAGATTTGTATTTATTTTATTTTTTATTGATTTATGTTTGCATATATATCAGTGCACAAAGCCCTGAGGCATCAGGGTGCTAGTTACAGAAAGTCTGTAGTACATTACATGAAGTGCAAGAACATGCATGTGTTTTTAACAGAATCAGTGTGTGTATACAAACTGGCGGTTCTACATGATTTCGCTGACCTATTTATGGTCATGGTACTTTTCATCGCCGGATTTTACATCGCCAGAAACCCTGTTTTTGTTTTTTTTTTTATTATGGGGGGGTTCGCCCCCCCAGAACCCCTCTTACTGTTATAATAATACCCCAACCCCAACAAAACACCCCCCAAAATAAAAAATAAAAAAACAGGGTTTCTGGCGATGTACAATCCGGCGATGAAAAGTACCACGACCAAAAATAGGTCGGTGAAATGCGTGTATACCAAACTGGCAAAGCCTCACCTCATGGTAGGGGGGGGCTACTTCAGGTGCAGACAAGCGGCCTGACACATTTTACAATGTATGAGAAACCTGAGAGTGTTCGCCCCTCTACTCCCCTTGGTTCCTCTATGCAAATGGGCAGGGAAAGGCCATCGCTTTTGGATACTGCCCATGGGGGTGGACAAGTGAGGGAGGACCCTCTGGATGGAGGGTCCTCTGGGATTGGAGGTGGGATGCCCTTTGGTAAAACATGGTATTTCACATCTTCCTTTCAGGAGGAAACCACTATCCTAGAAGTAGTTATGGGATATTGTTCACCATGTTCCCTTATCTCTGAGAAGGGCAGGCAATATTATCATCACAGATGTATTAGAAAGAGGAGGACAAGGATTGGGGATGAGGTACCTTGGGACAAAACACAGTGGCCCTCATTAGGACCCTGGCGGAGAGGGGTTTACGCCAGCGTAATGCATGGCGTACCTCTCCGCCAGACTACGACATTCCGTAGCGCCATGGAGATTTTTACGCCTGCTTTTTGCAGGCGGAAAAATCCATGGCGCTACGGGACTCGTTGTTAATTACGCCACCGTAATTTACGGTGGCGTAATTGACGCCTTCCCCACTCCCATTATACCCTATGGGGCAAAAATGGGAATGGGGAAGGGTAAATGAGGATTGGGGACTTACCGCCCGCCAACCTCGGAATGGGGCGGTAAGTCCGCCAACCCCCATGGCAGTATTGGCAGCTCTGCGCCATGGTCCATGGTGCAAATTGCACCATGGACCTCCGCCAGGGTCGTAATGAGGGCCAGTATCTCCCGTATCCTTATGACAACCAGCCTAACCCTCCCCTGACCTTTATGGGTCATTATAGAGCAGTTACCTGTTATTTCTCTTTTGGGGTACCTAACAGTACTGAGACGAGGAAGAAACTACTGAGAGTAATAGACATCCCTTACTCTCACCAATTTAGTACTGGGACGAAGAAGATGCATAAAGGTCAGGCATGTCCTTGTAATTAGAGCCAGACAACCTTAATTCATGGAATACACCTGCAGCCCATTGAAGGACCACAGGTGTATAAGAGGTGGACTGCAGATGCAAATGGGAGAAGCAGCAGTGGAGAAAGCAAAAGCAGAGAGAGCTGCAGCAGAGGAAGCAGCAAGGGAAGGAGCTGTGCGGGAGCGCGAGAAGCCGAGAGGCAGAAACGCAAATAATCAAAACCTGCACATATTAAATACCGGAGTGAAAGGGAGGTCAAAAGTAAATAAGTAAAACCTACATATATTGAATACCAAAGTGAAAGGAAGGCAAACACTATTAATTTTTAATAGGGAGTTAAGTGAAACAGCACAACTGCTACCATTGAACCTCAAAGTGAATGCAAATAACCAACTTGCTAAGAATGAACTACGAATTGAAAGACAGTGGGACACCAAGTTGAATGAAATACTCTGATTGCAGAGTTGAAGTAAAGGCCAAACAGGTGCTTATTGTGGAGCTACATTTGAGAAATCACTTGTTTAGTAAAGTTGTGGAGTTGCCTTTAAGACACCATTGGTTCAGCTGCAATATTGAGCTACTCAAAGAGAGCTTGAAGTTCCTGGTTACATGACCTTTAATGGGTTGATCGTGTGATCCGAGAACTACACCAGACCAGAGAACTACTACTTGTTGGATACAGAACTGTTGAAAGCAAATGCAAGGTTCCTGGGTGAGTGACCTGTAATGGGTGGAACATTTGGTCTAACAACCAGCGACAAGACCAGAAAACTCCTATATGCTAACAAAGAAGGTTGCTGTTGTGTAAAAAGGAAAATTACCATTGGCCTTAATTGTGAGGGAAAGCATAGGTTTTGGATACAGACACAGACAGACTTTTCAGTTGAACTTACTGGCACAGACTTTCCTTAGTTTCTTTAGGTAGGAAATCCCACCATAGCATAGGGCAAGTTAAGCCTTACGCCATCCTGACATTTTCTTTAATAAAGCCTTTTGTTTTATGTTGAATCTGTTGTCTGTGTCTCATTTCATGATGCCAACCTCACATATGGTAATCATTAGGATCAACCCTGCATAGAGTTGTGATGGGTAAAATTCAAGCTGTGGCAGTGGTTAAGATCGGCATTGAGAATTAAATATCTTTTAGCTCCCGCCAGTGCTTTATTGCAGCTCATAATAGCACACATTAGGATGGAGGATAGGAAACCCCCTTTGGACAAGAAACATTTACTTGACTAGATGTATTGATATATGTTTATTTTTTTAATGCTTAATTGGGGCTCATCCAGTACATATTTACTATGAGACAATTCTAAAGCTGCATAAATAAGCACTTAGCCCAAGCATAAAATCAGCCCAATGAACCAGTAATGTTTAAGAAATGTACCGAGTGATGCATGCACACAGACTGTGAGCGCTGCCAGAGACCCTTATGAACCATCTGGGTAGATGTGCACATGCGTGGCGTAGAGAACGGTTAGGCAGCAGCATACAAACAAGAGACACCCCTTCTGCAGGTGGGATTATTGCTGAATCACGTGGCCAGTGGTTCACTAGTCTACAAGGTAGTCTGGAGATATCACGATGGGCCACTTTTGTGCGGATACCCTGGTTTACTTCGCTTGTTTGTTTGTTTGTTTATTTTATTTGTATAGCGCTCCAGACCCAGGGGTAGAAGGGCGCTTAAGAAGATGGTTACAACATTGAGAAGTATCTTGGAGTTGCATACTTCATACATACATACTTATAATACATATATAATAAAATGGAGTACAGTTTACAGTTTGAATAGAATACAAATATCAATATACAATTTCAAAGTACAGTCATATACAATACATGAGCCAGTTACCGAGCAGGGGTGTGAGGTCGGGTGTTAGTGGAGCTACTCTTTGCTTAGGAGCCAACTGATGACCTGCTTCCTGAAGATCTGGAAGGACTCGATAGTTTTTATGTTGAGAGGTAGGGTGTTCCAGAGTTGGGAGGCAAGTACTGTGAACCTGGCCCCTCCACCTCTTTTTAGGTGGGATCTGGGCACTGTCAAGCATAGAGTGTTGGAGGATCTGGTGGTTCTGGTAGCAGGTTTCATGGTAAATTTGTTAGCTAGATATGGTGGTGCTAGGTGATTGAGGGACGTGTACGTGAGGCAGATAGTTTTTAAATAAATTTTCTGGCGTATGGAGAGCCATTTGCAGGCTTTCCTAATAGTGGAAATATGCTCTCGTCTGGGAATGTTGAGGGCTGCACGCAGAGCGTTATTTTGTAGTACCTGTAATTTGTTGAGTACAGATTGGTTGGCACCTAGGTACAGGCTGTTGCAGTAGTCCAGTCTGGATAGTATGAGGGCTCTGGCGAGGATTAGGCAGCTGTTGGGTGATAGGAAAGGTCTGCTGGCCCTAATGAGCTTGCCGGTGTAGGCAGAGGCTGAGGCGATCATAGTGGTTTGTTTGGAAAGGTTGGTGTTGGCATCCAGATAGAAGCCGAGGGTTTTCACGCTTTTGGCAATAGGGATGGTGTGACCATCGATCGTGAAGTTGTTGTTGCTGGTATTGAGATAAGTTAGGGTGTTAGGGGAGCCGACGAAAAGGAGCTCTGTCTTCTCATCGTTCAGGCAGAGGCCATGCGAGGCCATCCATGCCTGAATAATGGAGAATATTTCGTGATCCGGGCGACGTCTGCTTGGTAATTGCCTGTGATGGTGAGGAGTATCTGGGTGTCATCTGCGTAATTTGTGTAGGTGACACCCAGATGGTCCAGTTGGTCAAGTAGAGGCGTTGTAAATATATTGTACAAAGTGGGGGATACACAGGATCCCTGTGGGACTCCGCATGTGATGGGGATGGGGTCTGCTGCAGATGTTGTTGAGAACACCCACATGGTTCTGTTTGCCAGGAAGGATTGTATCCATGTGATGGCAGAAGAGAAGTGGGCTGCGGTGGCTACGTGATTACAGAGGATTTCGTGGCTGACCAGGTCAAAGGCCGCTGAGAGGTCTAGGAGGAGTAGAATTGCAGCATTGGCTTTATCTTTAATTTCATCAATCTGGCTTTTGAGATCAACAAGGGCAGTTTCTGTTCCGTGTTGAGGTCTGAAGCCAGATTTATGTATTCCTAGCAATTGGTTGGATTCCAGGTATTCCTGAATTTGGATGTAGGCGACTCTGTCCAGGATTTTTAGGAGGAATGGGACTGTGGTGATGGGCCTGTAGTTGGTGGGTATGGCTGGATCAAGGGATTGTTTTTTCAAGAGTGGGAGAACCCATGATTGTTTTAGGTTGCTGGGTATAGAATTATTGGTGAAGGATAGGTTAATAAGTTTGGTGATGAAGGGGGAAAGCTCTCTAGCTGCATCTTTTATGATCTGGGCGGGGCAGCTGCTCCTTTGCAGTTTGAAGGTTTTAAGGAGGTGATGATTTTTTGAACTTCCGTAGTGGTAACTTTCTTAAACGTGAAGCCCGAATTGGTGTAATTGGGCGTGGGTGGGCTGGGGTTGGTGATCTTGTTATTGGAGAGTTGTTGACGCTTGTCCTCAATTTTGGTTTGGAGTCCTGAGATTTTGTTGTTGAGGGCGTTTTGGATGCTGGTGCACCAGGATTTGTCTTTCAGACAGGTGTCTGAAGGTGAAATAGGGTTTTCTCGTTCCTTCAGGATTTGAAATAATTATTTGGTGGAGGATCCTGCCTGAGCAATCCTGGTGTTGTATACATCTTTTTTGGTGCGAATTATCTCGCTTTTGTAAAGTGAGGATAAGTTTGTGAGGTTGGATTTGTTTTCCGCGGTGGGGTTAGTCTTCCAGGTGTGTTGTGCCTTGGCTTTCTTTTTTCTGAGTAATTTGAGCTCAGGGGTGTACCACGAGTTCAGATGAGCTTTGGGTTTGTCTTTACGTAGTTTCAGGGGGGCAACGGTATCCATTGCCCTAGCCATGGAATTATTGAAGGTGTCAATCAGCAGGTTTAAGTCAGCGTTGGCTGGGAGAGCATTGAGGGTGGGTAGGATCAGTGGTAGTAGGGCTTCAGCAGTGATGTTACGTTTATTCCTAGTGGGGCAGGCTGGTGTTGGGGGGTATTTCTTGGGCAGTACATGCTTAGTGTTGATCTCTAGAGGGATCATGTGTTGATCTTCTTACCCTTTATTCGAGTCACTAAAGCGCTCTCCTTCCTCATCCCCCATATCCCTTTCAAGGAAAGAATGTGTTACAAATCTTCCAGTGGGTTTTTCTTCAATCCCAACAGATGTTTGTCTTTTTTGTGATGTTTAACATCTTTTTAACGCCTACATAGGGATAAAAATGCTTTACAATTAATTATGTGGACCCATCTTCCCAAGCTTGGACAGGGAATACTCAAGCTCAGCTCAGAGGGGTTTGGCTGTCTGGCATGGTGTCATATGAAGGCATTTTCTAAAACATTTCCAGAGGTACATTTGGTTCCCTGTCCTTCCCTCTAAGTGGCCAACATAAAATGGCTGCCTGATACCAAGCGGTCAGCCTGCATTTTCATGCCCTTGGCCTGTGGCGATGCAAGTCCATCAATAACAATGAAACATTCTTTTTTTGCACCAAAGTTGTGGGCACGGCTTGACTACCAATCACAGAACCTGCAACCTTTGTTCCTGCAGGTGCACACCCTCAAACAATTAATGAATCCAAGTGGTTGCAGCTCAGAGTATAAAAACGGTTACGGATTCCTGAATTACTTTCAGAGTTCGGAGATGAACAGAGATAGTGAGACAGAGTAAAGGCAGGAGCGAAGTGCAGGGTGAGGAACTTGTATGAAGAGGGCAAGAGAAGGAGGAAGTGATGAGAGGGAAGGAAAAATGATGAAAAAATGAAGGAATATATTGGCAGGAAGATGGAAGGTAAAGAGAGAGGCAACACACAGACGAAAGATAACGAAAGAGAACCATCAAGGGACACACAATGAATAGAGTAAAGTAAGAAACAAGAGGAATGAGGAAGGCACGAGCAGGAATGGGGAGGCATGGAGAAGGGATAGTTCAGAGGGAGCAAGGAGGAGAGACCACTGGAGAGAGGAGAGAAGGAGGAAGAGACAAGAATATAAAGAGTCATCAGCGGGCAGTGGGGAAGACAAAGTGGTGGACAGGGCCCAAAAGTTTACTTAAGCATTGGCCTATCCCAGAGGTCCAAAATAAAGGGAGGGGCAGGAGGTAGATCCAGTGGTGCTTGGAGTTGAATGCCTTACTGCCCTTGCTCTATACAAAATGGTATGGCCCAAGCATTACCATCAAACAAAGAGAAAACCAGAGTAAGACTACAAGAGGCCATCATCTGTCTCTTATGGGTGCAGCAAGCCCACCAAGGAGACAAATGAACACTTGGCATCTAAGGAGGGAGGCTGAAAGGGGGACAGGCTAGCCGGGAGGAAGGCTGAAAGGAGGACAGGCTAGCTGGGCGCTGAACTCTGAATCAACTGGCGCTTGTAAATCCACTGAGACTACAGAAAGCATGTCCAATGGTCCAGCACCATAGATTGGAAACTCAGAGTCTCACTTAGGATACCTGCATCCAGGCGCTGATCTCAAGTTTGAGTCTGGGTGTAGAAATCCAGGAAGACGAGCTGTGAGAGTGCTCTTGGCAGGCGGCTATAATGATGTCAGCTGATAACAGATACTCAACAAATGGGAAGATATACAACGTAGACAGCGGATCAGGGCCAGTTCAGGAGCCCCCTCTTTTGCCTAAGGACTTGACGAGTGTATTGTCATGCTAGCTCAGTTTACAGACTAAACTCTGGTTAAGATTCCCCTATAGACCTTCATAGCAATGAATTAACTCAAATGCATGTGTGTTCATTTACTTCACAGTCAAGCTTTCTCTCAAAGCCTTGTTACTTTGTGTGATTTCAGACACAGATGCGATATCAAGCAGTGAATGCAGAGAAATTACGTGGCTCTTCAAAAGTACTATTTTCAAGCAGCCAAGAAGACTGACGTTACAAATGTGTAGTGGAGCAGCTTACTGACACGCACGCACACGACCAAGGGTATTTAGTTTGTGAGAAGTACTATATTGTTTAAACACACATTAGCACTATTCTTTTAAGAAAGCACATAAGGGTTTCTTTGTATTTTTTTAAATTCTGCAGTGGGAGTTCATAAAACATCCAAGGGGTAGTGTTTTGATAACCAGAGGCAATGCTGAAGGTCGCTCGTTATCTTGTAAAGGAAGGCAGAGAAGTGAACAAGTGGCTAAGAACTGGCCCATCCATTATGTCTGACCGCCCAATGCAGTACTACCTTTGAATAAGATCAGTGTGCAATGTATAATTTCCTAAAGCTGGACATGCAAATCTTTCCTGCTTACACCTGGTGTCTGTTTCTTATGGACACATTTCTGGCCTGCCAGCTACAGAAGAATCCATTCAACAGCTCAGCTGATAGTTCTTCTCATTGAACTAATGTTGAGAAGCTGGGTTTCATGATAGATGCTTGTGCAGTCCTGCATTTTGAGTGTAGTGTAAGTCCCATATTAAGTCAATGTAAATATCTTTAAACTGTGCAAGTTGCTGCCAGAACTTCTATTCAATAGGGAGGGGCATGGGATAATTAAGCAGGAGATAACCAACTGCAAATTAGCCATTGGAGATTGAGGCAAGCTCAAATCGTATACAAATAAGCTGCTATTTGCCTTCGCAGAAATTGGTCTTGATGTAGAAGACGGACACTGTTGGAGGCTCTGTCTTGCTGGGGGTTTAGAAGTACAGGCAAGGTAGAAACAGGCACTTGGCAGAGAAAAGCGGGTTCGAGAGTGAGTGTGAGCCAATCAGAGGTCATCCATGGCAGGCGAGGGTTGAAGTTGGCAGAGGACTAGTCCTTGATGTGTTGCGGAGAATGTACAGTCAAGTTTGAGGATTGCTTATGGTGGGTGGCAGAGGTACATACCATGGGTGTGACGATTTCTGTGGGTGCAGCCTGGGTCGGGGGTTCTCTTTCACGCCAGGGGAGCATGATAAGACAGTAGTAATATAGACTGATTAGCATTTCTTGCTGCTCGTTGTAGATACACGCTTTAGGTAACATGCTTTAAGAAGTGAGCTATTACATGCTAAGTAAGATGTGATTCATGTATTCCTAACATACAGTTTCATGAGCAAACAGATCTGTGAGTTCAAGTTATCACTCCATTTTACTATCCAAGCAGCTATGGCGCTAGGGGCTCTGGGTTTTTAGGGGCCAGGGTGTTGTTAAGCATATTTTGTACATTGCCTTTTAAAAGCTTTTAGGAGCTAGTAGTAGGTAACATGTGCCAGCATATCTTCACTGAGACTGCCATGGAAGCTCCATGGAACTAAACAATACTGATGAAAGGGTCATATAACTGCCAATCATCATCCAATGTTGCATGTCTCATCCAATGCATGAAATGCCAGGAGATGTTTGAGGGTGAAACATGCCAGGAAGTTTGCGAAAGAATGAATCAAAATAGCTACACCATTTTGAAGCACACAATAGAAACATCTTTGGATTGCCATGTTACGCCATGTTACGCAGGTTGGGCACACATTGCAGGATATGTTGTGGGTTTGTTGTTGAAGTGTGACCTCTCAAATACCACGGCCAGAAGTCCTTTGGAATTCAAGAACTCGAAGATGGTCAGCCCAAAAAACAGAGGTCTGAACATAGATACATGTTTTATGCCATCCTATGGCCATCTAGGACTATCAAGGCAACAACATCGACATCATCCGAAGACACTCTGCCAGTATCACCTCTCACCAACAGCTGTAGGACACTATTGTTCAGAACTCCCGGATACTTCAGGGCACAAGACATTAACAATGATAATGTCGGAGGTCTAACCTCAAATGGGTGGCACCCATTTTCGAACATGACAACATACAGTGTTTCAAAGTACCATTCTTAAGTTTGATTGGACATTGAAGTTGTTGCAAGGGATTGCATGGGTGGAGCTGCTAGGGTGATACTGGTGTTTTATTTATAAATGTCTCTGGTTTGCTATAGCGATGACCTTTTAAATGCACCGTTAACAACTATTGACTTCATGTGAGATACTTAATTTAAAACCAGAGTGCTTTGTATCTATTTTGGAATCCTTCATTTCAGTGTGTCTCTAGTAGTAGTAGTGGTGCATCACTTGTACACCGCCTTGCACCATGGTCACAATGCGCAATAAGTTGAATGCCTTTGGGGTACTAGAGTCCGGGTCTAGGAAAAGAGTTGAGGAGGTGCCAGTTGAGGAGGTGCCAGTGTGCATGTGTGCATATCAGCCGATGTATAATATATGAGGGGTGGCCATATCCCTGCTATCCACCCATATCTAAGTGGCATTTGGATGGGTGGTGGTAAGGGGTCTAGCTGTGCTAAGAGAGCAGGAAATAAGTTATGTGTACAACTACATATCTATTTTGTGAACGGTAGCTGCTTTCTTAAGGCAGAGGTGTTGGGCAAAGTGTCTTCAAGTGGTGTATGATGGCAGGTGTGTGTGGGTTTGGAGTCATGCCGTTGGCTGATTCCTCTATGCATGGAGAGAAAGAGGTAAAATGCATGATTTACATTATAAGCAGTGACCCAGAAATGTGTTTGATGGCTAAACTCTAAATCTACTAGCTGTAATTTAGGGTTAAAATCTACATGCTCCTAAGATCGGTGTGATTGTGCCATCAGCGTTCTTTAAGGTTCAATATCAGAGGTGTAGCCAGGATTCTTCAACAAGTGGAGCCTGAAACCAATGTCATTGGGCACAGTCTAAGGAAAGCTTCCCCACAGATGGAAGGCAGGGTTTGTCCCTCACCTCCACCCCGCAGACTTTTTAGGAAAAAGCATGCACTTTAGCTGCAAATTTTAGTAAAGATAATGGATCAAAAATGTGATGAGTTTTGTAGATCTAATGAGATGACAAATAGTAAGCTTTCCCAAACAGACATAAAACATCAGATTCATAGTTTAAAAATTATTAGATGAACATTATTTGTAAGTAGACAATGGGGGTCATTCTGAGTTGGGTGGTAAGGGAAAAATGATGCCGGTAAAGGACTACCAGCATCGTTTCCCGTTACGGCCCATTCTGACCCACCAGACCGTTATTTACGGCGTCGCAAAGTACAATGCCGTAAATAGCGGTTTAGTGGCGCGCGCCCGACACGGCATGCCGTAATTAGCGGCATGGCGTAAACCGGAGCTGATCCCAAGTAAAGCGGACATGGAAAAAACGGCCTCCACAAGACCGCAAAGTACCTTACCGCCATGGAGTAAATACCGGCATCGCCGAGAAGGTGTTAAGGACCCTGAGCAGTGTTTCCAAGAGAAACAGGTGCACTCAATCAGCACAGGTGGAAGCAATGGAGTCTGGCACAGCACAAAGGAGCACACCCACACACCACACCCCCTCCCACACCAAGATGATACCAATTAGAGCAGCATTCCTGGAGCTGCCTGCTTGCAAGGCAGCAACTACAACAACAGCAACTACAACAACCACAACCCCCACCACAGAGGATACACAGGAGGAGAAGGAGGGTGAGACAGGCCCAGCATGCCGTACCGGTGCAGCCACCATTACCACGCCGGTGTCAGATATCCTGAAGCACGGTTCCGTGTTGACCCGTCGTGAAGAATATATTTCTTCCTACCAATGTGATTCTCAGGAGTACGAAAGGACAGGCTGAGAAACTAATTGATCGGAAGATGGTGTAGAGTCGTTGGGATCGGTAGAGTTGAGCGGACCACAAACTTCACGATAGATGGAGAATCCAGGTTCCTTTCAACGACTGCAGAATATTACACTGATTAACAATCAAATACACCCCTTTCTGGATAAACGTTTAACAAATAATTAACCGACTAACCTGCAGAAAACGGGTTTTAACCAGAAGTGTTTCATGCAAGAATGTCCTCAATACTGGGGAAATCTGGAGACCATAAGAAGAGAAAATACAATCAGTACCAGATAGTGAGTTGTAGAGAATGGTAAGGAAAGTTAAGTTTCTTACCCTGGTTTCCCTGGAAGTGGTCGTCTCTGGCAAATCTCCTTCTCCTTTTCTGTACGAACTGTGTGATGGTATCTGCCCCCTGTCCGACGAACCAAATAATCCAATGGTGCAAGGAAGTCACTAGTCCAGCAACAACCTATTCCCGCCGGCACGAGGACGCCTAAAAGGTGCTCAGGAAGTCTCTAGTCCAGCACCTAGCCTATTCCCGCCGGCACGAGGACGCCTACAGCACCCTGGAGGAAAGGACAGGGAAGGAATCGGAGGGGAAGAGGAAGGAAGGAAAGAAAGAAGGTAAGAGGTCTCCCAACCTTCAAGGTCCGAAATCAACTTAACCAAACCACTAGGCAAGAATAACCAAAAAACAATCCGAGGTCAAAATACTAGAACAGGTAAGGGCAATCCGTGAGCATATCCAATAAACGTAATCCGAGATCAAAAAAAACCAAAAATTTCCAAGCGAGAAGAGCCACTGTCAATATGGGATCAGAAGCAGCGAGAAGTGGGCGTCGGATCATTAAGTACCTGAACTACCGGCAACAAGATGGTCATGTGACCCAGTACGTTTTCTATCACGTGGAAGACGCCGCGCCCACTGACGTAACCTCCATGGTAACTTCCACGTGAGGCGTCGGGAACTACGTTCCCGACGAAAATGTCTACCGCGAGTAGAGCGTGGATAATGCAAGCCCGCCTCCTGTCTGATATTCGAACGCGACAGGCGCTTTTGGCTACGAGAAGACAAGAGAACCGAAGGGGTAACACAAGACCTGAAGCGTTTTCTGACAGTATCCTCCCCCAAAGGACCCCCATGCCCCCGTGAGGCCAGAAACTGGGACACCAACAACGGGGCATGCACATTCTGCTCTGGTTCCCATGTCCGATCTTCCGGACCGTAACCTTTCCAGTCCACTAAGAAATACCTGGTACCACGAGAAACCTTAGAATCAAGAATGGAATTGACTTCATACTCCTCTACCCCTTGAACCAATATCGGAGATGGAGAAGCCACTACCCTGGTACTGTCCACACAAGGCTTAACCATGGACACATGAAAGACCGGATGTATCTTCCAAGAGCACGGCAAATCTAACTTGACTACCAATGGACTCAAGACATCCTTTACAACATAAGGACTGACAAAACGTGGCAACAAGCATCGTTGTCCTGGAATGCGTAAATTCTTTGTGGACAACCATACCCGCGAACCTGGAACGTAATTGGGTGCAGGACGGCGATTCCGATCAGCGTACTTCTTTGCCTGCTCTTGAGCTTGTTTCAGATGTTCCAGCACCCTATCACGGACCAGAGACAGATCCTTGATACAAGATTGAACTGCCGGGCAATCCGCAGGTAGTTTCCAATCAAGAGGTAGGGTGCGTGGGTGTTGCCCATATAAGGCATAAAATGGCGATGTTCCCGTAGATGAATGGCTGGAATTATTATAAGCGAATTCCGCTAATGGAAGAACGGCTAACCAGGATTCCTGATGTTGAAGGATGAGACACCTGAGATACTGCTCCATAGTAGCGTTCACCCGCTCTGTTTGACCATCCGTCTGGGGATGGAATGCTGTGGAACACCGTTCATCCACCCCTAATGAGAACATAAGATGCCTCCAGAAACGTGACGTGAACTGGGACCCTCTGTCAGAAACCACAATCTCAGGTAACCCAAAAAACCTGAAGACATGTCGCAAGAACAGCTCCGCCAGCTTAGCAGCTGATGGCAAACCTTGGCAAGGAACAAATAGAGACATTTTAGAAAAGCTGTCAACCACCACCCATATAGTATCAAAACCGTCGATCAAAGGCAACTCCACCACAAAATCCATGGTAATCATCGCCCATGGTCTGGCCGGCACTGGTAATGGCTGTAGTAACCCCATAGGTTTCGCCGAATGGGATTTACATTGGGCACAAATGGCGCAGGTCGAGATATATTGCGAGACGTCTCTTCGCATAGAGGGCCACCAACACCAGCGTTTGAGGAGTTTGAGGGTTTTCTGTGAACCAGGGTGCACTGCGATAGCAGCGTCATGACATAAGGAAATAGCTGCACACCGGGTATCCTGATCAGGCATAAAGACACGACCCTGGACATAAGGAAGACCATGCAAAATATCCATGTTATATTCTGCCAATTCTGCGGGCTCTTTATCAACCCAGGTCTGGAGCGTTGACTTCAAAGTGGGTTGTAGAACACAACTACAAACCACTTGTGTTGGTAATAACAATGACCCATCCTGTGGACGTGAAACATCATTCCCCAAGCTTCTGGATAGAGCGTCAGCCTTGGAATTAAGAACACCTGGGCGATAAGTCAACGTAAAGTTGTACATAGAAAAGAATTCATGCCAGCGGGCATGTCTCGCAGTGGTGCACGTCAAGGACTGCAAGGCCAACAGGTTTCTGTGGTCAGTAAAGACCTGGACCGGTATTTCCGTACCAAGAAGATGATGTCGCCAGACCATAAATGCGTCCCTAACAGCCAACAATTCCCGTTCAGTTACGGTATAATTGCGCTCATAGGGCGTTAACTTGCGTGAATGATAGGCGACTGGATGTAATTCCCCGGTATCAGCGCATGTCTGGGACAGGATAGCTCCTACCGCAACATCCGAAGCATCAGCTTCGACGACGAAAGGACGTTTGACATTTGGATGCAGCAAAACAGGTGCTGTAGTGAATGCGGCCTTTAAAGACTCAAACGCTATTTGGGCGTTATCGTTCCATAAATAAGGTTTCTTGTTACTGGTCAATTCGGTGAGGGGTGCAGCAATAGAAGAGAACTGTCTAATGAACCGCCTGTAAAAGTTAGAAAACCCCAGAAACGATTGCAACTCTTTCCTTGAAGTTGGTACAGGCCAGTTTAAGACCGCTTTTACCTTACTACTACTCATCTGCACTCCTTTGTTGGTGATGTCATATCCAAGGAACTCGACCTGATTTGCATGGAATACACATTTTTCTAACTTGACAAAAAGGTGATGCTCCCGCAAGCGTTGTAAGACTTCTGAAACATGACGTACATGATCTTCCATAGATGGAGAATAGATGAGTATATCATCTAGATAGACGATAACGAACCTGTCGATCATGTCACGCAGAACGTCGTTGATGAAATTCTGGAATGTGGCCGGGGCATTGCAAAGCCCGAATGGCATAACCAAATACTCGAATAGGCCATATCGGGTCTTGAAGGCGGTTTTCCATTCATCCCCTCGACGAATCCGGACCAAGTTGTAAGCACCCCTCAGATCCAATTTGGTGAAGAATTCTGAAGACCCTAACTGATCCAGTAAGACAGAAATCAGCGGAATCGGGTACTGATTTCGGATAGTACCTGCATTGAGCTCCCGATAATCAATACAAGGTCTTAAGTCACCCTCCTTCTTGGGTACAAAGAATAGCGGTGAAGCAAATGGAGAGTGAGAAGGCCGAATAAAACCTAACTCAAGGGCTTTATCCAAATATTCCTTAAGGACGACTTCTTCCTTTTGGGTAAGGGAATAAATACGTCCCAATGGTGTCTTAACATCTGGTTTGAGAACAATTGGGCAATCGTAGGGCCGATGAGGCGGCAGAATCTCCGCTTTCCCTTTGTCAAAAACATCCTTATAACTTGTGTATTCGACAGGCAATACGGTGTTAACAACTGCTCCAATGGTAACCACAGAGTTCAACAAAGCCCGACTAGGAGCTTCAGGTGCTTCATACATAGACTCTACTGAATTGCATGATCGAAGACATTGCTGAGAACTGAAAGCGATAGCCCCGGTCTCCCAGTTAATGACCGGATTATGAAGCTTGAGCCATGATAAACCCAGGATTAGTTTATATTGCGGTGCCATAATGACGTCAAATGTGATGGTTTCCGAATGCTCAACACCAATGGTTAACAGTAACGGAATGGTATGTTCAGTAACAAGCCCAGAAAGAAGGGTTGATCCGTCAACGGCATTGACTACCTCAGGAACACTCTTTGACAATAAGGGAATACCCCATTTCCGAACATATTGGGCATCAATGTAGTTACCAGTTGCCCCAGAGTCAAGAACAGCTGCAGAACTCCAAGGCGTGATCTGGTCATAACTCAACATAACGTCAATATAGAAGGGTGTGGACAACAAGGAACCCTGCATGGAAGAGCTCGGCGTAGGGGTTCCTTCTACGACCGGGCCTTGGCGTTTCCCGACTTGCGGGGTCTCTTTGGGCATGCACTGAGTAGATGATTAGCGGAACCGCAATAAAAGCACAAATTGTTCCGTCTGCGATGTTCTCTTTCTTCCGATGTTAACGGGCCCCTTACTGCCCCGATTTGCATAGGTTCGTCACCGCCAGAAACAGGAATTGGGGAAACGGTAGTATTGACCGGGATTACTCTCTTCTCCCCTTTTCTTTCGGCGCGTCGGGCATCAATCTGAAGTACTAAGTCCAAGAAATCAGGAAAGGACGTAGGAACCACCGGAACCGTGGCTATAGTATCTTTCAATGAGTCCGACAATCCTTTATAAAATAGGGCTGCCTTTTTATCTTCCGGCCAACCAGTTTCAGCAACCAACTGATTAAACTTAGCCAAATATGACAACAAAGGAGTATCCCCCTGACGGAGATTTAACAATTCCAGATCCGTGGCTTGAGTCTTGTAGCGAGTATCAAACACCCTAGTCATAGCACTGATCAATGCATCGCAGTCGAACAATAGCGGACTGCCTTGTTCTAACAAAGGATTAGCCCAAACAGCGGCCATACCACCGAGGTTTGATAAGACAAAGGCAGCTTTTGTAGTCGCATCAGGAAACGAGGTAGGCCGACACAAGAAATGCAACCTGCATTGGTTAATGAAAGTCCGAAAGGATTTAGGATGCCCAGTAAACCTTTCTGGGGGAGCAAGCGGGAACTGAGCGGCCATGTACACATGCGTAGAATCAGATCTGACCGAAGGCCCTGCCTGACCTGAAGTGGAAGCGGAGGCCAAAGATGGTGATCCTGTAACCACTTCCCTGATACCAGCTTGCATTTCGTCAATGCGCCGGTGGGTGTCAGCCTGGGCCGCCGTCATATCGGCACGTAGGTCGGCCACCAACTGAACCAAAACGGCCAACGGGTCATTCGCGGCATCCATGATAAGGCTTCTGATTCTGTCAGATATCCTGAAGCACGGTTCCGTGTTGACCCGTCGTGAAGAATATATTTCTTCCTACCAATGTGATTCTCAGGAGTATGAAAGGACAGGCTGAGAAACTAATTGATCGGAAGATGGTGTAGAGTCGTTGGGATCGGTAGAGTTGAGCGGACCACAAACTTCACGATAGATGGAGAATCCAGGTTCCTTTCAACGACTGCAGAATATTACACTGATTAACAATCAAATACACCCCTTTCTGGATAAACGTTTAACAAATAATTAACCGACTAACCTGCAGAAAACGGGTTTTAACCAGAAGTGTTTCATGCAAGAATGTCCTCAATACTGGGGAAATCTGGAGACCATAAGAAGAGAAAATACAATCAGTACCAGATAGTGAGTTGTAGAGAATGGTAAGGAAAGTTAAGTTTCTTACCCTGGTTTCCCTGGAAGTGGTCGTCTCTGGCAAATCTCCTTCTCCTTTTCTGTACGAACTGTGTGATGGTATCTGCCCCCTGTCCGACGAACCAAATAATCCAATGGTGCAAGGAAGTCACTAGTCCAGCAACAACCTATTCCCGCCGGCACGAGGACGCCTAAAAGGTGCTCAGGAAGTCTCTAGTCCAGCACCTAGCCTATTCCCGCCGGCACGAGGACGCCTACAGCACCCTGGAGGAAAGGACAGGGAAGGAATCGGAGGGGAAGAGGAAGGAAGGAAAGAAAGAAGGTAAGAGGTCTCCCAACCTTCAAGGTCCGAAATCAACTTAACCAAACCACTAGGCAAGAATAACCAAAAAACAATCCGAGGTCAAAATACTAGAACAGGTAAGGGCAATCCGTGAGCATATCCAATAAACGTAATCCGAGATAAAAAAAAACCAAAAATTTCCAAGCGAGAAGAGCCACTGTCAATATGGGATCAGAAGCAGCGAGAAGTGGGCGCCGGATCATTAAGTACCTGAACTACCGGCAACAAGATGGTCATGTGACCCAGTACGTTTTCTATCACGTGGAAGACGCCGCGCCCACTGACGTAACCTCCATGGTAACTTCCACGTGAGGCGTCGGGAACTACGTTCCCGACGAAAATGTCTACCGCGAGTAGAGCGTGGATAATGCAAGCCCGCCTCCTGTCTGATATTCGAACGCGACAGGCGCTTTTGGCTACGAGAAGACAAGAGAACCGAAGGGGTAACACAAGACCTGAAGCGTTTTCTGACAGCCGGCAGCCCCCAAGCCCCCGCATCAGAGCCACCCCCTTCAACCTCACACCAGAGCAGATCCACACCCTGTACCGGCTTGACTGGGACACCATTACCAGCATGGTGGACATGATACATGATGATATAGTGAGCCGCATAGAAATCCGCACTGCCATCCCCCCTCTACTGAAGGTAGTGTCTGTGCTCCACTTCCTTGCCACAGGCAGCTACCAGCATACAGTGGGGCAGATGCATGGCATTTCACAGCCCATATTTTCACGGATACTCAAACAAGTGCTGGATGCCCTCCTCACCCACACAAGGGAATACATATCCCTACCCCATACTCCCCAGGAGATATATGACACCAAAGCTGCCTTCCATGCACTGGCAGGCATGCCAAATTGCATAGGTGCCATCGACTGCACCCACGTGGAATTAGTGGTCCTGCATGCCATGGAGGTGCCGTATCACAACCGCAAGCAATACCACTCCATCAACGTCCACATGGTGTGTAATGCCAGTAAATCCATCACACATTGCAATGCCCGATACCCCGGATCAACTCATGACTCCTTGGTCCTGCGGAACTCAACACTACCACGCTACATGGAGCGGCATGCCGGACGACGTGCCTGGCTGCTTGGTGAGTAACCTGAATGGGCCATGGCAGTGCATTGGGGCTGTGAGTAGGTCGCCTGCATACTCAACCTGGGTGGGAAAGGGGGGGTGCATACTCATCCCAGTAGTCATCTGCGGCCATGTAAGACTAGTACAATTCTGCACCATGAATGCACACACAATTACCTCCTTTCCACTTCCATGCAGGTGATGCTGGCTACCCTCTAAAGCCGTGGCTCATGACCCCGGTCCGCAACCCACAGAACAGGCACGAGGAGGGCTACAATAGATCCCATACCCATACACGGGTGTTGATAGAGCAGACCTTCGGCCTGTTGAAGGCACGATTTCGTTTCCTCAGCTGGTCTGGTGGGGCACTCATCTACAGCCACGAGAAGGTGTCCAAGATCACCATGGCATGTGTAATGCTACACAACATGTGCATCCGTCGGAACGTGCCACTGCCCCCTGACGTGGAGCTGCTACCACCAGATGATGATGAGGGGGAGGAGGAAGGAATGGCAGGACAGCAGCACGGTGCCGATGCACAGGAGGGACGTTCAGTGCGTCAATCATTGATTGGACAATATTTCTGACTCACAAGTCAGCTGAGGGTGTGAGGGTGAGAGGACATTGGGCACTGGATGTGGGGATACATGTACACCATGCAATGTGCGACATTAAAAGACACAAGCAAAATGAGCAATGTCCACTCTGTTTTTTGGGAATGAACAACCAGTGTATTCAACATTTATGTAGGAACGTGTACAACAAAACCTTCACCCTCACCCCCCTCCCCCTTCCCCCTAACTCCCACACACACCCTCACCCCCCTCCCCCTCCCCCAACTCCCACACACACCCTCACCCCCCTCCCCATCCCCCCCAACTCCCACACAAACCCTCTCCCCACAACAACCCCACAATAGTCCCATCAGTGCAACATAGGCCACATGTGTGTGGCAGTATGGTCATTGTGTACTTCCAGAGCCAGGGGTATCCATGTTCTGGCGGCAGAGTGTGCGCATTCACCGACGGACAGGGCTGGTCTGCGTGGAGGAGCACTGTGAGGGTGGGTACTCCCACTGGGGCTGTGGTCTGGGGGGTGCTGCCTCCAGGGCATCAGCGATCCGGCCCAGCACCTCACAGAGCCGGTTTGTGTTGGCAGTGATAACTTCGCCCAGGGCCTGCAGGTCATTGTGGCACTCCGACCTGGATTCACGGTTGTCCCGGATAAAGTCCTCAATCAGGCCCGTGAGGCGCTGGGAGTGCAATCCATCCATGGCCGGTGTGGCAGATGTGCTCGGCAGCCGTGGTGTTGAGCCTGCAGCCCTTTCGGGGCTTTCTGCAGGGGAGGTGGATCCAGGACTGGCAGGTGGTGCTCCTTGGCCTGTGAGGCCTGGGGTGTCACTCTCCCCGGAGTCGCTGTGTGCAACTTGACTGTAGGATGGGGTGTCTGGGCTGTGTACAATGTCATAGGGCTCCTCCACGTCGGATACGGGAACTGATGTTGGACTATCTGGCTCAGCATTCTCTCCTGCCACACTGGACTCCTCTGAGTGCACCGTGGGGCATGTCTCCGTCGGCAGTGCAGGCATGGGTAGGGGTGTGGGTGTGGGTTGTGCAGCCTCCATGGGGGTTGCTGGTGCAGGTGGTGTTGCCTGTGCCTTCTTCCTTCCTGCAGGTTTAGGCTGTCCCCTGGCTGTGCCACTGGAGGTACAGGGCTGCGTGGCTTCCTGGCCCTCACTTTCATGGCCGCTGCCTGTGGGGGGGAAGAGAGAGATGGCATGAGCTATGATTTGGGGGTCAGCATTTCTTCAAGCCTATGGTATAACAATGGGATTGCAGCGTTTTGTTGACATTTGGGTGGGGAGTGGGACAGTGATCTGGGCTTGGATGGTAAATGCATGCAGGTGTCTGGGTCACTCATGTTGGTGGAGTACTGTGCTGACTCACATTGACTGCCTCTTTGTGTGCTATGGCCAATATGGGTTGGAGCCTTGCACTTGGCATCAGCCTGGGTCTCACTTGTGACGGCATGATTTGATGGGGGGGGTTCCCATACGTGATGTGACTGCTTGCCCAGCCCTTGGCGGTGCCTTACATTGGGAATGCATTTACTATCTTCACTCATGACACTCACCTCCATCTGTGGATGACGGGGCACCGCACTCCATCTCGCCGACCCCCTCTATGGCTTCAGTGCCCTTCATGTCCGCACACGTTTGCTCCCAGGGCATCATCTTGATGGGAAAAGCTGGGCCTCCTCCTGTCTCCAGGGCCTGTGTTCGGTTGGCCGATAGGATGGCCCGCACCCTGAGACGGAGGTCATCCCACCGTTTCCTGCAGTCCCTCGTCGTACGGGGGGTGTTCCCTACGGCGCTCACCCTCTGTGCAACCAAGTCCCAGATCTCCTTCTTCCTGGCAATGGTGGGCCTACGCATGTCACTGCTGAATACTATCTCAGCATTTGCGTGCAGGGTGTCCACCAGGACCTGGAGCTCGTCCTGCGTGAAACGCTCCTTCCTGATGCGGGCGGCACCTTTCTTCAGTGCTTTCGGCATGATACTGGTCAGTGATGGCTTTTTTAAGGGTCAAAATATACCTCCGGGTACTGTATTAAGAGGATGGCAATGGATTGTGTTTTTAAAGATGGCCGCCGCGCTCCTTCCCGTTCCTGTGCGATGACGTAATTTCCGTATCCGTTAATTAGCGGTGACCGTAATTTACGGATACCGTAAATTACGGTCACCGCTAATAACGGACAGCGAAGTGTTGTAATGACCGTCTCGCTTCATGCCGCTAAGGGGTTTTACGGGCCCTTTAGCGATATGCCGCTAGGGGATTTACCGGCATGGCGGAAAGCTTGTGCCCGCGAAGTCGCAATGGCCTGTAAATTGCGGCGTCGTACCAGACCGGACTCGGTCTTTCCGCCATGCCGGTAAAAACCCATACTTACCGCAAAACTCGGAATGAGGCCCAATATCTGTAAATCATCAGACTGTGGTTTTGGGCAAATAAATGTTGACGTCCCAACAAGAACAGCATTTACATTTAACACAAACAACTTCCAGAAAAATCTACCGCCCACTACTGTACTATGAAAATATGCTTTGGATTGGACACTACAATGTTAGTGGCTACACAAATGATAGGCTAGTTATATTGAGATGTTGCTATCAACAAGGAAATCATGGATGGTATATGCATTTGGACACAAGTATACATTACAAACAGTTCTATATTATAGCTGTATTAGGATAATATATTGTGTGAAAGATTCACATGTGTAATAGAAAACGGATACATTATTTTAACTAAATATGTTTCTTGTTTTAAAAAAGTCACAAGCATGTGGTCTATTCTACATGTTTCACTTGAATAGCTTTCCATCCACATGTTCACTTTCCTTTCATGTCCATTTCTTTTGTTCTATGACATTACCCGAACTTATAACGATTCCTGTCATTTATCCACTACTTCCAACTCTATTATAGCATTCTGTCTTTAATGTACAACTTTCACAAAAATAGGTGCAATTACTCTATTCATCCTTCACTACATCCAACAACTCTCTGGACACATATCTTCCCTTCCCACACTACATCCTCCAACCCCATTTTCACATTCCCTTTCTTCCTTCGCCACATCCTCCAACCCCTTTCACATTCCTTCCTTCACTGCATCCTCAAATCATCTTCATGTCCTTACTTCACTACATCCTCTAACCCTTTGAAAACATGTTCCATCCTTCAACCCCCTGTCCACATTCTGTCCTTCCTTCACTCGACCTTCAATCCCCTTTTCACAGTCCCTTTCCTTCCTTCACTACATCTTCCAACCCCCTTTGCACATTGCCTTTCCTTCCTTCACTACATCCTCCAACCCATTTTTCACATTCCCTTTCCTTCCTTCACTACACCCTACAACCAACCCTCTCACACTCTGCTCTTCCTTCACTATTCCCCAACCCTCAGATTACATTTGCTGTTCTTCCTTCACTGTATTCGCCAACCCTTTTACAAATCGATGCTCCTCTTTTTTGCTTTGAAGGTATCAACAATTGAATCAATGTTAATTAATGAAGACAATTGCCTCTCAACAGACATGATGCATAATGAGAACAGTCTGTTTTCTGTCATACTTGATCTTAACCTTGTTTTAACACATTTCAATGTACTAAAAGTACATTCACATGATACCGATGTAACTGCAAATGTTCGGGCCACTCTAAGCATGTTACATATTTTGTATTTGTATTTGTATTTCATTAGGCTTATATAGCGGTTTAAACCAAAGCGCTGCACATATAACAACAGGATACAATTAACGTAATAATAACAGTAACAATAGAAGCATTACTAATATGAATCAGTCAACAAAACAGTATGTAGAGCAATTAGATAAAGGGAAGGGGAGAGAAGTGGAGTAGAACTATGAGAGAGAGGGTGGGGAGGGAGGGGGATGGGAGGAGGAGGAAAGGAAGGGGAGGGGATGGGAAGGGGGAATGGAGGGAGAGCCATGAGGAGGGGAGAGGGAAGGGTGGAATAAGGGGAGGAAGGAGAGGGGATCATGGCGGGGAATGGAGAAGGAGAGACTTAAGAGACGTGCGGAAAGAGGAAAAGGTGGGGATAGAGCGGATTGCGAGAGGTAAGGAGTTCCAGTGGAGGGGGACCAGGAGTTGGAAGGAAGGGAACCGGGAGGAGGCACAGGTCGAGGGAGGAACAGTGAGGAGGAAGTGGTCAGCGGAAGGAAGGGAACGAGGGGGAGCGTAGAAAGAGAGAAGGGAAGAGAGATAAGGGGGAGCAAGATTGTGGAGAGATTTAAAGACTAGGCAGAGAAAATGAAATTTAAGTTGAGAGTGAAATGGGAGCCAGCCGATGGAGGATAGGGAAGCAGAGATGGAGTCACGAGGGGAGAGGAGACAGAGAGTACGGATGGCAGAGCGATAGATATATTTGAGGGGGGCAAGATGTGATGCAGGTAGACCAAAAAGTAAGGAGGAGCAGTAGAAGAGACGAGAGAAGATAAGGGAGGAGATTAAGAGTTTAGTAGCATAGAATGTATGGGAGGAGCGAATTTTACGAATATTGTAGAGGTGGAAGCGACAGGCGCGAGAGGTAAGGGAGATGTGATGGGAAAAAGTGAGAGAAGTGTCGAAGTGAAAGCTAGGTTGCGGGCGTGGGTGGAGAAAGTAAGATTAGAGGGAGGAAAATGGATGAAAGGAGGAGGGGGAGGGGGAAGGGAGTTGGAAGGGAAGAAAACTACTTCCGTTTTGTCTGAGTCAAGGGAAAGAAAGCAAGAGGACATCCAGTTCTTAATAGCAGTAAGACAAGAGGAGAGTTTGAGGTGGAGATCAGGAGAGAAGGAAGAAAAGGAAAGAAAGAGCTGCATGTCATCGGCATAGAAATGGTGAGAAATGCCAAATGAGGAGATAACAGAGGCAAGAAGGGAGGTATAAAGAGAGAATATGAAAGGACCAAGCACTGAGCCTTGGGGAACTCCGTATTCTAGAGAGTGGGTGGGTGAAGAGCGGCCTCCCCAGGAAACAGTAAAAGAGCGGGAGGAGAGGTAAGAGGATAGCCAGGTGAGTACAGAACCTTTGAAACCAAAGGAGGAGAGAGTGTTGAGAAGAAGGGGGTGATCAACAGTGTTGAAGGCAGCAGAGAGATCAAGAAGAATAAGGACATAGGATTGCTTAGCATGACGGGCAGAGAAGAGGGAATTAAGGATGTAAGTGAGGGCAGTTTCAGGGGAGTGTTTGGGGCGAAAGCCAGATTGAGAAGGGGGAAGGAGAGAGAGGTTAGTGACAAAGGTTGAGAGCTGAGAGTAGGCAAGGCGCTCAAGAAGTTTAGAGAGGAATGGGAGAAGGGAGATAGGATGGAAGTTGGAGGTGAGCAGGGGATCAGCGGAAGGTTTCTTCAGAATCGAAATGATAGTGGCATGCTTGAAAGCAGAGCGGAAGGTGGCTGAGGAAAGGCAGGTGTTGAAGAAGGAGTTTAGGTAGGGAATAAGAAGAGGGTAGATCTTAGGAATAAGAAGAGAGGGGACACCGTCAGATGGAGCAGTGGAGGGGTGGGGCTAGGAGAGGAGGATAGAAACTTCAGAAGGGGAAACTGTGGAGAATACAGTCATGCAAGTGGAGGGTGAGGAGGCCATATCTGAGCCAGATTTGATCCAGAGTCTCTCAAGACGTCGAAGGAGACATCGCATGGAGAGGAGTTGAGGGGAGAGCCAAGGTTGAGCGGGTTTGCGGGTTGGACGGAAGAAGGAGATGGGGTGGAGTAGATCAAGAGAGGAGGAGATAGAAGAGGAGAGAGTAGAAAGTGCATCATTTGGAAATGCTGCTTCTAGAACTTTTAACATTTCTAGAAACACCAAAACGTCTAGAATACTTCTAGGTTCCTTTTGCAAATTCTGCAAAATCACATGCTTAGTCTGTGACAGTTCCATCTCACTTGGCAGAAAACCTGACATGTGTTGAGCAAAGGCTGAAGTGTAGTGACATCAAGAAATGTGAGACTGGCAGGGGAACATGCTTCCAACGCCTCAAACAATTTACAATTTAAACTAGAAAATCTCCTTTCTAGCTCATCAAGAATAATTTGAAAAGTTTGAGAAACAAGGGATTCTACTAATGGCGAAAGGCTTAAATTCTGTTTCACAACTCATGAACTTCCTAAATTAGACATAATAAGTGAGTCTTGGAGCTTTTTGGTAACAGTGCCATAACGGCATGAATGTTCATCTACCTGTAGTACTGAGACATTTATAGATGCAGCCATGTCCTTGGCTGCAGTAATGATATCAGCACTATTATATTAACAGTTCTGCATATCCGATTTGACTGCATCAACAAGTGCAACACAGTGAAATAGGTCAAGATCTGTTGCCTGTAGTTGATCAGACAGAGATCTCGTTATACAAAAAATCTTTCTGAATACTACTAATGGACTAACAAAATGTAAGCTGGTTACTTGACCTAACAGCCCTCTAGCAGTTGCAGCCTGTATCTTATGTTCACCTTCAGCAATGTAATCCAGAGTAGATATAATAGGTGTTAGCTTGTCAGAAACTGCTAGAATACTGTCATACCTAAAGGCCCATTGTGTATCCCACAATCGTTTAAATTCAATTGTTTGCTTTGTTGGGTTTATTCTCCTTTGGTCCTCAAGGAAAAGGACATGAACAGTCATTTGTGACATGAAAACATACAAGCTCTCGAACAGAAAAAAAATCATGGAATGTGGTAATTGTTTTGCAGTATTCTACTAATACCAAATTAAGGCGGTGTGTACAGCAGTGAATATAAAGGGCCGTAGGGTACTTTCTGTGCAGTAATGCCTGCACCCCAGAGCATTTGCCACTCATGACACTAGCTCCATCGTAACATTGGCAGATACATCTGTGCATATTTAGACCCACCTTATTTACAATTAGGTTTTCAATGCAAGTTGCCAGATTTTTGGCATCCAGATTGGTAACTTGGGTGAACCCTACAAATCCATCACAAAAGTCATCACGTGCATTTATGTACGGAAGCACAAAGCTAACGTGCTTGTTTTTGCTTTCATCTTTTGTCTCATCAACAGTTATTGAAAAGCAAGTGGCAGCCTGTATCTGTTGTCTTATTCTATTAATTACAATATCAGCCATTATATTTGACAACTCTTTCTGAACATCTGGCGATGTGTATTTAGCATTTTTTGGTTGCTGTGACACAATTGATCTAACGTCTGAATTTGAGTCTTGTGCAAAAGAATGCAATGCCAAAAATTACCCAGATTCACATTAGATGCATTACTGTTCCCTTCCATATCATCACTGCCTTCATTAGGTTTACTTAAACTTTAAAAGGTGCCCTCGGAGGGGAAAATCAGGATTTTGCAGACCACCTTTAAAATAGGTGCAATTCTTTTCCTTGACTTGGGCAGACACCTGAAAGCATATTACAAAAAAACAAATATTCCATACTGAGGCTATGTACTGCCATGGGCATTGGACCTGCCAATGATAGATACACTGGTTTGGTGCAGTACAGAAACATAAATGTTATCAAGATCAGGATACAGACACTTATTTCTTTTCATATAAATGACTAATATAGATTCCAGAGTCATTTTACTGGGCTGGTACTCTGGGGACAATTGAAAAATATATAGTAAAACTGAATTCACTTTTTAATTTGAATGTGATCTGCATTTAGGTAAATAATAATTTTCAGGCAGAAATTAACTGCTTTTGCAGAAAGAAAGTAGGAAACTGCTACTACTCAAGGTGATGCAAATCCTGGGTAAACAAATTCACCAGCACATTATCAAATAACACAACTGAGGATGGTAGATTAGAAATGTGCACTGCATCTGTATATAGGAACTGTTTCTAGGCGCTTAACTAAACATCTCAGTGTTGAAAGGGAGAGACATATATTTTTTTTTATTTGAAGAGCACGTTTTGAGGAATTTTCTGAAGGGCCTTCTGCATGTACTGAGGTTCAGAGCAGGATTCCCACATGGACGAGGAGAATAGCCTCCCAATGGGATAAACAATTCTTTATGCTGGGTTGTGGGGAGGTTGGGACGTAACAACTGTTACATACCATTTTCCCTTATGTTTTCCTGGCTTTGCATAGGGGTATAACTCAGGAGAGTTCTGATAACAATTGTTACAGCCCTTTCATTATGGAATTCTGGTATCAGAGAAGTACATTTCTTCTCACGGTTATTGAAGTACAGATTAAAGAATAAAGCAAGTATGCAAAAAAGTGCCTACTTTATCTATGAGGTCATCAATCCCCGTCCAGTTTGTGTGGTTGTCGCAGTAGTTTTTCCACCGTATCATTGAAAGTATGTGTGGTGAACTGTTGGCATGCCTGCAAAATCCACCACTGGAACCATTTGCATGTTTCCAGTCACATTAGCCACCTATCAGAGGTTGGAATATGATAAAATATCAAAAGACATTATTCCCTTCTGTCCACTCATCTGGGTTTCTATTGTCAGTGCACTCCATGGTGCCACAGTCTACGGTCTGTAGATTGTTTGACAATTCTAAATGCATCACAGCATTACTTTTGGACCATAAGTAAACTAATGATAAAAAGCTAATTATAAAATGTAATTGGATGCACTATGTTTTCTTTGAAGTCATCCCACTCTTTAATTCTAATATTATTTACAGCAAAGTGGGCCTGATCACGACTTTGGGTATTAGCCCTACCGCCGAACTCCCCGGCACTAAGAGCGCTGGATCACGAGTTTGGCGGTAATGTAATTCCTCATTCCCCATTGAGCCCATTCGGGAATGCCCCATTCCCCATTGGGCTCAATGGGGAAAATTCGCGCTCTTACCGCCGGCGGATTTCCCGCCGGCGGTAATAGCGGGAATTTTCAGCGAATTTCCCCCCAGCCAAGAGCTGGGGCGATATCCGCCGAAGTCCTGATTTGGCGGACCCTTAAAAATGGCGGTAATAGCGTGACCACCGGAATTAAAGGCATGGTCTAGTAAAAATGTTTATTGTCCCTACGGGTCGGCCATGTTTTTTTAAGCCTAAGTGGCTCGATTTTAGAAAACATTCCTATGGACCTTACCCGAGTTTTCGTCCATTAAACACACGTGAAAACAAGCACCAGGGAGCCGCCATTTTCTGATCATCCTATCTTTTCCCCCATCGCCCTGGCTGACCTGCTTTTGCAGCACTAAATCAATTCCCCCGCCCCTGAGCCTGTCATCAGCATACTCGTACCGCCCATTTCCCAACGCCAAAGCACGTCTCCTGTCAACATTCGCTGCGCTTCAGCTAATGACGTGTCGCCATGGAAATGGCAGGACGCCTCTTTCCTCAATAAGTATAAACAGACCGTTTCACAACACCAGCAGCAGATTTTCGATTCCATTCCTCTCTCTGTGTTACTTTGTGTATTCTGTGACTCGTTTCAGTGCTCTGGTCAGCTACCTTCGCCGCTTGTAGCTCGTGTGAACAGATACCAGTACCACCGCTATAAATTATTTTAGTTTGTTTAACACACAATGGCTACAATAATGCCCTACATGTACGAGCCCGAGTATACCGAGGAGGAACTACTGGAAAGGGAAGCACGCGAAAACGATGGGGATTCGGACGGCAGTTGGCAGGACAAATCAACAGATGAAGAGCCTGGGCCTAGTGGAATGGACGGCGTCTCCACCTGGTGCACATGCAATCGGTGCGAGCTAATGCCGACCAAGGAGGAGAACTGCTGCTGCCGAGAAAACTCGGGATGCCTGGCCTACATTTCCGAAGGCGAGCCACGACCGCAATGCATCACCGAGTTGCCAGACTTCAGGGCAGCCTGCCTCACACGGGCCGTGTTGAGAATAATGATGGTGCTTATGCACGAACTTCGCGCAACTGTTCGTCCTCGTAATCTGAGTAACGAGTAAGTATACTCTGCTTGTCATGCCACTCCTATTTCATGTTCTTCTACTATATCCAAAATTACATCTACATATCATTGTAACGCATGTAAGTCGTTCAATAGTGTGCATTGTCTAGATAGTATTTGTCTGTGCAGAATGCCATTAGTTACAAGAATTGTCATTGACAACAAACGTTTATTAAACTTATCTTGGTAATTTAAAAGCAGTTTGTTTCATTCCTTTTCACAGGTGGTACAGGCTGGTGGCCTATCGTTCCTTTACATGGTGAATCCACGGGAGGCTTGGACACCGCGTTCGAAGAGTGATACCCGCCTGTGCCATTCGTGCCATTAGAGAAACGTTCCCGAGTGACAGCGGTCAGTACAGGGGATTTTCTCTCGCTGTGCTGCAACCTGAACTGTACAATGTTTAAAGTCTTGTATTTTTGTGTCATCAAAATAAGATACAAAATAAAACACCACATATATTTTAACAACGGTTGTTTCGATTTTTTAAATGAATCAAGTGTGTCTCCATTCAAGGATGGATGTCAGACATCTGTGCTCCGAATGGGAGAAGGTCTGGTTGCTGTGAAGCAGGGTGGTCACTATCTATCTAAGCTAACATAACATATTCTCGATAATGCATGCACTAAATAACACTTGTTCAAAGTCTTTCAGTGGGTTATGTCTCTATAAAAGTCACACATATGTCTATACTAACAATTACCATTGGATTATACAGGCCTTGGGTCTTGACCAGTATAATACACCGGTTGAAGTGTGGGTCTGTGCTCACAAGAATCTCCGGTATGTGGCATTTGTTATTGATAAGCAACAATATACTATCATTGATTTAAAGACGATATACTATATATTGATATAAAGGCGGTTCACGCCGGTGGATGCGCGCTGGCATGGGGGGCTGTCAGGGGCGCGAAAGGCCAAGGTGCCAAACTACATGTACACTTCAAAAGGTGTCCCACGCCAAGGGGCCATCGGTCACATGGCCTCCTCAGACCCCGTGTCTCCAGCCAGGCCTCCCCTTGAAGCAGGCCGCCCCCCTGCAATCCACATAAGTGTGTCTCCATTCAGCAGTCTTCCTGTGCCTTATCTGCACGCCCCAGGCCCATCCAGCCCACCCCCCTCTATCAAAGGCGGTTCGCACCCGGGGATGAGCGCTGGCATGGGGGGCTGTGACGGGCGCAAACGGCCAAGGTGCCAAACTACACGTACACTTCAAAAGGTGTCCCACGCCAAGGGGCCATCGGTCACATAGCCTCCTCAGACCCCGTGTCTCCAGCCAGGCCTACCCTTGAAGCAGGCCGCCCCCCTGCAATCCACATAAGTGTGTCTCCATTCAGCAGTCTTCCTGTGCCTTATCTGCATGCCCCAGGCCCATCCATCACACCGCCCTCTATCAAAGGTGGTTCGCACCTGGGGATGAGCGCTGGCATGGGGGGCTGTGACTGGCGCAAACGGCCAAGGTGCCAAACTGCATGTACACTTCAAAAGATGTCCCACGCCAAGGGGCCATCGGTCACATGGCCTCCTCAGACCCCGTGTCTCCAGCCAGGCCTCCCCTTGAAGCAGGCTGCCCCCCTGCAATCCACATAAGTGTGTCTCCATTCAGCAGTCTTCCTGTGCCTTATCTGCATGCCCCAGGCCCATCCAGCCCACCCCCCTCTATGAAAGGCGGTTTGCGCCAGTGGATGCGCGCTATCAGGGGCGCGAAAGGCCAAGGTGCCAAACTACATGTACACTTCAAAAGGTGTCCCACGCCAAGGGGCCATCGGTCACATGGCCTCCTCAGACCCCGTGTCTCCAGCCAGGCCTCCCCTTGAAGCAGGCCGCCCCCCTGCAATCCACATAAGTGTGTCTCCATTCAGCAGTCTTCCTGTGCCTTATCTGCACGCCCCAGGCCCATCCAGCCCACCCCCCTCTATCAAAGGCGGTTCGCGCCAGTGGATGCACGCTGTCAGGGGCGCGAAAGGCCAAGGTGCCAAACTACATGTACACTTCAAAAGGTATTCCACGCCAAGGGGCCATCGGTCACATGGCCTCCTCAGACCCCGTGTCTCCAGCCAGGCCTCCCCTTGAAGCAGGCCGCCCCCCTAATACCACGACATACATACGTCATTCATTCACAAACACACCCCTGTTTCTAATACTTTATAAACCACTTGATATGTCTCATGAGAACATCTTTGTGCTTTGCAAGTCAACTCCTGAACGTGCTACCTGGCAACCACTGAGATCTACGCTAATCTGCTCGTCGTCGTGCTATCCGTGAACTTCTGTGACCGCTTAGAGCAAACCCATCAGTGTGCTACCTGTGGCCACCCACCTATTCTCCTGCAACATACTGCTCTGCTTGCTGAATCCAACTGTTTGTTGGTCAAGGTAAGGCCATGTATCCTAGTCATATTTCGCAGATTTTTAAATTTCTATCTATTTGCGAGTTGAGTACACAATAGTGCTAGGTACATTGGTCTCATTGCTATTGACTTGAGTTTCCATTGCTATGCTATCAATAGATCTATTTATTTTCATCTTTCTATTGTCATCGAATTGCACCCTTCGGGGGTCCAGTCTATAATGTAAGCATGTTTCCTTCTCGTGCAATACAGAACATCCAAGGGATGAGTCACATGTTCAGTTTTTAGTCACATCATTTATACATTTCTGCAACTTATGCAAATACTAAGCCGCACATAATGAACTGGTATAGTTCCTGCGACCAAAACAAACCTTGCATTGATCATTGTATGATTCATTTACTTTTGTGTCAAATCTTTATTCTTGAAGATTGTATAATAATGTCGATATTTACTTTTCAGATTTATCAACAATGCCTGCCTGTTCGATTAGCGGTTGCCCTTCGAAGACCGATGCGAAATCTGAAGGCTCTACAATGCATGTATTCCCGAAAACTGTTGATCGAATAAGAGAATGGGTCAGACATTGCGGATATCCACTGGATGAGCTGGAAAGTAGAGTCCAACAAGTTTTACAGGACAAGAGGGGTGATCGAGACCGCATCTGCAGCCGTCACTTTTCCTTGGACATGTACACAACATCTTGGGTAACAAAGAAGAATAAACGGCGAACGACACGGAAATTGCTCGAAAACGCTATTCCCACTCTATTCGTCCACATTCCGCCACCGGTGAGTCAAGTGTCCGGATTTAGCTTTAGGCCTTGCGGTAGTGTGTAGGTATCCGAACGGATTAATTGATATTGTAGGTGTTCTATCCCTTGTAATAATTTCAATATTGATATGATTGTATAGTTTTTTGAATAATGACATTTACCAATATATTCTTTTTCGATTTCACAACCCACAAACGCAATGTATATATAGGGGAACAGGGAACTGTGTTGTATTGAGTATTCTGTCGCCTTACATGGCTATTTTTAATATTGGCATTTCATGCCAATGCGGATGCCTCCTCTCCAATACAACCATTCATGGCAGTCCATGCAGAGCCAGAGGTATGGATACTGACAGTTCCATCGAAATATATAATCACTGGTCGAATACTTGTCGTTTGATTGTTGCACACAATGTTTAAATCGTGTTTGGCTATTGAGATGTACCTGTGTGTTCGTCCTCACGTGTGTTTTATGCTAACAATATTTTGATACATAGTTATGAAAGTACTATGTTTCAGGGAGACGATGGAGCCTCATTCCGTGCTGTCTATGCGGATACAGAAAATATAGTCGTTGCAGCGCAAGAGGAAGGGAGGACATGCGGAAACGAATCGGAGCTACAGCGTGCAGATGTTGAAGGTCGAGTCAAAAAAGTTGCAAAGAAAAAAAAACAAAAAAAGGTTAGTTACAAACAGTTCATAACTTTAAAAAAATGTTTGTGCTGGGGACTATTTTATGTTTTTTTCCAGTCAATTCTACTACACTCCATCTTGTGTTTAAACTGAACATGCCTTTTCCAATCTCTCCTCCAGTTACCCGTGGGTGTCAGAACTATACACACACAGACAGTGAAGCAAATGAGAGAGGTGGCTTGCCAGACCGTGTACACTATGGAGGAACTATTAATTGAGGCGAGGCGTGTTCAGGCTTGAGATGCTCATGTCCAATGGCCAGAACATGAATTAACTGTGTTTGGAGACTACAGCAAAGTTGCATTGGACCATAGCTAAAAATTTGCCACCAAAAAACCTGTCGACATTGTTGTGTTCTCCCATCAATGTTGAAGTAATAGATGTTGAAATGACAGAGAATGAAACCAGCCGCAGCATCCATAGACGCATCAGAACTTGATATCAGTGATATTACTTTCCAATGTGTTGAAATCTCCACAACGTCACAGGCCGAAACAACGTTGACGCAGGATGACAGTCTAATGAAAGAGAGCAAATACATTGTATTCAACAGTTGTTTGATGGAAATTATAAGTATGCTGAAATGTGTGCATTCCATTAGAGGGAAAGTATGTGGGAAGCCATTGATTAATGTGACTCGTCAAATAAAAGGCAGTAACGTCAAAATAAATGCCGCCTGTATATTAAATCATAGGTTCTCATGGTCTGCACAACCGATGCTGGGGAAACTGCCAGCAGGCAATCTACTGTGTGCAGCTGCATCACTTTTTAGTGGCTCCAGTTTTAGAAAGTTAGAGGCTTTCTTTCAGTTTGTGGGACTCCATTTCATTTCTAAAGCGCTGTACTACATATACCAACGTGATTATCTGTTTCCGGCCATTAGTGATGCTTGGAAAATGGAACAATTGTCTCTAGCAAGTACATTCGAAGGCAAACGATTCAGGCTAGCCGGCGATGGACAGTGCGACAGCCCTGGATTTTCTGCCAAGTACTGCACCTACCACTTTCAGGACATGGATAGTAAGAAAATTGTGAGTTCGGTGGTCGTGCAGGTAACACAATGTACATCGTCAGTGGCCATGGAGAAACTAGGATTTATAAAATCAGTGGAATATCTACAATCAAGGGGAATGCACATCGACCTCATAGCCACGGATAGACACGTTTCAATTGCCAAGACAATGAGAGAGCAGTTCCCACATATTAAACATCAATTTGACGTATGGCATCTTGCTAAATCAATCAATAAGAAAATCTCGGCTGCAGGGGAAAAAAAAGGTTTTGAAAGTATTTTGCAGTGGTCCCATTCTATCACCAACCATCTTTGGTGGAGCTCAAAAACTTGTGAGGGGTCAGTGGAAATACTACTTGAAAAATGGCAGTCACTGATGCACCACTGTACCAACATTCACCGCTGGACAGCAAATTAACATTTCCACCAATGTGAACATGGCCCTTTGTCCCCAGAGGAGGCACGGAAGAAGAAGTGGTTGATTCCATCTTCACCGACACACAAAGCCATTGAGAAGATTGTTTTCGACAAAACTCTATCAAGAGATTTGAGAGGACTGACAGAATTCTGTCACACAGGAGATTTGGAGGTGTTCCACAATATGTGCCTAAAGTACAGGCCAAAGCGCTTGCATTTTAGCTTTCGGGGCATGAAACATCGCACTCTACTAGCGGTCTTGGCCCATAACAGCAATGTCGGACGTGAACAATCTAGGACTAGGGGTAAAGTAAGGATGCCTCGCTACACTAAGGTGTTTTCAAAACGAAGTAAGCAATGGGTGATCAAACCAGTCTATGATGAAATGCAGTTCGACTTTGTGAAAGGCCTTATTGTTGCTGTGTTAGAGAAGCACAGATATGGAATTTTGGATGTTTCTGTGCAGAGCAGTGATCCATTGCCACCGAACATTGCGACTGTGCCATGCCCACCCGAAGCACAGCTGATTGTGAAGTACAAATCCCGGTTTAAATAATTGCAATATGATTGTCTTTTTGTAAATAAATGTTATTGTACAGTTTACCTGTAAACCTAACCCCTACCTTCACCATCATGGGTGGCGAACAAGCTGGGTGTCATCTTTGAATTCTCTCTATTCACCTCACATATGTGTATGTATATATTTTTCTCATGTCTCATCTCATGTAAATGTAAATGCTGCGCACTGTTAACGGAGGGGAGGCTTGCGTATTGCAAATAATAAAACAAACAAACAAACAATAAATCTCACTTTTAACTCAACTCCTGTGGTACTTTATACTTTCCCTGACCTTCCGCAAAAATTAAATGTCTCAATTTGGGCTGCAAAGCTCGCAGACAACGGGGACACAATTGGGGCACTTAGAACGCGCCAGCCAAGCGGGCCGTGGCATTTGGGAGAGAAGCCAGTTCGCATTTGCACATTGAGGCGCACTACATAGACGGATTCTAAACTTCAAGTTCTCACAGATGCCTATACTACGTGATGTTGCAAATAAAGAATGCGAAGGACAGCGCCCAGATGAGGCCCACAAGTCGCACTGGAAGTATAAGGGTCTATTGTTTTTTGACCTTGAGACAGGCACCATGCCGAAAGAACTACATTTGAAGGGAGTGCGCAATAACGTAAGAGACGATAAGGCAGAAAATTCAGAAACTAGACCGAGTTTCATTTCAGTTCAGTATACGAAAATTCGTTGTCAAGAGCACGGTCCGTTTTACAGACTGCATTACGAAGAGACACAATGGAAATTTCAAATATATGTAAGTAAATCTTTACACGCTTTTATACCGGAATGAAGATTTAATGAATGGATGCATGAATAAATGAATGAATGAAGAGCTAGGAAAAGCAAGTAAAATGTGTTCGTAGTGGGCACATGGGCATGCAGGTCCACTGGTCTCACCGATCTCGGTCGTTGGCCCAGCCACATTTCCCTGCACTGCCTACCTGCACTACGGGACTGTCTCTGTATCCTTCAGCCCCTTCTCCCGGCATTTACCTTGCACTTGCCACCAGCTGGCCCTATTATTTAATTTGTATTCAACTAACCATGTACAGCCCTTCCCCATGCGCGATCAGAAAGATACCTGGCCTAGTAGGATCGTTGTCTGTCTGCCCGTGTTCCCCAACTGCCTCGTCACGCCTAGAAACACTTGAGTATAGGCGCGTTACAAATGCCATATCATATATCATATCCTTACTCACGCGTGTAGACTAACTGTCGTTTATCATTGTGTGTTTGCCTCGATTTATCTTGTTACTTTTCGCATTGATTTTAGAGACAAACATACTCCATTGAACTATCCTTGTAAGCAAATAGTTTCTGATCGGCCGTAATAAATAAAATGAGTACTATTAATGAAGTTCGGCTAGCGAGACTAATTATAATTTTTTTGTTTTCATAACAGGTATTTGATCCCATTCTGCCACTGCCATCTGTTTGAGACACCGGCGGATGGATTCTTCAGCAGACACCTGCAGCTTTGTGTCAACAACTGGAGCACGATCACCATATTATGGGACGATCGCCAAGGGTCCACATGCCCTTACGCTGTACTAGTGGCTAGAAGCAACATATCAACCTTTAGGCTGGACTAGTGCCTAGTTGATGGAACAGCCTTGCGGTTCACCGTGCTTCCAAAGTGATTCTTTTTACGAAAATGAACACCCTGTGTACCATAAAGAAACAGCACGTGACTCAAGATGAAACGGAACAGTTATTGCGGATACAGATAAAAGAAAATAAATGGCTTTCGGAGTTCATATGGCAATTGCTGAATATTCTCTAAACATTGAATGTCAAATAAATGTACTTTACCAAATGTACCGTGTTGCTGTTTCATTTTAAAGTACAGTTTCATATTCTGAATTGTGGCGCGCTGTGTTGTGAGTTGATCTGTGTTGGTTTCCGGGTTCTGTGTGGAGTCGCGCAGAAGACGACTGGGCGCGTTTGCCTACGCAGCACAGTAACGTCACGGAGAGAGGAGGGGAATATGAATGTTTTGATAATGTCAGGCTCAGGGGCGGGGGAATTGATTTAGTGCCGCAAAAGCAGGTCAGCCAGGGCGATGGGGGAAATGATAGGATTATCAGAAAATGGCGGCTCCCTGGTGCTTGTTTTCGCGTGCGTTTAATGGACGAAAACTCGGGTAAGGTCCATAGGAAAGTTTTCGAAAATCGAGCTACTTAGGCTTAAAAAAACATGGCCGACCCGTAGGGACAATAACATTTTTTACTAGACCATGGCCCTCATTAAACGCCGCCGACCCTTAACGCCTGATTCCAAGGTCCCTTTGCGGGATAGTGATTTTAACGCCTGCTTTTTGCAGGCGTTAAAACCCATGCCGCAAAGGGACCTTGGTGCTAATTACGGCACCGTAATTTACGGTAGCGTAATTAGCACCTTTCCCCATTCCCATTATGCCCTATGGGGCAAAAATGGGAATGGGGAAGGGTAAAATGGAAAATGGGGATTTACCGCCCCACTCACCTTGGAATGGGGCGGTAAATACGCCAACCACCATGGCGTAAACGTAGTTTACGCCATGGTGGTAAGGGTACGACCCAGGCGGTAACTTACCGCCTGGGTCGTAATGAGGGCCCATGCCTTTAAGGGTTACAGCCAAAGTCGTGATGAGGCCCAGTGACTGCAAGTACTCCACATCTTCAGTCCCATCTTCATGACTGCTGACTTAATTGTAAACATTCAGCTTGCAAAGAAATTGAATGCACATTACTAGAAATCTAAAACCTCTTAACTTTCCTCTTTTTAAAAGCCAAGTGTAGACCGGTCACCTGCTAGCCATCTCAAACAGTGAGTAAGGATAATTTTCCCATGAATTTGAGTAAATTTTGCCCATCCAACAAAGGTTGTCATAACCCACAAATCAGTAAGTAGGTATAGTTTCTTATCACAGTAAACGTTCTGATGTGTTACATAACTGTCAGAAGATATAAACAAACTCACCAGCATCAATAAAAGGGGATTTGCATGTTGTATCAGCAAAACTGTTACTGCCAAAATGACAGCAAGAAAAGCAATAAGCAGAGTCAATTTTCTTGGAGTACTCCAACCGTTTACTATTGCTGTACCATGCTTCTTGGAAGGACCTGGATTTTCCACCTATCACCTTGTTTGGAAACTTTATCCATGGTTGAAATGGTTGCTGAAATAGGATCCCAAATAATCAAGAAACTGTCTAACTGCTGCTGCACTTTCTATCACACATGGACTTCTAATAACTTCACAGTGTAAATCTGATGGAACGGGTGAACATTCAGCCAGTTCTGTACTGCAGCTAGGTATATCAGGTTCATTAGAAATGTGGTGATCATCACTAGAAACAGACGAATTCAGATCTGCAGCTTCTTTGACGGTAACTGAACTACAACTTGGTCTAGTTAAGAAATCAGTGAGCTTCCTCCGCCGATTCATGTCTGAAACCTAGTCACTAACAGATTAACACAAATATATAATTAATGACATCATTAGGATGTATATTAAAAGAAATAGCAACAGATAGTAAGTAATAGTAGAAAATCACAATAAAAGCACGTCATTCGAGTTTAAAACACTCATATTATATTGCACTATGAAAATATACAACAAATAAATGTAGTGTGAATCATTCTCTTAAGTGGTGCCAGGCCTATATTTCCAGTGCCAATATTTTGCCCACAATTAGTGCAGGCGCAGTGAGAGCTAATGTAGAGGATTTCAAATCCCTTCATTTTTATGATCCCAACCAAAATGTTCTTTGATTATATTCCAAGCACCAATTAGTGCTATTTGTTGTCCTCTTCTTTCTCACATGTCCCCTCATGGGTAATTTGAAGGCTGGCTTAAGATGCATGGATGCTCCTGGTGGACACGCATTCTCCCAGTCTTCTTCCCGGGGCAGCTGTGTGGTTCATAGATAATAATCGAGAGGCTTCCTAATGAAAATTGCAATGGGTAATTTCTCTGGGAATATCTTTGAGGGTGTCTAACATGAATCCCACCTTGAATGTCTTTAACCCCTCCCCCCTCCAACCTACTCCTTACCCCACATTAAAGAATAATGTAAAACATGTTGTGGATAAGCGAACACCCTGAGGTTTGTCGTTAAAATCACATTTAAAGTGACACAATGTCTTTACTGAGGTCTACTTCTGCTAATGACAGAGCTTTGACCTCCTATGAACTCATAATTTTTGCAGATTTCACAGACCAGAAGTGTGTATATATAGCTTTGCTGTCACTTCTCCGGAAAAAAACAAATTAAGTCGGGGCTCTAGTTGTAAAAATTGAGGAACTCTGATGCATGGATTGGGACATGATGTCACAGGAAATGGCCAAATCCTAAAATTGAATTAGATATGCTAAATTATATTCAACTTAAATTGCATAAACCAAATACATATTTGCCAGGAAAAACAGATTTCTTATTAGACTGCTAACTATGAAATGTATGCACTTTTAAAATCTAATAAACTTCCCCAAAGCACGTTCTGTGTTGCAGGATGGAAATATAAAACATTTTAGGGGCCAGTGCTGAGCTATTCATGTGGTCTTGTGGCGAAGGGTCTCGCCTCCTAGATGCACGACCGGTGTTCAAAAGCAAGTGCTGGATTTTTTTAAATATACAGAGTAGGGACAGCATCCGCCCTTTTAAAAATGTGGGTAGACATATTACACCCACGTGGTCCCTCGACTTGTGCCCTGATTTAAATGCTTTGGGTCAGGCACATAAGTTATTGGTGGGGCTGGGATGAAAATATGCTAATTTCGGAAAAAAAAACATGCACTGAAATACACGTATTTACAATTGGGTTTATTGTGTGCCCCATCACTAAAAAGATCACTGATTTTTCAATAGTATCTACAAAGTCACTTCTAGTGAACACACATTTCCAGAACAGTTTTGCCCAAGATCACAAGGCACTCCATGCAATCAATCCCATCACCTTTGAATACCTATCAAAGCAGGGAAAGAATTGGCCCAGGAAGATATATTGTGTTGCCAGACCCTGTTCCTTGGAGACCTGTGGCCCATGCCCTCCCAAACTTGAGGAAGTCCTCTGCCCCTGATTCCCCAAATCTCCTGAATTCTGTGCTTTTGAAGTCTCAATGCGTGCAGTGAGCAACAATATGAAATGCCTTAACAAGCTGCATCTGAAAGTTGTCGATTGCTTACCAGAACAGTCCACACTCAATCAATGAAATGGTCCAAAGCTGTATACATGTCTCACGCTTTGCACACATTTTACTGTCATGTTGAATATTTTAACAGAACACATAAACATCATACAAAGGGCCTCATCACGAGTTGGACTGTAGCCCTTAAATGCAGTGGTAACAGTATTACCGCCACATTTAAGTGCCGGCCCTATCACGAGTTGGGTGCTAAATGGGCTGGTTTACCTCCAGCCTTTCCCTGTAGGTGAAAATCCCCTGTTTTCGACTGTATTACCGCCAGCTGTATTAGCCCGCATAATTAGCGCTGAAAATGCTCCATTGAACTCAATGGACCCAATGGGGAATGGGGATTTACCGTTAACCGGTCTGTGCTAGGGCTATTACAGTCGGGCAGTCTTACAGCCAGGATACAGCCCAACTCATGAGGCCCAAAGTATGCATTGCATGCTCAGAAGGAATGCACGTTTAAATTAATTTCAGACATGTTTGATAAATTGACAGCCATTCCTATGTTCCTAAAATGCACTTCGTTTTTATGCAAAGCAGCCAGCATCTGATATTAATGGCACCCACATTCAACACCTACCTCCATCCCTCATTACCACCCACACCACTGACAACATGTGCGATTTACCCCCCCAATAAAAATGTTGGGACTATTAGCAGGGACTTTTGTCCGTTTAGAAATAGGACTAGGAGGGAGTGATCAGAAGTGAGAAGGGTGGATAATGTTGCATGTTTTATGAAATAATGACAATGGCTTTAGAACCCAAGGGGGATTTGTTAGGCTCACATAAATCTGCATGATCCTATTGTGGCTTTGCATGCAGGATGGGGAGAATAAAACTGAAGCCATACTTTTATTGCTCAATATATTTCTATGCCAATGTATGTAGTGGATAGTTAATTTACTATGAAAGGTTAGTTTATTATGTAATGTGGTTTGCTTCCAAGGCATTGCTATAAATAAAGTATTATTTAAGAACATGAAATGAAAAGCAAACCCTTAATAAACATCTATATCAACTAAGCCTGAGAAGATGTGCTCAGTTGCTTAAATTATCTGCAGCTCTGTAAGTGATTCTGATTCACTTCAAAGCTTATGTTAATATATCATGCTATTATAATAAATAAAAAAACTAATGCCTATAGAGTTGCTCCATGTATAATAAAAGCGCAATTTAGGTATTTTGCACCACAAAGTTATTTGCCACTTATTATCTTGAACTCACTTCGTTGGTGCGTCCAAGTATCAAAGACTGATTATGCTTCTTGTAATGTCCTTTTCTATGAAGTCACATCTGTTGGTGCAATCCATATGATAATTAGGAGGTTTGCATTTTTTGTGCCCCAGAGGGCCTGGACAGAGCTCTAATAGATGTGTTGTCTGCATCTGTCATGATCCTGCAGTTTAACCTTTTTGTTATGTGTTAAAATGCCATCTGCCACTAATGTTAAAACAAAAGTAGATTGCGGCAGAGGTGGGCGGTTTGGGGATGTGAATGTACCACTGTAGATGGACTTTTTTCGATGGCTCGCCCTCTTCCCTCCCCCACTCTTGCAATTCTGAATACTTCCCTGCACCCCGGGCTGGGACTGAAGGAGGGCAATGGGCAGGCATGTAGGCGCTTGCCTGGAATGCAGAGCAGAATGATGCTCCGCGAGGCCTCTTAGCCTCCTTGACCACCGAAATGCTTGATCCCTTACTGTACACCTGTTTGGTTGGCATATATGCAGTATCTATCCTTACAGCAGTAGTAATGATAGATATTGCATAGATGCCTAATTTATTCAGTCAACCCCCGACACATGCATTCACTGACATTGACTGACTCAGACACACTTGCACACACACACACACTATACTCTCTGCTAATAACATACACACAAACGAACACCACACTCCCTCTGTCACTCACTGAGTGTTTACATAGACATATCAAACACTACACACATAACATACAAACATGCATGCACCAGCATTCATCACACACAGGCATATACACATAAGTGCATGAAGATAACATTAACATAAAGCTGGGCTCGCTGCTGGTGCTGCAGTGCTTACCTTTAGAAGGAGAGTCTTCTTCTTCGGTCGATCAACACAGGCACAGTGGCATCAACAGCCTGGACATGGAGCTCCGCACACAGAGAGCTGCAGCTGCCAGAGAAAGAGAGGGCAGTTAGTGCACAGGCGGATTTTTCAATCTGGAGACCCATTCTCCTAAAAAGAAAACAAGGCACTGGTGCACCGCGGAAGTACGTCTAATGCAGATGCGTGTCCGGCCGTGGGCATGGTTGTATGCATGGTCATGTTGTGTTCGTGGGTCATGCACAGGGGTCATCAGCCTTGTGAGCTGGTGGTATCTTGAGTCACCTCCATGGGATGGAATGACAACATTAGGCATTCTTAACATGCATGGGTCTGCAGATTCAGAATATTTGGCCATTATGCACCATGGGCATTCCTGTGAGCAACAGGGCCATGCAATGTGTATGTGTGATGGGTGAACATCCCTCCAATTTCATGCCATGCATTGTTTCCCCTGTACATGCACTCTGTGTTGTTGAGGTGGCTGTCCGATGGCAGCTGACAGTTGAATGCACATGGGATGACTGTTGTGGCACAGGTGGACACAGCACTACAGGTAAGGGGGTGTTTAGTCAACTTTTCCTCATAATTAATAGGTATGTACTCACATTGAATTGTAATAGAATGTATTAATACTCCCTGCATTATTTGGGCAAGGGACTCCGGGAACTATGTGTCCCGGGTTCCACCAGCACCACTCCATGGATATGTTTGGGCCAGTAGTGCGTGGAGTGCCACAGGATGGGGCTACTGTTATGACTGGCTGATCAGAGGAAGTATGCATTTTTCTTTTAATGTGCCAGTATCACTAGATGCTGGTTAATGTTCTTTACATCAGCATTTCGTTTCACAATTGATGCATGCTTTTATGAACTTATGGAATGCTCTCTCAGGAGAATTTATTTACATGTTTACTCTGTGGGACTCATTTCACATAATACTTTAGGGAATAGGGAGTGGAGTCCACTCTCTTCAAAATCCTGGCTGGGGCCATGGGTGGACTAGTTGTTGGGTGATGGGGTGTAGATCTGCACAGCAGCACAATCAAGGTGCTTTGTGGTTATTGTGGTGTGACATGTTGTGTTTGCAGCGGGGTGTGCCCATTACCATGTGTGGGTCCAGATGTGGTTGCCGCCCCCCGTAAATGGTGCAGGTGCTGCACAGGTGCTGCCTGTGTCTCCTCTTGCTATGCAATGCTTCCTGTGGCTACCCCCCTTTTTGGATTGTGCTTAAACATGCATTTGTGGCAGGGTTTGTGCTCACGCACCATCCAGGTCCATTGTCGTCTGTGCCTCTCCATGTATCCTGGCAGTGTGCTGTTGCGTGGGACCATGAAGTCATAGGTGGATCAAGGGTAGCGGACACAGCAGTGGCTGATGATTAGTTCAGGCCACAGGTCATCTGCACATTCATAGAGTGGTAGTGTTTGCGGTTCCTAAAGACTGCCTCATGGGCCTGGGGTGCAACCAATGCTACATGGGTGCAGTCAATGGTTGCAGTGATGTTGGGCACTTGTGCAGTGGCATAGAAGCGTGCCTTGAGGTCATTCACCTGGGCCTGGGTGGTGGGCAGTGCGATGTGCAGGTTGACATGGTGCAGCAGGGCATCCAGCACCTGGCCCAGGACTGCACTGAATGTTGACTGGGCCATGGCATGCATCATGGCCACAGACTGCTTGAAAGTGCCAGTTCCCAGGAACTGCAGGACTGCCACCTGCTTGACCAGTGCCCTCATGGCTGTGCAGATGGCAATCCTGCTCCCAATATTGTTTTCTGTTGTGGTCAGCTGCTCAGTGATGGTCGCCCTATCCAGCCAGTACTTTGGGTGTCACTGAGGGACCAGTTGGGGCGAGTCTCCCCCTCATCCTCACCACCATACTCCCTGTGCCCTGCCCTGGTAGTCCAGCAACTGCAGCCCCAGGCGCAGCATGTGAAACTGCATGTCAAAGCTCCCAGCAGAGAATGGCAGCATGGTGTTGGAAAGTGTGTTTGGGGCCGGGGTGGGTCTTGTGTAGCCCTCTGGCGTGCATTGTATGCATTTGTGGCTGTATTCCTTGCATCTGGGTTCATTTACCTCCAGCTGGAGGCTGGGGGTAATTCCAATTGTATTAGCACCTGTTTTTGGGCAGTAATACTGCTGGACACGGGGTTGTGATAGGTTTGTAATAACGATCTGCATTGATGGCGGTATTAGCACAGGCTGTATTAGTGCCAGCTGTAATAACGCTGGTTGTATTAACATGGTCCCTTTTGGGTCTGCCGCTAATTTGGGTGGTGATTGGGCGAAGCGGTATTCCAGGCGCTAATACCGTTGATGCTGCATTTAAGGGCTACTCCCCAACTCGTGATAAGGCCCAGAATGTTTTCCCTAAGTATTTGCAAGGGGATTCATCACATGCATGTTGTGATCCTCAGGAATCAGCCCTGAAAAGCTGAAGCGTCTCTGCACTGAGGAACGTTGAATGTGTCCTGTGAATTCTAGTTTACTCTTCGCCCTGCGAAATGCATGAAATACAAATGAACTGAAGGAAGCAGCAAAGCACCATCTACTGTTTGTGAGACTCATTGTGGTCACACAATTGGTTGTTCAATACCCCCCTCGCCCTCAAGTATGAGGTGACACAGACAATCCCTGCACATCCCACAGGTAACTGGCAATTATGTACACAGCAGAAACAACAGGCATCTGACCGTGGCGGTATCCTGGTGGTAATACTGCTGCGATAACCCCAACGCAAATGCATTACAGCTACTTGATCCAGTGCAATTTGCGCCGGTTCAAGAGTAATGGTAAGGGTGTAATTCCCCATAGGACTCTATGGGGATTTTTGTCATTATTACCGCCAGCGGTAATAGAGCTAGCGGTAATAGCACCGAAAACAGGCGGAAAGCTGGATTTCTACCTCCAGCAAAAAGATGCAGGTAAAACTCAAACTTTCTGCCCAACTTGAGATTTGGTGGAGCCTTAAATGAGGCGGTAATAGCGTTACCGCCACGCTCAAGGGCTACCGCCCAACTCATGATGAGGCCCAGAATCTACGTGCAGCGCTGCCGATGAGCCGCTGTACCCTGGAACACCTCAGGCAGACATGCACCCACCCCCTCACAGGAGTAGGCATGCATGACGAAACATGTTTAAATCCTTTTTAGTGTTTTCTCCTCATAAGCATGAGCGAGAATAATTGTGTACGTAAGTCGGATGTTAACATAATTAACTTTCTGAAGACCACAATTTATAATTTCTCTGGTCTGCTAAACATCATTTTCTTAGGAAATCTGCAGCCACAATAATAGAATTAAAGTGTTTGCCTTCAAATGTTACAAATGATCTTCTTGGTGAAACACTTGCATATATACCTACTTATCTGGTTTGAAATTACAAGCAAACATTAGCTGCCATTATTATTTTGCCGTGCATGCCAGGAGAGGCTCTGCGAACGCACTATCTGAAATTAACAGCTAATTGAACTCGTACAATGGAAATCCGCTGTAGCATTCTTGCATTATTTAACCCCCGAGCACCAGAGAACAAGGCAAGAATGGACATGTTCATTCAGGTTTATATTGCCTTTTGAAGTAGCATCTTACAGTATAATGTACCAAACATGCTTGCTACAAGTATAACATATTATTGAAATCTACACATAAATGAAAACCTGTTCTCATTGCATATTGTGTTCTTTTGATAAAAAGGCAAAGGGGTATTTTATTGAAGAAGGTAATTTATGCTTTATCCACTGTGCTCATATTTTTCCACAATCCCAATTCTCAGACATTCTCCTACATGGCCATACTTTTGTAAACGATTGTAAGTAAGGCACTCTGTCAAGGAGGTGGCAAGGATTCTGGTGCAGGCAGATGCGTGCAAAAATCCCTCCCCAACGTATGTGGACACCAGAGGTCTGACTGCATTTGAGCTTAAGCTTTCACAAGACGTCCTCTGTCCACCTGATGAAGCTGAGATGTGGCAGTGAAACACTGTGGCAGTGTGCAGTCCCCCGGCTAAAATAACACATAAATAAATAAGGAAAGATGCAAAGAACGGGATAGCGGGGGGGGGGGGGGGGGGGATTTTCTGTTTCATAAATATTTACTATGGTCTATATTGCTTGCTTTCCCTATGATATCAGTGCCCACCGAGTCCCTACTGTTTTGCATTTTATCTTCTCTCTCAGCAGAATTTGGTTAGGTGTAAGCCATTTTCCCATGTGCAATGGACAAGTTGAGTCCTTTATAAACGGAACTGCGCATGTGCACCAAAACCGCTGACTATGAGCGTTTACGATCATCCCAGTTTACTGGGACAGGGTCGCTGGACTAACACCAGTGGATCACACTGGCACAAGCTGGTTTGGATACAGAGCCATTTAGTATGACTTGAAATGGTCATGGAGCGGAGGCCCTATTACCCTAGCCTGAGGTGGCGAGATGGGAAGTCTAATGGCAGCAGCCATGTTGAACCGGAAGCATTATTGTCCTGCATCATTCTTTGCCATCAATAGAGAGCAGGGATTAACCCTTTATGAATGACTTCATTGTATTAAGGCAGCAGGTGGGATAAGCGTGCTGGAATGCCTAATCTACATGTAGTGAGGGGGAGGGTTCCAAAGCACTTATTGGGAGACAGGTGTAGGCGGCCACAGCAATAATACTTTTGATCATACTTTATATAATTGTTAGATACTTGACCTGCCCCTTACCTGTTTTCAACTCCAAACTTTCCTGAGTTCCAGATCACCTCGGTGCGCCTCTGTGGGAAGTGGACATTGGATGAAAAGGTAAAGGTTACGATTCCTCAATCCCTCAGGGAGGAAACACTGGGTTATAATAACTTTATAACACACAAAAGGAAAGGCAAACAACGCAATGATGCTGTGCGGTTTCTTTAGTTGGTAGATTTGGTATTTGTTTTTACCAAGTAAGAGACTATCTCTGGACTAAAAACAGAGACCAAAATCTAAGATACATTCAATTCTAATAGAACTTGGTACACTACTATTTGTTTTACCAGTACCAATTGTGTATGTTTTTTCTGTGAACCTGTTTTAACGTGCTATTTAAGCCTGTTACGTATCCCCTGTATTGTATTGGATGTCAAGTTTTGTATTGTGGACCACAAATTTAATTATGTATTTTAATTCCTATAACTAACTATTAAAAATTATTTTTATCTTTTAATCACGACTGGTCCCTCTCCCACCTGATCTTAAGAGTTAATTTATACTCTAGCATCTGTATTCTAGCTTTGTCTCCCTAATCTACATTGACTATCTACCCGGATATAGACTAAATATACACTGTTAACTTGTTCAAGTCAGTGCCCTACCGGGTTTCCTCCCCTGATAACTAAATATTTTTACCAAGTACACCAGCAGTTTTTTAAAAGTTTTGTTACAAAAGGAGGAGCTCACAAGACACTTTTTACACTAGTAGCACATGTAAGCAGCTGCATTACTAAAACAGAGGAGTTCAAACAGAATAAAAAGAGTTCTTCTAAAAATATAAAACGTGCATTAAAAATATAAACTATAATCCTGAAAAATATGCGCAAAAGAGTATTTGTACAGTGCTATGTAAACTATATTTTAAAAACCGTACTTGAGAGACAGTTTAGCCATGATTGTTTCAAGAGTCTTCTTTGCTGTACTTGTGGCCAGCACCATGTCGCTCTTTAAATCTGGTGTGGCGGGATTACTTGTTCAGGCCCCTTAAAAAAAGAAGAAAAATAAAATGAGGGCCACAAGTCTAACACTTTCAGCACTGAACCTAAAAAAGAAAGAATAGGAATGGCAAAAAATGTGTCTTTCTGGAATTCTATACAATAATTGCTAGACTCAAAGGTTTGTTTGAGTCACTGATTTAGTCTGTTCTCAAACGCCTCAACTCAGCCTTTCATCCTTCTGAGGTCGATAAATGGGTACCAACACAGGTTGAGTGACAGTGGGTGTATATGTCTTCTATGTAAAGCGCTTAAGCGTAAGTGTTATATAATAACACATCATTATCATTTGGTCATGGACGTCTGCTTGCATTCATAGTAATTTGGTAATATGGGCCTATATACACTGATCTTAACGATACATATGGCAATCCTTTCAGGTATGAAATGTACATCACAGTGATATAGTGATATCGTAACCATATTTTTCCTAGTGTACAATGCTATGTGATGCCACTTCCTGTTTTGTCAACGGGTGAAAGGTTGTGTTCCACCGCTTCCCGCGATATCAGTTTGGGGTGGGGTCAAATGTCATCAGGGGTCAAGGGTCGTGTGATGTCACTTCCGCTACCCCTGGCATTTTGATGAAATGACGTCCCTGCTTCTTCTGCTTCTGGATGTTTATCTGGTAGCAGAGTTTGGGGTACCCCAAAGACCACATAAACTGGGTTCCATATGATAAGTGTAGCCAAGCAGCCTGCAGCAGCCTAGGAGGAGTCCCTGTTGTTTTGAATGGCTGGGCTGCATATGTCAGTTGTGGCACAGTGTTGATTGCAGCATCGGTGTCCCCAGGTGATCACTCAACCTGGGCTGCATCTGCCAGCAACGGCTGAGGGTCTCCATGTCGGCCGCTTGGTTGAGGGCAGGCCTTTTACAATTCACGCGTTGCTCCTCTCCCTCTCACAGGGAGTTCTGCGTGTGCCATCAGCAGCGTGCTCCCCCCCCACTCAGGGAGCACTGGTGAGTGGGGCCACGGTAGTGCGGGATGGCACCGGGAGAGGGCGGTGTCTGTTGGCACTCCTCTCCCTGTCAGAGAAGCGTCATACTGTGATCCCAGCACGCAGCAGTGAAATGAAAGGCAGACTCATCCAGGTGAGCAATGTTTGCTTTCTTCACAGGCGCTGAGTGGGTGACTGCCTTTCCCAACCTCCGACGTGAGGGCTGGGATCAACTGAAATAATAGTGCTCTGCTTACGCTGCAGCACACATTCTTGTTTTTTGTTTTGTTTTAAAGGATCCCCCGCATGGCTCCGCGCACCAGGGGCCCATTTTTTTTCCCATACAGGTGGTTACTTACACCTCCCAGACATTTCAATGGTAACAGTGGCTATACCCCTATACAAAAACTATGGATCTGGAGGGCAGATTGGGTCAGACAGGAGGGACCGGGTTAACGGGAGGGATGCTGTCTGCTTTCTTGCAAGCAAACTAATACATCGTCTTTGTTTTACCATCACCGAAAATAAGATGAGAGTTTGATTACTCTAAGAGCATGTGTGTTCTGTTTGAAAATAAATGTGGAAAACAAAGAAATGGGATGGTGGAAAGACATGTGGACATACTGTCAAATAGAAAATAAACCACCTCCAATAAAAGGCACCTGTGCCTTTCCCCCCAAAAGACAGTAACACCCTGTGCAACTGCTACAGGATAAACGTGTCTCCCCTGTCCGACTATTCAGTCTGAAACCTTGGCAGTAAGGTTGTGCATGCTAGCCAGCAGCATCTGTTGCCCCTATTCCTGAATTCAAACGGGGAGCGCTAAAGTGGGCATGTTTCAAACTGCAGCCCACTCTCTTTTGTATAAATAAAAAGTTAATGACTGCATAACAATGATCCTATCTTGCAAGTAACGTTTGCTTATTGGCAGCCAGTATATTAGTTCAACTCATTTACATTAACATCCCATTCTGTACATAACCTAAAATCATATCTAGAAACCTATTCCATTCTGAAAAGCAAATGCATATAAATCATTTGCTGAAAGATTATTTGCAGCAGCCGCATTAAGCCGGGAGCTCCCTCTCTGGCCTTTATCCGTTTTTGGATGACAGGAGATTGGAGAGACCTTCTCCAGAGATCTGAACAAACGAGCAAACGAGCAGCAAATAAGGCAGATCTTAGAAGCTTGCCAATGGCCAGTTACAACCATGTTCCCTGCTGCAGTGATAATCCACTTAAACAAGCAATCTTGCCAAAACAGCACATTCCAAGTGAGCTGCTGTTTTAAACAGAGCACCACCATTGCAATACAATGCACAGCAGTGCGCTTTATTGGCCCGACAATTTAAATAGGTACTTACAAAGTAAACACATTGGATGCATAAACTATTTTTCTCTCTAGGAGTGGTCTTTTCCGGTTTTAGCTTGTTTAAAAGGATGTAATGACTTAAACATAATGGTGCTCATTTTCGTCACATGAGCAATTTGACGGGGTGGAGCCATTAAGTTAACACACATTTTCATCATTTGCACTGCGAGGTGCAAATATAAAGGGCAAAACGCAGCATATAAGAATGGGTGCCGCCTTTGGTACTTGACATTTGCACTCGACAGTGCAACGTGAGCTTGCATGTCAAGCAACCTTTACTTTTGTTTGTGAGCCTTTGGATTCTCACAGTACATGGTTTTTATTATGCTCTAATTGGTGGAACCCCTGACTACACACTCTTGGGGGATCCCTCCCCATGAGATTCTCCTGCTGAGTACCATCCCCAGGGGGACTATCAGGTAGCAGCCTCACCTCCCAAGCATCATGGGATGGGGCTCCCCTCTGAGAGAAGTGACAACATCTTTGCAGGTGTTGCTATAGAGGAAGCATCTCAATAGCACTAAAGTGGCTAACGAGTTTTCCAAGTGATTGGGAGCTTTCTAACTTCTTGTGCTGTCCTACTGCATTCACTCTGACTTTGTTAGGGCATGTCGTAAATCGTAACCAATCTCTCCCTCTTATTTGGTTTCATAGGCTGGGATTATGTGTGACACTGCTGCAGTTATACTGCAGATCTACAACATAGCGTTCAAGGGATTCCTTGCAAGGTTTTACTGTTTGGGCTTGCATCGCTGCCGGTAGAAGAGGGAATTAGGTCTGCTGATCTAGATATGGCTCTGGAATTGGAGAACCTGTTTATGGAAGTTGCGCGCCTGGACATCATCTCAGTTCTGCTCTTCTCATTCGGGCAGTTTCTGTGCAACCCACCACCTGTTTGCAGAAATAGATGTACATGATTTCAATCCATGCCTTGTCTCATTCGGCATAATCCATTTTTACATTTAGATGGAGCACGTTTTTCTCGCTACCAGAGAGAGGCAATGAAGATATATAAAAGATGGGGCTCTGGTATCAGTCAGCTGGTTGGTCATGCTCAGCTAGGGCTCTCTGCTCCAAGCTTTTACACCAGTGGCCATTTCATTTTGTAAGGGCAATGGAGCTGTTGAAGCCAGTGAGAGGTTTGCTGAATGTTGATTTAATGGACATAAGTTATGTTTTCTTGCTGCCTAGTATATTAATGTATTCACATTCCTGCTGCTAGTGGAACATTCTACTTTGGGGGATATTCTGATTTGTTGAATGATGCTTTGAAGTGCACGTTTTGCTTCCATGCTGCTTGTACAGTGTGATGGTTGATAGATAGCACTGTACAATCTGTGAAAAATGATGCATGGCTAAACACTGACAAATATATTTTGTGATCACAGAAATGATGCAACATTGCCCTCCTTCCAGCTCAGTTCAGAACAGCTGATAAAGTTAAAGAGGAAGATTTGCAAAAGAAAGAATAAGCATGCAATTTCCTGGAAACTAAATAAAATATCTTTTGAGTGCATAAGATAAGTAATTTCTCAGAATCATGCGCTACAGTTGGGGCTCCAGTTGTAAAATATTGCCTAAAAGAGCCCCTTTAGAGTCGTCTGCCTAGTGCATAGATATGTTTCCACCTGTGTACTGCTTTTATATGTATTGTTATTTTTTTGCAAAGGTGCTATATGTTGTTATAAAGGGCGTACGTGTTGTTTTCATGTTATGTGGCACATTGATGTTCTTTCACTTATGTGCTGGTAGTGCAACTATATTGGAGAGAGATTTCAATTTTTGAATGATGCTTTTAAGTGCGTGTTTTGTTGCCATGCTGCTTGTACAGTCCAATAACACACACGCTTAATAGGTAGGCACAACTAATGCATGGCTAAACACTGACAAACATTTCTGTGACCAGAAAGAAAGATGCAACATAGTCCTCCCCATATCCCAGGTTACAACAACAGATACAGGTCAAGAGGCGAATGTGCAAAGTGTAAGCATACACCGCCTTGAAAAAGGAGCAAGACGACTTCTGCATGCATACGATCCTCCATTTTGTAGAAGCTATGGCTACGTGGATGTTGGCATCAGAGCCCTAGAATGTGCCTACAAGAGCTCCTTTAGTCTACTTTGTGTAGTGGATTGACATTTTCTCCACCTACATTCTCCATTTATGTGTATTTTAATTATTTTGTAATTTTACTGAAAGTTGCTTTAAAGGGTCTTAAATTCGTGTTCATCATGCCTGGTACGGTATGCAGTGATGTTATCGAATAGAAAACAAGGAATGCATTTTTAAACGAACCCAAAACATCCATAAAAAAAAGTAGGCATTTTTAAAAATTATATATATGGGTATGGGAATGGGAATAGTAGTGTTAGGGGTGGGTCAAAAGTATTTTTTTTTAAAAAGGGGGTGGGGTTTGGGTGGGGAATCCCCAGAAACATCAAAAAAAGAAAATCATTATGCTTTTTTTAGTTGTTTTTTGTTCGTTCAAAATTAATTCTTTGTTTTATCATTTGATAAAATCACATATAACCACCTGGTACTTTTATGTGTTTTCACTTTTGTGCTACTAGTGGAAATGTCTAGGGGGAGATTTTTTAAGTATTGATTTTAATAGACGGCAATGTGGAGTCTGGCACAAATAGTGTACAGCTAAAAACACTGACAAAATATTTATTTTGTGATGACAAAAAATATTGTAACATTGCCCCCCTTCCATCCCAGGCTAAAACAGCTGATCAAATTAAAGTTGGCTATGTGTAGTACGTAGAAGTAGCTTTGACAATACCTGACAAAGGAGCAAAATAGCTTTAGGCTGGGAGGATAGCTCAGGGGAAACACGTTTTTCTTGGAAGCAAGACAACGCATAGCAACACAGGGTCTAGCACTTAGAAACTGGTCTTTTAAGCACATTATAAAAGAATCATTATTATTGTTATGATCAGCCATTTTATAGACACCTGAAAATTGGGTGTAAATTGGGGCCCGAGGTGTAGAATGGTGCCTGTAAGAGCTCCTTTAATCTACATGACTTAGTGTATTGATATTTCCACCTATGTGCTGCAGCTATATATACGTTTATTCTTTTGTGAAGGTGCTGAATCTCGCCTACATTTACGGGCCGATTCATGGTATAAATGTGCGCCGAAAAGAGGAGCGCAAGCGTGAAAATCACAGCGCAAGCGTGAAAATCGCAGCACACGCGTGCCAAAACTGTGCATATCGATTCATCGAATTCAGTGCACATGTAAATCCTGGGATGTGCGCTATAATCGTGGGTGGCGCATGCGGGTGCACACGTGTATTGAACAGCGTGCGCTACGTGCACAGGGAAAGCGCACATAGCGCAGGGCACACAACAAAAGTGGGCAGAGCACGGGGCGTAACACGCGGAATGGGGAACAACACGTGAAAATGTGGGCGTTATGGGGGAAGTACAGGAGGTAAATGCTCGCAACACCCCCACGCACACCAACAACATGTATTCATGGAATCGAACAGGGGAAAGGCGTGCGCCAACAAATATGCGCTAATCCGGAAACACATACGCCAGCAGGAAGCAGGCGTAAGCGGCCCCGCGCAGCATAAAAGTGCGCGCAAACAACAAACAAGCTCAGATGCTACCATGAATATACCGTTCCACGCAGCAGTGGTCGTGGGACACCGTAGGAGGAGGATAGCCAGGCCCCGCATTTTTTTACCCAGGACCAGCCTTTTTGGGATGCCTGATGTCCAGGTGTATGGGAGGTACAGGTTTCCACCACACAGAATCCTCGACCTGGTGAGTGAGTGGGAGGATGACCTCACATCACCCACCCTGTGTTCGCAAGCACTGAGCCCCTTGGAAAAGGTGCTCAATGTACTGCACTTCTTGGCTGCTGGTTCATTTCAGCGGACAAGTGCCATAGTGGGGTGTGTGTCACGGGCCACACAGTCACGCTGCCTACACTAGGTGTTGGCCATCATGACTGCACGCCCCTCTGTCCGCAGGCACATATACATGCCCAGAACACCTGCAGAAAGGCAGGCTGTGGTCCAGGACTTTTACGGGGTGGCACACTTCCCCAAAGTGCTAGGTGCCATTGATTGCACCCATGTGGCTCTACGTCCTCCCAGGGCCACTGAGCACATATATCGAAACCGCAAGCACTGGCATTCAATCAATGTGCAGGTAGTATGTGATGCCAAGGGAATCATCACTTCAGTATATGCCACTATCCAGGGTCATTTTCAGAATGTCACCCCTAAATCGGGACCTGGAAGCTGGGCGGCATGGCGACACATGGCTGATTGGTGAGTATAAATGCCTCTGCACAAGAATGCATGTCAGATACTGAGTAATGTGAAAACCCCACTAATGATAGCCATCATCACCTCCCCAGGGGACAGTGCCTACCCTCTGAGCACCTACATGATGACGCCAATTCGGAACCCCACCACACCACCCGAGGTAAGATACAACACAGCCTATATTGCAACCCGGGGCAGAGTGGAGCGCACATTCAGAGTGCTCAAGTCACGCTTTCGCTCCATTGACCGCTCTGGTGGGCAGCTGCTATATGCCCCACCAGTAGTTCGCAGGATCATAGTGGCAGCATGTGTCCTGCACAACGTTGCAACCCGCCGGGGCGTGCCGGTGGACATGATGGTGCCCCCACATCCCCAACCACATGCACGGCCGCTGCGCATGGGAGGTGAAAGGGCACGTGGTGAGGCAGCCCGTAACCAGCTAGTGGCAAATTACTTCACCTAAAATCCCACCCCTGTGGAGTGCACACAGCCCTGGCACATACCAGCTGACAATCAATGATGATGACAAAAGGGACAGTCAACTGACACAACCATACCAGCCTGAGATTGGTCACCTGGAAGTGTTACAATGTGTGCATCCCTACCTACTTAAAGACACCCAATGCTGTGTCACAAAAAGCCACACATTCATGCAGCATGAACGACTACCCCCTTGCAAAACACCACATCAAAATAGTGGCATGTCACCCAACCCCTCCCCATCTCAGCTACCCAACACACCATGGCATGGCATGAAATGTGAAAGCAACCAAATGAATGCATAACACATGACACAAGTGTCACAAAGTGCACCGTCACAAATGGAAACAGGCCACAGACAATATGCTCCCAGTAATCAATCAAAAACATCACACATGAACAAATAGTTACCAGCAACACAAAACAGCAGCACCGGATGAAACAGTGGCAATATATGACAGTATAAAATTAAAGTAGTGCAAGTCTCACAACCTGACTAAGGCAGCACATCGACCCCTTCCAACTGCAGAGTGTTGCTGTCAGGCAAATGTGTCAGTGTACTGCATACAACATGAACTGCATCTGCAAAGGAGACGGCCTTGTGAAGACATGAAGAAGCTACATGTATATAAGGAGAAAAACATGGATGCACAAGCACATATCAATACACCATGCAGTGTAGAATCCAACAACAATCCCCACTAGGGATGTACACACAGTTTTGACTACAGACTGCCCACACAACTCATGGGAGCCCAATGTCACTGTGTAAGTTACTGTCACTTGGTCACACCCTTTGCAAGCCCATGGAAAGGGGAAGCAGGAGGGGTGTGTGTGTCAGGAACCCAAGCATCTAACCCAAAGACAGGACAAGCCTGCATGTGCCCTTCTGGAATACACAGTGGATGCCCACGGGAGCCACACAAAGCAACACACTGTAAAAAAAAATATAAAAAAGATATACAAATCAAAAATGGCCATGTGTGGACCGGGGGGGCACCCAGGAGGGACAAGGTTCAGGGTGCACCCCAACACCCACATGCGTGGATTTTGAGAAAAAAAAATACCTCCATGGGCTCATCGCCTGCACGCACGGCTACGCTACAGTTGGAGATCTACCGTCGCTGTCCTCACCCTCTGCTGCTACGTCAGGAGGTGGCCGTGATATGGGAGGCAGCCCACAGTAAAGCCCTGGTATGGTCCTCTATGGCAGCAAGCATGCAGGACTGGAAGGTTTGGTTCTGCAGGATGATGGTACAGAGATCCCCATGCAGCACCTCACGGGTAGCCCGCATTTCTGCCTGCATGGCCTTGTGTGATGCCCAGATCTCCGCACGGGCTGCCTGGAGCTCAGTTGAGAGTGAACGTGTGAGCTGCTCCAGCTGCTGTTCTGACCTAAAATTCCGGGAAACCTCGAGTTCACCCAGAGTATCTCTGTGTTCTAAACTCAGGGCTTCCCTGTGGGCCTGTGACTCTACAGATATGGCTTTGCGCAGAGTCTCCAGTCCAGCCCATCGGTCCCTGTTGGACGCCAACATGTCCTCCCTGTGTGAATGGCAAATGGAGTCTGTTGCTTGCTGCTGGAGCTCCATCTGCCTTTCAGGGGGGAGAATGGAAGTGGCCACCCTATCCATTGCATGAGCCATCATTTCACATGATGCTCCCTGTTGTGCTGCTATACTGTACATGGAGTTCTCCCACACAGTATTGCCTGGTGGCGCACGGCCACCGCGTTGGCGAGTACCACACCTGTTTGGGGCAAGGCGATCTGCACCTTGCTGTGCTGGCACTGCCTGAGGCTGCAGGACTGCATTCCTCCTTTGATAGGCTGGCCCAGGAACAGGAGCAAATATTGTGGAGTGTGACCCTGCATCCATAACCGCCAAAAGGCAGACTTACCAACACTGAAATCCCCATAGAGGGGTCTACGCCCGGTTCAGGTGGGTTGGACAGAACAGCATCCCTGCCAGAAGCACTCACCTGAGACGGCACATATGTCTCACTGTCCGATTCAGCACCTGATTCATAGAGGTCTGCGGAGGTGTACCCAGAGACACCCATGGACAGCATGGTCTGTAGTACAAATGGGTTTTCACCCACCACCACCCCACGTCCTCCAGTGGTGCCGGTTGTGGCTGTGATTCCTCCTGGGTCTGCACCATCTCCTCCTCCTCAACAGCATCAAGTGCCTCATCACATGCAAAAACATGAAAGATAACAAATAACAAATGGAACCAGGCATGAGCACCATAGCACACACACAGGCCTGATGAGGCAGTGATCCAGTACATAAATTACACATGTCCCACATGACTATACCCCTGGCATGCATGCACTGTCAATGAGTTGGAAGGGGAGGCAAAAAGCAGACACTGAGGACTCCAAGATGGAAAAGCAACACATGTGCTGCATGCTGGATAGCACTGGCATCACACATAAGCCTGTGGCAATACACATACATGACACATGCCAGCACACAGATGGCACGCAGCATAGCCATGGTACATTTGACAAGTACAGCCATATGGTAGGAAATAAGTACTGTCACCCATCCATGTGAGGTGGACATCATGAGATAAAACATGCAAAATAGTGTGACAAAACACACATGTGCCACACGCTGCAACAGATCCAGTGTTCACTGATACAGTGATGGCCGGCAGATGGATACATCAATTGTTGGTCACTTCAACATGACAGAAGACAACACTCATGTTCAACATTCAAACAGGGCCCAAAAATGATTGTGTGTAGGCCATTACTCAAGCAGCCTGAATGGTTAAATCATTCCCATAACAAGGTAATAAATGTGGGCCATTGTGGGGTGTAATCTATTACAGAAGTATGTTACATTTGTGGCAGTACGGCAAAAAATGCATCGTAAAAATGGCAAGGATTGAAACAATCATGCTGAATGAACAGGAAAACATTTTGAACAATGTTGTTGCAAGATGATAGTTGAAGGGCAACTGCAGTAATCTGGTGCAAATTGGCCACTGTGGTCAGAAGGGATACTGTCATACCCAAACCCAAGGCCGGGGAATGGTTTGGAGGGACCATACCAGTCATGACTACACAGCCTCACCTGGCACTCAATCAGAACACATCACCCAAGCAACATACACATGGATTGCACACGGTTGTAGGTCATATGGTCGAAAACAAAAGGATCGAATGCCTTTTGATCGACAGTAAAATGATCCAAAAAAAGGGTCCATTTTTTTAAATTTTTTTTTTTATGTGGGGCGTCCCCCCCAACCCCTCGTTTTCTTTATTGAAAACATTTTTCTACCAACCCAAACTAAAATATATATATAAATAAATAAATAAATAAATAAATACATTCGACCTTTTTTTTTCCGACCATTTGACTGTCGATCAAATGGTCATTCGATCCTTTGTTTTCGACCATTTGACTGGACAATGCTTCAAGATCCGGTAGGTCTCCCACGCCTCGGACCTGATCCTCTGTGATGAAGCATCCAGCGACAGACTCATGTTCAGTGAGTTGGTCCTCCTCTGGTGGAGACCCACCGCAAGTCACCAGAAGAGAGGCATGATTGGAAGCCAGCTTGTTCGTTGCTCTGCGTTTCAGGTCCTTCCACCGCTTATAGCAATCATCAGCTGTGCGCTTCACGAATCCAAGGGAACAAATGCACATCGTGATGGTCTGCCAGTGGGCCCTACGTTGAGCAGGCGTAGTCTTGCACCCTGCAGTCACCACCATTTTGCGGCTATGTGCCAACACATAGGCCCCAAATGCATCTAGTTCGACGTCATTGAAGCTAGGCTTCCTTGATGTGCCAGAGTGTGTAGCCGTGTCTGGGGTCCCAGCCTGTAGTGCAAGAGCACCCTTCTTCTTACGCCATTCTGGTTGGTAGGGGCAGAAGCGCAGGTGGACTGGGTACTGGAAGCTTGAAAAGGCACAATGACCAAAGGTCTCGCTGCAGGCATTGGGTGCAGGGTGATGTTGGCAGGACCAACCTCGGTGTGATGGACTTGGCCCGACACTGTCCCGGCTGGGAGACTCGGAGATGGGATGGATTGAGCTGCAGCTGCCCCTGCAGCCTCCTCACCCTGGCTACCTGGGGCAGCAGTTGACATTGCTGCCCCAGATCCACGTGGCCTGGTGACAGCACCTTTCACCGCCACACGTGGCTTAGACTTGGTGACACGGAAGTCAGCCTGGGAGTCATCCTGTTCCGGTTCAGTTGACAATATGGGCCAGTTTAACAAGGGCTGAGCTGGGATGGGGTCAGCTACATTTACATTTCCCCCAACCATTGGGGGGGCATAGGTGGCCCTGATTGGTCCTCCGCACACTGGCCTCTTGGGCCACCCTGCATATCCTGGCCACGTCCCCTACCGCGCCCACCTCACCCACCTCTTTGAGCTCGGCCACCTTTGCCTCCCTTACTGCTTGGACGCCTCCCAACCATGGCACTGATGTTGTTGTGTGTATGGGAGTTGCAGTAAACAATTGTCCTGGGCAATGGGGTGAAAGGGGTAGGGTACTAGATGGTATTCAGACCCTAGTGCTCTAGCAAGGCTGTCTGTGACCCCTGGGGGAAGATGACGGGTCACGCAATGCACAGGCGCCCCGAAAACAATATTAAACGTGCACGCAAACCCTGGTAGACCACGTGCATGGGAAAATGAACCCGCACTACGCTGTGGCACCCAGAAACACAAAAATAAGTGTACGCGTGATACACCCAGCCTACAATTACCTCTGAAGGGGTACGCGACACATGGGGGCAACCACAGTTGGAAAATACGTGGGTGACTCACCGTCTGGCTGGAAAAAGAACGTGAAAAAGATGCGCGTGTGTCCATTGGCAACACCCCCGCCAAAAGAAGAATTGAACGCTGTCTGAGTAAACAGGGAGTATGAACTGGAACCGTTGTGAAGTAATCTCGTGTGAACCGACAAGAAGTACAAGAATCACCCGCTCGCTCTCCACAAAAAGCACGTACCAGACAATGGCGTCATACGCGTGCCTTTTGAGCCAGCCCACACGTGCAACGTCACTTACGCGCGTACACGCTAAGGCCCTTTCCTCCAATTGCACACAGTGACTCCCGGACATGCAGTTATTGCACGTGTACAATCAACATGCACCCGTGTTGAGGGCACCGCCCTTGCGTGTGATGTCACAGATGCACATACGCTTTCCTCGAATTACACACTGACGTCCAGTTTTTTCACGTGCCAAATCACTCTGTATCAAGCTGGCCACGCGACAACACACGGAAGACCACGCTCCTACCCAAAAGGCCATTTTCCTGCCCCCAAAGCCCTGAGCACACTCCCACCTGCCATCTGCTGCTGCCTGCCGCCACGTGCCCTGCTATTTGGTGCCTGCACATCAGCCATCTGCAGGGGTCCAGTTGCTGTGTCCACCCCTGCTGGAACAGAAGACTCCCGACTGGGATACCATTGCTCCACAGCCCAGCCCCAGGACCCAGTTGCCCACCCACACATGCCTCGGTGGTCACCATGTCGGGGCAAACACCATCAGAGACCACTGGCAACCCACAGCCAGAGAGGCAGAGGGCTGCCACCTTTAGCGGTAAGGAAGTTGGTACCCTGGTGGAGCAAGTCCTGGGGCATCTTCACAACATCGCGCGCCAACAAGGAAGGACGGGAGAGGATCTGGGAGGACGCAGTGGTTGCCATCAACACGGAGGGGGTGGCAACCCGCGACATCAAGCATGTCCGGAAGCGCTGGGAAGACTTCAAGTCCAGGACCCTCAGCAAGGCCCGCCGCCTCTTGAAGGCAGAGGGGTGCCAGGTCAGCCTGAGCAACATCCAGATGAAGGTCCTGGAACGCATAAGCCCAGCGCTCCACGTCCAGATCCTTCAGAGGAAGACCCGTCCGGAGTTGAGCGGTAAGTGGCCATGCATTGCTGTGTGAAACAGGGCATGTTGCAGTTTGCTGGTAGTCAGCTACTTGCCTCTATGTGTAACATAGGCCATGTATGGATGTGTGTATGGTGCATGTGTTCCAATGCAACATGGTGAGCAGCATGCGGAATGCACACATGAATGCATGCCTGTCTCTGTTCTTAGACATGGATGGGGTGTGAGAGATGGGTGCTGCTCTCATGTACATGTATGGTGTACATGTCTGTGTGTCTGAGAAGCGTGTGTGTGACTTTGAAATGCCATGGAAGCATGACACATTTCCGTGACGATGTGTTGATTCACTTATGCAGTCTAGTCATCCTTGTATCCACTGTGTCTGTGGTGTACAAGCCCTGATGCATGACCCTCCGATGATGTGTGCGCATGGGATCAGTATGAGCCATGATGCATGTGAGTTTGAATACAACAATAGAGGCCCTTGTACATGGATGTTGATGTTGATTGCATGCGACGTGCCTGTTTCTGCATGTGTGTTGCCTGTATTGACCCATGTGTTGTGGAGTGACAGGATGGAAGTGACGTTTGTCAGTGCCACTCATGTGTTATTGCTTCCTGTCTAGAGGACTATTGTACTGTACCCTGATGCTTGTGTTCTATGTCTCCCTCTGTGCAGCGTCAAGTGAAGAAGAGGGTGGAGCCGGCGCTGTGGAGCAAAGCGGCGGGGATGCCTCCACCGGCCGGCGACGCAAGGCCCAGCCACCCTCCCAGGAATTGCCATCATCTGGGAGCGAGGGGACTGGTGCCGCGTCTGCCACTATGGCTGTAGCGGAAGGGCCGGGTGAGCCCCCACAGGGGCTTGCGATGTCGGAAGACGGTGCAGAGACATCCAGGTTGGTGGTCTCCACAGAGGAGGAGGAGGCCGCTACTGAGCCGCACATGGGGCTTGGTGTGGGTAGTACCACTGTGCAAGTGGTGCAGTCCAGGGCCAGGGGCAGGAGGCAGCACAGGTCACCACTGTCCCTGACCCTGTGACTGCACCACCATGCACCAGCAGGGATGCCCCGTCCCAGGCCCGTCCGCGGGTGGGGGGGAGGCCCACGTCTTCTGGCACTCCACTACCTGCGGATGAGGAGTCCCATGACCGTATGGGGTCCGTCCTGTTTGGTGTCGCATTGCGCACGCGTGTCATTCGTGATGACGTGCGTGCCTCCTGGGGGCACCACGCACGCCATCATGAAGAGCTGCGTGGCAACGTGGCACAGTTGGGAGGGGCCATGGTCGGAGGGTACCTACATGTGTCGAGCCCTCTGGTGGCCCTCTCCTCCTCTGTGGAGACTATGCGCCAGTCGTTCTCCCTGCCGTCTTCCGGCCCAGATTCCACCAGGGCCCCCTGTGGACCTTGCCCGACCAACACAGCATACTTGGTGGAGATCTCATCCCTGTCACAGTCGGGAGTCGGAGGTCCAGCAGGGGTGGACACCCACCAACTGGAGACCAGCAGATGGAGGACGTGCCGGCATCATCGGGCAGGGCACATGGACAGCAGCAGCAGGCTCAAGGTGGGAGCGATGATGGCTCGGGGCCTTCAACATCAGAGGGGCAGGCATCAGCCAGAGGGCAGGAGGACCCTGGAATGGGAGTGTCTTCCATGTGGTGGCGGTTGGGCCAGGGGATAGACGCGGTGCAGCAGCGGGCGGAAGAGGCGCGGCTCACCATGGTCAGGGCGGAGTTCTCCATGCGCAGGGCGTTGAGGCGGGCTGAGTGCCTCGAGGCAACTCGCAGGGAGTTGGAGGTGGACATGGCGTTATCCCTACGAGACCTCGGGGCCAAGGCAGGGGCCCGCCTCCAGCACATCGACATGGAGTTCGATGATGCCTTGGCCAGGATATCACAGAGTGAGCCGTAGGACTTGCCCGCCGCCATTGTATATAGTTAGTTAGTGATAGGTTTCCTTTCTGTTTTTATTTATTTTGAGGCGCTTGGACAATGCCCCACGTTTTTGTATATAGTTCTTAATTAGGTCGTTTTTTTTTATAGGTTTAATTTCATTGATTGGGCACATGGACCCTGGATTTGTACTTTATAAATAGTTCGACAGTGGATTTGGCTTCTTATTATTTTTTTCCCATGGATCAATGGTTTTTTATTGCTTTTGCACTTTGGATTTGTTTTGCCGGACTGACACTTTGGACACATGCTTTTGGATTTCTTTGGATTTTGCTATCATGCATTTGTGGTTTATATTTTGGACAAGCAGCTTTTTCATCATTATTTCCATTCTTGTGTGTTTCTTTTCATACCCTTGCTTTTGTGTTTAATACATTTTTATTTCCTACTTCAATGTGTGGTATTCTCTCTTTGGTTTAATGCATGTCACGATGTGTGTTTTTTCATTGACATACACCCATTGTTTGGGTGTGACGGAAATGTGTTGATGTTCATACTTGCCATTTGGGATGTATCATGTGATGGGGATTTCATTGTGGGGTGGATGTAATACCTGGTTATGTGTTTGGACTGGGGTGGCGTGCAGGGCCTGGGGAGGGGGGAGAGGGCACACCTGGGAGGACACACACTGCCAATTCGCGTTGGGGCACCCCAGGAACACACATACCCGCTCCCCAAGGCCTATCACGTGTGATTCTCCACGCGCACCCCTCGGAATACACGTACCCCGCTCGCACAAGGCCTATCGCATGTAACACGTTTGGCGCACCCCCAGAATACATGTACCCCGCTCGCACAAGGCCTATCGCATGTAACACGTTTGGCGCACCCCCAGAATACACGTACCCCGCTCGCACAAGGCCTATCGCGTGTAACATGTCCCGCAAACCCCCAGAATACACGCACCCCCCTCGCACTAGGCCTATCGCGTGTAACACATCCCGTGCACCCCCTAGAATACACGTACCATGCTCGGCCAAGGCCTATCACGTGTAGAACTTCCCGCGCACCCCCCAAATACACGTACCCCACTCGCACAAGGCCTATCGCGTATGAAACTACACGCGCACCCCCAGAATACACGCAGGCAGCCCATCCATCCTCCCCATACCCCGCAGGCAGCCCATCCACCCTGGGCTTGCTCTGCAGGAAGCCCTTCGCCCTTGGCATGCCCCGCAGGCAGCCCATCCACCCTCCCCATATCCCGCAGGCAGCCCATCCACCCTCCCCATATGCTCTGCAGGAAGCCCTTCACCCCTGGGCATGCCCCGCAGGCAGCCCATCCACCCTCCACATACCCCGCAGGCAGCCCATCCACCCTGGCCATGCTCCGCAGGAAGCCCTTCACCCCTGGGCAAGCCCCGCAGGCAGCCCATCCACCCTCCCCATACCCCGCAGCCAGCCCATCCACCCTGGGCATGCTCCGCAGGAAGCCCTTCACCCCTGGGCATGCCTCGCAGGAAGCCCATCCACCCTCCCCATACCCCGCAGGCAGCCCATCCACCCTCCTCATACCCCGCAGGAAGCCCTTCACCCCTGGGCATGCCCCGCAGGCAGCCCATCCACACTGGTCATGCCCCGCAGGCAGCCCACACCACAGGGGGGACTTTTCCCACGTTTTACCTGTGATTTCGCTGGTGCGAGCAGGGTACGTGTATTGTGGGGCGTGCGCGGGGAGTTTTGCACGCTATTGGCCTTCCGCGAGCGGGGTTCGTGTATTGTGGGGCGTGCGGGGGGAGTTTTACACGCTATTGGCCTAGTGCGAGCGGGGTACGTGTATTCTGGGGCATGCACGGGGAGTTTTACACGCGTTTTGCGTGGTTTGGGGGCTGTGTGCTGGTCCACTGCCCTTTGCACCATGTACTGGATTTGACCGCTGTTCATGGGGCACGGGGCGGGGTTGGGGGCGTAACTGGCACTGCTGCTGGGTCGCTGCGCCACTCTGCGCCACGGTTGGTTATGGATGTTGAAATCCATGAATACGCTGTCCTCTGAAATGGGTTTTGGCGCACGCGGCTGGCGCAGACTGCCGCACGCGCCCTCTGTGCGCCAGCCGCGTGCACCACTTGTGCAGCGAATTCTATGAATTACCCTGTTAGTTTTTATGTTGACTGGTAAATATATGTTTTTTCACTTTTATGGAACTGTTTACTTTGGGGAGATTTGTGTTCAATTGTGTTTGTTTTATGTTTCCATGCTGCATATACTGTCAAATATCATATGTGGCTAGTAGTTAGTGATGTGGGTTCTGGTACAAGTAATGCGTGGCTAAACAATGGCAAATATGTTATGTGACACAAAAATGATGGCACATTGTCTTGCATCTATCCCAGGCCAAAACAGGTAAGGTTAAAGAAGCTTTTAGCACCCTGCAAATGGATTCTGAGTACATATAATCAGCCATTTTATAAAAGCCTGAGCTACTGCTTAAATTGTGGTTAGAGTTGTAGAATATTGCCTGTAATAGCTCCTCTAGTCTACTCTGCCTGGTGTCTTGATATTTTATCCACCTTATTTATTTTCATGTATATGTATTCTTATTATTTTGTAACGGGAGTAGGCTTCTCTGTGATGCATGGGCAAACACTGACGAATATTTGGTCAAGGGGTGGTTCTGGAGTGCTTGGGTAAGCCTCCATTTTAATCTATGTACCATGGAATTGTGCAGCACTGTGGAGACAGGAACTAGACATTGATGTACAGTAGTGCACTATCACAGACTTTAAAGTTGCGGCTCTTCTCTCTCTTTTCTTTACTCCACTCTCAAACTCCACAAAACTTGAGTCTATACATAGAGGGCTCCTTGGCTACTTTCTTGTTACTCAGTGCACTCCTTCCCACGGAGGCCACATGGGCAATCTTTTGTCTCTCTAGGGTCTTGCATACCTTAGGGCTAGACAAACTTTGCTGCTAGAACCTTCAATCACATTTTAGGTTATTTGACCAGGTTGAACTTTGGATGGGCTTTTTAAGGGGTTTGATAACATTTTAATCGCAATGCTTTAAGTGGGACACATGGCTTGAGCTTGTTTACAGTCGTACGTTGGCAGCTTTGAGGGAGACAGCAAGTTGCCGCGTGATATAGGTTTAAAAAATGGAGGAATGGGAAATACACTGTAATGGAGTTACATTTGTTGAGTAGGAATATGTGTATGGAGAGGTAGTGAGTGACTGGGGAAGCAGAACATTCGAGTTAGGGTAGGTTTTGATTACATAGCACTCTGTAACACATGATTTGAAGTGGGCAGTGGGCAAACAACACAAGTGCAATCTAGTGTGAGTCTGGGGAGAATTATTTCCTGTGAGGGAGAATAGCTTAGAAGCGAGAGAGAGGCATGCACCTTCTTCATTATTTGTGCACTACTAGGAGTTTGGAGAAAACATGAATTGTGTAAATGACATTTATGCCACGAGAGAAAGAAAACCTGTGTCCAGCTTGTGCTTTACGCTAGGCACGAGTAGGGAACCTCTGAGAGCAGCTTGTGCAAGGCACGCATTCTCACAATTTTTGTGTAAGGAAGTAGCCGAGGTTCAGAGGTGGGTGATATACCATAGCCGGTGTCTGTCTTCTGAAGTGAGTCGATAAGGCATGTGCTATCAGTTGACAACTGGGAAGAGGAGCAGGAGGAACAGACAATCCCTGAAGGAAGTTTGTGTGAGAGTCACGCTTATATGAGTTTTGTGGGTAGAGTTAGCAGAGCTTCGGAGAGGTGGGTGATACACTAGTCTAATGTTCCTCTCCTTGAAGCGAGTGGATGAGTCACAGGCCATCAGCTGCCACGTGGGAGGAGGAATAGAAGGCAATACATGAGAGCAGCTTGTGTGAGAGTCATGCTTGCATAGTGTTTATGGGAGGAAGTAGCAGAGATTCAGAGATGTGGGTGGCACACCAGTTAACATCTGTCTCTTGAAATGAGTGCATGAGGTCTGTGCGATTGGGTGATATCTGAGAGGAGAAGTATGCAATCCCTGAGGGCAGTTTGTGTGAGACTCACGCTGGTGTGATATTTATGGTTGAAAGCAACAGAGATTTGGGGAGGGGGTAACGCACCATCAGCTTCCTTCTCTTGAAGTGAGCAGATGAGTTAAAGGCCGTTGGGTAAAACCTTGAAAGAAGAGCAGTCGGAGCAGGGAATCCATGATAGGAGCTTGAGTTAGAATGACACTCCCTTGAATTTGTTGAGGGAAGCAGTAAAGATTCACAGAGATGATGACACAAGATTCAGCCAGTGAACAGCACATTTGGGACAAAATGTCTGAACCCAAATGTACCAGGGCCAGTAGAAGACAGCTTACTAGTGCTCTTTTCACCTTTTCACTTGCCCTTGCAGTGCGCACTGGGAATGCCATAATTTCACGTGGACAAAGTATGGTATCATCCACCACAGATATTGAGCCTCATCACAAGTTGGGTGGTTTCCTGGCTGTAATTCTGCCCAACTGTAATTGCGTTAGCGCCAACTGGTCCGGCGCTATTAGTGCCGGATCACAGGTTGGGCGTTAACAGTAATTACCTTTCCCCCATTGGGTCCATAGGACACAATTGGCCTTTTTTGGTGCAAATACAGTGCGCTAATACAGCCGGCGGTAATTGCACCAAAAATAGGGCGATAAATGGGATTTTCACCTCCAGAAAAAAGCTGGAGGTAAAACAGCCCATTTAGTGCCCAACTAGTGATAGGGCCAGCCCTTAAATGTGGCAGAAATACCGTTACTAACGCATTTAAGCTGGAGATGGCTATATCTCATCTACTGTTACTGATAAGTCTGACAATAATGGTGATGATGATGACATGGATGATTATCAAGACAAAGATTATGATATATCAGAGTGTAGACAGGAAAGTGCATTGCTTCTGGAAAGGAGGACAATGACATCACTGATACAGAGGCTGTAATCGTAATCGAAGCTTGCCCTCCATGCATACCAAATATTTGGGAACCAAATATCTGTTGCGGAAGTGTTTGAGCGTGACAAAAACGATAACAAGTCACATGACAGCCAGTTCCAGATCAATGCTGACCTGGCTAAAGTGTTGGAAATGGAAAGTTTGTACTACTCTTTTGAAGAAAACCCTGGATTCCAGTGGCTTACGGGAAAATCTGATCACCTCTGGGAAGTTCCCGGCAACTGTTTTCTATCTTTCAAGGCAGTACCAGAATTGTACAATTAAGTTTTGGCTAGTGGTGCGGGTACTACAGCAGTCTTGGGTCTTAAAATCCACATCACCATGGTCATGTGGACCAGTGGTCAAATCATTCACAACATGGCCATTAATGCTTACTGGAGGGCCTTTCCTTCTTCTACCAGCCGAGAGGGTTCCCAGAGTAATGCGGGAAGGTAGCAGGTGCATGCCATTCAGCATCGGGCAATGTTTGGCCTGCAAGGGTTTTAGGGCAGATGCCACAGGGGAGTAGGCATTTGTTATGATATTTTATGTTGATTTGTACCATGCACCGCTACCCCCGGGGGCAGTCTCCAGCCTCTCAGGTGGCTCTGCAAGAGAGGGTATGGGGTTTTATGGGGGATAGGGGGAGAGGATAGATTCGGAAACTAGGAGGAATTGGCGTCTGTGATTGTTGTTTGGCATGTGGTAGTTTGTGAGAAGCCTTGTGCCTTGGTGTGTGATATTGTTTTGTGTTGGTGTTAGTGTGATTGGCTGGGTGATGATGGTTAGTCCTGTGCCTGGTTAGATAGTGCCAATAAGGCATCCAGGGTCACAGGAGGATGTAGCTGTAAGATAGTCTAGCATCTTGGTGTGTAGCTGCATTGTAGATGGTTTGTATGGTCTGTGTGAGTGGTACCCTCTAGGAGTGGACATACTAATGGTTCTCTGTTTATGTGGAGTATGGCTAGTATAAGGCTGGTGTGGTGTGTCAGTTATATAGGAGGTGCAGAAAGGCAAGATGGGTTAGTAACGTCATTTGGTTTGTTGGGGCCTCTGGCACAGCCCTTGTGAAATGGTGGAGAAAGAAGTTCCATGGCTAAGGCTTCATGATTGCATTTTGGATTTTCGCAGCAGACAATGGATCTAATGTCCTTTCTGCTTTCTTAATTGGTAAGAATGTGCACGTTTCTGCTTTGTGCATGTCCTTCACCTTATACAGTCAAATTATATCAGCAATTATCAGCCTGTGAAATAAGTGGTAAAAAAAAGATCAGCTTGAATTTCAGCCAGGCTTTCCATGTCAAAAATGCACTGTGCCAACTGCAGGTGCACAAGTTGCTACTGCACAATATATTGTCCTCTGTGATCACCCTTTGGAACTCTACTGGACAGTCCATATGAACAGTGCATTGCCATCACAGATTACTACACACATACACACCAGATCTCTAGATACAGAAGTTTGACAACCTTTCAAGAGGCCACCATGCAGGTTGGCATCCCTCAGCTTGGCTCTGCCTCTGGTGTACCTGTTTCAGCTGAATATGTCTAACTGGGTGGGGCTCCATGACTAGGCAGGTGATATATGTGCAACATGGCTGGGGTGGAACCTACATTAAACATTGCGATGAGACCCATGGGTAATTTGGTACAATGGGAATATTGAGTACCTTCTTACTGACACCCATTTCAATATACAAATATCTGCTTCTCATCTGAATGTTTGGGGGAGTACTTGCAGCAAATATCACAATGAGGAGACACTGTGCAAATGTGCAAGGATACTTTGCTGCAACACTTGCAACTTCATTTTAAGAAAGAAAGCAGGCATCAGGAAGAACATGAACCTGCCCAAATGTTGCCAACTAGACTGGGAACGCCAAGCCCAAGTCTGACAGCATTGATATATATTACATAACTGATGCCTGTTCACACATCGGTGAACAATGCAGATGCGACATAAGGAGAAAACTGACCTTTCTCAGTGACTTGGGCATCTTGAAATGGAATGGTTTATCAATAGGAACAGGCAGCAGACTATCAGCTGTGCAGATGCGTGATGCTAATCTACTGGACACTGTAATGAATTCTGTGGAGTCCCCACAGTAACCCTGCCTAAGGTCTTCTCCCAGGTGGTCAGGCAAAGGAAGATGCTTCCTGATCCTAACCCTCATGGTGGTACTAGCCGGCAGGATCACCTGGGAAGAGAGAGGCCCCTGCGGAACACAAGGACTCTGTTGGATGAGACGCAGTATTTGTCTTCCTCTAGGGAGGAATTATCCTTAATACCAAAGTATAAAATAGCTTGCTGTCAGAGAGATGTGTTAATTTCCCCATCTGACTATTTTAACATGGGTGAGAACAACCATAAACACTTATGGTATCCCTTGTAAAGTAATTAAGGAAAGAGATGAAAGTGACATTATTATTCCTTTTAGAAAAACTGATTTTCATATTGTAGACTCCAAGTCCCACAATCCCCAAAATACTGGGACGAAGAAGAGGGTTGCAGGTGCCCAAAACTGCAAAGTGCACTCTATTAGTGGTAATGACCCACTCCTGAGTGAGACTGAGTGTCATAAAGGCCCTCTCAGGTGCAGGCCATAGTGAAGAGGAGTAGTAGAAGGTGGAGTCATTGTAATATTGCCACGCGGCAGCAGAAGCAGAGCAGAGACGCTGGGATCATACTGGTATATCGAGTGGATGTTGGTTCCGAGAGGGTCTTTGCTGTTTCAGGCCATGAATGCACAGGTAGCGCAGCAGGAAGCATTCGAGTTGACAGCTTTTCTCCTGACCACCAAGTCGGAAGAGGTTGTGCAGCGGAGAGCACAGCATTTGAAAGCTTTATCCAATGTCAGTCGGTCTCGAGTTTCAGATGAGTACTGGTGAGTTCTGGGACCAAAGAGAGCTCCTCTAGTGACTGGCGCGAGTCGCAGGGAGTCAGGAAGCAGAGGATTCCAGACCATGAGGGAAAGCAGCAACAAAGGAACTGGAGGCAGCAAGCCGAACGGACGTAGACGCCAGAACCGGCGAGTTCACTAAAAGATTGTAACACTGGACCCCTCCGTAACCGCTCGCATGCCAAGACCGGGTGCCTAAAACCTAGCAATATTTCTAGCAGAGTTAAACTCAAATGAAAACATAATTTTGAATGCTGAACTGAAGTAAAGTAGACTAACCAATATATATAAGGTTAGCTGACTGTAGCTGACTGTAAAAAGAGCAAGTGGAATAATAAGAACATGATCACCAAACCAGAAGGGTGTGATTGTATGTATGTATGTTTGATTAGAGGCCAAAACTAGGAAAGGGCAATAAGACAAGAAACTAACTTAAGCAGCCGTTGCCAAAGACAAAAGACAACTTTAATAAGACAAGTGAAAGAGAACAACCATTGCCATAGCCAAAAGGGAACTATAACCAGGCAAGTGAAAAAACAAGCATTGCCAAAGTCAAGTGCACCAAAGTGTACCTTTTGTGCTGGGCACCAATCCCACACTTTTCCAGGTAGATGGAGGTGGCAATGAAATTGCAAAGCTGAGAAATAATGTGACTATTAACACTGCAAAAATTGACCAACTTGAAAATTCAATTAAAACCTTACAAGTCTCATGTCACCCTACATAACAAAAACATTATGACCCTACCCAAGGATCAGATATTGAACACATTTTCATCTCTGATGGCACTGATAGTCCTTCAGCCCTCACTAGCCTCATCAAACAGGAATCGAGAGGAATGGATGGCCGTGCAATCGCACAAGAGTTATCGATAGAAACTGGCAAAGATAGCTTCTCTAGACACTTATATCACGTAGAGGAAAGAAGTTACATACCAGAGAACTCAAGAGAAGGGCCTTGAGGAATCTCCAGTGCAATGAGGGCGGCAAAAGACAAGTCAAAGAAACGCAACTCTCACATTAAAGATCTATGTAACATATCAAATGAAGATGGCGTGTTGGACTTGAACCAACTCAACAAAGAAAGCAAAATGGTTCTTGAATTAAAGGAGGCATTACCCAAATCAGACAAAATTAATTATAAAAATAACAAAACCAAAAAACTGAACAAAAATAAAAAAGGAAAAATTGATTCTTCTAAAACAGTATCATCTGCTGAACTTGGTGCTTTGGGGCTAAAAACTATTGGTGAAGCTGCCATTGGTACGCTCTCTTCTGCTCTGGCAATAGGAACCACAGCCTCTGGTCTGACCAGGCATACAGATAGGCACCCGCGAGCAAACTCGTAATGTTGCAGCGAGGTAACAACAGCACCGGTAGCACTACCGGCGCCGTTGTTGCCTTACCGCAACACTTATAATGAGGCCCAAAGCCTTGGAGTTGCCTATTCACAGCATCGTAGACATCTCTGATACAGGCATGCAGATCTTACATCCTGTCCCACAGCCTGTAGTGAGTAGCCAGTCCTACATCAGGTCCTCAACCGACATAGTAAAGGGACCTATAGATCAATCTGTTCCTGCTAAGGACGTAGCAGAGGAGCCCCCATGCGCAGCTGTTATCCCAGTTGCTTAATTTACCTCTGATACCTGCAACATTATTGGCTGGTGGAGTGATGTCTCAATTAATGGTAGGCGCAGAATCAACCAACCTTTCATACTTCAATCTTTTAAAGAAATCTCTACACTAAGAATTCTCAACCTCAATGACATTGACTGGGTAACTCTTACGCACCTTAATCACACTCGTATGATATGCAAGTTCCACTCGACAATCATTACTAAAATGATATGGGGCCTCATTATAAGTATTGTGGAATGGGTTAACGGTTGTCGCTAATGGTGGGGGACCTGTTAAACCCATTCTGCAATATTACGAGGTACCCTCGCGGGACCCGATGTGGACGTCTGGTTTTACCAGACGTCCTTACCGGGTCCCGCGAGGGGACCAGGGAGCTAACAACGGGCCGGTCATAATCGGCCCGTTGTTAGCTCCCGCGCCCATTCCCATTGAGCTCTGTGGGGGCTCAAATGGGAATGGGGAAGGTCTGGGCCCGGGTTCCCTGAGGGAGGAATTACCGGGCCCTTCAAACTTGGGAATGGCCCGGTAATTCCCCATTCAGGGAACCCGAACCCGGTTTTGGAGGCAGTCATGACCTTATTAAGAGCATGGCTACCTCCAAAGTTGTAATGAGGCCCATGGAAACATAAGTTAGACTTCATCTAGCTTGGCTTGACTCTGCATGTATTCACCTCTAAAGAGGCTGCTGTTAATTTCTTCGAGATTCAGGATAAAGAAAACACAGTGGCGACTGAACTACCATTGGCAATGCAACTCAGAATCCTTCTAACAAAACTGTCCTGGCACAATTTGTATCCCTGTCATCAGTTATCAAACACTGGTCATGGCTTGCGCCTCTGGTACCCAGCCTCAAGTTAGCTACCAGCTCCATTACATCAATGTAGCAAATGTAACCTATCAGTGGACTCATGGAACTCGTGCAGATTTACTAACTTGAACTCATGGTTAAATTCTCCTTTTTTTAACTACCATGTATCGATTATCCTGTGTCAGGAAACCATGAAGCTGCAGAAATTACATACAAATGGCTTTACGGCCTATTCTGTTAATGCAGGAGGTGGTACGGTGGGAAGACCTTATGGGGGACTGTACATATTACTTAACAACTCCATGGATGCATCCTCAAAAGTGGTGATGGAACTAGATGATATCCTCGCCATAGATTTACTGTTGTCTGCGGGAACTAAGGTTTCATATTTGGTAATCTCCCTTTACTGGAATCTGGCCAGGAAATCGATCTATCAAATGTTCACACAATCAGACCTGATTTTCGAAAATGCTTTAATCCATAACCCTGACTATATGATACTAATAGGTGCTGGTTTCATTCAGTTGAAACTCAGGGAAACAATATGGTCTCTGCTGGTGACTCTATAGCAAACATCAGAGGGCACAGATGGGTGGAATTCTTAGCACAATGGGACATTTACTTCCTGGCCTTTGATCCACTAGCATTGCATTATACATGGCACAGTGGAGTTAAAACCTCATGCATCGATTTCTTCACTGCTTGTCTTAATTTGCTCTCTTCTTTCAAGCCGGTGATGACCATCGATCTTAGTTTGGCCGATCATATAATCATCTCTACTTCGATAGGCCGTGCTCGCTGCTTCAGACGGTTCCTAGCCTACCACTTCAGATGATTGTTCGGCCTAAACTATCGCTTTGATGGAACACTTATTTATGTTTTACGAAAAATGGGGGGGCCAAAAGAGTGAGTTAACATGGAAGTGCCCTTACTCTATGAACATGATACCACAAAATGTAGGGCAAATGCCAACTGTGATTCTGATTTGGTTAAAACCAAAGCACGTCTGGTCTCCAAAAACAGGCAAGCCGCCTGCTTTATGGATAAAACTACTGTGGTTGAGGGCAGAATTAGTTTTGAAGGGAGACAACAAACGACTGCTGTGGATTTAGCCACTCGCAGAAACAACAAGGCTGTGAGAGAGGACAGAAAGGGATAGAGTTGAATTTCTAAATATACCTTCCTCCTACCCAAATCTGTCCCTGTGTAGCGCTGGTGTATCGCCTACAAATAGGAGACAGAATAAGAAAATAAACTATTTACTTCTAGTTGTTGTTAAGAACATTCAGCCTTGTTGAAGTCATGCTCCTCATCCACTCTCTTCCACTATGTGTCTGTATTGGAAGAGACAAATAGCCAGGTTTACACTCGATAGTGTAGTGGTTGGGTGTGTACACATCCACTGGGTTATAAAATCTTTAATGACCCCGGGATTGTGTAACAACCACACACATTGAAGTTTAAAAAGAAGAAACACAAATACAAACACAAACTATAAAAAACTCACAAATTGTTTTTTTAAACAACATAAAGACGATCCTCACTTCAGTATGAGTTTCCCTAGATGTTATTCTTACTGCATATAATGGAGTGAGGTAAAAAACTGCTCATATATAGAAAATTGCATTCGTATCTATAGACTGTAGCAATTACTGTCTACCGGTTTCAGCGACAGCATGTGTGAGGTGGTCGCTTTCTTCAGGACAGTCTTATGGTTTTCAACTAGGAGGTAGGTCTAATTAGTACATACCAATAGTTGGATTTCAAGCAAATAAAGAAGGCGGGAGATTTACTTTACCAACTCCTTAGTGTGTCTTTTGGCTGGGACAGACGGGTGACCCTGTGTAACAAAAACAACAATATGCACACGTCACCGTTTGGTTAATAACTGCCAATCATGGCTTTCGAATGAACAGTTCTATTAGTACTATTCAAACTATAAATACACAACACAAATATATGATTGATTCTTGCCTTTTATCATAATTCACAATCTGGTGTTAGTCTATGTTCCATTTTTTTTTTCCACAGGAGATCCCCACTTTGCATATTTTCACCTGCTGGTGTTATTTTGTAGTCTATGCATGCCATTTGCAGTGTATTATTCAACAGAGCCCTGGTGTATACAATATCTAAAATATATATATATATATATATATACATCATATCGCGTTGGCGACCATTAGGGGTCACTAACCTGATTGTTACAGTTGACTTGACATGGTGTTTTCATCTGGGCTCATGTGGAAAAGATTCCTACGGTAAATTGTGTCCTCGTTGGTCAGAGGTGGAGTCCTGACCTGGCAAAAGTGAGTAGGGGTTAGTAAGCGCCCTATCTCTATGTCCTGGTCTTTTTAGTCTCAGAATTATAAAACAATTGTAAAGCAATGCGGGGAGCGAGATGATAGAACAGCCCGGAGCTGAAAAGTGTGTGACGCGAGTCACTTGTTCCCGGGCCGTAATCCCTCCGCATTTGTCTTTGTTTCCGGCACGTGGATACTAGGTCTTACCTGGTTGTTTCAGGTGCTATGTGCTATAGTTCGTCCATGTACGAAAGGACATCTGCAGCGTCCGTCTTCCCGGCCCGTTGTGCAGTCCGTCACAGGTCATGAGACTGTTACCGAACGCATTGCGTTATATTATTTGACCTTAGCGTGCGTTCGCAATCATCCACAGATCATGTGACGGCTGCCAGGGAAAATGTTGCATTTCATTGGTTATCACGAAAACGTGTTACCCGGAAGACAGGCACCTCTGTCAGTCAGACACTGGTGCCTGGCCACTTCGGTCTCGGCTCACCCTGTACATATTGTTGTGCCGGGGCCGTGGTGGATAATTGAGAACGAGTGTGTGCAATTGATCTCACTTGTACAGGCTGATATCGTTCCTTGCCCATGTGTTGTTATATATGTCATCTTGTAGCCCAAAGGTTAAATGGCTTCATTCTGGGTCTGCAGGTTGTCACTGTTTTGTAAACGTCATACCTGCAAGATGTTTTGTGGATAAACACCCACAATTGTACATATCGATATGGATTGAAATTGGGGGGCATGGTTTTATACGTGATTTATACATATAGGTGACTGAATTCATGTCATTTGCTGGCATATCTGGAGGACACTTCAAACACATTGTGTCTGTGCCCAGAGTTTTAGCTAATCATAGCTAAAGTTTTCCAGGGGATATTCTCATTCAACCCTAATTGGTCTGATTTCAGGCGGAAGACCCATTTTTGCTCTCTTTTTAGGAGCAAATTGGCCATGTCCCCACCTCTCCTCAGACAGGTCACTTTATTATTGTCCATGTGATTTCGTTGGCTTTATGTTTACTTAGTTTAAAGTGTTCCACCAATGGGGCATTTTCCCGTTCTGTTCTTATACACGACTGGTGCTCTTGTATGCGTTTTCTTATAGGTCTGGTGATCATGCCTATGTATTTTTTATTGAATGGGCAGTTAATCATGTAAATATCGTTCGAAGTATTGCAGTTGGTCAGCGACTGTTGCAGCCATGGGGTTGTTAGACCAAGGTCCAAGGTTTGAGATGGAGCAAACGTTGCATTGACCGCAAGGAGAGTGTCCAGATGCTGGTGTTGTCTCCCAAAGAGTGGTTTGGTTGGGAGCTGACTGGGATGGCATATAGGAGTGTATGAGATTGTCTCTCAAATGTTTCCTCTTTTTGGTGGCAAAACGTGGTAAAGGGAGGGTCACCGGGCCCATGTTTAGTAATGGCCAAAGTTTCACGATTTCTTTTTTGATTTGGTTCACCTTGTTGGAATAACTGAACACTGCCGTTATTGTTTTTTCACCTATTGGGCGTATTTTCTGCTGTGAAGTAATGGCTCTAGGGATGTTTCTGACTCTTTTTCTGGCCATTTTGATGGTCTTTTTGGGGTATCCCCGTTCTGATAGTTTGTTTGCCAGAGTCTGTGCTTGGATGTCGTATTCTTGTAACCTCGAGCAGTTGCGCCTATAGCGCAATAATTGGCCAAAGGGTGAATTCTCACATAGGCTCCTTGTGTAGTCCAATAGGGCATTGCGGTCTGTGGGTTTCCTAAAGACCGTCATGGTCAGTTGTCCCTCGTTTGTTCTAATTTCTACATCTAGGAAGTGTATCACTTCTTTCGAAATGCATTGTGTGAATTTCAAGAAAGGATTTCGAGAATTCAACCAGTTCAGGAATTCCAAAAAAGATGTTTGCGTCCCTGTGTAGATCGCCAAGATATCATCAATGTATCTCGTCCACAGGGATACCTGTGATCTATAGGGGTTGGTTGGTGTGTAGATGTTTATCTCTTCAAATTCCTCTACGTAGAGATCAGCGAGGGGTGGTGCAAATGTAGCCCCCATGGCGGTCCCTGAACATTGTTGGTAGAAGGTCTCTTTGCGTAGGAAGAAGTTTCGAGTTAGTGCTAGTTCGGCCATCTGCATAATTGTTTCTATTGGTACTGCCGGTGGGGTCTCCAATTCTCGTAGTACTTTTTCCACAATTTGTAATGTGGCTGTTTGTGGAATGTTGGTATATAATGCTTCGCTGTCTAGTGTCACCAAAAATTGAGTTGCTGGATCAAAAGTGACCTTGTGGAACATGTTCAGAACGCTCATTGTGTCTTTCAAGTAGGAGCGCATCTTTGGGATTTCCGGTCTTAGAAAGAAATCGACGAATTGTGATAAAGGTTCCAAGATGCATTCAATCCCTGCTACGATAGGTCTTCCCGGCGGGGGTGTTATGCCCTTGTGCACTTTTGGTAGCGCATAGAATACTGGTAATTTTGGGAATCTGGGAGTGAGAAATGCTGCCTCTTTGACGCTGAGGTATTCCTCACAAGCTGCTTCTTCCACAATGTTTGCAATGGCCAGTCGTAAGGTATGGGTGGGATCCCCCTTTAGGACTTTGTAATGGTTCCGGTTCTCCAGGAGTTTGGTTACCATTAGGTCGTAGTCACATGAGCTCATGATGACTATAGCCCCTCCTTTGTCGGCTTGTTTGATAATCACTGCCGAATTGTTTTTCAGACTTTGGAGTGCCTCTCGTTCAGGTTTGGACAAATTCTGGGAGCTATGTTTTTCTTCTTTTCCAGTTCTTCTAGTTTCTTAAAGATAGCTTTCTCAAATACAATTGATTCTCTAGATACAGTCGGTGGGTAAAAGGTCGATTTTCGATGTAACCCAGTGGTATCTTGTTCCCTTCTGGCATTTGAGTTTGACTCTAGTTGTCCAAAATGTTGTCGTAATCTGATGTTCCTCATTAGTCTGGCTACTTCAATTCTGGTCTGAAACGCATCATGTCGGGTTGTGGGTACAAAACTCCGTCCCTTTTGTAATACCCTGGTTTCTGCATCGGAGAGGGTATGTTCTGACAGGTTCATTACTAGTAATTGTGTTGTTGTTGTTGGTCCCTGCCTCTGCTCCTGGTAACTCGAGGCGATCGATCCCTGTATTTGCCCCCTGCCACATCCGCCTCCTCTTTGGCCGCGATATAAAAAAGAGGCCTTTTTGTTGCCTCTCTGATTGGTGTTTGCAAACTGGACTCGCCTTTCCCCTGATTGGTCACGGGATCTTGATCTGTTCCGTTCATGTTCCCCTGAGTGTCCTGGCCTGTTGTCTTCATCCCAGCTTCCACTCGAAAAGCTCAATTGAGCCGGTGTATTCCATTTTTTGGAGTTATTGCGTCGTGGTTGCCATCCCCGCTTATTTGTGCTGGTGGGTTGTTGTCCCGTTCCTATTTGGGATTCCTCATAGTAGCTAGCTAAGATGTATGGGTATGTCTTCTCATGTGTGAAGGATAATATATCTTTCTTCAGTTTATTGATTTTTTTAGTCAAATTCAGGTCTTTGAAATCTTTAATCAGGGAGTTCAAGTCATCTAGTTTTTTCTTGAAACTATCTAGAACTTCCGTTGTCTTTAGTTGGTCAATTTTCAATTCGATTTCACTCATCAACTTTATCGAGACGGTTTTGGCCGTGTTGATTATAAGTATAAGCCAATCCCTTGTGCACTTATTCGCGATAAAACTCCAGTCTTTTCGGAACTGTATCTGATCTAAGAAGATTCTGGGTTCTATTTGGATGATTAGTCCGTCCGGTGCGGCTTGCGCGCGTAAGTGTTCCATCATAATCAGTCCGTGAAGTTCTGTCCTGATTAGTTTTTTCTTTAGACCTTCAAGTTCGTTCCATACATCATTGTTTGTCATCACTGATGGTGCTGTTTTGTCTCCTAAGAGTGAGGGGGCTGCTAGAATAGTTTCCACTAGGTCTTCCGCAAAGGCCAAATAATTTGATTCCGTCATCATATTGATGCTTACATCTGCCATTTGGCTAGTATATTTATGATAATTAGAAGTGAATCAACCTCCAATGTTGTGTAAAAAACAAATGTTATTAATACACTCCGGCGATTTGTATTGGAAATGTAAATTCGAAATCCCATTCACTGTGGGAATTTTTAAGCCCACGGCTGTCGCTGTTAGAAGATAATTCACGAAAAATGGGGGGGCCGAAAGAGTGAGTTAAAAGGGAAGTGCCCTTACTCTATGAGTGGTATCATGTTCATAGAGTAAGGGCACTTTCTGGTGAGACTTGATAGCTTACAAATAATTTGTTTGGCTTTCAGCGATGATATCCTCCTGTTTGATAGAACCTCCTTTGGTCTACAGAATGAATTGGAGCTTTTCGCGCAATATGCACAAAACAACAATCGCTCCTCTAACGTCACCAAATCCAGGATCCTTGTCTTTCAAAAACTTGAAGAGAAAAATGCCCTCATATAATTGGACCATTGATGGATTATGGGTAGAACGTGTGCCATCGGTAAAATACTTGGGGTATGATCTTTGTGACATGTCATCTGCCCGATGTGGGAAAAGCCTCTCCACAATAAAGTCAAGTCATCAATCGCCAAAATGAAAGTCATCTATAGAATCATTGTAAATTATCTATGACCCTTCACATTGAGTTTTACACTCTAAAAGTAAAGGCAATCATTTTATATGGACTTGATACGTGCTTAGTAAATATCGATCGCATCCTTGACCAACTGCAAGGCAAAATATGGAAACAAACTCTTAGGCTAGCAAATTCCCTACCGAATCCGATGTTGCTCCATGAATTGGGACTGATATCAAAGTCGGACAGATATAAGTGGAGGTTACTTAACAACTTTGCCAAAATGCTTTTACCTCCAAGAAATAGCTACTATTAGCAGAGAAGAGAATGTACAATCAATAACGGTATATTATAACAATATGAATAAGCTGCTGAAAGAAATTGATTTAAGCTCTAATAATCTCTGTCTAAGACCCGCTTATGTGAAACAAAAAGCTGTTTGATTGTGACTGGTGTAGGACAACAGAAAGCATTGGGAAATATAGTTACTATAAGGAATTGGCAAGGTTTATAACTAAAATAATGCCACGCCAAGCATATCTCATGCGCTTTCCCTGTGAGAGAGCCCGGGATTTGTATATCCGATTCAAATTAAATCAGTATCACACTAATGAACAAACTAAATATTGGTCCCTACACCCACACGAAGGATCACATGGAAAGGAAACGCTGAATCACTTGGTTATTTACTGCGAGCACTTTGACACACATAGAAATGAACAGCTTGGCAAAAGCAACATTGGCCAAACTGAACCTTCAAGGGGATGGTTATGGGTCAGGTGCATGTGGGGCACAAGCACAACTCTTGTGTTATCTTTGACTCGAATACTGACGATTATTAACAACGAGCTTATGCAGAAGGCAAACGCATTGTAAATAACTTGTATCTGAGGATTTCAGTGAGTCTGTTGGGCCATCTAATCAGATAGGAGTTACTTGGCATGACACTGCTTACCATAGAAATACATGATGTAACACTTAGATTCTATGCAGTTGGTTGTATGCATGCATTGAGGCAGGAGTACTCTGACTACTGTAACTACTTGTACGTCTAAATGTTGCATTTAGTCTTATTCTTTATAAAAGATTTTACTATTCCACTAACTGCTATGATTAGTTGTACCCTTACCAATCTGTACAAATTCACACAAATTAATATGGTGTCCAAACTAGGAAAGAGATGCTGGGCACAGAGACATCATAAAACACTTTTAATTTTGCACCCTCATCTATCTGCCAAATACAAATGCATTGGGAAACTTGATTAAATTGTGTAATGATCATGCTAATAGATCTATATGCTGAGAGTTGTAGGAGTTCTGTGATCAGCAAAATGGTTTGTTCGCATGCTAAACTGACATCTGTGAGCATTGAACTTACCTTAAAAAGCCTTACTATTTTTACAAGTACTGCAAGCAATTGCACACTGCAAAATTTACACAAAACGAAATTAATGAAAAGAACCGGTATGTTAAATCCGGGTAAAAGTGACTGGAGTTGGATAAACACAAAAGTACTACTAATTATGTATCTTCTATTTTTTTTTTGGTTTTTAAAAATGTTATTGTATTGTTATACTAGGTAACGTGTTGATGGAAATTGTATGTGGAAAGAAAAAATGTCAATATGTAATGTCTTTCTGTATTTTAAGTGGCCAAAATGTCATAGGTTGTCAAAGTTTGTAAAAAAACTAAGTGCAACTAATAAAAATGTTTTAAAAAGTCAAGAAGGGGCATATAATGTTGTAAAGCCCATTGCCCAAACATAAAAAAGACTCAGAAGAGTAATTGGCTTAATCCCTCATGACCAAAGGCACAAAGGTGTAATAGAGAGAAAGAATCATTGTCAGCATTTGATCAAAGAAGAAGTGGGGAACATAGATGAATTTACAACAAGGCCCACTGAGCCCATTGCCTCCGGCAGCAGTTTGCCAGAGCAGTGGCATTTTATTGAAGTTTATTTTCATTTTACTGGTTGTAATTTTTTAAATATAAAGCCAATTTTGTTTCTCCGAGTTTGGCTGATCCATAACACTGTGAGTAATTTGTAACTGTTAGCAGTCTTTCCACTCTGACAGCTAAAGTTTTTGATGGCCAAACTTATACATATATGCGTGATATTTGCAAAATATTTATTTTTATGGTGTCTTCTGTTTAAAAAATAAAATAAAAGGAAGCGCATACAAATCCAGCGTGCTTTAGGTATTTAGTGATTTAGTCATTCAACTCTCATAGACACATATGACAGATATAAAGCTCTTTGGTCATTGTTTATCTTCCCAAAATACTCTTAAATATCCAACACAGCCAAAAACTCATTGGTTTTATTCGTGCCACTTCACGTTATCTTTGGAGTTCTTTCAAATCAATACACACATACACTGTGTTAAGAAATCCCTTTTATTTTCAAATATATGACATGCATTTTTTAAACCGTTGAAAAAATTAGGGGATTGCTTTCAGAACAGTAAAGGTTAAAAATGATGCATCATTTAACAAAAATAAATGCATGCCTATGCTTAAGTCAAGCACCGAGTTCCCAGAGGTGGCGCTTAAGTGATGCTCAGAAGCAAGCACTAAATTCCCTCCTCAGCCCCACATTTCAGAGGTTTATGTCCGCCCAAAAGGTGCAAGCATGAAACAGATCATAGAGAAATGTAAATGGCGAAGAGTAATTCTGAATGTGCAAGTGCATAAAGAAATCTGTCAAAGGATACCCAAAGCCATAGAGAGTTCATAACAAAAACAGTGTGCCAAAAGAACACAATGTTTCACAGCTGCAAAGGTGTCCATTCAGCCATCTTTACAGAAGCTGCTCAGTGCTAAACAGGCAAATGGCATCCCTGCTGGGATTATCATGTATGTTTGAGGACATTGTGCTGCACGCTCAGTACAATCAGGAGAACCACCTGCAAAGTATGTCGCACAATGCATAACTGTGATGCTTATAAGTAATCTTTACATTTATTATATTTTAAATACAACGTAGGACGTTTACTGTGAAACAGTACTTCAAACGAAAGCAGGACATCAATATATACCCACACATCTCAAAATGTTCCTATCTACTGTACAGTACAACCAACTCTTTGTAGTAAACGAAGATTTTAAATGACATTAAACGCATGCTGGCAAGACCCATAGCGTAAACCACACCCACAATGGTAATATTTTGCTGGAACACCCGATAAATTGCTCAATGTTACTTTTGGAGTGTTGGGTATTTTGAACAATTGCACAAACAGCAATGATGTAAACAGTATGAACCACTTTATTTGTTGTAAAAGGTGTCTGCATTGTGCAGCTACAAGGAATGCTGTTGCTTTCCACACGTGCATGTTCAGGGTCACCCTTATCCATTACATCTTCTCCAACTGCCTTTATTCTACTGCTGTGTTTATGCCCAGGCAGAGTTTACAAATTTCACTTGTCACTTGGTGATTTTGCCTTATTTTAATGGCGTTCCAGCCAGGGATTGGAGGAACTTTGGCTGCAGCAGGTAACTTGCCTTATTTCCATTTTGCCCCCCCCCCACCACCCTGCTAACACAAGAGCTGTAACCATGAGAAGGGGTTGAGTTATTTGTATTCAACATTTTTATAATATGTGGCTGTAACACTTTCATATATTTCATATGTAAACTTTACCATTTGACAAGACCGGACGTAGAAATTGTGTTATATTGCATTAATATAACAGACCAGTCTAGGTGCTTCTCATAGAGTGACAGCAGGCAATTTGTGAGAGAAACCAAATATTAGCATTGAAACCAAAATTACTCATTCCAGCTTTCTGTCATTTATGTCCAGTTAGCAGACAGCTTATTTTTTTTTTTTTATCACTTCCTCTAAACGATTTTTTCCGGACTTAACCGAAAGTAGACAATTAGCCGTAACAATTACCTCTAGTGCACTCAACTGTAGAAAACACTGCCTCCTTCAAATCTTTGGCCGCAGAGATCTGAAAACACTCTTTCAACTGACATAACATAGAATATGACAGGCTTGAACTAATACAGAGGAAGCAATAACTTTCTAATCCCTGCAACCTTAAAAAATGTCCTTATAATGTTATGGGGATAAAATGGGGGTGAAGTGGCATTGTTTGGACGACGCAGACAGGGTTTGTTGTAGGGGAACAATCTGGTGAAGGTTCAGAGTCTTGCAGAGGTCGAGTAAAGTTGAGTGGTGCATGCACTTATTTGGGCCTAGGGCAGCCGAAACCCTAAATACGGCACTGGGCAGGAAGGCTGCCCTTCTATAGAAGGCATTCAGAGGGATTTCTCTGTTCTGATGGACACTACACCAGAGCAGAGAACTTTGTGGTAATATGCATGGCAGGTGAGTGAATCAGGTGGAAGTCACTGAAGTGCTGTGGTGTGGTTACAAATCTAAAAGAGGAAGTAGTAGAACTACAATGATATTTTATGAGTTTTTGATAAATCATCCTGACATTACTGAAGCAAGTTGTGTGAGCTGGTGCATAATCATATGTAATTGCTGAAACAAATGTTTATGAATTGTTGCATACAAATTCTCACCACAAGAGAATACATTATTCAAAGTTCTTTATCACAAGTGGAAGAAGGAAATCCACTATTGAACTATTAGTTAAAGTCAAATTTGAAACAAACAGACTTGTGTTGGAACAGAACTGCATTGCTACTGTTGTTGTCCAATTTGAACTCAAGCACTTAATTGGAATTGTATTACAAGACAGGATTTCATTATCGTTTTGGAACTGTTGAACAAAATCCTGCTATAATCCAGGGAAGGGGAATTCACCCAGATTATAAGGAGAAACGAATAGCTGATTTTGAATCAACTGTTATAATTTGTCTTGTCCTATGTTAGCTTATTGGCAGTGGCTGCTGGTGAGTTTGAAAGCTGGTGGGGCGTACATTTCCAAAGGTGATTTTCGGATTGAGCGTGACCAGCACGTGAGACCACACCCCCCAAGGAAGGTGTGGGGGGGGGTTCTCCCCCATGAAGTCTTTGGAAATATGGCCTCCAAAATGTGCAATTTACTGTCCAAAGCCACCAAAACATGACATAAATAGGTTTTACATACTAATGGTGTACATTATTGTTACGTGTGCAAGTTTGATGGTGTATTTTACAGCAACTTGTAGAATAGCTGGTATGATGGTGTATGCATAAAGAAATTAATTATATAGTCAGTAATGATGGAAACCTATTTTTGTCATGCTGTTACTGGCATTCATATGCATTCATCCTCTTATTAAGGTGGGATTTTAGGCATTTTCTGAAAGGGGAGAAACTAAGCTAAAATATTATTTTTTAAGCACTTAATTAATGTATGATTTGTCCTACCTCTATTGGCTACTAGTTTTGACCAGTATTGCGGTTGCTGAATAAATATTATTTAAAATGCATAATTTGCCCCACATTCTATCAAAAAACCTCCACCTTGGGTAATATACAAACAGGGTCACAAAAGGAATGAATTGCCATTTGCAACTGTGGTGGACCACTTTTTCATTGGTGCCCGAGACAATTCTATGGCCACAATCTTCTCTCAGAGGCCCATACCCACCACCACCCAGCCGCACGCTGTACAGGGAGCTAATCGCAAACCCATATGCTGACTGTCAGAAACGATCTAAACCCCTGGATGGGGAGGGTGGGGCAGCACAGGGGTGACCAGCCTGAATGGCCACCAGCAAATCATTGAGGAATGCCTTCTACAAATGCAGCTTTCTGCTTATCTGTACTCAATAAATAGGCTGCTGTGTTGCTTCTTACATTCACATGTTTGTAAAGCAAGCCATATACAGAGCTGCAGACCTGTGCAAGCCCAGCCTCTATGTATGGCCCTTTTATAATGCGGTTGGGACAGACCACACAACAGCCAGGATAAGTTGAACAAATATGGTTTTATTTTAACAAGGCAGACCTTTCTTTTTCTTGGTAGCGTGAACTAGGAGTTAGCACAAGGAAAGTCTTATAACCTCAACTGCTCAGGAACGGTTGTACTCTTACTTTCAGCTGGGCTGTCTCCGTTTAACTCACTGCACAGTCTTATATTCTTTACAGGGTTTTTCAGTATCAGGGTAATTTGGGCTCTCTTCAGGGATTTCTTTCCATTTTCTCTCATTCCTAGCGTATATAAGACCTTTTTAATATCCACTTGACTATACGCAAAGGTCTCAAGTCTCAAGTCTCTTGTTCAAAGGGGTACTTCCCCAGCTTCAACCCTTCCTTCCTTGTCCCCACTGTGCCACTTATAAAGTTCTCCTAGGGACATACGCCGCTTCCAAAAGATACAGTTCAGTCCTTTATGGAGCTCACCTGTTTGACGGCTCCAGCGGTCTCTGACTCCCTCTTAACAGCTCTGCCTTGAGAGGTGGCCGCTACCGGCAGTGTCAGCTGTGCCGGATATTTCCAGCCGAGCCCCTTTCACTTCTAGCTCCGATACGGCAGCGGGCGTTGAGGCGACTCCTCCCTCCGGAAGGTGGGGGCCCCGTACGGACTCACTCAGCTGTTGAGCCAATCACATACTCGGCTGTCTGCTCTGCCACCGATGAGGTTTTTTTTCGGTTCGCTGAAGCTTTCAGCTGACTCATGGCCCTCGAACTACAAAACTTTAACTCAGGCCTATTTTGGCCAACCGGAACTTGCACGAGTCGCACAACAGGTGCTTCTCTCAACTATTTTCTTAATATATTTGTTTTCTCAATAGGCCCACTCGTACGCGATCTCTTCATTGAGACACTTCTCTGGCTCATTCTATTTTCAAAACATAGCGAACAAAAACATAAACAGAACCAGTATTAGAAGAGGGAACCTTACAGAGGAAGAAAAACATCATCTCCCCATTGGAGGAATCGCCTGTCCTTCATAAGAGAAGACACCCTCCTCTATTTACATCATCCATTAACCCCTCCTTGTTTTATGACTCATCTCAACAGGCTTTGACTGGCTCTGTACTTCCTTTTCTTCCTTCGCCTTATTACAGGCCCATAATATGTTTCTAACTCTCTTCTTCTCTGTCTTACTTGCAAACGGCCATCCATTCCCTGTAGGTGACATGTATGATTTATCAGCTGCTGCAAAATGTCTGCTTTAATCAATACGTTTATAATAATGGAGTTACCTCCGGCCACCTATGTCTGGGCAGAGTTTTCTCATAAAACAGTAGTTGTTTACATAGGAGCGAGTAATTTAACCCTACGAACACCAAGCATAATTCTATTGCTTGACTGCTTTCCATTTTGAACCACTTGGAAAAGGGTGCTTCATTTACTATTGTTCATCACTCACCTCGCTGGAATTCATGGGCACACGAGAGCACCCCGAAATACACAAGTAGTCCAAACGAACAGCAATCTTTCACATCTCAAATCGAGATGTGAAAGATTGCTGTTTGTTTGGGCCGCTTGCTCGAGTCTCGACATGTGTTCATTTGTCCAAGGAAAGAGGCAAAATTGGCAAAGAGCATGGACTAGGAACAAAGAAGCCCGCCAATGTGTTTCACATCATCTTGGAAGGGAAAGGCTGTGCGCTGTGGGAACCTTGAATACGAGGCCCTGCAGACTGTGGCATTCGTGCTCTGGCTCTTGGGACCCAGCGAGCCTCAGGTGAAGCAGGAGAGCCTCGCTTGCTGAGCTGTCTTATGTTTAAGGGTACACAAACAGGCTCAGAGGCACAGCAACGTCACATGCAGCCTGTTGTGTGTGTGGTAATCGGTAGCAGTCATACAAATGTGACCTTCTGCATTTTAATGTGGGAATTGGGAAAAAAGATGTATCTGAGGCGGGAGCCTCTTGCAAGCGCCATTCCCAGCATTGGCAGCAGCGCAGCACTTGGTAGGAGACCCGGCCCCAGGAGGCCTTTTCTGCACATTAAATGTGCAGAAAAGGAAAGCGATCCGGCGCCTATCATTGATGAAATTAGATGAGTTTGTTCAGTTAAGTAACTTAACTTACAGCCTTTAAATTAAGTTATTTAAATGAATAAAATCCTCTATTTTATCAACACTGTGCTGGTGCGCATGCACTGCAGCAACAGCCAGGCAGCAGGCCTTTCTGCTGGCCGATTGCTGCCAGAGTGCATCAGTGTAGGGGAGTGACTAGGGGCAGGTTCAAAGCTCCCTTGGTGCACGGCAGGTGTGTATATCCCCACAGTAAACACTTTATGCATGCACCTTTGTCATAGAGCAGACGTGCCTATATTTCACGATCTGCCAAACCTAAGAGAGTTGAAAAAAGTGCAGAATGCTCTGTAGCAGCAGCAAGCCTGATCTAAAGACTGGGGGTGTCTGTTGCGTGTTTACCCATGGGTTTTGTGGTGCGCCCGTGAGCCCCCTTCCGCTACAGACTGCACAGGCACACGTCTGTGTAGTTCGGGCTCCCCGGTCGCTCTGCGCGGCCGGGAAAGCCCCCTTTATTTATAGTGCACGCGGCGGAGTGCAACGTCACTCCGCCACGTGCGAGCAGCCCTTAAAGGGGCAGCATCACACTCCTCCTTTTTCATATCAAAACAAACAATGAACAAAGGATGCTTAACAGTTCTAACCCTTACATTCACTGCACACAAAAGCCCCGGAGCCCCTTTAATAGCATCCACCCGGGTCCCCGGGACATTCAGGGCTCCCACTCACAGTCTTACTCCAACACAAAGTCCGTGAGACGGGCAAGTTTCCCTCGCCCCCTCCTCTGGGGGTACCTCCTGCCACCATCTCTGCTCAGAGTTCCTTCTCCCACCGGCTCCTGAGCCGGGGAGCCGGCGAGGCATGGGGAACCACCCCCTTCATCTGGAACATCCACTGCCGGCCCACTGGGCGCCGGGTCAGTCTTTGGCTCAGTCCTTGGCTCTCCCAGACGCTTGAAAAAGCTCCCGCCTCTATGTCATCTCAAATCACCCGAATCTGGGCAGAGACACATCAGTTCATGGGTTGGGACATGAAACTGACACCCATACAACCATTACGGAATAATAGATTCCTCCCAGAAATAAGTAAGCTCCCCAAATGGTCTGCCTGGAACCAGAAAGGGATAGCAAGGATCAGAGATATAGTGCGAGAGATAATCCCGTTTGAAACACTACAATCTGACTTCTCCCTTCCACACACAGAAATGTACCATTACACCCAAATGAAACATGCACTGCAATCTTATCTACAGAACATGAGGGATATGCCTGAATACACCCCGATGGAACGCAACATAGTCGAGGAACAAATTAAGTACAAAATTACCTCAACCATGTACAACGCGATCACATCCTTGCTACACCGGAACTAACCAGCCTAAAAACCAAATGGGAGCGGGACATGGGAACATTTCAACCAAAGAACTGGACAGAGGCATTGATGTATCCCTGTGAGGTAACCATATCGTCCAGGCTCAGACTGGTCCAACTTAAGATCCTACACTGCACCTATTACCAGAGAGTAGCATTATTTCGGTGGGGTAGAGCTTCAGACCCACGATGCCTGCGTTGCAAATGTGAAGAAGGTACCTTCTTCCATATCTTATTGGAATGCGCCAACATACAACAGCTCTGGCAGAAATGTTGCGATTAATTGTCAAGAGTCATGGGTAAACCAGTACTGAGGGAACCAAAACATGTGTTACTAGGGGTCTCTGACGAAAGCGACCTGTCACGATACGAGAAGTTACTTTGGTCGACTGCCGCAGCAGTACTCAGAAGCAACATTGCACAGCTGTGGGGATCGGAGACAACACCCAGCTATGAACAATGGGCTACAGACATGGACATATGCGCTGCAATGGAGTACAGAGTATATGCAGCAAGGGGTACCCTGAGAAGGCGCACAAAATCTGGCAGAAATGGCAGGATGCCCGCTGATTGTTCTAAGGTGCATCAGAATCATTAGACCCCCAGAAGGGCGGGCAAACTCATACAGGTGTGTCAGACATGAGCAGACTGGCTTACAGGAACCCCCTTCTAGTGCTTGATGGTTCTAGGGGCCACAGCCCCCTGTCTTCTTTCTTTGTTAAGTATTAAATATAATGTTTATTCATGTATGAATATTCAATAAAATGTTTGATTAAAAAAAAAAGAAAAAGCTCGCATTGCGTGTTACTGCGGTGTTTCCGTCTGGAGGCAGTCACCATTGGTTCTTTTACCGCCACCACATCCAACGGTGCCGGCTCATAAGTCAGTGATAATTTTCCTTGGGGGTGCCGGTTCTTTACCAGTACCTCATCCCCGGGCACAAGCCTCTGCGGCCTCAGTCCTCTCCGAATGTTCTCGGTTGCCGTCCATTCACGGCGCTCCCGCTCCACTTCTTCATTGTTGATCACGGCAGGTTCCCGCTCACCGAGCTCTGGTAGTAAGTCTCGGGGGCACCGTTTGAACATTGCCTCTGCTGGAGCTACCCCTGTGGAGGTATGGGGAGTAGTGCAGTATCCTCTCAGGAATTTGTACAGTGCCCTTTCCCGGCACTTGCCTTCCCCTTGGGCAATGCGAAAGACCTTATTGAGCGTCTGCATCATTCTCTCAACCTCCCCATTGGCCCGGGGCCATAGCGGGGTTACCTTGCAGTGATGTACGCTGTACTCCTCCATCAGACCCGCAAAACTGTCCCCTTGGAATGGTGGGCCGTTGTCGGAGCATAGAACTGTGGGCAGTCCATGGGTGGCAAAGATCTTTTCAATAGCCACTGCCACCTTGTCGAAAGCCACTGACTCAATGAACTCCACCTCCGGGTAACGGGACCACTCGTCGACCACCACCAGGAAGAGGGTGCCCCTTGACGTGGAGCCGAAGTCAGCATGGACGACCTCCTACAGTTTGGTCCCTCTTGGCATGGTCTCAATTTCTCTGGGCAGGGGACACTGCTTGACACCACACACATGATGCCACCAACTCCTCCACCCTTCGTTCCAGGTCCAGAAACCAGACCTTCAGGCATAGACATGCTTTTGTTTTTGCCGCACCTTGGTGGCCTTGGTGTGCCCGCACGAATATTTGCTGTCTGACTCTGAGGTATTACAATGCGGTCCCCTGTTAGCAGGAGTCCATTGTCCGAGAATGTCAACTCTCCTCTCACGCTCCACAGCTGTTGCAAGTCCACAGCTGTTCCAGGGTGGACTTGGCCTCCTGCGTTCTGGCCTCCTGCGTTCTGGCTGCAAGCGAGTCAATTACCTTTCGCCACGAGTCCTGTTGGATGACCGACTTGAGTATTCTGAAGCAGTCATCCTCGCCACATTCTTGTTCAAGGACCTGTATGGGCACAGAGTTAGGTGTCCCGCACCCCACCAGTGCCCTCTCGCGGGTGTCTCAACAGATAGTCTGCTGCCTTGTTGCTTCCCGGGCGGTATACCAGAGACACACCATACCCTAACTGGCCCAGTATCCACCTTTCAATTTGGATTGGCGGTTTGGACGAAGACCCCGCTAGGATGGGCAGCAGAGGTTTGTGGTCCGTGACCACTGTCACCAGTCGTCCCAGAACACACAATCGAAAGTGGCAAGACGGCAATGGGCCTCTCGTTCGATCTGGGAGTATCTTTGATAGCGCTTTGCAGGCATACGCAATGGGGCGGACCTCCCGATTGGCACCTATTTGAGTTAGCACTGCTCATAGGCCAAACAAGCTGGCGTCCACTACAATTTCTGATTCCAGTGCAGGGTCGAAGAACCGCCATGATATCTTCAGCCGTGAGTGCACCCTTAATGTCCTCAAAAGCCGCCTACTCGAGAGGGCCCCACTGCCAGGCATGTCTTTTTTCATGAGGGCACTCAGGGGCTCTGATTTTGCTGCCAGGTTGTGGATGAAACGGCCACATAATGTGACCATTCCAAGGAAACGCCTCACTTCGGAGACGTTTTCAGGGGCCCTGGCCTCCATGATGTCCTTTACCTTGCGTGGATCGGGCGAGACTCCACCAGCCCTGAACACAAAACTGAAGAACTTAATGGTGGTACGGAGGAATTCACACTTCTCTCTGTGTAGTATCAGGCCCAGAGACTGTAGGCGTTCAAACGTCTTGGATAGTTTCACCAGGTGGTAAGACTCAGATTTGGCAAACACAAGGATGTCATCACTAATGTTTAAGATGCCCTCCAGATCTGCCAGCACTCCACAAATGATATTCTGAAATACCTCAGCTGTGGATGACACCCCGAAGCCCCCAGTGAGTGTTAAATGTTGTTATGTACCTTGACTCGTGGTGTAATACCACCTGATGGTACCCTGCCCGTAGGTCCAGCTTTGAAAAGAACCAGGCACCCTGTAGTTCAGTGATGATGTCATCAATAGTGGGCGTGAGGTATCGCTCCCTCTTAATGGCCTTGTTGGGCAAGCGCATGTCCACGCAAATGCGAACATTGTCTGATTGTTTCGGTTTTCGAGCCCTCGACCTCTCTATTATGTCCAACTTGACCAGGTTGTCAAGTTCTTTATCCACCAGACCCCTTAGGTGAAATGGGATCCGTCGATGCTTTAGGGCAATGGGCTGCACTGAGTCATCTATGTGTAGTTTAACCGGGTCCCCAGCCATCTGTCCAATTCCTTCAAACGGAACCGTGTGTTTCTCCAGGAGGGTTTGAATGTCATCCTCGTGCACGGAGTACGCAAACGTAACGATACCCAGGGCCTCTGCCGCTGCACAGCTCAGCAAGGCGTTGCTGCTGACTGGTGTCACATAGAATCTGGCCTTTATGGCTGACCCACCATGTTCAACATCTGCAACTAATGCACCGTCTAGCTGTATTGGGTCTGCTCCTCCAAAGGTGAAGATGCGAGCCTTCGGTTCGGTCATGGTGGGAGGGCATACCATGGCATCATAGTGTTCACGAGCCATAACGTTCACTGAAGCCCCCGTGTCTACCAGTACAGGGATTGAGGACTCATTCACCACCACTAGACATCGAGGCTGCCTCCTTGTTTTCACCTTCGATACGCCTATGCTGAATACGAAGAACATGTTTTCTTCTTCTTCCTCCTCTTCCTCATCGGGAGCCGGATTGTCCTCCGCCTGATCAAGCTGGGCAACGTTTGAGGAGCATTGCTGCCGGAAGAAACCAGCCCGCACCGGGCCTCTGCACACCACCACTGGAGCAGTGGCCCTGCACATCCTAGCATAGTGGTCGAGACCACCACATCTGCCACATGTCTTTCCGATCGCTGGACATTCTGCTGGGTGAGGAATGTCATATCCACACTTGGAGCACGAGTTGACAGGAGCCGACCCCCTCTCTCGCGGACTCATTCCCCCACATCTGGCTCCTCTGCCGCATCCGACTGCACAGATCTCTTCTGTCTTGCTAGGGCATACCCCTGCTTCCATTTGGGATGCTCGCAGGTCGGAAACCTCCTGGCACCTCCCTAGTTCCAGAATGCATGGCAGGGTAGTACCGGACTCCCTCAGGACTTGTCTTCTTAGTTTGCCAGTCGTGCATCCATGGATCAGCTGATTCCTGATCATTATGTCAGGATCCACCAATGCACATGGGACCGCCAGCCTTCTCAGCCTTCCATAGAACGTGTCAAGTGTCTCATCATCGTTTTGGCGTGCTGCCCCCATGAGGAATCTTTCATAGTCCGCGTTGGCAAGGGGTAAGAAATAATCATGGAGAGCATCCTTCGCCGCAGTTTAGGAGACATCACGTGGCTGAAGCGACAGGAATACCTCATGCACAGCTGGACCTGGACAGTACAGCAAGGTGGCTAGCTTGCTGTCATCATTAGTCTCCATTGTGGCAATGAAATACATCTCCAGTCTGTCCATCCACATCTTCCAACGTGGCCCCTGGCTCGAAGGTCCCCCTGATATATCAAACTCAGGCATTGGTGGTAACGCACCTGGGAGTCTTGCACCTGGTAGTTTTGGTGCCGCCATTGCGGGGGGCTGCGCTGGAGGTTGAACAGCTGCTCCAGGAGGTAAGACTGGAGGCTGGACAGCTGCCATAGGAGGCTGCACTGGAGGTTGAACAAGGGCTTGAGGCTGACCTTGATCTGGTTGCTGTTGGGGTGCTGCTGGTCCACCGCTGTCCATTACCTAGAGTGCAAAGGTATCTTTGTGTGAGACACCAAAGGCCGCAACTCTGGTTCTATCCTCTTGCAGGCAGGCAGAATGTAGGTCAGCAGGCTCCTTCTCCATGCAGGTAGGCAGATAACACTCCAGTCCTTCCACCAGCTTGAACCTGTGAATCGCCAGCGATGTTGCCAGGGTAGTTGTCACCAAGTGTCTTCCCCCTTTTGTGGGTGGGAGTCCCAGAAATTGAGCCAGGTGGGCCCAGAAACTGTCCGACTGGCTTAGCAGGCCTCTCCAGGATCCACCATTCACGTGTTCAATTTAGAACCCGGGCTCGTTGCACGCCGCCAGTGGCAGCAATGAAAAGGAGTTATCCTTCTCCTGGCATCAGGTCAGGTGAATGCTGTGCGGGTCCAGAGAGCCATTTTCTGATGTTTGGTTACATGTCAAGACTTCTATATTAGCTCCAGCTGAAGCTAAAGCCCTCTTTCATCAGAACAAAATAATTAAAACATTCTTCTGGAGGATGAAAATGCATACATTACAACAATGGCCTTTAAATGTGAGTGCCTGGCAGACGTTACGAGCCTTGGAAGGAGCGCCTGTGTGTGAAAGTGAAGCCCCGATACAGCAGGGCCCTGGCTGGCTAAGCAGGCCCAGCCAGGGCCAGGTGCCTACCTGGCCTTAGCCTGTCGACGGCATGGCCGGACCAACACGACAAGGACAGGGCTGCCTGTTCCACAGGCCCCCTTCCCCTGGTACACTACACTCGGAGCCGGTTACAGCACCGGTCCGAAGGTATTTCTTGCTGCTTCATGCCCTGCCCCTGCGCTCGCACAAGAGAGGTACCCGAGTCCGACTCAGGCAAGCTTAAAGCTATATTTATTTTCAAAAGCAGCCATTAACATGGCAACTTTACTTGGCTTATAACGGCAAGTAAAGTTGCCGTTTTAATACACGGCAACAGTAAATGACAGACACACACACACACTAGTTACCGGCGGAGGGCAAACTTCTTTGGCCTGCTAGTGTTCTCTGGGCAGCTCAGCTCATGTAGTCATCGTCATTGTCTTCTACAACTCCACCATACCAAGAGAAGTGTGAAGGTGGTGCACGCGCACCATGCGCCGTCACCCCACCCCCACAATGAAATGTCATTGGCTGGCAAACAGCCAGTGACATTGTATCCAGGCAGCAGGCAGAGATTCTCGATTCTTCGGTGCACTGTTTACGCACGTATTAGTAGTGTCGGGGCCACCTCTCAAGCACTCTTCCAGCATCCTACCTTAAAGGGTTTCCAAACTTTACGTAGAGTGCGTGGAGCTACGAGATCCACACACTTTACTATGGGAAAAAGAAGTGTAAACCGGGACACACCCCGCTGTTGCAGCCGGGCCCATGATGGTCACAGTATTCGCCACAGCGCCCCTGTGCTGCTGGCAAATGCAAAAGAGATTCAGAACTTCTTCTGAATCTGTACTGTCTGGAACACTCACACCTGGTGGGGGACTAGGTGGGGGGGCGGCGCCCTGCCGCCCTATGATAGCGGCCGCCACTGCTTATTGGGTTGTTGTATGTACAAGTGTGAGGGACAGAAACCTTTTGTTAGAGTGTTTCCTTTAGTTTATTTTAGGCAGGGTGAATCCTCGTCAATGTAGGGATATTGAGGTGTTTATAATTGAGTTAATAAAATCGCATCTTTTGAAATATCTTCACAAAGTTGTCCGCCTCACATTTCTGACCCCTCACAACACCTTACCCTTGGGTAGGGATAATGACCGAGTACAATATTGGTGCAGAAGGCAGTCTCTCTGGCCAGTGGCACTCGTGAGTGGTTGTTGAACCACTAAGCTAACCCCTGATATTTTTGGGTGGGTCTGGGGGCTGTGAAAAACTCTCGGGTTCTCTCAAAAGGCACAGAAAAGCCTTAGGGTGCTTGACTTCTCACACAGGGTACTGATATCCTTTAAAGTTCACAGGTTCTCTCAAAGAGTGCTGCCACCCTTTAACAATCTCAGGCTTCACCACAAATCGCTGCCACTCCTTGGGACCTGCTACTGGCTGTGGTTTCCAATGGCTCTGATTGGGCAGGCTGTGCAGGAATTCTATGTAGATTGGCCTGAAATGCCTAATGAAGCCATCCTGCACCATTGCACTGGGAGGAAATAGAACTCACAGTCTAACCTTCACTGGAGAACTTGGTTGTGGCAGCCCAATCGATCAATCATTCAATCAGCATTTATATAGCACATGAAAACCATCACCAATGGCATCAGGGCACTGAAAAATACTGTAGGAAAGACTGAGACAGATCAAGCAAAAAGATAGATCTTTAACTTTGCTTTAAAATGATTACAATCTTGGATTTTACACAAGTCTAATGGAAGAGAATTCCATAACGTCTGACATCCCACAGAAAAAGAGCGTCCAGCTGATTCACCTGGTACATTTCTACATGTCACAGGTGAATGTGGGTTCACATGGCCATCATTGCCCATGGGAGGGGTTCCTGCCCTCCCCTCAAGCCCCTTACTGTCCTACCACACTTTCCTACCACAGCCTCACACCCTCCAGAAGACCTCCCTCTTTCCCCCCCTTTATGGTGTTCCCTGGTGGCAGGTCGAAACACTCCCAAACTGGGGACCATACAGACTGAGGTAAGGATTCTCCTTTGCTTCCTGGTATGATTGCTGTCCTTGCCTTGAGCTCTTCTGAAATGACAGGCACAGGGCAAGGTTCCTCCTCCATCAACTCCTTGTCCAACGTATGTATCTTCTCTCTATCAGGTAGGTCCACCACCTGCTGCAGGCACCTGATCGGGCTGTTTCTCCCTCTGAGGCTCCTCCAGATTGACATCCCCTACCTGACACCCTCACCTTGTTGGGCTGAGGCCACTTCTTCTTCAGTGGTCTTGACCCAGTCCGTAGCTGTCACATCATACTGCTACTCTAGGGTGATTGGTGCTGCCCCCGCCTTTTCCCACATGAGAAACATGCCTATTTACCCTGCTCCAACTGCATGTCCAGTTTCTCCTCTACCTGCCCTGCTGCTGTAGGGTCATCACCAAGAGGCCTTGCCTGCCCTGATTACCTGAGAGCCTCCGTTTCCACTCTGATCAGGGCCTCCTCTGATGGCCCTGGCCTTGTGTAGTCTCCCACTCCTTCTTGTGAGGCCTTGTAATACCGCAGTGCCCCCCTCACTCTGAGTTCCACAAACGTTGCCCCTGAGCCAGCATTAACAAACCAACAGCTTGTGGTTCCCCATCCTCACCCTCCATCTGCAATGAGAAATGCAGCTCCTCCTCTTCTTCTTCTCCAGACACATTCTTCCCCACCTAGTCTCGCATGCATGCCATCTAAGGGGACTGGCAACATTTTACCAAAGATAACTATGGGAGCCCCAAAACACCCTAAGAACCAAAAACATTGAAATCACCCAGAGAGGGAAAAGCACTCTGAGAACAAGTCAACTCAATACACAACACTACACTAAATAAAACCAACCCTACCTACAGTACAGTAAATGGTCAGATGAGATGACAACATCAACAAACACACGTGGGAAAACTGGAAATGTTTCAACTGCTTTTTTGTGGATAGGATTGTGGACAAGAACCTTCTTTGGTATAACTATGGATTGGGGGGGGGGGACAAACGAGGAATTGAAAGGGATTTTTTTTCTTTATTAAAATGGAGAATCTAACAAAACATTAAACAAACACAGGGAAAAATGTGCAGAAAAGTGTGCAACAAAAATACTCCTGGGACCAAAAAACGACACAAAAGCAAACACCTAACTACTAAACATGCTCAAAACTCTACTGTAAACTCCTGGTAACTCTCCAAACACCTGCCAAGTTTGAGCCCACTCTTGGCGTTTTGGACACCATGCGGAACGGGTTACTAGTCTTTCCATCGAATTTTTTTCCATCGAGGGTTTGTTCCATCAAATCTTTTCCATTGAAAGATGTTTTATCGAATTGCCATACGTAAAGTGCAAGTGTTTATGCATCGAAACCCTTTAATCGAATAGGGGTTTGTTACATAAACACTTTTTTTGCATGGAAAGTCGATGAAACATGCATAACGTTATAACATTATAGGGAGTTGTCCAGTGCTGAAATCTATTCAATACAGTTGCAATGTATTTCAACACTGGACAGCTCCTTCTAACTTATGTAGTGTGCACTTTTATTTTATTTTTTAATGGGGGGTCCCCCAACAAAAAAATAAATGTCCCCAGTCCTAGAAAATAACATGAAAGTGCACACTACACAAGGACAGCTTCCTCTAACTTTATTGTATATTGGGCCGCCCCCATACCCAATTTTCAAAATGTAACACTTGTCCAGTGCTGACATCTATAATGTATTTCAGCACTGGACATCTCCCTCTAACTTGTGGTGTTTATTGGGGGTCCCCCCAAACCCCTCCCGAACACCAGGGGTCCCCCCAAAACCACCCCCAAACCCCATTTTCAGAAATTAACCCATTCCTCAACCCATTGAATTTCCAACCCAAACATCCATACATATATTTTAAAGGTATGTTTGAGTGGGAAATCCATCAGAATTCATTCAATGAATATGCTTTTCGATGGAAAAGCATTTCAATGAATGAATGTCGATGGATAATAATAATAATGATTTTATTGTGAATTAGTCCAAAATCTGAACTTTACACAAATAATACATCAATAACTTAATACATACAATCACAACTTCAAAATAGAATTATGAGGATAAGACAGAAATGAGAAGAATACATCAAGACATAAAAACATAAGAACATAAAAACATAGAGCATAAGAGTGTGGCACATATAATACAATCAAATAATAATAATAGTACTAGGAGAAGCTGAACCAACTACTCCTCCAACCGTCAAGATGGCAACAATTTCACGTAGTGACATTCCTAGTCTTGTCCCACTGCAGGTTCTGTGACATATGGCTGTTTCAATAGCAGACTTTTAACATTAGTCCATACCCTAAATAGTGCCAGCTGAGTCCCAATAGAATCTGAGTTTAAGCAGTAATCCCAAAAGAGCTCTCCAATGATAGAATCGTAGTTGCATACCAATCTACCCGGCAGACACATATACAGTGGGCCCAGTCGGGAGCATTGTGTTAAAACGTGCCTAGCGGTCTCCGGTGTATCCCCTAGCCCACAGATGCAGCAACACCTATCTTTAAGCAAAATACCCAGCTGCGGGCCAACAACAGTTAATACCTGTGGTTGATTAGTGTGTAACCTTAACATGAATTGTCGCACATCAGGGTCAGGACTGAGCATCAGATAGCGTTGGGTCTTCCTGTATCTGTGGATAACGTGTGTAACAGCCTCATACCCCTTCAGGGTAGACAAGTGGGTGTAATTCTGGGTCCAGTCCCATCTGTTCATTTTGTGCATGAAGGATTTTTTCAAGTGCACAAATCACACCGGTCTCTTCTTGTCATGGGACCAGTCTATATCCGCGAAAAGGGTCTCATTTAACTGTTTGTAACTGGGTCCAGGGGGGGGGCCTTTTCAGCTTCAAAATTATTGGCTGCCAATCTAAGCAATTTACAGGTTGGAGTAGTAAAAGCTTTTAAATAGAACACACCACGTGCCCTCAAAGCCATACCTTTGAGTGATGTTAAGCCCAACTCCAGCCTTAAAAATTGAATGGAGCAAACAGGGCCCATACCCAATACTGCTCGCCAATACTGACCCTCCAGAATATTAAGCCAGTTCAGGTCCTGCATTGCTAATGCCTCCAGGCCATACAGGATGGCCGGGACAAAACACTGCTGGTAAAGTTTTATAATCCCAGCGATGCTGTACCCTGCCGTCCCCTTAGCAAATGTACAGACCTGAAGTGTAAGGAGTTTGGCTCGTCTCTTTTTTTGGGCAATATTCAGACAATAGTTAGGGTGAGCATCGAATTCCAAAACCAGATATGGATAAGATTGATCAATACTAATCCTGCCCAGGCTTGTCTCAACCCAAGAGCGGGAAGGTCTATTTCTGGTGATCGCCACTATCTTTGTTTTTCCCAGATTGATAGTTAGGCCCAGTTGGGCTGCGGACTGGGCCAACTCCTCTAGCATGCTTTTGACACCTGATAGCGTTCTATCAAACAGTATTAGGTCGTCAGCATAAAGCATGCCAACAATGGGTGTCTCACCTAGCTTAGGAGGGCAATTTGCTTTGGTAGCCATCCTAGGTAGTAGGTCAGCTATATACAAGTTGTATAGCGTAGGTGCCCCCACGCATCCCTGTTTAACTCCTATGTTGACACAGATGGGATCAGTAGCCACTCCGTTATCAAGTCTGACTCTGGCACTATTATCACTATGTAAGGTCATTAATACATTTAATATCCAGCCAGGGCAGTGTAGCCCACTTAGCTTGGTCCACAGTGTCTCCTGGTTGACTTGGTCGAAGGCACTACTGAAATCGAGGAATACTATATACAGGGTGGCATCTCTGTTACTCAGTGTGATGTTAATTAATTGATCCAGGACCCTAATCTTATGTGTTGTCCCGGAACCAGGTCTAAAACCGGTCTGAGCATAGCTCAGATTTTATTCTCTAACTCTCTTAAAACAAGCGTCATGAATATCTTGCTAGTAACATCGAGCATGGAGAGAAGTCGGTAGTTACCAACATTACACCGATCTCCCTTCTTGTGCACCGGTATAAGTACCGACCTTCTCCATGTCGACGGAATCACAGGAGATCTACAGACACGTGAAAAGAGAGTCAGGAGCACCTGCGCCCAGTTATCTGGGTTCTTTTTTAACACTGCGTTCGCAAGCCCATTTGTGCCCGGCGCATTTAAGGGTTTAAGATCACAAATAGCCTGCTTTACGGTTTTGTGGCTTAGCGGGAGAGGCCAAGAATCCATTTATATCACAGTTGAGGGGGCAGGCACATTGACCTTAAAGAACTTGTTTTTAATATGTTCTACCCACTGCTCCCCACTAATGGGATTCAGAATTCTTAGCCTCTGCTCTCCACCTGCCTCTCCTAGGGTTTGCCATATCTTTCGTACATTTCTACTGCAAAGGGTCTGTACGAAGTTTTCCCATTTTACTCTTTGTTGGGACTTGTGATAGTGGCGTAGCCATGTATGATATCGACGCTTGATGTACTTGATCCGAGTCGCCCTCTCATACTGATTCAGCATACTACTCATCCTACACCCCACAGGGACAGACAAAAGATTCATTCTTTCGATATTGGTCTGGGTCCAGTGGATCCGGTTACCAGAATGGTTTGGGATCACATCACTACAAACGTTTTCAAGTCCCTGTCCCCCTCCCCCACTAAGGGTCAGATTAACTGGGGCATGGTCACTAAAGGAGTTAAAGGTGACCTGTAGATCAATGATGTTGCCCAATAAGCAATCTGACACCACCATATAATCCAAGACCGCCCTCTTAGATCCCACTGCCCATGTCATGTACGACCATTCAGGAATGTGCACTTCCATTCCCTTGGATAGTTCATTCAGACCTTGCCCTTGGGGTTAGATTTACCTTGTGGCATGCTACAGTAGTCGGCTACATTAGGAAAGTTTCCACAGCCCCCCAGATCCACACATCTCGCATTTAGATCTAAACAAAAAATTACTGTTACTTTCCTTGTCTGTATTCCAGTCCATTAATATGGTGTCTAATTGGTCACATATAGGCTCAGTGAGTAAAGTACCCGGTGGGTCATATACATCAATGATTAGCATCTCCTGTTGAGTTCCCCCTCTCTTAGGAGGTGTCACCACCACTGATAATTCATTACCACCAGGTATAGGCTCATTGATCAGTCTTGGGTTATAGGTAGACTTAATTCCCATCAACAGACCACCCTTAGGGCGCCCAAGCTCCCCCTTAGTAGCCAATGCCTGGAAAGTCACATAACCATCAAATTTCACCTCAAATGTAATCCAGGTTTCTTGTAATATGAAGATCTCATGCGAGAACAAGATCTCCTGCGCGCCGCCCTCGCATAACCAATGGCTGAAACCCCTAGTGTTCCAGGTCACTACTGACCAATTTCAATCCAAAGATGTTTTTGTGGCAATCATATTCTTTAACCATTCCCAACCTTGAATATCACTGTATTTCGTTAAGGTCTTGGGATCACTTTTAGGGCCAACTGGTTTGGACCCAGCACATTTACATTTAGTACATCCTTCCGGAATGTCCTCCCTGGTAGCCGGGGTATCCAAGACGTATCCCAGGTAGCCCAGCGAAGCAGCCTGTAACCTAATCAAAGCAATAGTCTCGGGCAAGCTGCAATGGACTTTGGTAGTCTTAGTACCCAATGTGCGGAATGGTTCCACAAAGTCAAAATCGCCGTATTAAGTATCCTAAGAGAGGGAACCTTGTTGAACAAGGATAAGAGCGAGGCACGATTTAACTGCCGCCCATTAGCGGCTACCTTTGGTGCAATAGTCAGGGATTTCTGAGGCAATAGGGGAGGAAGGGAAGGGAGGGGGAGGGGAATAGATAAAGAAACTGTCACCTCAGTTTCAGAATTGCAGGATTCAGAGGTAACAGCCACCAGTGATTGATGGTGCTCCTGAGGGGGAATACTGGGCCCTGCTGCATGCTTACAGGTTGCAGGAGCTCGATTAGCAACTTTGTCTTCCTCCAGGGGTAATGCTGGATTAATAGTAACCTCCTCTATTAACCAGCTTGTGAGTGTGCCCACGGTCTGTGCCGACCGCCTTTTGCGCCGCGCAGCATTTTTTCGCTGTTTTTTGGATATATTAGAGCTGCTTGGGTGCAACGTTGAGTTCAATGGGGGACAATTCACCTTCTGCTTGGCCCCTAGGGGAGGTAAGTCTATGACTGTTTGCAACTGTGTCTTTAAGGCTTTCTGCTTTACCAGCCTCACCTGTCGTTTCGTTAAACAATAGGTAACAGTCACAGGATCAGTCAAATCATTAATCAGGGCAGCAAGCGAAGGTGGCAGATCCAATTCATAGTTCACCCCTAGTGATTTCACAATGGCACAGTCGGGGTATTCCCCTATCACTGGGGGGGAGGTATTTGAGTAGCTTCCCCTCCCATAGGTCAATGGCTGGATTTTCTGAGGGCTGTTTGAGCGCTATTAAATGTTTATGTAAGTTTGCAATGGCCGCCCCCTGAAGTTTCAAATCCTCATGTATTGTGCCACAAAGTTTTACTAAAATTTTTTCAGCAAAATTTAAGATGCCATTATTATGGCTTGTGGAGGTCTCATGCGTACTGTAGTCATCTTCAGTGAGACAACTTGTTGGTAATACAGTGTTGTATAAAAGATTCGGGCTAGCAGACAACCTTGCGGCCGCCCTTGTGTTTGGCAGTGGAGTATCCCCAATTTCAAAAGCCAAAGGGGTATCTGCAGGAGGTACAGTTCCCAGCATTACATCACTCTTGGGGTCAGTTGATGCTTGTTACTCCTCTCCTAATAAGGGGTCTGGGCCAGTGAGCTGTGGACCCAATTGCTCTTTATTCGCTGCCCCTCCTTTCCCCTCATCCACAGTAGCGGAGGAATGTCCCTGGAGGGCATAGCATAGTTGTAGCAACGATTCGTTGTCAAGGTCCAAGGGTAAATGGCTATTTTCAGCCTCTGCTAATTGAGGAATGATGTCCTGAGCAGATTGTGCTAAAGCATGGGCTGGAGATTTAGCCGGAAAGAACACATCCAACTGGCCTTTTTTTGTATCAACTCCTCCTATGGCTTAGGCTCTTTTTTCCCTCCATTACCCGCCTTCACCGGCTCTTCACAAATGTCATTGGCATGTTTAGATGACCGCAGCCCATAGAGTTTCTTACTCCATGGTCCCACAGCTTTGCAACGGCTTGCCACCTCTCCTGGCATTGCGGGATTGGTAGCAGTTAGGCAAAGTGCTAATGCGGCGGGCTATGGCGGATTTGAGCGGCCAAAAGCAGGTGTGCAATTTTACCAAAAGTACCTGGTTCAGCTCACAGCGGAGCTCCGCAGGCTCCACAGGGGACACTGGACACTGGAGACACACCGTGTGCTCCGCATGAGAGGGTTTTTTTAAGTCCAACCCCTCTCCCGGAGTTGATGAAGGAAACAGTAAAAAGACTGCTCCGCTCACTCCACAAGGCTTGTAACGTCTCGAGACACTGGAGACACACTGCGCACATATTTCGATGGATAATGATTTGATGGAAAATATTTTTATGGAAAGACTATACCCGCGGAACGCTGCTGCAATGCTGTATTCGACACTAACAGAGAACAATTTGTCTTTTGAACCCAGACCATATATATCTTCTTGAACATTACTGACCGTATTATCGTTCAAAGAAAAAAGCCATGAAAGTCTTGCTCATTATTGGACATCTCAAATGGGAAAAGAATCACGTATACATTTGGATTTGAGCACTGTGTTTAACATATGGCTCATTGAATTAGATGGAGACACTGTATGAGAAATAATAGCTTTGTATGGACAGTCTTGCTTAGACTTGTAATATCGCATTGAAAAAGCTTGGAAGGGACAAAACTCATGGCCATGTAGTCGGTGTTACTGCATTTATTTATTACATTTGTTGTACGGCTAGACCCGGAGGTATCACGGCGTAGTTACAGACAGTGGGTAAGTACAATCTTTATTTTATAGCAGAAAACACAATAGGACAATGGTAATGTTAAGTAGTTACAGACAGTGGGTAAGTGCAAACTTTCTAATATGGCAGAAAACACAATAGAATAATGGTAATGTTACATAAAGTGTATATACAAGTAGAGGGTGGAGGTCTAGGCAGGACGGGCTGATGATCTTAGCTAGGTTTAGGTTTAATATTGGTTGAATAACCAAGTTTTCAATGATTTTTTGAATTGTGGGTAGGATGTTTCATTCTTGATATTGGTAGGTAAGGAATTCCAGTGTCTAGGAGCAAGAACGTTGATGCTGCTGCACCCCGCTGTCTCTCTTTTGTATTGTGGGATTTCGAGGTGTGAATTGTTGTTGGATCTAAGAAGTCTGGTCTGAGATTTCTTCATGATTATGTTGGTGAGATATTTGGGAGCTTTGTTGGCAATGCATTTATGTGCAATGCTTAGGGTTTTGAAAAGAATCCTGGCTTGGATGGGGAGCCAGTGATTGTCTCTCCTGATATTGGAGATGTGTTCAGATTTTTTTTTATAGCTAGGGCAGCTCTGAGGGCTTTATTCTGCATGAGTTGTAGTTTGGCTATATTGGTTTTGGAGGTGCTAAGGAAGAGGATGTTACAGTAGTCGAACTTGGAAAGTATAAGTACTCTTGCTAATGTAACGCAGTTATCAGGTGAGAGGAATTTACGACTTAGGGAGATGAGTTTGGACATGTAGGAAGTGGAAGAGGTTAGGGTATTTACTTGTTTTGACATAGTTAGCGTCTAAATAGACACAAATGTCTTAACTTGTTTAAGTACTGGGATTGTGGTGCCATCAATGATGAATGATTAATAAGCGGGCTGAAGAGAGTCAATTTTGGAGGATGAACCTAAGATGAGTAGCTCTGTTTTGTCATCATTGAGACAAAGGCTATTGTTGGCCATCCAATTTTAGATAAGAGAATAGATTTGGTTAATGAGCAGTGAGTCTTTCTCGTGATTGCCTGTTAGTGGGATGAGGATCTGGGTGTCATCTGCAAAGTTAGTGTAGATGACACCCATGGCATCCAGGGCTGCAAAGAGCAACTTGGTGTAGGCATTGTACAATGTGGGAGATAGGCAGGAACCTTGTGGGATGCCTACGGGAACTGTTATAGGGTCAGCTGATTCTATGCGATGGACACTCTTGATGTCCTTTCTGCTAAAAAGGATTTGATCCAGTCAGTGGCATTCTTAGATAGATTGAAGTTATTGGCTAGTGTGTCACAGAGTTTGTCGTGGTCGACCAAATCAAATGCTACTGAGAGATCCAGTAGTATATGTAGGCAAAGTTTGCCTGCTTCTCTGGTGGCATCCATTTGGATCTTCAGATCGAGAAGGGCTGTCTCCGTGCTATGGTTATGGCGGAATCCTGACTGTCAGTCCCCCAGTAGTTGGTGATGCTCTAGGTGGTTTTGTATTTGGGAATAAGCTATTTTGTCAATTATTTTCAGGAGAAACGGGACCTTTGTAATAGGTCAGTAGTTTGTGGGGATAGATGGATCCAGGGTCGTTTTTTATAGGAAGGGGGACACACATGCTTTTTTAATGCTGGTGGGGACTGTGTTGGTGTAGAAGGAAGCATTAACAAATTCAGTGTTGATGGGTGTTAGGGTGGTGGCTCAGAGTTTGACTAGGTGGGATGGGAAATGGTCTTTGCAGTTGGAGCCTTTGAGTTTCGCAATGGTGTCTAATACTTCTTTATGTGAGACTGGTGTGAAATGAAATGGAGTGCCTTGAGTGGTGTTAGATGGGTTTGCTAAGATGGTGGGTGGAGTTTTATCCACTAGGAGTGTTTTTTTGCTATCAGTTTTCTTTTGTAGTGGTAGAATTTTGGATGCTAGGGCATCTTGTATTGTGGTACACCAATCTTTGCTGGCATTAGTTGGTACTATAACTTGACATGGATTTTCTAACTCTCTAAGGATAGAGAACAGTTCTTTACTGTCAGAGGCAGCATTAGTGATGCAAAGGTTAAAAGCATTGGCTTTTTGGGTAATTATAGCTGATTTGTATTTTGTATTGGCTTCTACAAAGGCTTTAGCGGATTCTGGGGTATTATTTTTCCTGTGGAGGTGCTCAGCGATCTTTTTTATACGTCTCAGGGAGACTAGTTCTTCATTGAACCAGAAACAGGATAGTTTATCTGGCCTGCGAGTTTTGGTAGTGATGGGAGCAAGTAGGTCAATAGTATGGGTGAGGCTGTGTTGGTAGCGTTCTGCTAGGTAAGCAGGATTGTTGGTATCTGGTGTCGTATTTGCTAGTGCTGTGTTCAGAGCGTGGGAGAGGTTTTCTGCTGAGAGCTTATTGATATTTCTGGTTTCGAAGGTATCAGGTTTTTTGGGGATAGTGTTGTCTATGATGTTGTTGTTCAGTGTGAAATTGATAACGAGATGGTCTGACCACTCTACAGGGAGGATAGAGTCAATAGTGACTTGTGAGTTAAGTGTGAGGAACCAATCCAGAGTTCTTGCTTTGGAATGGGTGGGTTCATTTATCAGCTGTACGAAATTCATATCTAGCATAGCTGTGTGAAATGCTGATGCGTCAAGATCTAGGGGATCACTGAAGCCTAAGTTAAAGTCTCTGAGGATGATACATTTAGTGCTAGGCTTGATAATGGGAGTTAATAGTAGAGGGATGTCCAAGTTGGGGTGAGTGTTTTTATTAGGTGATCTATACACTAACAGGAAATTGGTGGTAGTTTTGGGGTTGGATGTAAATTTTACTAGTAGTAGTCATAGCCCTGTATTTGTTCCATTGGGCAGGCTCTGATTTGCAGGGTGGTTCTGGCTATTAAGGCGACTCTGCCTCCTTGAGTGTTGGTCCTGTCTGTCGTGAAGATGCTGAATCCTGGGGGGATAGCAAGGGCTAGGAGTAGTGCAGCAGGGTGCAGCCATGTTTTCGGTGACTACCAGGATATCAAGTTGTTGGTCCACGATGAGATTGTGGATTTCTATAGCATGAGCTCCGAGGGATCGCGCGTTGATAAGTGGATATGGGGGCAGGAGACGGGGTATTACCTGGGTTAGGGGTGTGAATAATGGTTTTGGAATTAGTTTGGTGGGTTTCTTGGAATGGTCTTTGTATTGGCAATTAGCGATGGTGTCTAGTTTGGTAGATGTGTTAGATTTGTTAAGATGTATTAGCAATTGCATGTTTATGGCATGTCAGAAGAATTTGAGCATAAATGCTTTCCCTTTACTAATCTACACATGTTTCCTTGCATATAAAAGCTTGTATTTCTAATAATTAAAAGAATGTATCACATAAAATCATAGCATGGGTTCTAATGCTATATACATAGAGCACCTGCATAGGGGAGTGTGCTATCTTTTACATTCTTATAATAGTGTTTGGTTGTGTGCTAACATCCCCTCAGTTTAGCAGCTCTTAACTAGGGACTGATGATTTACTTTATTGGTATGGCACAGTTCACATAGGTATGACAACCCCCCTTCATTTTACAAAAAAACAAATGCCTAACTACTAAACATGCTCAAAACTCCTGGTAACTCTCCAAACACCTTCCACGTTTGTGCCCACTCTTCATACAAGTTTCCTCTCATCCTAGTTGAATCCACAAAGAAATAGGGAATTAGCTGGTCCTTTTATAGAGCCTTTTTAGGGTATTCTGGTGCTCTGATTGACTGAAATAACGTCCTCAAAATTCCTTTATAGGCTTCTAGGGCTTCAATGTGCTCCATTTCGCTGAATTGACTCCACAAATGAGTAAGATTTGATCCAAGAACTGAGACTCCTGATTGGACAATCAAACATTTCAATAGCCCCAGAAACCTGCTGTAAGTTTGACGTGGGTTTCAACCGCACCAAAAAACTGGCCCTATATGATGATATGATATGATATTGCATTTAGAATGGGCTCATACACAAGTGTTTCAAGGCACGACGCGTCAAGGGAGGGGGAACAGAGGGAAGACAGAGAGAACAATCCCACCAGGCCAGGTGTCATTCAGATCGCGCAAGTGCGTGGGACGAATCACACCACAAAAGATTTCAGGGACTCATTGTCGTTTTTTTTTTTAAGATCATCCCGGCTTACTGCTGAAATCAACAGAGTCCCCTTACAGTCATTTGTCTTATCCATTTCCAGCAGCACTACTCACCTTGCTCCTCACATCATCCCTCCAGCTTTCCAGATCAGTAAAATTATTTTCGTCCTTTTCCCCCCTCTATTTTACCACCCTCAACACATTGACCAGACATACTATAGCTGCATTCTCTAGCCACTTTTGATATTCTTTAATAGTCATCTGGCAGGTGTCCCCTGCTTCGTTTGATATCTTCTGATTTCTTCCCTCTTTCTCTTATCCATCATCTTAAAGATGCAACTAAACTCTACCTACTGAAGCTTGGAAACTGACTCACTGCTCGACTTTCCGTAAATATTTTAATAGACCAGCACTCCAACACAGAGGCCACTAGAGAACACACCTGTTCTCTAGGTATTGGCTGCTCCACTTGACATCACGGCCATTGTAACATTATTGTACAGATCTGTGGTGGGTATTGCTCTACCCATTCACAGAACTGTGGAAAAAGTTATAGAGTTTGGAGACGTATAGAAATGTACCTTAGGGGAGACATTGTTATTATTTTTTGTAAAAAGCTTGAAGGGGCAACATATGTCAATCCACTGGCATGCTCAGGTTCTCCTGAGTTTAGCATCCTGTTAGAGTAAATGATTCCTGGTGCAATCTGATGGATCCTGACTTTCTCTTTGGTGGGGAGTGTGGCACTTCGAGAGACTCATGCCTCACCTTTTCAGAGATATATTGAGGGACACTTTTTATATTACCCTTGGATAACCTGGTATATGCAAACTACACACATACATGTATAGTTATGGTTACATTAAATTGTCTATGGAGTTTTTGAAAATAACATGTGACGCTTTGAACCCTTCCATGTAAAAATCAGGAACACTCAATAAAATACATTTTGGAGGCATTCACCCCAACATGGAACATTTTAGAATATTTTATGGGCAGCTTCATATTTAGAAAGTGTGCGCGAAAACAAAATTGAAAATCGAGCTGGCCAATTTTGAGATACTCAAGTTTTAAGATGTAGCTATGTCAGCATCTGCAGAATGTATGTTCATCATCTTTCGTAACTGTACACGTACGTGTAGAAGGTGTACATTTCATACATTTCATACATGTACACTACTACACATATGAAAACTCATATAAAAGTCAAGACTGACTTTGATGTCAGTTTTCATATGTATTTGAGATTTATATGACAAGTAAATTGCATTTGAATGAGTGAAATGTGAAACTCTTATACAAATCCTATACATGTAAACATTTACATCAAAGTCAACCCTAACTTCAAGGTGAGTTTTTTAATATGATATGATAGGTTATTTATAACCCGCTTAAAACCCAGAGGTTTCTAAGCATGGACCCAGGGATCCAACCTGTGGTGCTCCGTGACGTCTTGCTTCCAAGGCTAGCACGTTGCCCCTGAGCTATACTCCCGAGACAATGAGGCCGATTCATGGAATTAATGTGCGCTGAAAATTCCCGCGCAAGCGTGTGAAAGCGTGCGAATCACAGTGCAAGTGCAAAAATCGTAGCGAAACCCGTGCACAGCGATTCATAGAAGTCAGTGCGTGTGTAAATCCATGGATGTGCGCTAAAAACTTGTGTGGCGCACGCTGGCGCACAAGTCTTCAAACAGCGTGCGCTACACGCACAGCGAAAGCACACATAGCGAAGCGCACACAACAAAAGTAGGTGTAACACGGGGCGTAACACGCAGAATGGGGAACAACGCGTGAAAATGTGGGCGTCACGGGGAAGTACAGGAGGCAAATGCGCGGAACGCCCACACACGCGCCTACAACACGTATTCATGGAATTGAACAGGGCTAACGCGTGCGCCAAAAAAGATGCGCTAATCCGGAAACACGTACGCCAGCAGGAAGCAGGCGTATGTGGACCCGCGCAGCATAAAAGTGTGCACAAACAACAAACAAGCTCAGACGCCAAGATGAATATACCGTTCCTCGCAGCAGTGGTCGTGGGATACCGCAGGAGGAGGAGGAGGATAGTCAGGCCCAGAATTTTTACACCCAGAAACAGCCTTTTTGGGATGCCTGATGACCAGGTGTATGGGAGGTACAGGTTTCCACCTCACATAATACTCGACCTGGTGAGTGAGTGGGAGGATGACCTCACATCACCCACCCTGTGCTCCCAAGCACTGAGCCCGTTGGAAAAGGTGCTCAATGTACTGCACTTTTTGGCCACTGGTTCATTTCAGCGGACTACTGCCATAGTAGGGGGGTATCACAGGCCACGCAGTCACGCTGCCTGCACCAGGTGTTGGCCATCAGGACTGCACGCCCATCAGTCCACAGGCACATATACCTGCCCAGAACATCTGCAGAAAGGCAGGCTGTCGTCCAGGATTTTTACGGGGTGGCACACTTCTCCAAAGTGCTAGGTGCCATTGACTGCACCCATGTGGCTCTACGTCCTCCCAGGGAAACTGAGCACATCTACAGAAACCGCAAGCACTGGCATTCCATCATCGTGCAGGTAGTATGTGATGCCAAGGGAATCATCACCTCAGTATATGCTAACTATCCAGGGTCCACCCATGAAAGTTTCATTTACAGAATGTCAACCCTAAACCGGGACCTAGAAGCTGGGCAGCATGGCGATACATGGCTGCTTGGTGAGTATAAATGCACATGCACATGCATGCATGTCAGATACTGAGTAATGTCACAACCCCGCTAATGATACCCATCATCACCTCCCCAGGGGACAGTGCCTACCCACTGAGCACCCACATGATGTCGCCAATTCGGAACCCCCCCACATCACCCGAGGTAAGATACAACACAGCCCATATTGCAACCCGGGGCATAGTGGAGAGCACATTCGGAGTGCTCAAGTCACGCTTTCGTTCCCTTGACTGCTCTGGTGGGCAGCTTCTATACGCGCCCCCAGTAGTGTGCAGGATCTTAATGGCAGCATGTGTCCTGCACAACATTGCAACACACCAGGGCCTCCCCGTGGACATGGTGGTGCCCCCATATCCCCAACCACAAGCACCGCCGCTGCGCATGGGAGGGGAAAGGGCACGTGGTGAGGCTGCCCGTACGCAGCTGGTGGCTAATTACTTCACCTAAAATCACACCCCTGTGGAGTACACACAGCCCTGGCACATACCAGCTGACAATCAATGATGATGACATAAGCGACAGTCAACTGTCACAACCATACCAGCCTGAGATTGGTCACCTGGAATTGTTACATTGTGTGCATCCCTACCTGCCGAAAGACAACCAATGCTGTGTCACAAAAAAAACACACATTTATGCTGCATGAATGACTACCCCCTTGCAAAATACAACATTAAAATAGCGCCATGTCACCCAACCCCTCCCCAGCTCCGCCACCCAACACACCATGGCATGTCATGCAATGTGAAAGCAAACAAAGCAATGCACAAGACCTGACACAAGTGTCACAAAGTGCACTGTCTCAAATGAAAACTGCCCACATACAATATGCTCCCAGTAATCAATAACAAACAGCACACATGAACTAATACCACCAACACAATACAGCAACACACCAGGAAACATTGCAAAAACATGACAGTACTAAGTCAAAGTAGTGGTAGTCTTACAACCTGAATAAGCCAGCACATCAACCCCTTCCAACTGTAGAGTGTTGCTGCCACGCAAATGTGTCAGTGTACTGCATACAACATGAACTCCATCTGCAAAGGAGATGGCCTTGTGAAGACATGAGGAAGGAACCTACAAATTAGGAGGAAGACATGGATGCACAAGCACATATCAATACACCATGCAGTGTACAATACAACAACACTACCCACTAGGGATGTACACACAGTATTGACTACAGACTGCCCACACAGCTCATGGGAGCCCAATGTCACTGTGAAAATCACTGTCACTTGGTCACACCCTTTGCAAGCCCATGGAAACGGGAAGCAGGAGGGGTGTGTGTGTCACGAAACCAAGCATCTAACCCAAACTCAGGTCAAGCCTGCATGTGCCCAGCCGTAATACAGTGGATGCCCACGGGAGCCACAGAAGGCAACACACTGTAAAAAAAAAATTAAAAAAATGAAAAATAAATGGCCATGTGGCGGCCAGAGGGGGGGGGCACCCAGGAGGTTCGAGGACAGGGTGCACACCAACACCCACCTGCGTGGATATTGCGGAAAAAAAAAACCTCCATGGGCTCATGGCCTGCACGGCTATGCCATTGTGGGAGAACTGCTGTCGCTCTCTTCACCCTCTGCTGCTGCATCAGGAGGTGGTGGCACTATGGGAGGCAGCCCACGCCAAGCCCTGGTAAGGTCCTCCATGGCAGCAAGCATGCCGGTCTGGAAGGTCTGATTCTGGAGGATTAAAGTGCGGAGATCCCCATGCAGCACGTGACGGGTTGCCTGCACTTCTGCACGCATGGCCTCGCAGGATGCCCGGATCTCCTCACGTGTTGCCTGCAACTCAGCTGAGAGCGAACGTGTGAGCTGCTCCAGCTGCTGTTCTGCCCTAACATTTCAGGAAGCTTCAAGTTCAAGCAGACTCTGCCTGAGGTTATGGAGTTCCACCCTCAGGGCTTCCCTGTGGCCCTGTGACTCTATTGATATGGATTCGCGCAGAGTCTCCAGTGCCGCCCGTCGGTCCCTGTTGGATGCCAACATGTCTTCCCTGTGTGATTGGCAAATGGAGTCTGTTGCCTGCTGTTGTTGCTCCATCTGCCTTTCAGGGGGGATAATGGAAGTGTCCACCCTCTCCATTGCCTGAGCCATCATTTCTACTGATGCTGCCAGTTGGGTTGCCATACCGTACATGGAGTTTTCCCATACAGTATTGCCTGGTGGCGCACGGCCTCCGCGTCGGCGGGCACCACACCTGTTTGGGGCAAGGCGATCGGCACCTTGCTGTGCTGGCACTGCCTGAGGCTGCAGGACTGCATTCCCCCTCTGATCTGCTGGCCCAGGAACAGGATCAGATGCTGTGGAGTGTGACCCTGCATCTGTAACCGCCAAAGGCGGACCTACCAACACTGACATCCCCATAGAGGTTTCTACCCCTGGTCCAGGTGGGTTGGACAGAACAGAATCCCTGCCAGAAGCACTGACCTGCGACAGCAAATAAGTCTCATCATCCGACTCAGCACCTGAATAGAGGTCAGGGGAGCTGCACCCAGAGGCACCCCTGGACAGTATGATCTGCAGTACCAAAGTGTTCTCACCCACCACCACACCACGTCACCCACTGGTGCCTAGTCCTGGCTGAGAATCCTCCTGGGTCTGCACCATCTCCTGAACCTCACCAGCATCAAGTGCGTCGTCACCTGCAAAAACATGAAACACAAGAAATGGAAACAGGCATGAGCACCATAGCACACACATAGGCCTGACAAGACAGAGATCATGTACATGGTTATCACATGTCCCACATGACCATAACCCTGGCATGCATGCACTGTCAATGATTCTGAAGGGGAGTCAAAAAGGCAGACAATGAGGACACCAAGATGGAAAAGCAACACATTCTCAGAATGTGGTGTAGCACTGGCATCACACATCAGCCTGTGAGTGGCATGTCCAATGCACATACATGACACATGCCAGCACACAGATGTCATGTAGCATAGCCATGGTAAATTAGACAACTACAGCGATATGTCAGTGAATGAGTACTGTCACACATCCATGTCACATGGACATGATGAGAAGATCAATGCAGAATAGTGTTGCAAAATATGCATGTGCCACACACTGCAACACATCCAGTGTACAATTAGACACTGATTGTAGGCAGATGTACACATCAATGGTTGGTCACCTCAACATGACAGGAAACAACTATCATGTTCCACATGCAAACAGGCCCTAAAAAAAAAATTCAGCAGGCCAATACTCCCTCGGCCTGAATGGTTTAAACATTCACATAACCAGGTAACTAAAGTGGCACAATGTGGGGTGTAAACAATGACAGAAGCATGTCACATATGTGGCATTAGGGATGAAAAAAGCATATGAAAAATGGGATAATCTAAACAATCAGCCTGAATGAACACAGAAAAAATCAGAATAATGTTGTTTCAAGGTGATAGTTCAAGTGCAACAGCAGTAATGTGGGGCTAATTGGCTACTGCGGGCAGAAGGGATACTGTCATACCCAAATCAAAGGCACATGAATGTATTGGAGGAAGCACATGGGTGACCCATAACACTCAGGAGTACACACCCTCACCTGGCACTCAATCAGAACCCGTCACCCAAACAACATACACATGGATTACACACACATGCATGGGCACTCACCGGAAAATGCCTCGTAATCGGGTAGCTCTCCCATGCCTTGGATCTGTTCCTCTGTGACGAAGGTCCCAGCAACAGACTCATGTTCAGTGACTTTGTTGTCCTCTGGTGGAGACCCACCGCCAGTCACCAGAGTAGCGGCATGATTTGAGGCCAGCTTGTTCTTTGCTCTGCGTTTCAGGTCATTCCACCGCTTGTAGCAATCTTCAGCTGTGCGCCTCACAAATCCAAGGGCACTTATGCGGTCCGCGATGGTCTGCCAGTGTGCCCTACGTTGACCAGGTGTGGTCTTGCACCCTGCAGTCACCACCATTTTGCGGCTATGTGCCCACACATAGGTCAGAGTGCATCAAGTTCGGGGTCATTAAAGCTAGGCTTCCTTGACGTGCCGGACTGTGTAGCCGTGTCTAGGGTCTCAGCCTGTAGTGCCAGAGCACCCTTCTTCCTCTTTTTCAAAGGTGGAGCAAAATGAACCCGCACTACGCTGTGGCACCCAGAAACACAAAAATAAGTGTACGCGTGTTACACGCAGCCTACAATGACCTCTGAAGGGGTACGCGACACACAGGGCAAGTACAGTTGGTAAATGCGTGCGCGACTCACCGTCTGCCTGGAAAAAGAACGTGAAAAAAACGCGCGTCTGCGCGTTGGCAACACCCCCACCAAAAGAAGATTTGTACGCTGTCTGAGGAGACATGACAAAAGAAGAAGTGAACGCTGTTTGAGGAAACAGGCCCAAAAAAAAAATGAACGCTGTCAGAGGTAACAGGGAGTACGAACTTGAAATGCTGTGAAGTAATCGCGTGTGAACCGACAAGAAGTACAGAATTCACCCACTCGCTCTCCACGATAAGCACGTACAAGGAAATGGGGTCCTACACGTACCTTTTAAAGCAGCCCACACATACAGCGTCACTTACGCATGTACGCGCTAAGGCCCTTTCCTCCGAGCTGACACTCGGACGTGCAGTTTTTGGACGTGTACGATGAACATGCACCCGTGTTGATGGAAACGCCAGCGTGCAAAACGTCACTTACGCGCGTAGGCCCTTTCCTCGGATTACACGCATTCACACACGGATGTGCAGTTTGTCACGCGCGCTGAACCACTATGCCCACGTCACGAGGGAAACGCCCACGCGAGTCACGTCACAGAAGTAATTACGCACTAAGGGCCTTTGGTCCAATGAAACCACGTACGTGTGCTGACACGCTTACGCGTGAAGGGCCTTTCCTCGAATTACACGCTGACGTGCAAGATTTTCACGTGCCAAATTACTCCATATCAAGCTGGCCACGCAACAACACATGGAAGACCACGCTCCTGCCCAGAAGGCCGAATTACTGCCCCCCAGAGCCCCGAGCACGCTCCCACCTGCCATCTGCTGCTGCCTGCCTGCCTGCTGCACACGCGCCCTGCTATTTGCTGCCTGCACATCATCCATCTGCAGGGGTGCAATTGTTGTGACCACCCCTGCTGGAACTGAAGACTCCCGACTGGGATACCACCGCTCCACAGCCCAGCCCCAGGACCCAGTTGCCCACTCACACCTGCCTCTGGAATTGCCATGTCGGGCACACCACCATCTGGCACCACTGGCAACCCCCAGCCAGAGAGGCAGAGGGCCACCAGCTTCAGTGCCAGGGAAGTTGGTGTCCTGATGGAGCAAGTCCTGGGGCAGTATGCCCTCTTCGGAGGTTCTCGCGCCGACAATGAAGGATGGACCAGGATCTGGATGGACATCGTGACTGCCATCAAAACGGAGGGGGTGGCAGTCCGTGACTTACAACATGTCAAGAAGCGCTGGGAGGACTTCAGGTCCAGGACCCTCAACAAGGCCCAGCGATTCTTGAAGGCAGCGGATGCCAAGGGGCGCCGGGGCCACCTGTCCGACCACCAAATAAGGGTCCTGGAACACATATCCCCAGTGCTCCACATCCAGGTCCTTGAGAGGCAGACCCGTCTGGAGTCGAGTGGTAAGTGTATATGCATACTGATTGGACGCTGTGCGTGTGGTGGTGTGCCAGTAGTGTGCAGGTTGCACATGTGTTTTCGTAGGGCATGTAGGGATGTGTATGAACAGGGGCGTGAGGCTGCCACATGTGAGTCCTCTCAGGTGTGAGACACATTGATGGTGTATGTGTTGGTAAGCATGCTGTGCTAATGCAGGTGTGGGACCACACATGTTTGAATTTATGTGTATGTACGTTGGCATGGTTGTGGTGTCACACATGGATGGTGGTTCCTGCTGCATGTATCTGCACTGTTTACATGTGCATGTGTGTGTATTTTACAAGTGTGCAACTGTGTTGCAACATGGAGGCACGTGACACTGATATGTAGAAGGCTGAATGCCAGATGTGACATGTATGGCAATCTCATCACTGCGACAGTTGGAGGAGATGTAGACATGCATGTAAGTGTGGTGGCGTGTGTGCATGTCTAGTGCACTCCCTGTGTTTCAAGTGATGTCAGGCTCACCTTCGGCTGTTCATGCTGTTGTATGTGTATGGATGGTGCTGCCTGGTGCAATATTGCTGTGGAAATGCTCATGTGTATGTGTTGAAATGACATGTGTGTGGTGGAGTGTGATGCCATGTCTGAAGTTTGACACTGCCACTCATGTGCAACTGTCATGTGTGTATCAGTCCATTGTACAGTGCCCTGATGTCTGTGTTTTATCTCTCCCTGTCTGAGCGTCAACTGATGAAGAGGGCGGAGAGGGTGCTGTGGAGCACAACGGCAGGGATCGCACCACCAGCCGGAGACGCAAGGCCCGGCTCCCCTCCCAGATTGTCATCTTGTCGGGGAGTGAGGAGTCTGGTACCGCATCCCAGGCCGCATCTGCCGAGGGTAGGTCCAAGAGGCGGAGGTCGGAGGTGGACTCCTCGGCAGCAGAAGGGGCAGCTGAGACCCAACAGGGTCCAACGGAGGAAGATGGCACAGAGTCATCCAGGTTGGTGGGGGGTTTGGTGGAGGAGGAGGCCGCGGAAGGGACACACACGGGGTCTGGAGGTGGGGATTCCACTGGTGCTAGTGGTGCAGTGCAGGGGCAGGGACAGGAGGCAGCACAGGCCACCGCGGAGGTGCCTGTGTGCAATCCTGGCCCTGATCCTGTCACTGCATCATCTGGCACCAGCAGGGATGCCTACGTCCAGACCCGTTTTCAGGGAGGGGATGAGCGCACAACAACTGGTCTTCCTCTCCCTGCGGACGTGGCTATCCGGGACCGTGTTGAGCCTGTCCTGGCTGGGATAGCGTTGCGTCAACGGGGCATGCGAGGTGACCTGCGGTCTTTTCGTGAAGAGACTGCACGTCATCTCGATGCCTCTTTGACCATGTTGACCTGCTGGGACGGGTCACCAGTGCTGGATTCCTCCGTGTGCTAGACCTTCTTGCCACCCCCTCCTCACCTGAACCCCCTACGCACCAGTCGTTCTCCATGCCACCTTCCCACCCATGTATCACCTGGGTACCCTGTGGAGCTACCTCTGACCCAGCGGCCAGGCTGGTGGAGGTCACATCTCTGCCCCAGTCGGGAGTCAGACGTCCAACAGGGGTGGCCACCACGACAACTGCACTCCAGCGAAGGAGGACGTGCAGGCAGCAAGAGCCAGGGCACAGGCACAGCAGCAGCAGCAACATGGTGGGAGCAATGATAGCTCAGGGCCTTCAACATCGGAGGGGCAGTCATCGGCCAGAGGGCAGGAGGACCCAGGATTTCAAGTGTCTTCTAAGTGGCAGCGGTTGGGCCAAGCCATAGATGCGGAGCGGCAGCGGGCGGAAGAGGCACAGCTCACAATGGTCAGGGCGGAGAACTCCATGCGGAGGGCACTGAGGCGGGCCGAGTGCCTCGAGGCAATTTGCAGGGAGTTGGAGGAGAACATGTCATCGTCCCTGCGAACCCTCGGGGCCATGGAAGAGGACCGTCTCCAGGACATTGAGCGGGAGTTCGATGATGCCCTGGCCCGGGACATCAAAAAGTGAGCCGTCGGACTAGCCCACTGCCATTGTAAATAGTTTTTAGAGTTAGGTTTCCTTTTCCTTTTTCTTTGATTTGTGGTGAATGGACTATGCCACAGACATTTGTATATAGTTTTTTTATTAGTTCATTAGGTAGGTTTCATTTCTTTCGTTGGGCTCATGGACCCTTGACAATGGATTGTACATAGTTGGACAATGGATTATTTTGACCTTTTTCATTTGATTTCACCATGGATCAATGGATTTTTCTTTTTACGTTTCCTTTGGATTTGCGTGGTTGGAGGGAGACTTTGGACTATTTTTCTTTCGGATTTCTTTGGATTGGTTATACTTTTCATTTACTCATCTTTTGCACATGCTTTTCATTTCATGTTTGCTATTTTTTTATGCTTTCATGTCATTGCTTTTTTTTTTGTACATAATACATTTTCATATTTTAGTTCCATGTGTGGGATTCGCTCATTGGGTTGATGCATGTGAAAATGTGGGTTTACACAATCAATGCCAACCAGTGTGTGTGTGTGACGGACATGTGTTGATGTACATAGTTGACTATTGGTTTGTGTCTTGAGATAGGCATGTCAGTGTGGGGTGGATTGGGAAATCATTGCGTCTCAAGAATGGGGTGGCGTGCTGTGCTATTTTGGTGTAGAAGTGGGCCATGATTGTGCATCTGTATTTCATGTAGGGGGGTCATGAGTGGGGGCATGCTGGCAGGTGCCCCTGACTGCTGGGGGGCGGGGGTGCTGTGGTACATGAGTGGGGGCCTCCTGGGAGCTGCCCCTGACTGCTGGGGTGTGGGGGTGCTGGTGGACATGAGTGGGGGCCTGCTGGCAGGTGCCCCTGACTGCTGGGGGGTGGGGGTGCTGTGGGACATGAGTGGGACATGTGTGGGGGCCTGCTGGCAGGTTCCCCTGACTGCTGGGAGTGCTGTGGGACATGGGTGGGGGCCTGCTGGCAGGTGCCCCTGACTGCTGGGGGGTGGGGGTGCTGCTGGACATGAGTGGGGGCCTGCTGGCAGGTGCCCCTGACTGCTGGGGGTGGGGGTGCTGGTGGACATGAGTGGGGGCCTGCTGGCAGGTACCCCTGACTGCTGGGGGTGGGGGTGCTGGTGGACATGAGTGGGGGCCTGCTGGCAGAAGCCCCTGAATGCTGGGGGGTGGGGGTGCTGGGAGACATGAGTGGGGGCCTGCTGGCAGGTACCCATGACTGCTGGGGGGTGGGGGTGCTGGTGGACATGAGTGGGGGCCTGTTGGCAGGTGCCCTTGACTGCTGGGGGTGGGGGTGCTAGGGGACATGAGTTGGTGATCACTAGTGCAAGGTGACATGTGGCCTGGCTGGGCGGCATGCCCATGGTGGATGGACTGGCTGCGGCACATGACCAGGGGTGCAGGGTAATCCCCTGTGGTGTGGGCTGCCTGCAGGGGCCATGGAGGGGGTAGAGGGGACACCTGGGAGGACCTACAGTGCTAGTTCACGTGTGGGACTCAACACGCACCCCACTGGATAAACGTACCCCGCTCTGACAGCATAATCGCTTGTGAAACTTCCTGCGCACCCCCTCGAAATACACGTACCCTGCTCCAATCGCGTGTGAAACTTCCCGCGCACCCTGAAATACACATACCCCACTCGCACAGGGCCTATCGCGTGTGAAAGTTCCTGCGCACCCCCGAAATACACGTACCCTGCTCCAATCGCATGTGAAACTTCCCGCGCACCCCCGAAATACACGTACCCCGCTCCAATCGCATGTGAAACTTCCCACGAACCCCAGTTATACACGTACCCCGCTCCAATTGCATGTGAAACTTCCAGCGCACCCACGAAATACACGTACGCCACTCGCACAGGGCCTATCGCGTGTGAAAGTTCCCACGCACCCCTGAAATACACGTACCCTGCTCCAATCACGTGTGAAACTTCACACGCACCCCTGAAATACACGTACCCCGCTTGCACTGGGCCAATCGCGTGTAAAACATCCCGTGCACCCCCGAAATACACGTAGCCCGCTCCAGTCGCGTGTGAAACTTCCCGCAAACCCCAGTTATACACGTACCCCGCTCCAATCGCGTGTGAGACTCCCCATGCAGTGGGGTATGTGTATTCGGAGGGGTCCGTGGGGAGTTTTACAGGCGTTTCCATGGTTGGGGGCCTGTGCTCCATGTACGGGATTTGTGTGCTGTGCATGGCGCACGGGGAGGGGTTGGGGGCGTAACTGGCGCTGCTGCAGGGTCGCTGCACCACTCTGCGCCACGGCTGGTTTTGGAAGCTAAAATCCATGAATACGCTGTGCGCTGAAATGGATTTTAGCGCACGCGGCTGGCGCAGAAAGTCACACGTGCACACTGTGCGCCAGCCGCGTGCATCACTTGTGCGCTGAATTCTATGAATTACCCTGAATATTTATAGGAGGCATATGAGAGAAGTGCATTTCATATGACTACACAAAACACTCATATGCTGCTTATACCCCATACACTCACATGCCACACACTCATAAGCCAAGCTCTCATACGCCATATGCCACACACTTCTATGCCAGACGCTTAAATACCAAACATGTATGTGTCACTCAGACTCCATATACACATATGCTATACACCATAAGCAATACACTCAGACTTTGTTACTCATATGTCATACACAAAGGATGTAAACATCTATCACATATGCCATTAACTCATGTGCCCTATGCAATTCAGCCATACACCATACACTCATATGCCATACAATTATATGCAATACACCCATACGAGATACATTTGCATGACATACATTTAGTGCATATGCTCAAATATCCATATGCTAATACACTAATATGCCATTCTATCATATACCATACACTTATACGACATAAACTTATATGACATACACTTGTACGCTATAGGGCATACACTCCACAAGAAAACAGTGGAATACACTTAATAAAAATACTTTTAAAAAAGAGTTCAGTTAACTCTAACAAAAAGTAAAGATTGCAAACAGTACAATTAACAACGCTAATGTACAATTACACACTCTAATCCCTACAAATTCAACTATGAAACTCAAAGAACAAGCACTCCATTTCACTACAAATCCAACCTTAGCACTCACTTTAAATACTAAACAGTTTACACCAATACCATAGTTCAAATAATCATATTTCCTATATCTATGTCGTATGAATAATCTCATATGGGTGTATCGTGTATGATTGTATGACATGTGAGTGTATGGTGTGTGACAGTGTATGCTGTATTATGCCAAACAAAAGAGGTGATGGCTGAAAGGTTTGGAATTAATCCTAAACTCTGACACTGCTCTGAGCAACCCTCCACGCGATCCTGCCAAGCCATTACAGAAGGGGAAAAACCATATGCAAATCAGGCTTGGTCCCACCCCGAAACGGGCAGTCCACCCCGAACTGCTAGGTCAAATCCCTTCTGCATGAGACCACATGCATCCCCAGACATGTTTCGGCCCCATTGGGCATAATCAGTGAGGGGTAGCTTGGGTCTCTAGGCCCAGCAGGCTCGGGACCCACATCTGGGCATATCCGTCCCTCTCGGGTTGATTTACGCAAAACAAAAGAGGTGATGGCTGGAAGGTTTGGAATTAATCCTAACCTCTGGCATTGCTCTGGGCAACCCTCCAGACCATTGCTCTTCAGCCTGACCAGTCATATCAGAAGGGGAAACCATATGCAAATCAGGCTTGGTCCCACCACAAAAGGGGCCCATCCCTTCTGCAGGAGACCACAAGTGTCCCTAGACATGTTTCGGCCTCTTTGACCGTCATCAGTGAGGAGTAGCTTCGGTCTCTAATCCCGGCAGGCTCTGAACCCACGTCTTAAAATGAAAAAGGCAAAGTGTGGTATTTTGAGAAATTGGAAAATTGCACAGTAAATATTTACTATGGACATATATCAAGTACAACTTCCAGCCTACAAATGCCATTCAATGAGTCTTGGTAATATGTTGCAAGAGCATATTCTGATTAATGTCACTGAACAGAACTTCTAATGCAAATACATATTCTGATTAATGTCACTGAACAGAACTTCTAGGACACATCAAAATATATCTATTCTTTGCTTGGTGATACTTTTTTTTGCAGAATGTGTATCATTGTGTCAGGGTAAGCATAATTGTTGATGTTAAGGGTGAAATTATATATGATGTCATCTTTTATATGGGGTTGTCATGAGCAGTGCAGTGGTTGAGTTATGGTTCAATGCTGCCAATTTATTTTTGTTATGTTATGCAATACAAGTAATACCTCTCTTTAATAAAGAGGTTTATTGATATGTCATAGATTTTTATTAGGTAAACTTAACCATGATGTCCTTTTAACAAAGTGTTTTCAGTAAGATGTCATAGGTTGTTATTAGGTCAATTTAACCATAATGTTCCTTTAAGAAAGGTTGCTCACAGAGTTTTTTTATGGATTAACCTACAGATCCCACCGGGCATTTGCTTTGGCCATGTCGCAGACCCCACCACACCACCCATTGTGGCCATTGGTCCTGGGCTTGAGCCACGCCCACGGGACACACTGTCCAGAGCATGGCCTTTAGCATGCACCAGGCCCCACAAAGTCACCCAATGTGGCTACTTTGCCAGGGTGATGGCCAGGGCCCCAACAAGCCATCCTACGTGGCTGCTGAGCCTGTCCTGCAGCTACTTTATTCCCATTGGGAGTCCTTCGGCCCATGTCCCAAGCTCCACCCACCAATTCAATGTTTCCCCTGGGACTGACCTGTTATTCTGCACTTTTGGGAATGTATTGCTCCCCTCAATGTCCAACCTTCACCTTGGGCCTCATTACAAATTTGCCGGTCTGATAACTACGGTACCGGTAAGCTTGCCGGTACTGTAGTTACCGGACCAGCTAGCTACAAGTTCTGGTCGGGCTGCCGTTCCGCCCGCCAGGTCGGACCTGGCGGGCGGAACAGCACCCGCGAGCAGATCATGTCGGATGCACCGGCACCATTGTTAATGGTGCCGGTGCATCCGACCGCCCCATTCCCATTTGAGACCTATGGAGCTCAAATGGGAATGGGGAGTAAAAGTTTCCGGCCCCTGGCAATGGGGAAATACAGGGTCCGCCAGGGTTCTAATGGCCCTGTATTTCCCCATTGCCAGGGGCCCGAACAATTGGCAAGTTTGGCGGCAGCCGGCCGGTTTTACCAGCAAGGCTACTGCCAAACTTGTAATGAGGTCCCTTGTTTATGTTCAGGGCTGCCGTGTCCCCATTTTCAATAGCTTTCTAGCACAGTTAAGTTCAGAGACCCGAGTTTGTGCTGAGGGACCTGGTTTCAGATTTGAGGACCTCTCAAGGGTGGCCGGTGGCCTAAGGGCCTGTAATATTCTGCTTTCAAGAGTTTTTGCACAGCAAATATTTGGGGACTTGTCAAAAGTTTGCAAAACACATTAGCGGCGATGTCCAAAATGTTACGTGCACCCAACCGAATCGGATTGCGCGTGTCCCGAATACCCATTCTGTTTGTCTAAAATCGTCCACGATCACGCCCGCCCGGAATTCATTTTGTGAACCAATTAATTAACCTTTTCGTACTTTTGTACACTTAAAAGAAATCGCAGGACAAATATGTACCAAAGTGATGAAAGCATACTTTCGGGACCTTTTGTCAATGGAGAATGAATGGGAAATGTACGTTTTGGGACGCCTCCATAACTATATTCCTAATTGATAAAAGGACGTTTTACTTTATAAAAAAAATCCCTGTCTGGTTTACATCTATATAGGAAAGATTTGTCCTGATTCATCCGACGGCACCAGCGTTGTAAACCAGCAATATTTATGCAAACAGTGACAGATTGAGTGCAAATGGCAGTGATGAATAAAACAAGCATTGGCAATGGCAGCAGTTTTGGCTTTTATGTCGGCATGGGAAAGGCACTTTCCAGGAACTGCCGTAGTGGTATTAACTGGCTATTGATTGTAGCAGGCGCAAAATGGTGCAAGTACATGGGCATCTAATATAAGTGCCTGACAAATGCCTAATACTCATACACAAGGCAGTATGTTGGCTTTGCCAGTGCTTGTTTTTAACAGGACCACATTGAAGGATAAGCATAATGCTTATAAACAGAGCGGCTGAAGCCAGACCTGCTTAGGACATTATTACACCAGTAGCACATTTACAACGCAATTAAGTCATTAACTCTCAGAAGACTGCTTTGAAAAAAACACTGGCAGGCACTTCTAGTGCAGCGTTTGATGGTAAGGCTTGAAAAAGTTATCTCAAAGAGATCCCAGAAGGATGTGTGCTAGGCAGGGGATGGGGGGGGCAGGAACTGGGTAGGAATGGGCTTAGGGATTAACATGGGCAGTCAACGAGTTGGCAAAAAGCCAAACAGCACCTACAGCTTTGTACCCCTCCTCATATGCCATTTCTCCCTATATGTACTCTAATTGTTTCGCTTATGTTAATGTTAATATTAAAGGATATTTGTACCGTGCACTATCACCACCGGAGTGGTCCCCTGGCGCTCTTATAGGTGGAGCTTACACACCACCTAATAGCCCAAACTAAAAATGACCACTATGCTTGTAATATTGTGTACTTGACTCGGGAGCAGTTTATCATCAACAGCCCTTTAAATAGATTTTGTAATAGAGATCTGTCAATAAAGCAATTGCTATAATTGCTTGCTTGTGGATCTACCATTAAAAGATGGGCTGTATACTTGTGAGCAGATCTGCTCTACTTTTTTCCCAGGTCATATTTTCCAGAAGAGGAAAAGTTATATAAACATGTCAAGGAAATTGTCAAAATTCACGGGCATGATGGAAAAAGAAAATACAGAAATTTGGACAGCTCAATTTGTCTTGTACAAAATAAAATATTTATATTTTTATGTTTTATTCTTAGAACATAGGCACATGAATCACAAATATGTTCCAGAATAGAAAGGCATAAATGTTCCAATATTTATTAGGCAAGTGACCCATGGATTCTTGAGGCCACTGTAAATTGTAACGGAAACTAGACATGAACATCAGCAAAAAGAAATTCTGAGAGAATTAAACATTTTATACCACAGACTACAGTGTGGTGCACACTCCACTGGTTGCACCTAAATACAAAAGAACATGACATTACCTCATTAGAGTTCCAATCTGCAAAAGAACGTCAAAACAAATAAACAATTAACTAATTGCTTTTGTCTCTGTCCTATAAACTATAATGCCCTGTTAACGTATGTTTGCACCTGGTGCAATGCTTGCAGACACCATGCACTTCTGATGTGTTGGCTGCAAAGATTTACACTGTGTAAAATATTTGTGTGTGTTTTTTTTATTTATTTATTTACTTACATACCGGGAGGAACCATGCTCTTTTGCTCACAAAAGAAAGTACAAAAGAAAAAAGAAATCAGATTCTTCAGGAAGCAGTGAGCCTCTTAGATGAGGTGAGTTTGAGTGACATTCTGACTAGGTTGTGGAGGGGAGCACATGGTCCCCGGGGGCAATACATGGGGGGGAGTTACATAGATTAAGGGCAATGAACATGAGATATTTTTAAGTGCAGGTTGACAGTTGGGCCAGCTGTGTTATTATGAATTATGAGCAGTGACATATCTCAAAGTGTAATTTTTCACCATAACATAGAGTGCTACACCTTCACAGTCAATGCCAGTACAGGTGGTTCTTCCAGGAGCGGTTCCCCCGGCCCCGCCCGAACATTTCACAGGTGACCCAAATAAGTACACCATTTTCATGAACCAATGCCGCATACATTTCCTGTGCAGACCTGGGGCATTCCCCAATAAACAATCTAGAGTGGCATTTGTACTCTCATATTTAGGAGCTAGTGAGGCAGACTGGTCAATACCCTTGGTCAACCAAGATGATCCTTTGCTTCGGGAATTTGGGGTTTTTTAGCGGGAAATGGAGAAACCGTTTGCACTGCATACTCAAGGACAGGCTCTGGACAACTAATTGTTGTCACTCCGGCAAGGTAATCAAGACTTACTAACCTACATCGCCTCCTTCAATCGCTTTATAGCCCAGACAAACTGGCCTGAGAGAGAAGAGAACTACGCTCTTTTACCGAGGGTTGCAAGGAGAAATTAAGGATGTTTTAGCAAGTAGGAAATCCCCTAGAAGGATGTGCAGAATACATCGACATGACAGTGCATCTCGATCACAGGTTGAAGGATCAGAAAATGGATCGAGCAAAGGCAGAGGGACATTCAGTCTACAATACGACCCTGTGAGAATCAAACCAAGCCACATGATCAGTCTGAACAAATGCAAAACAGGGGCTTGCGGAGTCCGCTCACCAAGGCAGAAAGGGAGAAAAGGAGACAGCAACAGCTTTGTTTATATTGTGGTAAGGCGGGTCACTTTCTCTGAGAATGCCCAGTGAAACCACCCAGGAAAAAGGTTGGAGCAACTGACAAAAGTGAAGAAGAAGAACAGGATTTAGGAAACTCCAACACCCGGCAAGCGTAGGGGTCCACTTGTCGAGCGGTGAAAAGGAACCAAAACAGACCTCACCTAGTCATCCCTGTGCTCTTGGTAAACCACAAACAACCATCAAAAATACATGCCTTGGAGACGTACATTGACAGTGGAGCTGTGGGGAATTACATTGACCAAGATCTGGCTACCCGGATAGGCCTTCCTCTCCGACAGAAGCAAAAATCGGAAAACGTCACAGCAGTTGATGGATCTCAGCTATCATCCGGCCCAGTGATGCACTACTCTGAGAAGGTTACGCTTCTGTGTGTCGACGGTCACCAAGAGGATATCACCTGCGATCTCATCAGCGCTCCTCAGTTCCAGATGATATTGGGAATGCCCTGGCTGGAGACCCACAACCCTAAGATTGACTGGCGTAAAAGGGCTCTGACCTTTCCGCGAGACTGTGTCGACACCTGTTACAACAAAGGATTCCCATTAAAAGGTTTCACTGACCCAGGATCGAAGAATGCAACCGTACTGGGTCTCACAAGTTTGCTACCACCTGAATACCTCAATTACCAAGATGTTTTCCAGAAGGAGGAAACTAACAATCTACCTCCGCACAGACTGTACGACTGCCAAATTGATCTCGCACCCAGAGATCAAGTTCCCTGCAGTCGGATTTACGCCTTAACAGAACAGGAAAACCAACATCTAAAAACATACCTTGATCAGTATCTGGCAAACAGCTTCATCGTCCGTCCAAGTCCCCTGCATCCTCGCACCTCTTTTACGTGCCCAAAAAGGAGGGAGACTTGACAACTTGCATCGACTTCAGGGCACTTAAACAGATCACGGTAAAAAAACGGTATTCGTTGCCGCTTATCCCCGAACTCTTGGATCAAGTCAAAAATGCTCCAATTTTTACAAAACTAGACTTACGAGGGGCCTGCCGGTAAGAGTAAAAAAAGGGGACGAGTGGAATATGGCCTTTCTCACAAAATATGCCCTTTATGCAAACCAGGTCATGTCCTTCAGGCTATGTAATGCCCCCGCGGCGTTCCAATTCTTCATGAATGACGTGCCCCGCGATCTATTGGACGTCTGCACACTTGTATATTGATGACATTCTCTACTCAACCACAAAAGAGGATCACGTCAGTCATGTCCGTGCAGTTTTAGAAAAACTTCGGCAACATCAGCTATATGGCAAACTGGAGAAGTGCTTCTTTCATGTGACAGAGGTAGAGTTCCTCGGCTTTGTTCTCACACCACGGGGCGTAGGAATGGACACGCGCAAGTTAGACGCTATCCTCCACTCGCCCTCACCAACATCCACAAAAGGAGTACAGAGTGTGCTCAGGTTCGCCATCTTTTATCGTCGATTTATTCCCGGGTTCTCTCAGATCGTCTACCCAATTATCTCTTTGCTACAGAAAAACAATTTCATTAGTCTGCATACGCAGACAAAGCTTTCCAGAAACTAAAACAAGCATTCACAACAGCACCAATTTTACGACATACCCGACCAGAACTACCATACGTGATCGAAACAGATGTTTCCAACATAGCAATGGGAGCAGTCCAGTCCCAGCGAGACCCTGAAACAGGACAGTTGCATCTCGTGGCGTTCTGGTCTCGTAAGTTCTCAGCCCCCAAATCGAACTATGCAATCACAGATAAAGAATTGCTAGCAATTAATGCAGCATTCAAAGCATGGAGACATTATCTTCTCAGAGCTACACATACAGTTACCGTCATCACAGGTCATCGCAATCTGAAATACCTAAAGACCGCTAAAGCTCAATCATCACGCCAACTCCGCTGGGCCCCTTTCTTCATGGAATACGACTTTGTTATTAAGTATAGACCCGGAGTACGCAATGGAAAAGGAGACGCCCTGTCACGCATGAGCGAGGAAGAAGAGGCATTCACTACACCAGACCCCGTGGCCATCATCCCTGAAGGACAGATCCTAAGCCCGATTGCCGCAACCACCTCTTTAGATGATTTAAAATCTGATCTGCAACATTTGATGAATCAAGCAACACAACAGGAATGGCTATTGAAAGGAGACCGATATACTATCGTGAACAATCTACCATACTTTCAAGGACGGCTGTACATCCCAGATAAAAAAACTACAGAATCAGATCATAGCAAACTATCATGACTCTTTAGAAGAAGGGCATCCAGGAGTAGCAAAAGCCCTGGCTAAAATAAAGAAAAACTACTGGTGGCCAACTTGGCAAAAGAACGTTGCCCAGTTCATCGCAACCTGTGGTGTCTGCGCACCACACAAGTCCCAAAAACAAAGTCCTGCATGTCTTATACGTTCTTTGGTACACGCTGTCAATGGATTTGTATTACAGACTTCCCCCCCTGCAAGGGATAGAACACCATCTTAGTCATCGTAGGTCTGTTCTCCAAAATGGCCCACTTCATTCCTCTGAAAGGTCTTCCCACTGCATCTGCTCTGGCTACCGTGTTTCTGGAACAGATTGCACGGCTGCATGGGTTGCCATCAATATTAATATCAAACCGAGGGATTCAGTTTGTCTCTGCCTTCTGAAAAGATGTTGCAAAATTGCCAAGATCGACGTTCGGTTGTCTATAAGCCATCATCCCCAAACCGACGGCCAGACCGAATGGACCAAACCAGACCCTAGAGCAATACATAAGGTGTATGCTGCAACAAACCGAGGATACCTGGAAGGATGTACTTTGGTTAGCAGAATATGCATACAACAACTCCATCCACACCAGTACTGGGCAAAGTATATCCTACACAGTGCCCGGATGACATCCACGGACATCTGTTTTTGATGCACCTGAGTCATTGGAAATGCCAGCAGTAACGACCTTACACAAGACCATTACCCAGGTTCTTAAGAAAGCAGCAGAACATCTAGCCAGAGCTAAAGAGAGACAAAAGCAGTTTGCGGATCGACACAGAAGGGAAGCTCCAAACTATCAAGTCGGAGACAAGGTTTGGTTAGCATCCAGAAACATTCCTCTGAAAGGACCATGGGCCTTCTGGCCCAGATATTTGGGACCCTACACTATCAAGGCTGTGATCAATCAATCCTGCTGCAATGAAATTAGAATGACCATCCCACATGCGGATCCAGCCTGTTTTTCATGTCTCCCTCCTAAAAGCAATGAAACCAGGTACACGGATCAATACTCCACCGGATCCCGATATAGTAGAAGGAGAACCAGAATACGTAGTCAAAAGTATCCTAGACTCTAAGATAGTCCGGTCCAAATTATACTATCTTATAGACTGGAAAATCTATGGACCTCAAGATCGGACATGGGAACCCAGCGAACATGTCCACGCGCCACGATTGATAAGGCAATTCCATCGCAACAACCCCACTAAACAAGGACCAGGGGAGGAATCACCCTTGAGAGGGGCCTTGAGGGGGAGTGCTGTCATGATCACTGGCCCAAGAACACAGACACCACACCATCAAGTGATGGGGATAATGGGTCACAGGGCACATACACACAGGGGACCCGGCTGGACTCTTTCCTGGCGCCTTTGGCGCCAGGCCCATGTAAGGATGTAAGCAGGAACACTTTATTTTTGTGCAAGAGTGCTTTATGTACAAGAACTTTTCACATGCTTTTATTTCGGGAACATTTCCACGTGCATACTGTTGGGGTGTGGCTCCCAGGCCCAGGCTGCACGTGCAGACTCTAGGAGTTGCAGGGTGTGGCAGGCAGACCAGGACTAGTGGGCGTGCCCGCAGGAGCTCAGCTATATAAGCTGTTCCATCACCAAGGCCAGCGCTTGGTGTTACTTTGCATTCTCAAAGTGCTGAGGGAGAAGCCAGATGAGGGCAACCTAATCCCTGTGAGGGCTGCCCCCGTGCCCCAATGCCTCCACAGAGACCAGATGAGCGTAACACTCCGTCCCTTCTATGTAATGGTAATATTCATTATTAAACCTGAAGAAACTGTCAGTTATTATTTATCTGGTGCACCAAACAATAAACTGCTTTCTAGATTCTGACATGTCTGTGTAATACCCATCTAGATGATCCTGCACTAAATTGATATCAGTTACTTGGGGAATCCTGTTTTATAACAATTCAACATCGTATCCAATCAGAAAACTACTGTCAGGGTCGAAAGGCATATTTCCCGCAATATGATCAGTATGTTTTGCATATGATCTAATTTTTGGTATAAAACTGTTTAAAAAAGGTCAATTTATTTTGAAAGAGGTTCTAGTAGAGACCCTTCCAAGGAAACAATAGGTATACCTATGGGGTTCCTGCAAGGCTTTACAAATTTTAGAAACATTGTGAAATATTGCAACACAAGTTTGTGTACAAGTCACAAAACGTACCCCTTGTTTTCAGAAAGTACCCATTTTCATCTCTTGCTCTACCCTAGCTTTGATGTGCGCTTACCATAGTGATGTCACAAGTGGTGCAGTGGGTCAGTAAAATAGAAGATGTTGTACAGAAGTGGTGGGTGTTGGAGAGTGAGGTGGCCAAAAGTGAGGCAACCGCAGAGAAGGCAGAGTTTGGGGCAGCATTGCCAGACCCAGAAAACGAGATAGCACATTAACCATATGATTCTGATTACTGAACCAAGGCTGCTTTCTACTCCACCACCATTGTGACAGCCTCTAACAGAGGCAAAGCGCTCTTTGATGTAGTAAAGCATTGTATCAAACCCTCCCCTGATCCCAAGGTGCCAGAAACTCAGGAAAAATATGACAGAATCAAATAAAAATAGACAAAAACTGACAGATCATCAAATCAAACTCACACAGGATCAGCCCCTCTGAACTCCAGCATGCACACTGTCCTTCTCGACCAAATTCTCTCCCCCAGTCCTCCTAAAAACAATTTCTATCCTCATTCCTCTATCTACTGAGGTTATCATCCTAGCCTCCCTTATTAAACAGTTCATGGATCTGGTGCTCCATGCACTTCTCCGTATCATTATTGCCCGCGCAGAAGGGTATGTGATGAATCTGATGGTCATCAATCCTTCCCCGGCGGTCACCTCTTCCTATGTGGCCAGGGGACGGCAGCCGCTATCTGATCCTGACGCTGGGGGTAGCCATATAAGGGATGATCACATGTGGGGAGACAACCTCTGGGGAGGTGTCATGGCATCGTCGGGTGAGACATGGTATCCCCCATTTTCCCTTGAGGATAACCCTCCCATACCTGATACCCTCATGGCATCTTGTCATACGTCTCCTCATCCACCTATAAAGGTTATTGAAAACCTTTTCCCAAGACCCATAGGCCAACCTTCAAACTCTGATCTGCCTTGTGAAACTTATGAAAACACCTTCTCAGATCCCACATACATATCATCCAGGACTGACGTGCCCTTTCAAATCATTGAGTACTTACCCAGGTTTATCGTGCAAAGTGTCAAGAATGGACATCCTTTCCCTTAACTACCAAATACTGGGATGAGGAAGAGAAACCGAGTAATGCAGAATGAAAGAGACCAGAAGCACAAGGAGCACTCTAGTTGTGGGCAGGGAATGTAAAGAGAAGAAGCAGTGAGCAGAGTGGTGCTACTGGCGGAAGAAAGCTATGCCTCTCAGTGTGGACCAAGAGACTGAAGGGCTGGAAACAGTGCAGTGGAGCTGACTGACTGCAGAGCCAAGAAGAAACTGATATGGGAAGAGGACACGCTGTGGGAATACCAGGAACCCACAATAGAGTCTTGGGCGTTCGCAGGTGTTGTAAAGCAGCATCTAACTCACCGGAGCCTGGAACAAAGCAGACGAGCCATGCCAAAGCTGTGAGGGACAGAAAAGCCAAGAGAAAGTGGCCACGAGAATGAAAGTACTGAAAGAAGCTGAGAGAGAAAGAGCGAGAGAGCTTATTTTCCAAAAGGGAAATGAACTGTAAGGGAAAACCTTTGAAGTTTGTCAGTGTATACAGTGCAAGTATATGGTAAACCGAAACAGGATAATATATCATTCAGGTACATTGTCAAAGTAAGCATAAAAGAAGCCTTAGCAGGAGAGTATACCGGGCAGTTAAAAATGTGTGATTAAGAAGCCCAGCTGGAGAATATAGCAGACAGTTAAAAATGTGTGATTAAGACGCCCTGGAAGGAGAGTATACCAGGTAGTTACAAGAGTGTGATTACAAGAAGCCCGGGCAAGAGAGTATACCCGCCACTTACAAGAAAGTATAGGAGTTAAAGAGGTCCTGAGAAGAATATATCAGGACTGGAAAAAGGATTGTGTTAACTAGGAGATAAGAAGCAAAAACCTGGCAGGAGAGTATATCAGGTTTCCTGGCAAAGATAAAAGTAGAAGTTGTTCTCATAATTACAGGTTATCTGGTTCGTATGCATAAAGGGAATGCATTACACTTTAATCTGCATGGCCAGATAGCAGTTATACTTTAGAATTTTGCCAATGCTTGTTTTTCTTGCCTCTTCAGTGAGTCCAATATAAGATAAACATCTATTTATCCTACATGAGAACACCTGGAGTGGCAAGAGACCACACAAGTGGTGAAAGTGCGTGGTACAAGAACCTTTAACATCACATAACATTACTGATGGGTGGAGGCCAAAATCCTCATGGAATTAGTTTAGTAATTAGTTTAGTAATCTGTAGAAAAATAGACCTATATACCTTTCTTCAAAGGAGCACATTGAGCCCCATACAACAAACGGATCATGTGCTCATGGCATAGGTAAATAGCTTATATGTAGATCCTTGCATGTCAGTAGAGCCAAATAAGTGGTCCTCTGGCTGAGAAAGATCTGAGTCGGTCACTTGATGAACAGGCCTCCTTTCCAACCCTCGGGCTTCAAAGAAAATAGTTGCACTTTAGAGTTTCAACTCTGAACTGTGCCTCCCTATAACATTCACCATCTTGAGTAAATGGAAGGCCTCACAAAAGCACACTTGCTGCCCTTGAGTGGTTCTCACGTACTAGGCAGTGGATGCACTCCACTTGCTCAAACTGCCACCATCACAGCACCAGGTAGAGCCACGCCTCTCAGTAACAGACTCAGTGGTGTGGCTATGCCGGGTGCTGTGCTGGTGACAGTTGGACCAAGTGGTGCACGCCTGCTACATCACAATGATTACATATATCCTTAAAATGATAGTACTCTGGGTACATCTTATTACTGTTGGAAAAAGAAGCTCCTTTAATATTCAACATTATTTCCCACGCTTTGAATGAAATAAATTGCAGTTTTAAGGCAATGTATTGTACAATGGTGAGCTTCATTTGAGACTATATGATAACTCTTTCTAGGTAAATGTAGAAACAGGTGACAGTTCTCTGTCTTTCTCACATTTTGCTATGTGCAGTACACTAAATATGTATTATTCACAGATGATCGTAAGCTCCACACTATTTGTAGGGAATAGTGTTATATATTGTCTAAAGGAAGTTTTGCTCTGCATTTCACAGGATCAATTTTTCTTGTTTGTAGAGTTCAGGAAAATACTTGAGTTTATTAGTGTGATAAAGTATCTCAATTTCTGTTAACCTTTGGAAGAGAAAGTACACCATACATAAACACAGCAAGCCCCCATTTTAGCATTTCACAGTCTTATTCTGCCAGTCTCTATCTTCCTTTACCCTATATAGTACACAGTGCAAATCACATGGTCATGCTCTCTGTGTATCATTCAAACGTTCAAAACACAGCCATGCTAAATTGATCTGAGGAGGACACACAGCGCGTGGCCAGTGCTTGTACACTATCAGATATACTTAATGCCTTCTGCTGTGGCCCACATTTGCAGTAGGTGTTGTGCAAACCCAGTATTTGGCCTGTGGCCCTGCAGTGTTTATTTGACTCATATGCACCACCATGGTCCGTAGAAAAAAAAAGTGCTGGCCCATCTTTAATGTTTATGTTTATGTTTAACATTATGTTTAACATTTGTATAGCGCAACCAGGTACCCTAAGGCTTAAGGGCGCTGTGAAAAGTAAATCAAACAGAACAAAGACAAAAAAACAGAACTAAATCTGAGATAGGCTCCGGAGCAGGCATCAAACACGAACAGTATCAAGCAAGAGGCAGAAGTATTTTATACAAAAAGTACGGTTTTCAGCCCCTTTTAAAATATTTCCGTGGAATAAATGGTCCTCAGTGTAGCTGCTAGAGAGTTCCACTTAAGGGGAGCTGCCGAGATGAATGCTGAGTCCCTGGATGTATGGTTAGTGTACACATAGGCACTTTCACAGGTGATGTAGTTGTTCACTGCATAGACCATTGTGATATTTAAGGCATGACCTATGTTTTTTGACTGAGGGCCATGTTAAATTTATCTCATTTGTATAGAGAGTGCGCTATCATGTCATGCAGTCTGTACACCACACACAGATGCACTTAACATGGCCCATGCAGAAAGGCTTCAGCATCTGTTTTATACATTTGTGGGGTAAAAAGCTACATGAACTGCAGCAATATGTAACATATATATGCACTACACAACTCCTGCATGTAACATGACCTATGGGCAAAGGCACTCGCCAAACTGTTTACACTGACCACTGATATCATTGGTTCCTTCATTAATATCACTCAAGCATCTTCTTTTCTATTTTACTTACTGTGAGTGTGTAAGTATGAGTGTGTATGTGTGACAGTGAGAGTGTCTTTGTGAGTTTGCACGTTTATGGTGGCCCGAGGGACTGTGTGAGGGTGCATGTATTTGCTTGTGTGTTCATGCCAGGTGTGCTCATGGGTGCATCTTTGCCCCAATCTCTTTCAGAGGCAGAATTACCACAGGGTGATTCTCTCAAAGAACTATGCCACAATTACAGAGTAGTTTGGCAGAAGAGCCACAATTTACGCATTCGAGTTTCTAAAGTAACCAAGTGCACAACCCTGGGATATCTACCGCTAACCTAAACCTTTTCACTTGGGCTAGTGCTTGCTATGCAAACCAGAGTTTAATGCTAGAGCTAGAGCCGAATCCATAGGATGATTGATGATCACTTTGAAGCAGGTGATGGCCCAAAGTGGGCACCTCTCCTTGTATATTGACATATACAGACACAGAAACACACACACACAAAGTTAGGGCCTGACGCGTGTGCAGATACAAAAACAGCATGAATGGGGTGCATGTTTGTATGCATGTGCTTGTGTGTCTGAGAGAGAAAAGAGAGAGAGAGAGAGAGATAGAGAGAGAGAGAGAGAGTGTGAGAGAGTTTTAGAGGAAGTTGGAGCTGTCTGAGAATAGCCAATTAGGACACATCCATTTTGTGAAGTGCTTGGAAAGGATTCATAATAAGAAGGCCGCAGTAGCAGTGAATGGGATGAGGAGGCAGAAAGAGTGAATGCCTCAAAGACGAATCAAGTATAGAAGTCTTCTTTTCCAGCTGTCACTTTTGTAAAATGCCATATCAGATTGCATAATCATGCATTGTGCAAAGGATGGAGCTATGGATTCACATGGGAGGAGTTATGGGCTCTCATGCAACAGAGGATTGGAACAGACTATGGGCCTCATTACGAGTCCAGCGGTAACCGAGGCGGTAAAACTGCCTGGTTACCGCCGGACTCGTATTACCATTCCACCTCCGTGATTCCCGGAAATACCGTGGCATTACAACCCCGGTTTTCCGGGAATCACGGAGGCGGAATGGTGTTAATCCCCATGGGACTCGATGGGAATGGGGATCATGGAAACACCGGCAACATCTCGTAATGCTGCCGGTGTTTCCTCGTCCGCCTGCAGGCGGGCGTTGTTAAACCCGCCAAGTCAGACCTGGTGGGAACATCACCTCCCGCCTGCAGGAGTTGGGATCAGGCGGTCCGGAAACAACGGTGGCGGCGGGTTTACCGCCACCGTTATTTCCGGACCGCCTGAGTTATAATGAGGCCTGAGAAAGCCCCTTTTTCATGCACTAACTTTTATTCTTTTCCATCGCAGGAATTGTTTTAATATACATGTTGTACTCCATAGACGTGTTTTTTGCAAACCAGTGTGGGCCCATAATATATCTTACCTCTCCTTTTTTATGATCACAAATCAACCAGTCAAATTTTCCAAGCACCTGATGTCTGCGACCAATAACGTTTATGTTTTTAATATGAACATGGAATGTTGAGATTATAGCCAGTGCACTGGAAAGAAACAAAGTCTACCAAATATTAAAGAAACAGAACGAAGTTGTGCCCAAACGGCGTCCCACATTTGGTAAACTTTCATTCATTCTTTGTGTGCTAGGAGAAACATTGTCCATAGACATTAAATGGAAACGCACGTTCTTGGGATCCCACACAAGACAACAAAATGCCATACCATACACATGTTTGGGAAGGATTTGGACAAATTGATCAATGGCAGCCGAAGCTAAAGGAAGCCAGCAAGTCCCCTTCCTTTTCAATGGTGCCTAAACATATACTTGAGAGTGGTGAATGCAGGCTGTATTTGATGTCACCACATTTAAAGCGGGGCCTATTTAAACATGCCTCCGGGGGCTTCTTGCATGTGGTATACGTGCTAACAACACAGAAAACAAGCAGCAGCTAATATCAGCACTGTTAATCACATTACAAAATGAAAGGTCTGTTTATTTCATGAGATGGGCAGAAGCGCTAGAAATCAATTGTTCCCTTGGCTTTTTAGGTCACGATCGGAAATGCAGAGATTGTAGCCTGGAATAGGCCGATCGTTAAAAAGGAAGTTTTAATTGCAAGATTAATGAATTGTGTCATTCCTCTCGCTTGATGTCAATCCTTTCTCTAATAAATGCTACTAAGATTGACAATTTGCACTTTCAGTTTAAGAAATGGAAAAGCCATACATTTGAGTCAGATGATTTTATGTAATGAGTTATGTGTCTAGTTTTCTAACATTCTGAGTGTAAAGAGTAGCAGCATATATGCTGCTGTAGGAATGGGCTGTTTATGGATCTTAACGTCTATTTTGTCTCCCAAGAAACACAATAATCCGGTTTGCAAAGCAGTGGTCGGAGTGAGCGGGAACTGTCGGGAGCGGCGTTCCACTACTTTTACTTTTTTACTGTTAACAGTTCCACACTTTTTTCACCTTTCTCCACTTAAACACTCAATAGCAGTTCCAATTAAAATTAGATCTGTTGCAACTCAATTGGCTGCCAAACAGCATGGCTGCAACCCTTGAAACATGTGCTGCACATTGCTCCATTCCTGCCTAATCACTTCTACCACTGCAATGCACAGCTGATATTGCTGCAGGGAAGAGGAATGCTACCCCAATCATAAGCCCAATCTAAGCCAACAGTCTTGTCTGTATTTGTATATCTTAAAACGCTGACTTAGCTCGAGAGCAGCGGAGAGCTGTGCAGAATGTGGGTAGCTAGCGTTTGGGCTGGCGTCTTTTAACAGCAACGCTGTACGGTGAGGTCTGTGCATCTGTCTGTGTGTCCATCGGGATTAGTCCTTGGTCAGGTATTGTTAAAAAAGACACATTTTGAGAACTTTGTGAAACTGGAGAATTGTTGGGGCATTCCGAGCTGATACTGGGACTGAGTTCCAAAGGGTGGATGCGTGACAAGAGAAGGATTGTTAGTGGGTCCACTTTTTACGGATGAGTTGTGATACAAGCTGGTTGGTTGATTTGCTGCTTGAGGATCATGTGCCACCAGATATGTGGAGCTTGGAAGCCTGGGAAGCTGGTGTTCTACTTGTGACTGCTTTGTAGATCATCCATGCAGTATTGAATAGTATCCTGGCTTGAAGAGGAAGCCAATGTAGTTCCCATAGGATGGGGGTGATCAGTCACAGCTGTAATAAGGTGTGCTGCTGCATAGTGGGTCGCTTTTAGGGGAGCCAAGTGACAGACGGGAGCCCTGTCAGAAGAGCATTTCCCCATCAATGTGCAAAGGGATAATGGCTTTGATTTTGTGAAGGGCAGAGATTTGGAGTCAGGCCGTTTGGGCCATCTTGGCTATGTGGTTCTGAAAGGACAGGCTGTTATTTATGGTGAAGCCTAATGATTTTGCTGAATCTGAGATCGCGGATAAAATCGTTTTTGAGAGCATACAATTGTTGAACAAGTTGTTGTTTAGCGGGGGACCAATGAGGAGTTATTCAGTCTTGGAGGGGTGAAGTTTGAGGTAGGCAGTTGACATCCAGGACTGAATGATGATGGCGAGGTAATCACATAGATGACTGATATCCTATGGATGTTTTACTCTCATGTACTACTGAATACAATCCGTGTATTGGTGAATGGCTATATCGGATCTTTGAGGAGAGTGCACAGAGGCTCAATGCATAGGTTATTGAGGGTTGGTGAGAGGAGGAATCATTGTGGTATTCGGCAGTTGACTGGGAGTCAGTTAGAATGCAACATGTTCATCTGTATGGGGTGGTGTCTGCCGAGAGTAGGAGGTAAACCAATTTAGGACAATGCCAGTGAATCCCATACTGTCGGTTAGGAGGGAGAAGAGGATTCAGTGGTCGATGAAGTCAAATGTAGCCGGGAAGTCAATGAGGAGGAGGTAGAGGCTGCAGGAGGAGGAGGAGGCATAAGTTACCCTTATCCATGATTTACCAACTGGATCTTGGCTGTCTCCATGCTACACCTTGGGCAGCAACCCGACTGATAGTCGTGTAGTAGGTGTAGTTGTTCGATTCTGGTGAGTAGTCCTGTTGGGAGGTTCATAATAGGTCGGTAGTTGGCTAGGTCATTTGGGTCAGGTTATCAAAAGAGGCCACATGAGACCATGCTAAGACTCAAGCTGGTAATATAGCTCAGTGGGTTGATTGCTCGCTGCTGCGATGTGTATGATCTGCATGTTGCAGTTTAAAGTCCAGGCAAGGCCAACTCAGCCTTTCTTCCATAGTCGATAAATAAGTAGCAACTTTAGTTGGGTGATCTTGTATGTAAATATGTTCTATGTAAAAGCGCTTTGGTGCTTTGGTGAAAGTGTTTATACAAATAACACATCATTATCCTTCTCATTGGGTGACATTATAAGGTTGGGGGTGTTAGAAGAAAGTGGCGGTAATTCCGTCATAGACAAATTTCCTGCACCGCCAAACTACAAGTTTGCTGGTTTGCCAGTGGGGGTTACTCTCTGCTTCCTGGATCCTGTCTGCGTGGAGAATAGGAGCGAGAGGGCAGTAGTGAAGATGGAGCAGGAGTCAGCAGTCTGAAGTTGGATGGGAAACAGGTAAGAGAGCCTTTGCTGAAATTTGTTTATGTAGTGTATATGTGTATTATGTGAGCATGTTGGATGTGTATGTATATGTGGTTGCGTGCATGTGACTGGTGTGTATGTATGGGTGTGAGTGTGTGTGCCTTTGGAATGAAAATGCAGTGTGTGCGAATGTTCTGGGTGGGTAAGCATGTGGGAGATGCAGTGTGAATGTTGTGGGTGCGTGTGTAAGTGAATGTGAGAGAAGGTGTATGGGTGAATGGCCAGTGGATGAATGGGTATGCATGTGGTTATGTGTACTGAGAGATGCTGTGTGCCCCAGGGGGCACTGAAGCATTGTTGAAATATCCTTAAAGTGACATGGCATGTTTTACTCTCATTTTCAGGCAAAGCCTATAATTACATGCTTAGACTAGCCTTTTGGTGTAGGCAGTCTAGCCATTTCTTACTGTGGCATGACAGTTTTTACTAGGTATCTATAAAAAAGTAAGCATGATAAGAATTATTACGTGACTTTACTGACATTTTGGTGCAGCAAGTCCAGCCATTTTCTGCTAGGCATCTATGATAAAGCAAGCATTATAAGTGGTATTACATTTATAGATTGGCCTCTATACATGCAGCCAATATGGACATGTTTGCCTATTGTGGCATGGCGTTTTTTATGTCAAAGCCAACTGGAGTATGTTCTTACGTGGGGGGCGGGGGGGGTTGGCATACATTGGTAGAGCCATCTTGGACATGTTTTCTTGTAGTATCATTACCAGCATTAGGTGCAAAGCAAACAGCATGTTCTTATATGGGAATGCTGCAATATATTGGTACTGCCAGCATTTAAATGTATGTGCACAGCCAGCGTGGCAATGTTTTTTTATGCTAGCATAAATTGTGGGGAAAGGCATCATGAAAATGCATTGTGAAATGCTCCTGTGCCTTGTTGTTGACTTGGATCTATTGGATTTTTTTCATGAGTTACCCTACAAAACCGATTGTAAACTGTCTAGCTTTTCTTTTCACAGAGGTGTGCTGTATAGTGCACAATTTTAACATGTTATTAAAAAAATGTTCTCGGGGAGAAAGCTCTGAATCCTCTTTCCTTGATTTGGGAACCCTTGTTGCACTCTGATTAAAAAATTCACTAGCTGCCACTGGTGCGGGAGCATTCGGATGTCAGGGTGCAGGTACTGCCCCCTTGTTTCTATACTAGATGAAAGATTTAAGCTTTGATTAAAACATACTTACATTTTACAATTTGTGCACGGTGTGCATGCCCCAATGCAGCATGATCATCATCGCAGTTGTGGATGTGTGGTAGTCCAGGCCGGACTGGAGTGTGGCTTGTCAAGTGCTTCAGAGTTTGGGGGATTCCTCAGCACAGCCTGCAGGCGGTCCCCCAAATGTGTGTTTTGCCACTGGTCCCGCTGGGCAGTGTGCATGCTAAGGTACATGGGGTGCTAACGCTGGGGGAAATGATTCTATCATCTGTTGGATTTTTTCTATTTTCTTAAATAAAAAAGCCTGTTGATTCTGTCATTTATTTCCAGACTTGCTGGCACTTAGTGGTCGAGGATTTGGTACAATGCTTTAATACTTCAAAGTGGGAATTGCTCCTGTTAGAGGCTGCCATGATGGTAGTAGAATAGTAAGTAACTTTGGACTTGGTGATCAGAATCCTATGGTTCTGGCAGAGACATTTTAGATTTGTGATCTCTCCAGGGTTACAATTTTTTCAACACCATTTTTCTGGGGCTCTAATTAAGTGTTTGTTGGAGGTGAACTTGGAGGTGTTGCAAGGTGAAGATGGTCTGGTTTTAGAGCGGCTGCTTTTAAGGGGGGCATGAGTGTCCACCAGTTTTATAGTGTGGTCATTGACTAATTTAAGGAGGACCAAGGTATTCTCTGTGGAGGGGAGGTCTGCGAAGTTTGCTTCTAGGGGAAGGTTTGGAATGAGTGACTCTGAGTAAGGGGGCAGCATGGTCAGACCAGTCGAGCGGTATAGGGTTTGCACAGTTGAAGAGGGAGGATGATGTAAAAACTAGCTATAGTTTTTTGTGTGCGTAGAAGAGAGCGTAATTTGCTTAAGGTCCATGGATCCAGTCAGTGCGAATAATGTTCTTCAAGTGTGCATGTCGGCGTGAGATTCAGGGACGATAACATCTCTGAGATATTTTTACCATGTGCTAATTTGGCAGAGTAAGTTGGAGACGTCATCAATGAGTCACTCCTGTGATGTGGTCTTTTGATGAGGTGGTAGTTGATGGATTCTTTCTGTGACACAGAGAACCGTCAGCGTAGTGATTCAAATGAGCTTGTTCTGGAAGAAGGGATGAAATGGAGGCCAATTGCTGTGGTTTATTGCCACTCCACCTCCTGCCCTTTCTGGCCAGTCAGCATGTAGGATGCAGTAGCCGGGACTAGGAGGATCTCGAAAACATGGGAGGAGGACTGGTTCAACTGTGTTGAAGAGGGCATCAAGGTTTTGTACGAGATGAGGTTGGTGAACTCAGTGGCATGTGAGTGTGCTGGGTGCTAATTAATCAGGTGTGTGGTAGGGGGAAAAGGCGATATTGATGAGGTTAGCTTGTGTTGCTTGACGTGTTGTCCAGGGTGCTTGGTCGTTCAAACCCTCGCAAGGGAGGGGACTGTTTGTGAAAAAATAAAGCACAAGCTGAAGTCTTTTGGCAAGTAGTTATATAGTGACTATATTATAGGTGAAAGGCAGGATAGTGGCTCTGGCCCTTGGCCCTATCAACCCTGAACAGGCACTAACAGGTGAAATCATTGTCTTCATCTGTCCATTGATGAGGACGCCTAGGAAAGATTGGTAAAATAGGTGTTGGGTGGAACAGATGAGTTTAAGGCCTGATCATGTGGCCAGCATCATCCTTAAGGCAGTCTGCCTGGAGCTGGCCTGGAGTCCTTATGTAGCTGTCTGGAAGGTGGGAAACTGCTGGTGGGTGGAGCAACTGAGTGGCATGGCCTGGTTATGTAACAAGCAGTTTCCTCAATGCTATACTGTAACGATATAATGTTATGTGATATCACTGTACCGAAGCTCCAGAGTGGAATGCTGCTGCTGAAGAATTCCTGAGATGGGAGTTGGCCGAGGCTCTTCTCAAGTACAGCAGTCTTCCATTTTTGTTATGAATAACATTACTAAAACTGCTGATCACTGGCTTGCCTGTGTTGCCTGCACTTACAAAAAATGGCGACAAACTTGCAGGGACCACAGGGTGAAGTACGGCTCAATGGGTGGGTGGATATTTGTCCTGTTTTGGGATAGTGGTGCCAGAGTCTGCCCTGTGCTAAATCCATGAGATGCTGCTGCAGAAAACGCCCAGATCCCAACACTCAGCTTTACTTCCCTTTGAAGCATCGAGCCCCTCAGGTTGCAGTCGTTCTGGCTCAAATTAAGGGAAGTTTAGAGAGATATGTCTCTCATGCCTGAAGAGCCCTTCGATCTACTGAACTCAATATTCAGTTATAGAGAGAGAGGCCTCAGCTTCCATCCGGGCATGGGGTGTAAAGGGTGGGTTCACTCTCAAAACCGATTAGAAACTGCTGTTGTGTTTGCTTTCCAAGCGAGCCTCACACAAAATATCTCCCAGATTGGTTGGATTGGTTGCCAAGCTTCAAGAGTACACTTTTACTGTGGTGGATGTTCCAGGTAGTGACAATGTAATTGCTGATTGTTTATCTAGGTTAACCATCAAGGAGGGTGGAGAGAGGTCCTATCCACCACAAGAAGTGTTTATCATTGAAGATGCACAGAAAGCGGGATAGGGTACATTTTCAAAAAAAATGGGAATGCGGAAATGCAACCAGGTCCTTGGTTTAATAAGATAGCTAGCTCTGTGGCAGGGCGGTGGCCTTCAGTGAAAATTGATGGAATGTGAGTTACATTCTTTCCCAAAAAATTCAGGCGGCGGTATCGCATGAAAAGAGGGTTGTTGTTCATGGGCAAAAAGATTTTTGCACCATTTCGAATTAGTAAGGTGTTGATCAAGATTTCACACATGCGATACAGTGGTATATCATCTACCAAGAGACCCTCCATTTGGTGTCTTGGCCTGGCATTGATGCTTAAGCTTACAGGTGAGTGAGGGGGTGTTCTGTGTGTGCTGGTAATGAGAAGGGGGAAAAAGAGGGGGTCGTTCTTTAATGCTATAGGAGATGCTGGAAGGAGATTGGAACAAGTTGGGGTTGAATCTTGTGTAGAGGAACTGCAGTGTTCTTCTGTAAACATGAGTGACAGTAGCGTTTGCAAAATGGAGAGGTTGGTGATAGTTCCTGACCCACTTGCAGGGCCATTTTAAGCACTTTTGGGGCCCTGGGCACGGACATCTTTGGGGGCCCCGCCTCCACCAAACCAAAGGAATTAAGTGATTAAGAAAAACTGGTCGCGCCCCCTCGATCACACCCCAAGGGTTTCTAGGCTACCTTGCAGCATTCTAAATAAGCATGTTTACTCCCTTTAAGTCCCCCTTACCCTCTTCATTTTGGCTCTGAACAGAATGATAAACAAGAAGCATTTTAGGGCCAACATTAGGAGTCTACGAGGAGGTTACTTCTGTTGTAGTATAGATACAGGAGACTTTATCAATAGCATCCAGCAAGGTATGCAGCCTGTAGTAGTAATGCAGGACCGAGTTTAAAATGTACATGTAACCCAGAATAAACAGATAACTCGCCTTAGCGGCCTCACAGAATGCAAAAGTGCTCAAGCCTGGATATAGGAGACCAATTGGAAGGAAGGAGAAAGCTACAGAGAAGAAATTTCCCTGCATATCAGCCTTTGTCCTGCCCAGGGGCAGTCCAGACCGCCCTTTGTTTGCATACATTAACTTTGGGTTTCACCCTAAGTTAACAGGGCAATCCAGACGTGGACCCCTTGCTCACTTTTCTTAGAGAGGCAACAGTTTCACCTCACTGATGATGCCCAACAAGGCTGAAACACGTGTATGGGGTTACTGATGGTACTCTTGTTCAGAGGAGAATTGCCTAGCATTTCGGCGCTGGACTGCCCCTGGGCAGGACAAAGGCTGATATGCGGGGAAATTTCTTCTCTGTGAAAAGGACAGTGAGCTAAAGACTTGGTAGAGTCTCTCCCAGGGGTTATTCACCCAAGAATGGGTCATTGGGCTGTGTTCGTGCTGGTAGAGAGATTCCCAGACCCCCCTTTGTTTACATATTCTTTCAGGAACCCTGCTGGGGCCATTACCGAATACCGAATACGTAATGATAACAGTCCAATAGCTACAATCATTAACTTGTGAAAACGAGATCAGAAAATGGTTGCATGTGCCCAATTGTGATTCCCAAAGGAGACCTGAACTCTATACTTTATTTCGCACGGCAATACAATTAAATAATAATCTTTAAACCCCAACAACTATACAAAGAAGTGGCCGTGTGTGCCTAATTCTGAAATTCAAAGATAGACTAAATTCTAGTCTTTATTCTAACATGCCATACAAATTATTGTAAGACGTTTAAAGTGCATAAATAACCATGAAATGAAATTATGAAATGTTATTTTATTTATATCTCACTTGTACACAAGTGTTTCAGAGCACGACCAAGCAAAGGGAGGGGAGCAGGGGAGAACAAAAACAATGATTTTGCTAGGCCCAGTGACATTGAGAACACGCAAGTGCATGGAGGGGGAAAAAGGGGTAAAAGTGCATCGAAGGAAAAAGGGGAAAGTGCGCAACAGAATAAATAAATAATTAAATAAAAATAATTAAAGGTGGTGGTACAGCTAGCAGGTGGCAAGTGCTAGATTGAGCAGATAGGCTGTATCTGATAAGTGCAGAAAAGAAGTGGGTGGGGGACTGTATGGGAGACAAGAATTACCCACGCCAAGAGGTTCCCCATATTCACACTGAAACCCACTTTTTCCAAATTTAATAAGCAATCTAACTGTACTGTGAAGTTCCTAACAGTTCATTGGCCTAAGATACATGTGCGAACGCATTACCTGAAGCTAAGAGAGTGGCACAACGACCTTTGGGACTACACTTAGGCTGATAACTGGCAGAAAGGCGCAGGTAAAGTTGGGGCAGGGAGATGGGCTGCTTGTAAAGACTATTTAGAAGTTGACACAACCTGTAATGCCAGAGACTGTAGAAGACAGAGGGATGGGGGTCTGCAAGGCAAACCCAGGTTGTTATTGTTGTAGCAGACAGACAAAAGAGGCAAAGAGGCTGCCCCTTTTGAAGAGAGTTATTCCACGGAAGAGTGCCTTGCCTACCAGAAATGTTGAATATCTCGTTGAAGCATGTCTGAAAGTACAAATCCCTGTTGCTGTGGTAGTAGTCCAAAGTACTGAAGCAGTACTGGTATATCTGTTGGATAGTGGATGCAGTATTGTGGTAGTCCAAGCCAAGAAGAGTACTGTGGGACAAAGGTGACTGTTCTCCTAGTAAATGAAGTGAAGTGAAGTGGTTAAAATTTGAATCAGCAACCCTATTAAGTCATCCTGACAACTATACCATTGTGAAGCTCAAAACTGTAATCAAGAGAATAAAAACTGTTAACCAAGATCTGCATATCACAGGTGTTAGTGGATATTGCAGTTCTGTTTGAACAGTGGCAAATCCTATTGAGGAAGGTAACAAAGCACTGTGTCTAGGATTACCATTGGTGCTAACTAGAAGAAGTGGAAAGTGGATTTTTCACCAAGAACAGATGTTCTAGTGGAACTTTGCTTAACAGACTTTTCAATTGACTCTGAAATATCAAGACATTTCTTTTGTTGGTTGAACACTGACAGACCTGACTTTGAATCCTGGGTAAGGGAAATCACCCAGGAAATCAGAAGGTTGTTCAGAGACTGTGAATGGTGTTCATGTGATGTTACATTGCTATATATGTTCTTTGTGTATTTGTTGTTTAGTGTGAGGACCAGTTATTCTGTGTTAGAGTGTGCTACCTTAGCTTTAGTTAGGCAGGGAAATCGTCAGCAGAGTAGGCATAGTGATGCATTTTTAAATATAATTTCTTGAATACAATGGCAAATATTGGTAAAGCCACAAAAAGTTGTACACCTTGCATTTCTGACCCCTCACAGAGGCTACTAACATTTGACTTGCTGGATAGATTTGGATGAAATATTCTAAACCATGGGATTGTCAAGGGTCCCTCCGAACTGAAAATTTTGGGAACAATTCGTCAAACAATGAAAACATTATTAAGAATGGTGTGAATAGTTTACTGTAGGCATAGCACGGCCATGGCCACCAAGTGGGTCCAAAAGAAACATATTTGGGAACAGTGGACACTGCTGAAGGGTGGTAGAGTTTTAATATATACAGTGGGCATAGCCAAAGGCCTTTCTCACAGGCCATGGGCAAGGTCCCTTGTTAGTGGGCCCAAAAGACATGTATCGTGGACACAGCCGTGTAAAAGAAGCATATTGGGGGTGGACTGTAAAAATATGATGGTATAAAAAAACTTTAAATTCACTGAAAAGCCTTTAGCTTAAGTGCAGTTAAGTTGACCACATTTAAAACAACAAAACCCTTTCAATTCAGCAGATGTGGGAAGTCATGACCAGCTTAACTTGGCGCGTTACCGTTGCAAAGCCCATGAGCACATACATATTATAAGAGAAGGGCTTCACAATGACATGCAAAGTGGCATTATGAGGGACATGGCATTATGAGGGACATCAATAGGAGAGAGTCAAGCTGGTCATGACTTCTCACTTCCGCTGAATTTCAAGGGTTTTGTTGCGTTAAATCTGGTCAACTTAACTGCACCTTAACATTTTTTCAGTGAATATATATTACAGGGCCGCAATAGCCTCTCTATAGTTAAGGTGAAACCTGTCCATAGTAAAAGTGAAGATTCTATGGTAATACCTTTTGAGCCATAGGGTGTATCAGCACAGCGTTTGACATTCCTATATATCACGGCCCATGCTCCCAGGACTGGAAGGGTTCATGCAAATCCATGTTATGCTTCAAAAGATATATAAAAGGGCCAATTAAAGCCTGTGTTTTCACTTTTCCATTTATTTTCCCATAGAGAACATATCCAGATTTTGTTTACGCACATGGCCCACACCACTAGACTTGGAAGTTAAATTGCCAAATGGTGAATGTCAAATTGTTTATCAACAAGTGAACACATACTTAAGCATTCAAACTACAAATGTGAAGCAACAGCTTTTTGAGCAGAGTTACAGCAAGTGGCAAATTGAACAAATACATAAGTATTTGAATTACAAATGTGAGGAAGATTTGTGATCTTGCGGCAAATAAAGACTGATGCAGAAAAGGGTTGCACTCGCCAAAAAGGAAAGACAAGTGTGGAAAAGCCAAAACCCAAGGCAGAAGAGCCTATGAGGAACTAAACCAAATCTAGGCAGAGACTCATGCGGTCTGCAACTGCGCCTAGACCAGAGTGCTCTCTATTATAAAGATCACAGTCATCTTTAAGCAAGCCAATCAGAAGCGTAAGGTTCCTGGTTATGCGACCTGCAATGGGTGGACCATGTGATCTAATAACTGTGCCTAGACCAGGGAACCCTGAATGATGACCAACAAAGCAACTGTGAACTACTTGATAAGGCAAGCTAGAAGGCAGATCAAGTGAACCTGTTGTTTTCTACATTTAACATTGAACAAATGACTTTAGAATAAACACTACATTGAAATCTTGGGGAAGGGAACCCTGGGAGTTAAAGACACTGAGACACGTTATCTGATGGGAAGGGAAAGCTCAATATCTTCTTTTTGTGTGCACTATATACCATATTAAACTTGGGGAAGGCAACCACAAGGCTTGGTTGGAAATTGGTGAAACACACAGCTGTTGGAATTGTATTGAGGCTGAAGTAAAAGGCCCAAGAGGAACTTAAGCTGAGAGCAGCTGAAACTTTACTTTTGAACAATATTTTTGTTAAGAAGAATCCCACACTTTTTTATTTCTAGATGTTAGAGCAAGCATAGGTTTTGGACACAGACAGATCTTCGATTTTAACTTTTAGACACAGGCTTTCCCTAGTTTTCTTTAGGCATTAGAAATCCCTACCTTAGTTATAGGGCAACATAGGCCTTATACCATCCTGACATTTCAAGAAAGTCAGTGAAAAAAACTTTTGTTGAAGCACCATTAAGATGAAACAATCTGATGCAACAGAACCCTTGAAATGCAGTGAAAAAACGTACGTTGAAGTGTCATTAATGTGCTAATTGAACGCCACAATCCCCCGAAATTTGGCAGGTGCGGGAAGCTACGCCACCTTAACTATGCGGCCCCATTGCACAGCCTGTGAAGACCCTGATGACATCACACATAACATCACTAATGATATGATATATGACATCACATTTGACATCACTTTTGGCATCATGTGTGAAGTCTCAAATATAACACTTTTGCACCAGGAAAACATTGTTATCTTATAGGCAGTGCTATTTTGTACATATCATTTATCAACCCAAATCAGATAGCTCTCAAAAATGACCGATGTCTCACCCTCACTAGGCATCAACTGTGCAGTGCAGTTTGCCATCCTTCTTCCGCATATTAGGGTTTTCCTGGGTGACTACTAGCATAATATGGACGATCTGCATCTGCTGTCATTAACTATGTCTACCATTTGCCGTTTTCCCCCCTTCCCTGTCTCTGGCCCTTATCATAGTCTTATTCAATTATTTATATTCCTTTTGTCATCCACCTCGTCCACAGATCTCTCTAATAGAGCCAACCTCTGTTCCCAGAATCCCAAGGCCTTCTTCCATATTTTTTCTTTGTAAATCAATGTCTGCTTGTCCGCAATTGTCACAGTTTCCTGACTAATGCCTGCTCATCTTGAACAACTTAATTTGGTATGACCTAATCGGAGTCTGTTTAAAATAGTTCTATGTTTTCAATATACAGTATTCTGATCCCTATTTTTAGTTATAACATCTTTTTGTAGGTCAAAGAAATGTCTTCCTTTGCCTGACATTATTCCATCTGTCTTGCCACTTGTGGGTGGATCATTGGGCATGTTAGGCAAATATCTGCAGAGTTATGGTGGGTAAATAAAAGCTTGAAAAACCCATTCTTTCTCTAAATGTGAAAGTGGATTAAGCCATTTCAAACAAGTCACACACAGTAGAGTGCTGGCCAGTAGCTATCACTGGACATTTACTTCCAGCTCCGAACTCTATTAGCAATGTATTGTGGGCACTCAAATTAGCTGAAATTTAAAAGGAAAATATCTTTGACTTATATGGCAGAGTATAAAATGCTACTTTATTCATAGCATTTTTCAACCCATTTTCCAACTCAAGATAGAAAGCTCTCAAGAATGACAGACACCTGCATACATTATTTTCCTTTCACCCACTCCATTGAAAGTTTCAGACATGGAGCGACATCCACCATACTGGGCAAACATATTCAACACTACTATAAACTGACACCTGCAGATGTAGAGTCTCAACAACCAAATTATTAAAATCAATCTAGCAGACAAAGGAGGATCAATTTTCATATTGAACACCAGTTACTATGTGCAGGGGCACACAGGCACATTTCTGTCATAAGATACTACAAAACACTGATGGAAGACCCAACCAAACAATATAAAAGGGAAGTCAACAGGACTATAAGGAAACTTCCAAATGACATCCAGAAACACATTCATGACCTGGTACCAAATAACCAAAGTACATGATACCTTCTATATGCTCCCCAAAATAGGCATATAACCTCATTCTGGATGGCCAATTATCTCTGGATCAGGTCCAATGACTAGGAACATCTGAAACTGGGTTGAGACAGCTTGAAGCCACTTCTAAGAGAGACACCCATCTATGTCCAGAACACCTTGATCTACTCAACAACTGGGATTATATAAGGCCACCTGCCAATGGACACAGGCCACTTCTAAGAGAGATACCCAGCTATGTCCAGAACACCTTGATCTACTCAAAATTGGATTCTATAAGGCCACCTGCCAATGGACATATTACTGGCAAAAATGGACATGGAGTCACTCTACACAAACATTGCCAACAATGATGGCTTTGAGGAATGACAGAATGCTTTTGGCAATCGTAACCTGCTTACTAACACTACAGTCAAGTGAATTGCATTCATCTTCACTCACAACTATTTCACATTCAACAAACGATGGGGACAGCCATGGGGACTCGTATGGTGCCTCAGTATACAAATATATTCCTGGCGTAGTTAGAGATTGATTTAATTACCACCTGTGATGCAGACCATTGAGCTATCTGAGCCACATTGATTATGTCCTCCTGATTAGGACTGCTCTGGACCAGGACTTCTAAAGCTTTTGCAGATGATCTGATGCATTCCGCACAACCATTAATCTCAAACTCTCCTACTCACCTGTAAAAGTAAGTTTCCTTGACACGATCATGACAATACAAAATAACCAGCACAGACCACAGTATATCGCAAACTAACTGACAGAGAAAGATATTTCAAGAGTGACAGCTTGCACCCTGTGTACACAAAGCATGTTAAAATATTCAGCCAAACATTAAGATGCAACCAGCTATGATATGCTTGGACACAAAGCACTAAGGATAAATCATATAAGATTTGAGATCAAGTTTCATAAGCAATGGATACCTCCACAGAATTGTGGATAGACAGATTCACAGGGAAAAACGGATTCCATGGAGCAACATTTTAGATTGCAGAGCAAAGGGAAACCCAAACTCGGGTGTCACTGGTAGCCACATACAATCCAGAATTGGAAGCCCTTTGTAAAATTCCTAGGGAACTACAACCCACTCTGCAACACTTTGAATGTCTGCGAGAGGTTTTCCGTGAGATGGCCCTCCTTGCTTTCAAACAACCGGACAATCTGAAGGAAATGATGGTAAGACACAAACTACATACATACAATGAGCACAAAGAATTGAACCATGCCAGTCAAAAACAAAAGATGCCTAACTTGTCCCGATTTTGGATACAATCAAGATACCCCACACTGGGAAAAACTACACATTTATTGGGCATTTTATATGTACATCCAACTACATTGAATGCTTCATTTTGAATATGAAATGCCCTGATGGGGCTACTATGTAGGGGAAACTGGTCAACAACTACATAACTGCAAAAACCTTGGTATCCGTAGAAAAGAATGCACAATTTGTCCACATTCAGCATGTAAGAAAATGCTGAATCCCATTATACCGAACAGGGTTTGCAGAGGTGTACTCCGCTCACCATGTTCGTTATAATGGGATATGGGGTCTGCAGGGTTTCCCCTGCTTCAGGCGCGAGGAGTGCAGTGCCATTAACAAACAAAAAAGAAACCCTGCGGCCGAAGTCCCGACCCACTCTAGGGTTGGGAATCTTCCACCGCAGGGAGAGGGAAGCATCGAGGTGTGGAAGTGAGGAGACGGAGGAACAGGTACGTGGGGTACCGGGGTAAGGTATAGTGGGTACTTTTAATGTGGGATCGGGTGCTCCAGGTGCATGATCTTCAAATTATTGTACTCCTGGGTTACTTCAGAGCTGACAAAGCCAGGAAGAGCTATGAATGCAAATGCATGAACATTTTCAATACACTGACAGACTGCCACACTTTCTACTTGTAGGGATTTGGGGATCACAACCTTCAGACATGAGGCTTTCTACCAATGTTTCCAAAGCCCTTCACTAGTGTCTGCCTGACACTGAACCAGCCCCACCAATGTAATTGCTCATTGCCAGACTCATTCCAACCAAACCACATCACTCCACCCCCACCTCCAAGGTTCCAGCTCCACAAGCTTCCCAGAGGCCTGTGTGGGGCTCTGTCGCATGTTAAACCCTGCCATTTCCGCATGATTGTGATGAAACGCAATCCTGATATGGCATTTGACACAAACTTAACTAACACCCTGGGCTGCCTCCTCCCTACCAGTCTCTTAACCATAAGTTGATGAATGTAACACCACTTGCCTTGCAAACAGATTGGTCTAACATATACTGAGCTTCAGCCAGACTGCACCTCCTTTGGCTGGCACTATCCCACCCCATCCTGCCTTCCTGAAAGCACAGGGTGGGCTGCTGTGTTTTTCTTTTTTGCTCTTCACTTTAGTTCCACTGCCCCACATAATACAATGTGCCATTCAAACTATGAAGACTGCTACTGTGGTTGGGGAGCGGGGGTTCCAACATATGTATTGCATGCCTATCTGGACAAAATACAAATCATATATGCAGACATGCACCTATAAGGAAGAAAGGAATCCAGGAAGTGTCGATTTATGCTATAATGCTGTAATGTTTTTCAAAGGCTTCATTTCATTTCTTCCAGAGGAAGTGGTCAACACCATGACAGCTTACAAATGCATGACTTAATTAGCCTAATTAAGGTATTGACTTGTACTTTATTATACATGGCATAGTAGACAGCAAAGATTAAATTACAGGCGCCATCACTAAAACAAAGGCTTAAGACCTCTGCAGAAATGCGGTCAGCCAAACCAGTAAAAACCTTGAGCACATACGTGAGTAGTGCATTAGATTGCATGCATTTTGCGATACATTTCCCTTCTAAACACATGCAGGTTTAAGACAGTCGTAAACACTACCATTCCATCAATGGGTACATGCTGATAACCTCATTTCAAATGATGTTATCAAGATTCCACAGTGTGCCATAAAGGAACAATTAGAAAGCAGCTTTTAAGACAACGGATAGTTTCTTGTCAATTTGTTGTCCCTTGCTTGAGTGTAGTGAAATATGTAAATTACCGTTTTCGTTCAACTTCTCAAATATATACTCTTTTTCAACGGCACAAGGACATAGCAATTGGATTACATATGCACTTTTTGACAGCATCTGCAAACCCCAAACCTAGAAGAATTAAAATGAAGCTCTCATATGAACAACATAAAGCATATCTGTGTAATTCTGAAGTCCCATTTGTGTAGCCAACATGGGATCTGCAACCTCCAGCTCACACAATGTTTTGGACAAACACTCTAATCACCCCTGGCCACCATAGTGAATGGGGAAGGATCATGGGAGTTGTAGTCTAACACATATGGAAAGCCACAGGTTGCAGAACACTGTTCCAGTGGCACATTGCAGTACAAGTGTATATTTGTTTTTCAGATACTTTGGAATACACATACTGCATAATATGTCAATGAAACGGAGGATACCAATACACCCAATTTCAATTGACACTGATTAAGATTACATTGCCAATGACAATACTGATGACATTGACTCCTGCACACCGAGAGGTACCAATCCAAACAGAGTGGACGAAGAAGCATGTACTTAATAGAGAAACGTTTATGGATTCCATAGATTGCCATCTTTCTCCTCATCATGAAAGAAATTGAGTCAGATGGAATGCTTAGGCATTTCTTTGTAGAAACTTCTCAACTGAGGCAATCGCTTAATGACATCATTAACCATTAACTATCTAGGAATATGCCTGCACAGACAGTCAGTAGCACTGCACATGTACAGAAACAAGGAACTTCTATGACTCCAGTACTCGAGGGTTATCAAGATCATCCCATCATATAAAACTCAGTCTGCTGATATGTTATTGAGAATGTAGAAGGCTAAAGCACACTCATGTGCCCTCTATGGGGCTGATAGTCATTTTAGAGAATTTCAGTCAGCTTTCTTTTTCCTTTTATCAGAAATGGGTAGGCTGACCAGTTGTAGCTTAGGTCCTGTTGTGGCGTAAATTGCTCTTGATACCGAGCATAGACCTCAGGTCTTTTTGATTGTATGATTATATTTCCATGCACTTTTCAAGATTGTTTGTGTGTGACATTTTAGATCTGTACTGTGATGCTTGTTCACCTTTAGACTTAGGTGTAGCTATTTTTATGTACTGTATAGTTTTAAGGATTTGTAAAACACATTAAAACCTTAAATGAGGGGACGTGGCCGAGCCGATCATGGAGGAAGACATACTTTATGGGAGCTCTGTTCGGCTCATTCTGTGAAGACCCAGATCCCGGCCCGGATGCATGATATTTTATATTTTGGGTGCTGAGGTGGCTCCCGACAGCAAGAAGCAACTGCGGAGATACCGTGAGGGGACAATCTCCCCCTCACACCAGCAATACTGATGAGGCCTCTGCCAGCCCGAGGGGCTTGCCTGTCCTCAAGATGGCAGCCATCAGATAGCCAACGTGTGACCACAGCATCAACAGGGTCAGAGGTGGCGAAAATGAGTGACAGCACCATCGACACCTGCTTCATCACCAACCATCATGGAGGGGGCGATATCTGTCGGTAAGGAGGGGTCACTGCAGCGGCGCTATGTTTTTGAACCCCCCTCACAGAGGCATGCTTGAAGAGACTTGGTGAGGCAGTGCACACTGGAGGAGCTGCCTGTCTGTATGTCTTAGAAACCCAATGCTTGCCCTTGCAAGCAAAACAAAAAGATGCTGAGAATAGATTGTGATGCAATAAAATCCATGTGCGAGGTATCCCAACGCAAGTGAAAGATGTAAAGTTGGAGCCTCGTCCATCACTCTGGACTGAACTCACAGAGTGTTCTCGAAAGTTGAATAACAGAACAACCTGATCCCCCAATGTCATCACCGGAGTATATTTCCTCAAGGAAAAAGAGTAGATAATGATGGTGGCTAGGGTACTCTCAGACGTCTCTTTCAGGGGTTCGATGCTCCTATTACAGGATCTCCCTCCTCAGATCCTAATTAAAAAGAGATCCCTTTGAGATTTTGCCAGAATGTGAAATATAGGTGGGGACATCCCTGTGCGGTGTATTTCACATTAGAATGGAGACAAAAATGTATAACATTGATGCAAGAAGCCATGCTACTCATGAACCTGGAGACAGCGGAAGAAACTGTTGGGATGCACGTGCAGCGGGCCAGCCAAGCAAAAAGGTTCAGGTTGAGGAAAACCTATTAGAGTGCATCATCGCGGGAGCAGAGTAAAGGCTGTGCCGTAGACAGCACATACATTCAGCCTCAACACAACTTTGCTGGTCCAGAAAAAATGCTGGTAATTCCATCACCTGCATTTTTTCAAGACCGGCAAAACATGCATCTGCCAGTGGAAGCCACGGATCTCTCGGCTAGCCTGGCTGGAAGATAAATGCCTGAATCACTGGCACCGGTAATGAAAATGCCAGTGATTCAATAAATCCCATTCAATGAAGTCCTATGGGATTCCATGGGAATGGGAACTTATTGGCTCTCCACCACCCATATGATTCTGGTAATACCGGGATATCTGGCAGTGGAGATGGTAAGTGGAGTTTGCCGCTATACGGCCGGAATTACCAGCAGAATACCAACAAATTCTTAATGAGGGCCATTGTTTTAATTAGGTCTGATACATATTAGATACTCACATATAGCAACACAAAAAGAGCAACAAATGTATTAATGTTGTGGTTGCTGAGGCCCCAGATAGGGCAGCATTATAAGTCGGTGTTTAGTTGATGTATTGTAGGGACGTAAAATAGCATGATGTGCGGTAAGGATTGAAATAAGCAGAAGATAGAATCAGCCAGGCCGTTTTGTAGAAGCAAGGTTGATGTATTAACTTGGTAGAAGTGTCACCATTTTGGATGTTAAGAGCAGGCACACAATCAACAGAAGAGAATGCAGGCCTTAGTTTGGTGCTGTGGCTCTGTTAGTTCAGTTCCAAAAACAAATCCCCTATCCCGTTCCCCAGGAGAGAAGCCGAGGTCAGAGACACCCATCGTGTGCAGATAAGCACTAATTGTATCCAGCTGTGGGGCCTGAGCATGGTAGGAATGGAATGTTAGTAGGTAGAAGAGTAGGAAGGGATGCACCGGTTGAAGAACACATTCATGAGAATAGGGCATGAGGCTCTGTGATGCCAAAGAGCCAGCTAAAGATTTAGAACAATACTGCCCTCATCCCAGGGCAGACACCCCATATGAATTACACCTAGACACACAATTTAAGCAAACAAATCCTCGACTTGAGAGGGGTGGCCCGGTCACGTCATACCTGGGCACCTGAGGTTGGGAGAAGATAAGGAGGGAGCCGTGTCTGAAACGTCTTGTAATTTGGGAAAGAACGAGTGGATGCAATGCCAATAAATTTAGTACAAGGTTGGGGTGCAGCTCATGTGTGCCATGATTTCTGGGTTAATGAGGAAGCCTATTGTCTAATCAAAGCAGAGTTGGCCTCGCCAATTTATTTTGAACGCCTCTGGAACAGGAGGGTGGACATCACGTGATGGTCCCAAATTTACTAACCTATTGATAAGAACCCACCAATTATATACCTGGGTTTGACTGTGACAATGTAGGGCACCAGATGTCTAGGGGAATGGAGGTAGCGTAGATGTGGGCAATCAGTCAAGGGACTATAGGGGTGGATTAGCATGTTCTATAGGTGGTAGCCTATGAGGCTGGTGGTATATGCTGTACTCAATATTATACATGTATTAATTTGCAGTATGTCCGCTATATAATCTGTAACCCTTTGGAAAATCAGAGAGCCGGTGTCAGTTTGGTTCTACAGGACCATCTGAGGCCATGTTTGCATGCAATACACCTTGTAAAGAGGAGCAGAGATGATTTTGCCATTTGGATTGTTTTATTCCCCGACCTTTGGGCTGCCACCCTTTCAAAACCCAGGAGAACTCTTGCCTGCACATGGGGCCCGTACCGATTCACCCTGCCTCCTGGTCTTAAGTAATCAGATTACAGGGGCATGAATAAATGAGGGCATGAAAGAAAGTTCACACTTCAAAGGCATGTATGTGTCCTTACTGACAATTTGAACACAGTCATGGTGGATGTGAATGTTTCACACTGACGCTCATGTGTAGCTATGCAAGATTTTACTGCCCTCGACCTTTGAATCAGCTCCATCTGCTGTCACACACCGAGATCGAACTGCTGGGCACAATTCTTTTGTTTTTTTTGATACAACGGGTGTGCGGGTGGGAAGAAATATGAACCCATTGTTTCTTTCCTGGCTGGGGTTCTCTGTGGGTGAGTTTGGGCCGCTAAACCCCATACCCCAAACCAAAAGTGTGACAGTCTGTTTAGTAGCTAGTAGTTCTCCGGATATGGTATCTGGAAGACTGCACTGGAAGGGAGAGAGTTTGAAAAGGGGTACAGTTATTTATGTTCAGCAAGGTGGGTCTCTGTTAAATCTTTTTAAATGGTGTTGGGTGGAAATATTTCAGGATCTTATGCGTCATTTCACAGCTTCACATTTAGCACACAGACCACTTTTGGACTTTGATCCTTTATATGCATGGTCCGAATTTCCAGTGAAAAGTAAAGCAGTACTGAAAAGGGTATTATCCTTGGGGTCGGATGTGATAATGCTACAAGAGAGCCATCTCCTCCAGCAGGATGAATGTTGGCTACGTAACAAACATTACACAAAACAGTTCTTTGTTGTGACAACTAAAACAAAGGAAGTAGCTGTTTTATTCTCTAAGGTCATGCCCTTTGTAGGAAAAGCCACTCTTAGAGATCCTGGTGGTAGATATCTTCTGGTAAAAGGCACTCTATTTGGCCACATGATGATGATAGTCTTCCCATATTTCCCCAATGACAATCAGCATAGTTATTTGCAGTGCCTCAAATCAATTTCCGGCCTCCTTCAATGAAGGTGAAGTTCTGTTGGGGGTCATTTTAATTTGCTATCTGATAACTTGGTGGATAGGTCTTCGTCGGCAATACCCCTGGATTTCAAGTAATCTATAGCCTTTGCAAGGCTACTGCAGGAGATGAGTTTTAGAGAGGTTTGGTGTTTTCCCTATGGGAGTGAAAGGGAATACACCAATTTCTCGCATGTGCATAATAGTTTCTCTCGTATTGATTTGTTACTGATCCTGGCCACATTAATACCATACGCTACTGAGATAGTCCGAGGGCCTTCTCAGACCATTCTTACATCACTGCTAAGGTCTGCACAGCTAGAGAGATTCCCCGGCTTAAGACAGAATGGAGGGTTTGGGATCCTCTTTTGAAAGACCCGATATTCCGCTGGGAGATCGCATCAGTCATAAGCACTTACTTTAGGGAGAATGACAATGGGGAAACATCATAGAATACATCATGGGATGTAATAAAGGTGGTGGGAAGAGAAATCCTGGGACACAACATCATACCTAGGTCTAAGAAAGCCATAACTGTCCGATTGGAGACTCAGGTCTGGGAGAGAGAAAAGGAACATGCTTGGAAAGGCATTTAGAGAGCTCAAACTAAAGAGAGCAAACCTGGAATCCCACCGAGCTGCGAAAGTGATGCAAACGATGCTATAGACTAAACGATCACACCATGTACCCATGGTGATAGGGCCAATAAGATTCTCTCATACAAACTGTAATTGGTGAAAGTTATGAATAACATTCAGGACCTGACTGATTTGAGGGGTGCGACATTACTAGATTTGGTAAAAATGTAAAAATGGGAGTCGTGTCCTCTTTCTTTCCAAGCCCTATATTCTGATAAATAATCCAGGCAATTAAATACATGGCAAACTCAAAGGCTTTCGGGCCGGATGGACTGACAGCCATGTTTAATAAAACATTCCAACCACAAGTGCTGAAACCCTTGATGTCGGTTCCATGTGTTAAAATCATGGCAAAAATTGCTGTGGTTACAAAATATTGCGGCAAAAATGCTGTGGTTTTGCCACTGCAATCCATGTAAAAGATGCTAGTTGTCACCCCCGCAACCCCCGAACCCACTATACCATTTAAAGGGATCGGGGGACACCCCTGCAACCCCTGCTCCCCTTAAATGCTATAACAGGGTTCACCTTTACCGGGTCAAACCACAGCATTTTTTGCCGCAATTTATTGTATAGACAAAATTTTGCCGCGATTTTATCACTGCATACCTTGATGCCTCTATCAAGTCATTCCGCCAATCGTTTGCAGATACGGATACTATAAGGGAATCCCAAACTACCCTTCTGTTGAAACCAGGCAAGCCACCTTCTAGCTGTGACGCCTATAGACCCAGAGCACTCCTTAATCTGGATGCCATGATATATTGAAAGGTCCTAGCCATCAGACTGATGACGGTGCTCCCCTGACTCGCCAGCCTGGACCAAACCAGTGTTGTCATGGGCTGGTAGACCCAGGACAATATACAGAGGATTATAGATTTCATTGGAATTGCCAAAAAAGGGATACGCCGATGACAATCCTGGCCTTAGACGTGAGCAAGGTCTTCGACAGGATGGACTGGTTTTATTTTCGAGCAGCTCTGAGGGCAGCTGGATTTGGGCCCAGCTTCCTAACTTGGCAGCTAACTACCAGAATCCCTGGGCTACAGCCCGACTCAACGGCTCCCTTTCCCCTAAAATCTCCAGTTTTAGAGGGACCTGATATGGATGTCACCTTTCCCCACTGATGTTTGGCCTGGTTATGGAACCGCTATACTGAAGAATCAACATAAATCTGAACACTGGGGGGATCAAAGTGGGTCATAATACTCACAAGGTGGCCATTTATGCAGATGACTTCCCACTGACAATGGCAAGCACAGTTCTTACCCTAGCTGCAGTGATAAAATAACTTAAATCCTTCAAACTTACGTTTATGTTCCACATTAATTACACGAAATCCAAAGGACTGAATATCTCTGATTACCAAGCAAATATAGATTTCTTGGCCAGGGATTTCCCATTTATATGGGCCAGGACAAGTCTAAAATATGTGGGTGTATTAAGGAACTAAGTCCTATGTAACACTCTATCTATCAGGCCAATATTCCCCCACTCCTCTGAGAATTCGTTTTTTTTTTGCATCCATTAAAATGAATCTGATGCCTTGCCTACTGTATGTGGCGGCAGCTCTCTCCCGATAAAGGTATGGCTCCACCGACTGCAGAAACTTCAGAATCACATGTTAAAATGTACCTGGCAGGGCCAGAAACAGAGGGTCGTTAGCTTTGGCGGTGGTTTAGGCTTTCCAGATCTGTCAAGTTATGTGACCGTAGCGCAGTTATCGCATGTCATGTCTTGGGGCAAACCTGACACACCATCTCACTGGGCTGAAATCAAACGGTCAGTCACAAAGTTATCCCTGCAGAACCTCCCATATATTGACAGAACTTAGACAAAATACCCAGGGCAGGCTTATTTCATCCACAGGGACGTCTCTATTCTATTTGGACAAGGCCATTAAGCTTTGGGGGGCACAGAGAGGGCTGTGTGCACACTCCCCAATCCTGGGCAACCCGGGGTTCTCACCTGGTATGCAGCAGGGTCACTTCATGGAATGGTCAAGGAGTGGCCTCTCAGGCCTGTCACAGTGGTAAACCTTGGGAACCCATCTTATATTTGCAGACAGCCAACATGCATTCCGCATTACATAGAGGGAATGATTTACTATTTCCAAGTGCGGCACTGGATAACCAATCGAATAGTCAGGGAGGCGGGCTCACTTCAACCGTCATCCCTCGAATTGGCCATTAGATAAAGGGGACTGTTTCGAAGCTCTATAGACTCATGGAAAAAGGGGACCCATGCATAAAATGTCCATACATGCAGGCTTGGGAGAGAGACATGGGGAGGACATTCAGTGAGGGCTCCTGGGGTCCTATCTGGCAAAGAGATAACTCTTCTCGCCGCATTTCAAGTAAAGAATATGCATGTAAGATTCTATATAGATGGTATCTATACCCTGTGCACTTACATATGCTTAAAGCATCACATTCTCGTCCCTTTGGTGGAGAGGCCGTTGGGAACATGGAAGCATGATTCACACGTAGCGGTCCTGTCCAAGAGCTAGGATCTTTTGGAAGGACGTTTGTCACACTTAAAAGGTATCGCCGGGGTTCTGCTGCCTTTTGACCATTTGATAGTGCTCCTGGGAGACGTGGACGAAGACCTGTAGCCGCTGTCACCAAATGTGTTATTAGTGATGATTGGGCCCCCAATAATCACTAATGACACATTTGCTGACAGCGGTGAGAATAACGTTAGCGAAATGCTGGAAACAACCAGATGGTCCCATCCTTACCCTCTGCGGCTATGTGATTTGGGAAATAGGGGCTTCATTACAGAGTCGGCCATATTTCATAGGTAACTTAATGACTTTCCTTTGCTGGTTGAGAAGCCTCTGATGTTGAAATACTTTCATATGATTTGAATATGGATATAATAGTCGGCTCCTTGTGGTGTGCGTTAGGAAAAATAATGTTCCATGTCGGGGACTTTGTGAATCGGACTCTGTACTCTGTGATTTGAGTGATGCATATTTGTGTTCTTTTTTAATACTTGAGCTATATTGTGCTTCATCTGTTCGATGAACCCACACATTATTTGAAGTACGCCTTGCTACGGTCCGCATTTTTTGAGTCCAAAAGAAACTTCTTCAATAGGGAGATTGAGGATGCTAATAACAACTCAAAAAAGTTGTTTCATATATTTGAGCTTTTAGAAAATTCGAAAGCTCAATCAATATCTCCCCTCGCAGGACTCTCAAACTTAGGTGGCCCTGTACCTAATACGCATTACTGTTTGCTCTGAAATGTGGTAAACTAGGTTGCTTCTCTCCCCTCGCAGGACTCTCAAACTTAGGTGGCCCTGTACCTAATACGCATTACTGTTTGCTCTGAAATGTGGTAAACTAGGTTGCTTCTCTCCCCTCGCAGGACTCTCAAACTTAGGTGGCCCTGTACCTAATACGCATTACTGTTTGCTCTGAAATGTGGTAAACTAGGTTGCTTCTCTCCCCTCGCAGGACTCTCAAACTTAGGTGGCCCTGTACCTAATACGCATTACTGTTTGCTCTGAAATGTGGTAAACTAGGTTGCTTCTCTCCCCTCGCAGGACTCTCAAACTTAGGTGGCCCTGTACCTAATACGCATTACTGTTTGCTCTGAAATGTGGTAAACTAGGTTGCTTCTCTCCCCTCGCAGGACTCTCAAACTTAGGTGGCCCTGTACCTAATACGCATTACTGTTTGCTCTGAAATGTGGTAAACTAGGTTGCTTCTCTCCCCTCGCAGGACTCTCAAACTTAGGTGGCCCTGTACCTAATACGCATTACTGTTTGCTCTGAAATGTGGTAAACTAGGTTGCTTCTCTCCCCTCGCAGGACTCTCAAACTTAGGTGGCCCTGTACCTAATACGCATTACTGTTTGCTCTGAAATGTGGTAAACTAGGTTGCTTCTCTCCCCTCGCAGGACTCTCAAACTTAGGTGGCCCTGTACCTAATACGCATTACTGTTTGCTCTGAAATGTGGTAAACTAGGTTGCTTCTCTCCCCTCGCAGGACTCTCAAACTTAGGTGGCCCTGTACCTAATACGCATTACTGTTTGCTCTGAAATGTGGTAAACTAGGTTGCTTCTCTCCCCTCGCAGGACTCTCAAACTTAGGTGGCCCTGTACCTAATACGCATTACTGTTTGCTCTGAAATGTGGTAAACTAGGTTGCTTCTCTCCCCTCGCAGGACTCTCAAACTTAGGTGGCCCTGTACCTAATACGCATTACTGTTTGCTCTGAAATGTGGTAAACTAGGTTGCTTCTCTCCCCTCGCAGGACTCTCAAACTTAGGTGGCCCTGTACCTAATACGCATTACTGTTTGCTCTGAAATGTGGTAAACTAGGTTGCTTCTCTCCCCTCGCAGGACTCTCAAACTTAGGTGGCCCTGTACCTAATACGCATTACTGTTTGCTCTGAAATGTGGTAAACTAGGTTGCTTCTCTCCCCTCGCAGGACTCTCAAACTTAGGTGGCCCTGTACCTAATACGCATTACTGTTTGCTCTGAAATGTGGTAAACTAGGTTGCTTCTCTCCCCTCGCAGGACTCTCAAACTTAGGTGGCCCTGTACCTAATACGCATTACTGTTTGCTCTGAAATGTGGTAAACTAGGTTGCTTCTCTCCCCTCGCAGGACTCTCAAACTTAGGTGGCCCTGTACCTAATACGCATTACTGTTTGCTCTGAAATGTGGTAAACTAGGTTGCTTCTCTCCCCTCGCAGGACTCTCAAACTTAGGTGGCCCTGTACCTAATACGCATTACTGTTTGCTCTGAAATGTGGTAAACTAGGTTGCTTCTCTCCCCTCGCAGGACTCTCAAACTTAGGTGGCCCTGTACCTAATACGCATTACTGTTTGCTCTGAAATGTGGTAAACTAGGTTGCTTCTCTCCCCTCGCAGGACTCTCAAACTTAGGTGGCCCTGTACCTAATACGCATTACTGTTTGCTCTGAAATGTGGTAAACTAGGTTGCTTCTCTCCCCTCGCAGGACTCTCAAACTTAGGTGGCCCTGTACCTAATACGCATTACTGTTTGCTCTGAAATGTGGTAAACTAGGTTGCTTCTCTCCCCTCGCAGGACTCTCAAACTTAGGTGGCCCTGTACCTAATACGCATTACTGTTTGCTCTGAAATGTGGTAAACTAGGTTGCTTCTCTCCCCTCGCAGGACTCTCAAACTTAGGTGGCCCTGTACCTAATACGCATTACTGTTTGCTCTGAAATGTGGTAAACTAGGTTGCTTCTCTCCCCTCGCAGGACTCTCAAACTTAGGTGGCCCTGTACCTAATACGCATTACTGTTTGCTCTGAAATGTGGTAAACTAGGTTGCTTCTCTCCCCTCGCAGGACTCTCAAACTTAGGTGGCCCTGTACCTAATACGCATTACTGTTTGCTCTGAAATGTGGTAAACTAGGTTGCTTCTCTCCCCTCGCAGGACTCTCAAACTTAGGTGGCCCTGTACCTAATACGCATTACTGTTTGCTCTGAAATGTGGTAAACTAGGTTGCTTCTCTCCCCTCGCAGGACTCTCAAACTTAGGTGGCCCTGTACCTAATACGCATTACTGTTTGCTCTGAAATGTGGTAAACTAGGTTGCTTCTCTCCCCTCGCAGGACTCTCAAACTTAGGTGGCCCTGTACCTAATACGCATTACTGTTTGCTCTGAAATGTGGTAAACTAGGTTGCTTCTCTCCCCTCGCAGGACTCTCAAACTTAGGTGGCCCTGTACCTAATACGCATTACTGTTTGCTCTGAAATGTGGTAAACTAGGTTGCTTCTCTCCCCTCGCAGGACTCTCAAACTTAGGTGGCCCTGTACCTAATACGCATTACTGTTTGCTCTGAAATGTGGTAAACTAGGTTGCTTCTCTCCCCTCGCAGGACTCTCAAACTTAGGTGGCCCTGTACCTAATACGCATTACTGTTTGCTCTGAAATGTGGTAAACTAGGTTGCTTCTCTCCCCTCGCAGGACTCTCAAACTTAGGTGGCCCTGTACCTAATACGCATTACTGTTTGCTCTGAAATGTGGTAAACTAGGTTGCTTCTCTCCCCTCGCAGGACTCTCAAACTTAGGTGGCCCTGTACCTAATACGCATTACTGTTTGCTCTGAAATGTGGTAAACTAGGTTGCTTCTCTCCCCTCGCAGGACTCTCAAACTTAGGTGGCCCTGTACCTAATACGCATTACTGTTTGCTCTGAAATGTGGTAAACTAGGTTGCTTCTCTCCCCTCGCAGGACTCTCAAACTTAGGTGGCCCTGTACCTAATACGCATTACTGTTTGCTCTGAAATGTGGTAAACTAGGTTGCTTCTCTCCCCTCGCAGGACTCTCAAACTTAGGTGGCCCTGTACCTAATACGCATTACTGTTTGCTCTGAAATGTGGTAAACTAGGTTGCTTCTCTCCCCTCGCAGGACTCTCAAACTTAGGTGGCCCTGTACCTAATACGCATTACTGTTTGCTCTGAAATGTGGTAAACTAGGTTGCTTCTCTCCCCTCGCAGGACTCTCAAACTTAGGTGGCCCTGTACCTAATACGCATTACTGTTTGCTCTGAAATGTGGTAAACTAGGTTGCTTCTCTCCCCTCGCAGGACTCTCAAACTTAGGTGGCCCTGTACCTAATACGCATTACTGTTTGCTCTGAAATGTGGTAAACTAGGTTGCTTCTCTCCCCTCGCAGGACTCTCAAACTTAGGTGGCCCTGTACCTAATACGCATTACTGTTTGCTCTGAAATGTGGTAAACTAGGTTGCTTCTCTCCCCTCGCAGGACTCTCAAACTTAGGTGGCCCTGTACCTAATACGCATTACTGTTTGCTCTGAAATGTGGTAAACTAGGTTGCTTCTCTCCCCTCGCAGGACTCTCAAACTTAGGTGGCCCTGTACCTAATACGCATTACTGTTTGCTCTGAAATGTGGTAAACTAGGTTGCTTCTCTCCCCTCGCAGGACTCTCAAACTTAGGTGGCCCTGTACCTAATACGCATTACTGTTTGCTCTGAAATGTGGTAAACTAGGTTGCTTCTCTCCCCTCGCAGGACTCTCAAACTTAGGTGGCCCTGTACCTAATACGCATTACTGTTTGCTCTGAAATGTGGTAAACTAGGTTGCTTCTCTCCCCTCGCAGGACTCTCAAACTTAGGTGGCCCTGTACCTAATACGCATTACTGTTTGCTCTGAAATGTGGTAAACTTGCCTGCCGCTCACTTCCTGTCTGCGTGCTCTCGTTTCGTCTGTCTTCCCCCCCACCCCCCTCTCCCTCCTACTCAATGGTGCTCTCTATCTCGCCTATCTTCTCTAACTGCTTCTCCATTGACTATCCTGCTCTCCTCACTAAATCTGGTAGGAAAAAGTTTAAAAATGACATCCTGGTCTCCAACCCAGGCCTCCCTATCACTGACACCTACACTAGTGCAGCTCCAAGGAAACTCTCACTGACATTCTCTTTTTCGTGCCTTCGCCTGACCTATGGACCCTCCATATGGTCTCTGTGCTCTCTCCTTTCTCCTCCTCTCCCATTAATGGTGGCACCTGTTGGGATGTCCTCTTGGCCCCTTTCCGCTCCTCTAAGGCCATCATTAATGTCTACGCTAATGGGACTGTCTTGGTGCAAGGCCCTCAGGCCAACCTTCACCTCTTTGATAGACGCTTCCCACGCCTCATCAACTTCCTCTCCTCTCCTGCTGTCCCCCCTCCTCTGTCCTCGGCTACCTTGCCTCTACCCTCCCTCCCTGCCCCCTCTCGTGCTCCTTATTCACCTCCTTCTCCAACACCTCCACAGGGCGTACCTCTGATCTGTACCCCTCCCCGGAAGTTCTTCAAGGATGGCAACCTTCTCCACATTGCCACTCTTAATTCTCGCTCTGCCATCAAGCATTCCTCTGATATCTGTCGCCTTCTTGAGGAACTGGACCTCAACGTCCTCGGTCTCACTGAGACATGGTTCACTGCCAGCTCTGCCACCAGCTTTGACACACTCCTACCTGACGGTTACAAGATCCTCTCCGTGCCCAGGCCCAACCGTGCAGGGGGTGGTGTTGCCCTTATCTTCCCTGAGTGGATTCCTGCCACTGTCACTCCTACGCAGACCTACTCCTCTTTTGAATGTCTTGTCTGCTGACTCTCTCTCTCTCCTAGCCATTCCCTTACCGTGGCTACTATCTATCGGCCACCTGGTCAAATTTCCTCCTTCCTCTCTGAGTGGGCTGACCTCTCCTCCTCACTCCTGTCCTCAACCACTCAACTCCTCTTTCTTGGTGACTTCAACATCCACCTCAATGCCTCCTGTCCCCCCACTGGTCTCTTTCGTGACCTCTGCGACTCTCTCGCACTCTCTATTCTCCCGTCTGGGCCTACTCACTCTGCAGGGCACACTCTTGATGCTCTGATCTCCTCTGACCTTCCCCTTTCCGTCCCTCTCTCCACTCCTCTCTCCTGGAGTGATCACTTTCTCCTATCCTCCCACATCACCCTCCCTACCCCACAGGCAAAGCCACCCTCTTCACTACCTTCTCGGTCATCCGACCCAAGAAGCGCGTGTCAGTTGAGGCTTTTGCTGCTACCTTCTCGCCCCCGCCTCCCCCTTCGGCTGACTCCCACCCTGACACAGCCCTCTCCATGCTCCACTCTGCTATATCTAATACTCTTGATATCCTTGCCCCCGTCATGAGAATCCGCCTGAAGCCCAAAGCCAAATGTAACTCCTGGTATGACTCGGATCTCGTCACCCTAAAACGCAAGTGCAGGGTGGCAGAGAGGAAATGGCGTGCTTCATGTTCATCCTCTGACAAACTGGCCTGCCGCCTGCTCCAAAGGCAATACCGGCTCTCCGTTCTCACCAAGAAGAGAGCCCTTATCCAAGCCTGCATCTCTGAGGCATCAAACAACTCGGCCGAACTCTTTAAAATCTGCAAGGAGCTGGCCAACCCTGCTGCAGTCTCTACCTCTCCTGTCCCCTCCCAGGCCCTCTGCACTGCACTGGCCTCTCACTTCATCTCAAAAACTCAGGACATCCTGTCCTCGCTCTCCTCCTTTCACCTCCCTCCCTCTCTTCCCGGCTCTTCCTCTGGCCCTTCTGCAGCCACCAATCCTCCCTCCTTCTCTGCCTTTCCACTTTTTTCTGCTGACGAGGTTTCCAGTCAAGTCCGATCTATGAAAGTCTCGTCTAAACAGGTTCACCCCTGTTCTTCCAAAACCATCAAGGACCACATTGACTCCCTGGTTCCTGCCCTGGCTGATTTTTGCAACCACTCCTTCGCCTCTGGAGTCTTCCCTTCCCCCCTCAAGCACTCCCTTGTGCACCCCCTCCTCAAGAAACCCTCTTCCGACCCTTCCTGCCCGGCCAACTATCGCCCAATCTCCATTACTCCCTTCCTGGGCAAGCTCCTGGAGAAACTGGCCATCTCCCAGCTTAACCTCCACGCTGAATCTGTTGGTAGTCTTCATGACCATCAATCTGGCTTCAGAGCTGCCAGAAGCACGGAAACTGCTCTCCTGAACATCCGTGAGGACCTGCTCTCGAACCTCGATTCCAACACTCCGTGTGTTGTCATTCTACTCGATCTCTCCTCTGCCTTTGACAGTGTCAACCATGCCATCCTGCTCAACCGTCTCCGTGATAACCTGGGTATCACTGGTCAGGCTCTGGCGTGGCTGACCTCTTTCCTTTCCAATCGACCCTCCCAGGTCCAACTGGGGTCCTTCCTCTCTGACATCTTTTTCTCCTCCTGTGGTGTTCCCCAGGGATCTAACCTCTCTCCCTGGCTTTTCAACCAGTATCTGGCACTCCTTGCCCTCCGCATCGCCGCTCTCTGCCCCAACTTCCAGTGCTATGCGGACGATACCCAGCACATTTTCAGGCTACCCTCGGCCTCCTCCTCTCCTTCCCTCATCTCTAACTGTCTGTCTGCTATCCAGGAATGGTGTGCCGCCAATGACCTTTGCCTTAATGCCAGTAAGACTGAGATTCTACTTATCGGCACACCCACTCCTTACTTCCCTGCAGATCTCTGACCGGCCTCCCTTGGCCCCCTTCCTGCTCCTACCTGCAAGGCAAAAAACCTCGGTGTCATCTTCGACTCCACACTCTCCTTCTCTCCTCATATATCAGACGTCTCTAAGAAGTCACACTACCAGCTGCACCTCCTCAGAGGTATTCTTCCCTTCCTCTCCTTCCCCCAGAAGCTCACTGTCTCCCGAGCCCTGGTTCTCTCAAAGCTGGACTACTGTAACAGCCTCTATCTTAATCTGCCTGCCTCCACTCTCCGCCCTCTGCAACTCATCCAGAACAGAACTGCGAGACTTGTTCTTGCCCTCAAGCCCAGGTACCGTATCTCTCCAGGACTGAAATCTCTACACTGGCTCCCAGTGGCTGCGAGGATTAAGTTCAAAACCCTCTGCATTGTCCACAAGGCCTTCTGGGGCCTGGGGCCCAAATACCTTCAACTCTCTCTTCCTAAATATCTTCCTTCCCGAGCCCTTCGCTCATCCGTCTCCAACTCCCTCAGGGTCAGCCGCTTCTCGAAGCAACGAGCTGGGGGTAGATCTCTCTCTGCAGCAGGGGCCTCCCTCTGGAACAGCCTTCCTGCCTCCCTGAAACTTGAGGAGAACCACCTCCGGAAGCACCTCAAAACCTTCCTCTTTGCTTCTGCTTTCTCTCTCCCTCTCCCCTGCTGAACAGCTTTAATTCTTCACTGAATCTGCTCTGAATCTGCAACTGGGCCACTCCCAGTGACCTCGGTCCAGGGCCCAGCCACTCTCCACTTGCACTGCCTCCCTGGCACCCCCCTGCACTGCGGGACTGTCACTGTATCCTTACAGCCCCCCCTTCCCAGCACTTGTTCTGCATCTACCTTGCACTTGCCACCAGCTGGCCTTATTTATTATTTTTTACGCTACTTACCTTGTATTGCACTTCCCCCCCCTCCCCTTCCCCTTGCACTTTTCCCTTCCCCCTACCCCTGCACTTGCGCGATCTGAATGACACCTGGCCTAGTAGGATCGTTGTCTGTCTTCCCCTTGTTCCCCCCCCCTGCCTCGTCGCGCCTTGAAACACTTGTGTATAGGCGCGTTACAAATGCCATATCATATCATATCATACCCCAACAAACCAGGACTGGTCTAGGGTACAATTGGCATTTGAAACAAAAGTGTAAAAAACTCGGGCTAAGATCCACAGTGACTTGGTCAAGAATAAATTCAACTTGCTCCCGACATCCAAAGGCTTGACTTGTGAAAGGCCAACAAAATTTAATTTGTCACCTATTACCATGCCCAATATGATTTTTACCTTGACTTTTTTGCATCCTTCATTCTGGCCAGAAAATATCATTTCACCTAAACTGATCCTTGTTCACAAAGAAACGTTTGCTCCTTTTCTTGTTATATTTGTTAACTCATCCTTTCATAGCAATCAGGTTCCTGAATCCATCAAGATGGTTACAATCACACAATTGGTCAGCTAATCAGGATTAGACCCCAAAGACACAAATAACCTAAAACCTATTACACATTGTAATTTCTACTGAAAATACTGGATAAAATAGCAACTGCCCAATTTCAAACATTTGTAGAAGCGTCTGATATCTTGCATCCTAGACAATCCAGTTCTAGGCCTTCTTACAGCACAGAAATAGCCCTAATAAATCTTCAGACCCACATGTTGAACATCATGGACAAGGGAAACACAGGGTTGCTTGTGTTATTAGATTTGTCGGTGGCGTTCGATCATTGAGATCATGAGTGCCTCCTTCACACATTGAGATATGTAGGGCTATGCAGCCAGAAAACAATTGACTGGATGCAGTCTTTCTTGTCACACCAGGTGTCAAGAATGTTTTTATTTTTTTTATTTATTTATTTACAATTATGTACAGAAGCAAAAATACAGAAATAATCAAGCAATTACAGAAGAATAGAAGAAAAAAAACAACTATCTAAAAGAAATCATTAAACACATTCCAGATCTTCTCATACAAAGACAATTTATGTTTCAGTTTGTAAATCAATTTTTTAGTTCTTGACAGGTAGTGCATTTCCTAGACCCATTCTTCAAATGAAGGAGGGATCCGGCTTTTCCATCCTCGAAGTACTAACCTCTTGGCCACGATGGAAGCTCTAAAAAACAATTTTTTAAGGGCAGAGCTGATATCAGCCAACCCGGAATCATCACCCAGGATCACAGTCTTAAAATCCAGGACAGATCCCCCACCCATAATCCTGTCACATACATCACAAACTTCGTTCCAAAAATCTCTGACCTGCACACAGCTCCACAGCATGTGTTCTAAAGACCCAACATCCTGAACACCACAACCCTAACACTCATCACTGTCGGTCATGCCTCTTTTGTGTAATGTTTCTGGACACCAGTATACACGATTTAGAATCTTAATTTGCCGAGACCTTTCACTTAAGTTCAGCGAACACAAGGAGACATTAACACACATATTCTGCCAGGTACCGATATCAATCCCATACCCAATCCTCTCACTCCAAACCTCCCGCAATTTGTCGTTACTTCGATAATGTGACACAATTAACTTATATAGTCTACTGGCCAGACCACCTTCCTTCCCATTAGAATCGGCCAGAAAGATGTTCAAATCCAGGGTACTGGACCAGTCAACTTCACCCACAGACCTCCTTAGACGTCTATAAGCAGAATCTGACAAGTTACCAAAATTCCATCTTTCCCTCAGCTCAGATGCGGTCAACCACCGATCATCCTTCTCTAGATCAGTGATCTGTCTAATACCAATCAGGAACCAATCAGGCCAAAAAAAGTTTTAGAATTATCCCGAATCTTGGGATTCAGCCAGATAGAGGCTATCCGGCATTTAAAAGCATCAATGCCCAATAATGACAACACTTCACTCCAAGATGTGCGCAAAAAGGATGTCACTAACATACCACCACCAGTGATTTTCGTGTTAGTGGTCAACAAAGCTTCCGGTCCAAGCGGCCCATAGGCATTTGATTCCGCTACCGCCCAGTTGTCTAATTCTCCATTCAAAAAGGGAACAAAAGAATGAGCCGAAAAGGCTAAGTGATAGGCTTTAAAATTCGGAACCTCCAAGCCGCCCAGGTGAACTGGAAGCTGTAATTTCCAAATACCAAGTCTCAGTGGTTTTCTATCCCATAAAAATTCTTGAACAAGACGGTCCAGCTCTTTCCAATAACAATTTTTAATTTTCAGTGGAAGCATACCAGTCACAAAATTAATCCTGGGATGCGAGCCACCTATCACAACTTTCTCCTTTTTCAAAATATGTACATCCAGAGTAGAATAGACCATGTTCTGCCCTGAGCGTCAAAAAATCCTCCATTTCTTTTTTAAGTTTTTTCAAAGCCGTAAACTTGACAGAATTAGCCGGGTCAGCATCAAATCCCGAGAAATCTCACTGATTCTTAGGTCAAGTTCCAATCTCTTTTTTTCATCTTTGTTCCGTTTACCGCTAGACAGCCCTAGACAGATTCCACGCATACAACATTTTATAAGGCCTCCCACGTGTTCGCTACACTTATCTCATCTGAGCGGTTCTCTTCAATAAAATAGTTAGCCTCAGAAACAATTTGTTCCAATATATCATCATCTAACAAAATAGCTGTGTTCAATTTCCATGAAAAAGACCTATCACATCGAAATTTAAGCTTCAAACACATCGTTACTGGGGCATGATCACTCAATATAATATTACCAATATCACAAGAGACAAAACCTTCCGTCACCGTTCAGCCCGTAAAAATCATGTCAAGTCTAGAAAACACTCCATGGGCACTAGAAAAGAAACTATATTGACGTTTGTCCAGGTTCATAACACGCCAATCGTCTTTCAAGTTGTGTTCTACTAAGAGCGACCTGAGCGCCCTATGATGATGATCACTCCGTGACACCCGCCTGACCTGACTTCTGTCAAGCATAGGATCAACAACGGTATTGAAGTCCCCCCCAAGAAGAATATTAGATGTGTTCAATTCTAAAAGAGTTTGCGCAACCATTCTAAAAAAGGAGCCATCATCCACTATTGGAGCATACACATTACAAAGAGTCAACAATTCCCCCTGAATCTCAACCAACAATGCAATCATTCTACCATCATTTTCAGTACACTCTCTCAAAACCTTAATGGGCAGCTTCTTCCGAATCAAAATGGCTACGCCCCTGAATCTTGATGTAAAGGAAGAGCCATAAGCGGAACCAACCCACTCCTTTTCTAACTTAGAAATTTAATCAGCTAAAATATGAGTCTCTTGTAAAAAGCATATATCAGCATACATGTCATGTAACATGGTAAACACTTTCTTTTTCTTAAGGAGGTTATTGACCCCATTCACATTCCAAGATACAACACGGAGATCATTGTCCATCCCACCTGGCCGTGAAGTCATCTTTACACCTTTAACAGAAAAGCAAAAAACTTGAAAAGTAAAGACAGAAAAACAAAAAACTGAAAAATAAAAGACAAACGAGAAAGACCAAAGAACTAAGTGTACAAAACAAAGAGAACAGTCAAGACTGTGAAGTATGTTCAGCCTAAAAAACAATTGAAAAAACATCGAAACCAGGTCTAGGACCTCTCCCAAGCCCCAATAGTAACTCAATCATTACATGCTGCAGTAAATCTATCACCTTAAAGAACTTAAAATGTGCATAACTGAAACCCAAAACAAGTAAAAGAAACCTATAAGGACCCTAAAGGCCCCCTCCCCCGTCATTAATTCTGTGGTCCTTAAACCACATGAACCAACCTAAATATAATCAGGCACCTATCTAAAACAACATCACTGCAGTATTTCTCACCATAACATCATTGATACGAAAGCTGAATCACCCCACAAATCTGAATAATCAGAGAAAAATCTAGGCGTCATTTAGAAGTTCAGAAAAGGCATAAATCCTGCATTATGGCATTGAGCCTAGGCATTCAAAGCAGTTGGTAAAAATGTTGTTTATCCATGTGGATTATGTCGAAGTGATGACATATTCCCAGCATTGCTCCTACCTAGATTAATACAGTGCCGCCCTCAACCACTTCTCCAGGCTACGATATAGAGCACTGTCCAAATGTGCTGGATGTGCTTGGTACAGTCCCACGCCACCAACCTCACTCCGGGCATCCAGGCGATTAATTAATGGACCTAAACAGTCTCACCCTGAAGACAGTTCCGACCACCTCCCCGCAAGGCCATGTTCAATAAAGTCAGACGGCGCCCCCCGGCGGGGACCACTTGCCCATATTGGAGCACGCCGCTCGATCCCACATGGGGCGGGAGAACAGTCATCCAGAAACTGAGTCATCACAGACTGAAACACACCTTAACACCTGTCCCACGACGTCTTCAGAATCCGCATGTCCGGGCCCCGATGCCTTCTAAAATCATGGCAGAATCAGCTTTAGGAGTGGCCATGACCTAAGTTCGTCTTAGCCAAAAGTGCAGGCATCGCGCACCCAATGATAGGTTGCTGGCCGATAGACACAGCTGATCAGCGCGTAATGTGTCGTGCGTCGCAGCATGAAGGTTTTTTTCGTAACTGGCCTACGAAAACACAATATTGCTGGAATCAACACGGAGCGCGGATCAAGGACCGCAGATTGGAATCCAAAGTCAGTCACAGGAGCCATACGTAATATGCAGAGAGTCACAAAGGCATGTCGTAGAAGAAAGAGGTTCCATTGTAGATATTCAAACTCCAGCAACGTTAACTGACATTTCTCACCGGCGCCATTAACAGTATGCAAAAAACATGTCAATAAATAAGTAAAAGTGATATGAAAATAACCAAATGAATGAGGGGGGGCACAAGCAAACCCAAGGGATCATTCACTGAGGAGAGTCGGCTTAGGAAGGTCCTTCTTATGTATCTCCAGCCAACTTAAAGCCTGCAGAGGGTCAGAAGTGCTCTTCTCACCATCTGGAAATATAACTGTAAAGACATTACTCCTGCTGAGAAAGGCCTTTAGGTTAAGTTGCTTGGCCAAGTCTTTTGCACCTCTAAATGATCTCCTCAGGAGCAGGATCTCTTTAGGAAAATCAGGGTAGATAAAAACAGATTTACCTTTGAAAGAGGCATTTTCCTCCAGTCTGGCAGCATTCATCAAGCACTCCTTTGATCTTTGATTCAAAAAGGAAACCAAAATATGCCTCGCCTTAACCCCCATGTGCTTACCAATCATGTAAGCATTATCAATGTCTCCAATCTTGATTGAAGTACAATGAAAACTCTCCTTAAAAACTTGAATAATCAAGGAAGGTAAATCTTCTTCATTTCCAGCAGAGTCATCCACTCCAACCAATCTGATGTTCTTAGCCCTCATCCTTACTTCCAATTCCAAGTGCTGCTCCTTTTCTCTCTATAAATAAGATTTTAGATTATTATATGCCTGGAAGCTGCCAGATATTTCAGAGCTCATAGTTAAAGAAGATTTTTCCAAGTCCGTAACTCTGCCATCAAGCTGACCAGTTTTCAAGTTGAGCTCAGCCATAGTCAGTTTGATATCACAAACATCTTGGGCCACCTGAAGAATGATCTTGTAGACATCCTGAATGCTTGGGTATCCTCCATCTCTGTAATCTGTTTGGGTTTCTTTGAAGCAGGGTTTTCAGCCTCTCCAATCTTTTTCTTGGAATTCATAGTAATATCTTGTAAATGTCTTCAGGGAGAGGTCCAGAGCAGTTGAGCTAAGCTGCTACTCCACTGCCAGCCATTCTCAGGTGTCAAGAATTTGCTGGGGAAACACTGCCTCTCCACCAGAACCTCACGTGTGCAGGGTTCCGCAGGGTGCCTGTATGTCTCCACTACTCTTCAACTTTTACATCAGGCCCCTATGTGATCTCCTGGAAGAGTCAGAGGCATTTTTCACCAATTATGCTGTTGATACTCAGCTAGTTCTTGACGTCTCTGGAGATTACGAGCATGATATGACAAACTTGCAGCATATCTAAACTCAGATTGAAGTCTGGATGAATCTAAAATGGTTGTGCCTGGATGGGAACGATACTGAGCTGCTGATTTTTGGTTCATCTCCGGCCAGTGCTAAACTTGAACCTAGATACCAGTCTTTTCTAATCTATGACTAACGTATCCTAGTATTTAGGAAGGATAAAAAATGAGGGGCCTCATTACGAGTTTCCCATTTGCCCCCTATGGGGCTCAGATGGGAATGAGGAGGAATATTTTCCGGCGCCCAGAAAAGGGCAAGGTCTTAATTACCCGGTAATTGCCCTTTTCTTGGCGCCGAAAAAAAATGAATACTGGTGGCAGCCGTGCCTGTACTACAGGCACGGCTACCGCCAGCCTCGTAATTAGGCCCTAGGTTTCCATCACAAGCCCTCACTCAGCTTTGAAGCCCACATCAATCAAACTGCAAAAATACTGTACTCTTTTCTCCATTTGTTGGAAAACATCTGTTCTTTCCTTTCAGAATCCAACTGGGCATCTATAGCACAGGTAATAATCCTATCTAGACTCGATTACTGCAATGCCCTATTGACAGGTGCAAACAAGAAGTGCTTGCGAAAGCACTGGTCAATAATCCAAGTTTCAAGTGGGCAAACGGCCTCGGAAGGTTTTTCCCAGTCATCTCGGCCAAGTTCTGTAATTCTCTCCCATTGGATCCGAGACAACAAAATAACATCATAAGATTTTACCGACAGCTAAAATCTTACTCTTTCAGTAAAGCCATTTTCGATCTGCTTTGCGGCCTAGTTGAACTTTCTGTCCCATCCCTTTTTGCCTCCTTGTGTTTACATTCAGCGCATTCAGCGCCCTGATGCCTGCAGGTTTTTGGCACCTTACAAATAAATAAATAAATAATGCATCAAAGCCATGTTATTGCTGGTTAACTCCTGTGACAGTGTTAATTATAATTACATACACCAATGTAAATTTCTTGAACAGTAACTTGTTTTGCTAGAAAAGTTCACAATTTAAACAACTAGAACTCAAAAATCAAAACAATTAAAACACTTATTTTTGCTTTGCTTACAGTGTCATGTTTTGTATGACCAATATAACAGAATTTCCAAGACAATGGGGGTCATTCCGAGTTTGGAGGTAAGTAACGGGCCTTATCGGCATGGCATAAATAGCGTGTCCGGGCAGTCCGCTAATGGGGGACTATTACGACTTTGCGGGCACGAGCTTTGCGCCATGCCGGTAAGGTCATTACTGCCATGCCGTTAAAGGCACAAAAAATGCCCTTAGCGGCATCATACATAGCGCCGATAGCACTACCGGCATGGCCTAATGCGGCATTAGTGGTGACCGTTATTAGCGGTCACTGCTAATAACAGTCACCGCTAATAAGCGGAACCGGAAGTAGCGCCATCGCACAGGAACGGGAAGGAGCACGGCGGCCATCTTTAAAAACACAATCCATTGCTATCCTCACCACACAGGACCTGTTGGACTCTGCTGTTGTTCTGAAAACATTCTCCTATCACACCACTATGCCCAAGGCCCTTACGAAGGGAGCTGCTCACCAGCACAAGGAGAGATTTAATGAGGATGAGCTGGAGATGCTGGTCGGGACACTGCAGGAGCATACTGGGGTAGTCTTTTCCAGCAACATGAAGAGGTAGGCAATTCTGAAAAAAAAGGAGATCTGGGCACTTGTTGCTCAGAAAGTCAGTGCTGTTGGGAACACTGCACGCACCATCAAAGACTGCCATAAGCGCTGGGACGACCTGCGACTCAGAGAAATATACTCTCATATACTCTCAGTGAACAGGAGCAAGGCAATGGGAACAGGAGGAGGTCCCAGCTCACCAATCAAGCTGACCCCATGGGAGGACATCTGCGCCAGCATGATCAGAATGGAGGGGATAGAAGGTGTTGGCGAGATGGAGTGTGGGGCCACCACATCGGCCGATGGAGGTGAGTGTCCTAAGAAAACATTGTAATGTTGAGTCTGATGAAAGTCAACCAATATGTCAGTCCAAAGAGTAAAGCCATGGTCCAACACACACACTCCCAGCAAAATAGGCGGACGCATCACAGACACATGCAGATGCCTGCTGCAAGGCAATGCCGTACCTGACACATACCACACAAAGATGTAAATGCCATGAGTCACACAGTGTGCAGGCCCCAAATAATATGCATGTCAGATAGCATAGTTCTTGGCCAACATGAGTGACGCCGACATATGCCTGCATAACCCACCCATGGAACAAACAACGTGCTCATCCAAACACAAATGCCTATTACCCCCAATTGTGTGGATGATCAATTGTCCAAATGTATGTTTGATGCCTATCAAAACATCACTCATGCCGTCCCTCTCTTCGACCCCCACAAGCTCTGACCATGACAGCGATGGGCAGACGCAACCCCCGCAGAGACCTTCCCCAGTAGAGGTCCTGGGATGATGCCAACCACCCTTTGACCTCGAGGGGACAACCCAGGGGCTGCTGTGCACCAACAGGCAACACACCCCAGGTTGCCAAGACACTGGTTCCACTAAGGGCCGTAGAGGCCGAAGCACCACCACCCATTGGCCATCCTGAGGAATCAGGTGAGGCACCACATTCTGAGGGGTCAAGTTTGGCTGGGGAGGTGGCAGCCACAGCACTCCTGGCTGTAGTGGACTCACAGGTTGACATATGGGTGCCCGCTGAGGACGATCCATCGGGAGTGGTCCGTACGCCCAGTCCACCAGCATCCCCCAAAATACCGTCCCGCAAAACTGACCACGCCACCACCCCGGAGCAGTCTGGTCAGGAGCAAATGGAAGGGCACTTCAGTTCCATTTTGATGAGTATAGAGGCTGAGCAGGACAGCATTGGACCATCAACCTCCACAGGTGCACCCGCAGGGCCGCAGCGGTCAGAACAGCTGACTGCCCTTGTGCGGCAGTTTGTTGAGGACAACACACTGGCCAGACAGGAGTGGTGTGAGAACGTCACCTCTCTAGGCAGGTCCATCACAGAGAACACTGCCTCCATGGCCAAAACCTTTGCAGATCACACCAGCCGCCTCTGCAAGGAGGTCTCGGCCCTCCGCCAGGTCTTAGGCCGCATAGCCGATGCCATGGAGGCAGGGCATCCGGCTACCCAATCCCAGCAGGCGGCCACACTGTCATCATCTAGTTTGACCCAGACGAGCCCGCTCCGCAGGTCAGCACGTACCCTGCGCCGGCAAGACATGCCGCCACCTGAACAAGGGAGTGCCAATTGATAGTCAGGGCAGCCTCATTTGGGCATTGGAGACTTGATGGGACATGTCTGGGGGAGTTGTGGGGGAGGGCGAGGGGGAGTGAGGGTGTGTGGGGGGGTTGTGGGGGGAGCAGTAGGGGGATGAGGGTGATCGAGGGTTTTTCACACCCGTTGTGTGAAAAGCAAGACCTGAGTGGACATTCATCATTGCGCATGTGTCATTTATTCATATACAGTGCATAGTGTACATGTACCCCAGCACCCAGTTCCCTCTGTCCAACTATCATGTCACCCTCTGCTGCCATGTTTGTCAGAAATATTGGGCAATCACTGACTGGTGCACAGCACGTCCCTCCTGTGCATCGGCACTGCGATGATGTCCAGCCACATCTTCTTCATCCCCTTCATCATCACTAGGTGGTAGCAGTTCAATGTCAGGGGGCAGTGGCACGTTCCAGCTGATACACAAATTATGCAGCATGACACATGCCATGATGATCTTGGCCACCTTCTCATGCCTGTAGAGGAATGCCCCACCCGACCGGCTGAGGCAGCGAAATCCTGTCTTCAACAGGCCAAAGGTCTGATCGATGACCACACGGGTACGGGTATGGGAAAAATTGTAGTCCTCCTCGTGCCTGTTCTGTGGGTTTCGGACAGGGGTGAGGAGCCACGGCTTCAAGGGATAGCCACTATCACCTGCATGAGAGGCAATAAAAGGTAAATGATAGTCGATTCATGATGGACAGCTGTACTAGTCACACATGCCTGCAGATTATCGTTGGCCACAAGCACATGTCCCTGGATGTTTTTACGCCATTTTCAGTCACTCAATGTGTCCTGTGCCATGGACTAATGGTGTGAGTTGCATCTTCAAGATGATACATGGTGTGCACTGGCGTCTTGTTGCACATGCATCGTGTACGCATACAGCTGTGTTTGTGTCAAATTTGTGATGTTTTGTGTTCTGTGAGATTCACTTAGATGGAGCGTTGGCAGTAGTCTGTGCAATATTGTCCAATCAGCGCTGATCATTTCCATGGTGACATGCAGCACTTCTGTGGGTGTGGCGGCCCTGTGACAGACAGTGGATTAACTAGTTGGTTCAGTTCAATGCACTCCCAGGGATGCTTGTTCTGTGTGGTGATTTGCTGGCGACAGCAACATAGTGCATGTGCACTGTATGGTGCTGGATGGCGTTACAGAGGGTGAGGGCCGCTGATGAGTGGTGCACGTGTTGTGGGATGTGGGGTGGTTTCCTGTTAGTCATGCAGTGTTAGGTGTCGACCTTACTTCATTCCTTTGGAATTTGGATGTCATGTACCGTTTGTGATGCTTTGTGGCACAGTGTTCGGTGATGTGCACATCGTGCAGTCACATCAACATTGGCAGCATGGTGGTGTGTGCATCTCCCCCACCTATTTCAATGCCATGTGCCAGTCATGCAATTTACCAAACAGCCAGGCACGTCATCCAGCATGTCGCTCCATGAAGTGTGGTAGCGTGAATTTCAGCAGGACCATAGAGTCATGTGTTGATCCGGGATATCGAGCACAACAATGTGTGATGATCTTGCTGGCGTCACATACCATCTGCACATTGATGGAGTGGCATTGCTTGCGGTTGCGGTACACCACCTCCATGGCATGTGGGACCACCAACTCCACGTGGGTGCAGTCGAGGGCACCTACACAATTTGGCATGCCTGCCAGTGCATGGAAGCCAACTTTTGTATCAAATATCTCCTAGGGAGTCCGTGGTAGGGATATGTAGTCCCTTGTGTGCTTGAGGAGGGCATCCAGCACTTGGTTCAGAATCCGAGAAAATAAGGGTTGTGATATGCCATGCATGTGCCCCACTGTGTGCTGGTAGGTGCCTGTGGCAAGGAAGTGGAGCACGGACACTACCTTTAGTAGAGGGGGGATGGTGGTGCATATTTCAATGAGGCTGACAATGTCGTCGTGTATCATGTCCACAATGGTGGTGATGGTGTCCCGGTCCAGACGGTACAGAGTGTGGATCTGCTCAGGGTTTAGGTTGAAAGGACTGGCTGTGATACGAGGGATTGGGGGCTGCCTGTGTGGTACGGTGGCTGCACTGGTGGGGCATGCTGGGCCTGTCTCACCCTCCTTCTCTTCCTGCGTCTCCTCTGTGGTGCCGGCTGTTGTTGTTTGATGTATCCTGCCTCCTGCAGGATCTACCTTGAGCCAGAAATAACAAGGAGCAGGAACCAGGCTGACTCAGGTATGTAGAAAATAGGAAGTACGCTTTATTGTCTTAGTTACAGGTTTAGTGTAGAAGTTAGGAGAGAGAGATCACTAGTAGCTTCTTCCCTTGTTCCCTGCCCAGCTCCCTGTCTTTAACCGTCTCCCTTGGAATCCCCAGGTGCCCCAACACTCCAAGCTCCACTAGCATTCCATCACAGCTCTTACACTGACTCAGACCCCACTCATACATATGCAGGATATAACACATCCCCCTCCTTTTCAATCAAAAGAAAACACACAACTCACAACCATGCTAGGACCAAACAACCACAACATTTCTACTACTCCTTCCACCCTGGCCTGCCACACCAGGGTCTCAGTGCCGCCACCACCAAGCACTACCTTGCCACATGGACAAACAAAACAAAACTACAGACATCGACCCTCCTAAACTAAACACCTTCCGCCAAGACTGCCACTCTTGACCTCAAGTCTGCCACACTTGAGCACAACCCAAAACGCCCCAAAAATAGGCTAACTACCTTGCCAAAACTGTGTAGCCACGAATGTTGCAAACTTACACAGGGCCATCACAATAGTCCTAAACATGCCAACAAAGATCCCATTGCACTCTAACAAATATCCCAACAACATGCCTCATCCTTCTCTCCTAAAGAAAACATGAAAAAGGAATGAAAAACCTAGGAAAGAGACATACAACACAAGATCACAGAAAACACAACCACAAAAGGAAGGAATTGTGGCTTAAAAATTGCATAGCAAAAGCTATGAAAAAATGTTAACATGCACTTACTACCAAATGACAAAATTAGTAGTGCATTGCACATTCACCTTTGCAAAACCCAAAATTCAGATGTAAAAATTTTAACACTACCAGAAAAAAGAACAGTAGTGTAGTGCAATTTCAAAATTTTGCAACCCAAAAGCTCCGGCACACCACTGGGATGAAAAATCAAATGGTGTGACCTGGAATTTCTAAAAATATTTTGAAAAGTGTAATAAAAACTGAAATTAATCCAGTAACCCAAACCAGTGTACAATCCACAACTTATATACTAAACACTGGCCTAATACTGTGTGCCCTCCACTCCTATTCCATACCACTTGCAAACTGGCGTGCTAAAACAACAAAATCCTCCTCCCAAGTGCACCGCCTGGCATCACAGAACTAACTAGGGAAAACCCTAAACTCAACTAAAGGAAGTATGTTGCCGTGCGGTTACCTACAACGCAGACAACTAGTGTAGCCCCTATAATGTAAACATACACTATCTGAGAAAAAAAAATTCTCCTTTCACTTCCTTTTCCAAACGCACAACTGCGTTGTAACTCCACAAAACAACTCCGAAGAGGGCCCATGCCCTAAGGTCAACTACATTGGAACACCCTTCTGTGTCCAAACTCCTCAAAACAAAACTTTGGGGTTCCTCCTGAAGGTTTTATACTACTGCCAATACACCTGGCCAGGGTGTATAAGCCTAAACCCCATTTGCATGCATGCAACTCCCATTTATATATTCCTATTTTGCGCAACATACTCCGCATATAAACGTGTACTCTCCCACACGTCAACATCTACAACCGTACAACACCCTGTACACACACCACTACAAAACACACGTGCTACCTCTCACACATGTACTAGCACAAAATGCACTACAACTGCAGAACCTGCTGCCTCCTGTGCGCACTCTTGTGTCACACACCCCATAAGCTTGCGCTCACATACGCAGACTTAATCCACAATCGTACAGAACTTCAACACATGCAAACGCAGATCAGACAATTAGAATTTCCAAATCTGCAATTCCCAAAAATTGTGCTTTTCCAAAATTTGCATTTCCCCAAAATGCAAATTACATAATGCATACGAAAGATCAAAGATTCGCCCAAAAAACCATATCATGTGCAATTTCTAACAAAAATCAAGCATTTCTGCATATTCTTTAAAATTCTTAATGCTAAACTTCAATTCTTGTTTCCCCACAAATTGCATTTCCCCAAAATGCACATCACATTAAGCATAAACATGCTCAATGCTTCCCCCAATGCTTACAAAAAAATCAAGCATTTATGCATAATTCTTCCATATTATTGTGCCATACGTCAATTCTACTTCCATTCTATACTTCAAAGTTCCTCCAGAAATGATGTGCAGTTCGTTTAAAAATAAAGCAAATTAAAACATCTCCAAAAAAAAAAACAGCGCCCCCAAATCCACTGTGCACACATGCAACTTCTGCCTGCCCATATATGCAACAAATAAACACAACTTTACATTATTACTAGTGCATATATATAAATGACGTCTTCCGAAAAATAAACGTATAACCTGCATCTTGTCATTGTGTGCACTGAATGTGCTGCAACTTCAATTTAAAACCATTTCGAGTTCGCAAAAATGTATTACATTACATCTGCCAAGATAACTTTAACCTGAATACTGGCATCGTGGTCCGTAAATCAAAGTGCCATCTGTCTTCATGCACTGTCCACTGAAACTTCAAACTCCAAAACGGAGATGCCTTAAAAAACAGCTGTGCACTCCCCGTATCGAAATTACTCTGTTCAACCATGTTTGTTTGATTTAATTCAGCTGCGTGTTCCAAATTCCCATTTTCAACCGATACTTCACGGCTTCATGTTTCATTTCACCTCTCTTCCGTCAAAGATTAATCTGCAGCTGCCGGTGTAATTTATTCACTCCAACATTCCGTAGTTCCATTATGAAATAATGCTCTTGAATTTCCGCAAACGTCATCACGTTTGTACACGCACAGACGTCCTTTCCTCTGTATTCCTCTGCAGGCTCCTGAGCTCCGAGGAAATAATGGTGAGGGGCTGCCTGCATGCGTTCCAGCTCAACGGCAGAGCTGGAACGCAGGGGTTCAACTGGGCGCGCGCCACCCAGGACCCCATACGACCCTCCAGGACTTACGAAAATGTGTACCACAACACTTTTCTTTTTTTTTTTTTTTTTTTTCTCAGCAGAAACTCTTTTGCTCCGGACTTGAAGTTCCACAGACCCTTTCTCCAGCAAAAGCGCAACGGCGCTCAGGCTCCAAAAGATGACAGCTGCTTACTGGTGGCACCTTCTCCCTGCCACACGGCCTCCTTCCAGCAAAGGCCCAATACTCCTCCAGCTGCTTTATCACTGACCACAGGCTTTTCCTCTAGCCTGACTGGTGCCTCCAATGAAATAGTCAGTCACCTCCATAGACAGCGCCAACTCCACATTTATTTCCAACAGCTCACCGACTTCAGAGCTGTTTGGCGCAGGTAAATTGGGCATCTCTCTCCCTCCAACCTTCACTCCAATGTTCGCTTCTTTAAATCCCATCCTCGTCGCCAAATGATGTATCCTGCCTCCTGCAGGATCTACCTTGAGCCAGAAATAACAAGGAGCAGGAACCAGGCTGACTCAGGTATGTAGAAAATAGGAAGTACGCTTTATTGTCTTAGTTACAGGTTTAGTGTAGAAGTTAGGAGAGAGAGATCACTAGTAGCTTCTTCCCTGGTTCCCTGCCCAGCTCCCTGTCTTTAACCGTCTCCCTTGGAATCCCCAGGTGCCCCAACACTCCAAGCTCCACTAGCATTCCATCACAGCTCTTACACTGACTCAGACCCCACTCATACATATGCAGGATATAACATTGTTGTTGATGTGGCAATGCAAGCATGTCCTCCAGCTCCAGTAATGCTACTACTATTGGAATCATCTTGATGTAGGAGGGGATGTGGTGTGTGGGTGTGCTCGTTTTGTACTAGGCCAGACTCCATTGCCTCCACCTGTGCTGATTGTGTGCACCTGTGGCAGTTGGGAACACTGCAGAAGGCATTTTACGGTTGGTCAGAGATGCCGGTATTACGGCATGCCGGTAACCACTTTTAACGCCTTCATGATGCCGGTATTTGCATGTCCGCTTCACTTGTGATCTCCTCCAGTTTACGGCATGCCGCTATTGCCGGCATGATGGCCCGCGTGCCCGTGCCCATGCCGCTATTAGAGGCACCGTACTTTACGAATAGCGGTCTGGCTGGTCAGAATAGCCCGTAGCGGTAAGCGATGCCGGTTATCCTTTACCAGCATCGTTTTCCCCTTACCTCCAAACTCAGAATGACCCCCAATATAAAGAACATGAAAAAGCATCAATCTTTCAATTGTTTTATCGCATTTTATGAACCTTTTCTGTTTTACTTCACTGTCTGTTGGTTATCTTGAAACTCTCACTGTTCACCTCAATCCTGCTTCACCTCAATCCTGCTTCGGTTTCTGAAGTGTTTCAGAAGTGTTGGGGGTTAACGTTGTCAATGGCTAGATAACTTGGCCATAACCACTCCTTCTTACCCCCTGTGCTGTCATTCTAACCAGGTGCTAAATAAGGTTGTGAAAAACTACTGTACAAATACACATTGGGTTGCCGTCAGACCGTACATATTTACTAGCGCCTGACTTTCCTGTGCCACGAGAGATTACAACCCCGACGGGCCGGAAAGTGAGGCGCTGCGAAAATGTTGCTCCCCATTCCCAGGACTCTATGGAAATGGGGACACGGAAGCACCGGCACCATTGTTAACGGTGCTGGTGCTACCGTGGCGGGTCTGCCTACCGTGGCTGCTGTGCCTGGCAGGGTCAGACCTGTCGGGCACAGCGGCTCCGGCAGACAGACCTGTAATATGCTGGTCCGGAAACAACGGTGCGTGTAAGCTTACCGGCACCCTTGTTTCCAGACCAGCAGGGTCAGAATGAGGTCCATTGTCTTCATCTTCTCTAGCAACTGCAATGTCCTATATATTTTAAGATGCATGCATTGTGTTCAATACAACAATACTATTAGGGCATTGATGTAGCCCTGTCTCTGAGGTTTTTAGAAACCCATTTCAAAAACCACTGGATTTTTATCACAGAAGTATAATTCAGCATTACCTTTTCCCGCTCATACATAATTCTCAAAACCATTTAGGGTTCAAACCCTTCTGGGACCCTATAAAATGTATCCCCATAAACACCGACAAGGCTTTCTACTTGCAGTAAACTACTACATAATTTATGGTACTCAATTTATGGACCTTAGAAGGATGAAGAGCTATGCGACATCTGTTGGCAATACATGGCTGGTTTATTTTTGATTTTATGTAACGTGAGAAACCTGAGGGTGCTCTAACTCCTATTCCCCATGGATCCTCTGCGCAGGAGGGCAGGGAAGGTCCATCGCTCTTGGATCCAGACACTGGGTGTGGACAAGCAAGGGAGGATCACCTAGGTGTAGGTTCTGTGGGGATTGGGAGTGAGATGCCCTTGGGAGAGACCCGGTATCCCCCTTTTTCTAATAAAGACCAATCAACCATCCACCCCACCCCCGTTTTCATGGGGTATTATAAATCAACTCCCCTAACTTACTCCTAATTAACTATAAAAAGTACTGAGATGAGGAAGAGGCAACTGGGAGAAATGAAGACCAGTTGCTCTCACCACTAGGGTACTGAGACGAGGAAGATGCCTGCTGAAAGCTGTATAGGTCAGGCAAGGGGGGAAGTCCTACCCTATAGAGTTTAAATGTTTGCAAAATGATTTACTTTCAAGATTTATTTGAACCCTTGTAAGAACACAACTAGATGGGACATTGAGCATAAAAACCCATCAGTAGGTTGTTTGTGAAAAACACACATGGATATTCAAATTGTAGGTATCCAGCTTTTTATTATTTAGCTGATACACTAACTATTTTGACTTTTTTATATAGAAGTAATCAATGCAGTACAAAGTTGTGCAATGGAACAGCAATATGCTTATTTCAAAACAAAAATAATTAACTTCAACATGTGAAAACCAAGTAATAAGGTGGTTAGAGCAACATGAGAACAGATTAAATGGACGCACATGCAAAAAGGGAACCAAAGGAGGCTGGAAAGGGGAGCCGTGCCGAAAGGCTGCCCCTTTTCTATTGCTCATTCTCCTGGGGCCAGAAGCCGTCTCATGAGTTCCTGAGGCGAAAGAGGTGAAGCCCTGAAGCAAAGACCAGAAGGCCGGGGGTTCTGCGATGCAGGTTTTCGCATCGAAGCAACCAGTGAGTTTCTAAGCAAACAAAAACCTGGTATGCAAGTGTTTTTACGTGCAAGGTTATATTGTATCGAAGTGGTCTGGTGAATGGTGAGACACATTTTTAAAGGTCTCCCATCTGAATCCTTGCAACCCAGTGAACAATAAGACTTGTTATTCTTGAACAAGAGAGACTACTTTGTTACTGAGTGGTCACGTGCAGATGAAAGCACGTTTTAGAAAGTCTCCAAATGCTGGGCATATTTAAAGGCAAATTACAAACACGTATTACAACGAAACAAAATGGGCCTCATTACAAGTTTGGCGGTAGCCTTGCCGGTAAAACCGGCAGGCTGTCGCTGAGCTTGCATATTTTTCCGGGGCCTGGCAATGGGGAAATGCAGGGGCAGTACAGCCCTTGTGGACCTGTATTTCTCCATTGCCAGGCGCCGGAATGAATTACTCCCCATTCCCATTTGACCCCCATAGGGCTCAATGGGAATGGGGAGGCCGGATGCACCATTCATAAATGGTACCGGTGCATCCGTCGAGGTCTGCTCGCGGGTGCCGGTACACCCGCCAGGTCAGACCTGGCGGGTGGGAAGTTACCCGTGAGCAGAACTCGTAGTTTGCCAGTCTGGTAAGAACGGTACTGGCACGCTTACCGGTACCGTTGTTACCGGACTAGTAACCTTATAATGAGGCCCAATGACTTACATGAAAACCTTTAAGCATTATTGAATGCCAAACCGAAAACAATGTTTAACAACTATATTTGCACATTTTTAAATACTGCACTGAAAGAAAATCATTACTCATGAATATTCTACAAGAAGTGATGCTTTGTCATTTAACTAAATAAACTGTGTGCTAACTCCAAAGGTGAATGAAACCTATATTGCAAGCAACGTTCATCTACATTGAATCTACAAGGCAATTGAGTTTTGAACCAAAGAAACCAATGCATAATGAACTTTAAGGTGAATAGACATTTTACAAGGACAGTGAACCCAATGTCTATCACACCTCAAAGTGAATGGAACTTTGGGAAAATTAACTTTAAAAGGAGAATTTAAACCAGCTGCCATTTTCAATCAAGACATTATTTTTGTGTGTGCAAAGACTAATCATATGTAGACGGTGCAAGTGTGGCACAGAACATTAAGAAAATTGAGAAACACTATCATATCACTACACCCTTGAAAGTACATCTTGGGGAAGGGAACCATGAGGTGTGAACTGCTTATTATATCAAGGTCAGAGTTTCAGGATATGTTGTGTTTTGAACTTTGTTTTAAACTTTGGGAAGGAAACCCAGGGTTAATCCTATATCACTTTGGAACTTAAAGCAATCGAAAGACTTTTGTTAGGCCTGCTTTATACTTGGGGAAGGGAGCTGAAAGAAAGCTGCTAGCTGAATGAAATGCAGAACTTCATGCTGAACACTATTTTGTTGGTTGCTGACATCCCTACACGTTGTATAGGATTAGTTGTGAGGGAAAGTACAGGTTTTGGACACAAGCAGATTCCTAAATTGAACTTGTAGACTTTGACTTTCCTTAGTTTGGTTTGGTAGGGGAATCCCACCATAATATAGGGCAAGATAGGCATTTTTGCATCCTCATATTTAAGTTAATAAAAGCGTTTACTCTGAACTTTGACTCTGTTGTCTGTGTCTTACTCGAAGATGCATTCACAGTAAGGTATAAGGAAAAAGAATGGCACTCTTTGTATAATTATTACTCTTGGCCAGTGCAGGAAATGGAACAGATTTCTCCAGATCTAGAATCTGGAAAGAATTATCCCTCCTGATCCCAAATTGGGAAAACCAGACTTCCATGACAGGAAAAATCCATTACCATTAGGTGGCTGCAGATATATAAGTGCGTGGCCGTTGGGGGTGGCAATGGTCTTTCACATATCCAATACGAGTTGTAAATGTTGGGTGATTAGAAATGGAAGGGGTGCATGCAGCTGCATGCTGTATGAATCTATGACTTCAAGTAGGTGACCGTATCATGCATTTTTTTCACTGTGTTTTTTATGTCTTGCTTGTAATCATAAAGGAGATTATTTCAGGCTCCCATTACTTTGAATGCTGATTGTTTTAGGCATCCATTGTGGATGGGGAACATGCGGCTAAAACAATTATTTTGTCCACTATTACTACATATATGTTTAGAGGTTGATTGATTTAATGACTCGTGCATACTGCAAGTTATTGCCATTTTAACCCTGTTCGACCCTTTTCAAGAGTGTATCACTTTTCCGCCATGACTCCGCCCCTATCTTACCCGCATTGCTCCCGTGTGCCCAGACAGTAGGTGGGATACCACAGTAAAACCTTTGCATTTCCAGCGCTGCTCTTGCTAAAAAAAAGCATATCCTTTTGCCTGCTGTCACAATGTCATTGGCTCCAGCAAACTGCTCATCAGATAAGGTGGCCTCAACTAATTCTTATTATGGTACTGGTACAATGTCTGCATTTGGCCGATTGCCGGTCGCATGACTTTGATGAGAAATAGTTGTCTCTCTTCACTCTACTCACTTCCAAAGACAGTTTCTTTCTTCCCTTTTCTTCTCCCACAGACCTTTGCTTTCTCGTGTTAGTGTCCATCTTCGGGAAGTCATCTATCTTTATGTCCTTTTGGGGCACTACCAGTGATGGCATATTGATGTGCTCCAACGAGCAAACTCCTCCCCAGTTGGATGGCAGCTTCTCGTATGCCTTCGACCCACACGCCCAAAAATGATCCATCAGGACTGTGGTGCCGACCTTCATTGTTGGATGCTTTTCTGGGTACTGGCATCCTGTGTTATCTCCAATTTTCACTGCTCCTTCATTCTTGTAGCACAATGCTGTTTTCTTTAGGGGCATTATGGCCATTGGTCAAGTTTCATATGGGCAACTTGGCACTTGCATCCCATTATTTCAGGCACCTGTGATTCTCTGCTTGTACTGTGTTCACTGATGATTGTACTAGGGTGTGTGCTTTGCTTCCTGCTACTCCATCTTTCCATCCTTCCTCTGTGTATACTTGGCCATACACGAGGATCTGTGGTCTTTCCCAACATCCTTGTTCTCCTCCTATTTCTTTCACCCCCCTCTTTTGGCAAGGTAGTTTCTTCAGTGTTATTGTTTTTGTGTCGCCTTTCTGTGGGCCATCAGTTATGTACTGTATAGCTTGGTCTAAATGTCAATAATTGTTCATCATGTCAAGAGTCTTTATGTGGAGGACTGCGCATGAATGAGCCGCGCATGAAGAGTTAATTGCATCGGCTCCCGGCGGCCGCAACAATTATCCTGAAAATATTCCGCTTTCTAAGACTCCATCCAGCCTATAAATGCACCAAAACTGAGGCGGGCCCACTAGAGCAGCAAGCGCTGCAATCTAGGGAAAAATCAGACCCGGAAACACCGGATTCAACCCGACGACTGCCAGCGTGTGGCCTGCCACCATTACTGGGCAGACGAGAACGGCCGACCCACCCCTCCCCCCCCGAGCTGCCATGATCACTGGGGCTCCCGGGAAGAAGGCGAAGCAAAGACAGAGGATGGAGGACGGGCCATGGTGTGCTTGACGGCGAGACTTGATTGCACGCCACCAGCACCACTGAACCGCCGCCCAGCGTCCCTCCCACCCGCCTTATCTCTGCGTTCATACGGACACCAGAACATCCTGCACTGACAAGTGCCCCAAAATCACACTCTCCCTACGGAAGCTGATGGCTGGAGCGGCCGCGTCCCTCTTCAACAGCTGGGACACGGCGTGCCCTGGACTTACGCCACAGAGCTGAACGGGGGAGGAACATATAGTGGGCAGACACCCACACCGCCACATCCTGGGGACTGGACCCACGTGAGCTCCCGGGGCCCGAACCGCGGGTGGACTGCGGCGCTGCCCTCCCCTAGCTGCCTGACCCAACACCCGCAAAAAGAAGGAGAGACAGGCGCCCCCACGGCAGTCCATCCACCCTGCAGGCATCTACAGACAAACACGACCCGCATCGAGAGGCTGAACTGGGGTGTGCCCCCTGCCCCCCGCCAGCGAGACTGCTGGTGCCGCACTCCCCTGACGGCGAAGGGCACTCCAAAAGCAGATCCAGCACCAACAAGGTACATGCAGGGGAGGTGCCCCCCCCCCACAGCTCCACGCATGATCAGAACATCAACAGGGCCCACGAGACCCATGTAGCGAATACGTCCCACCCCCCTTAAAAGAACTGAAGGGTAAGGGAACAGCACCAGACAACGCCAATCTTGTGGAGGACGTTGGCCGGGCCGCTGGGTGGGGTGGCGTGCTTGGACTGGTCCCGGGCGCCCGGTACACCACCGGGAGCATCACCTTACAACACTGGGGGAGAAACCCCCCCTCCACAGATACTGCATACACTGAAGGTGTGGCAGAGCGACAGTGACCGTGGGCACCCCCTGCCCCCAACTAACATAAGCACCCTGAGCCCACGGCATAGCTATAGACTTCCCCTCCTCCGCCACGCTGCTGACCAGTGGCTGAGGGGGACAAGCGGCAGAGCAACACCAGTGGGGCTATACTACTAAGGGGATGGAGACCCCCAACTCGCAAACCACAGTTCCGGTGGGATAGACAGCCCTGGAGGAAGGACCCACGGGTAGTCTACGTAAAAGAAATAGACACTGAGGTTACAATAAGCTTCCAAAGCTTGGGTCTCGACCCTACCTACAAGGCGCTAGGCGTCCACTCCACACGGGAGAATCCCCTGGTGAGACCACACACCGGGGTAAACCCCAAATCTCACTGAACTAATTCAGACAAGGGAGCCTAGGAACTAACAACTACAGGGGAACCCAGCCAACACTGCCCAAACAACCGTCTCTTGGTAGACTTTGTTCACATGGTGGAACGCACAAGGGAGAACAGGAAGCTAACCTCCGAGACTGCAGTCCCCTACACGCCATACCCAAGACGAACACAGTCTGCAGTCACGGATATTGCCCTCATGTGGACACAGCTGTGGACACCTCCCACTAGTCGGAAGCGCAGAGGGTAGACACACGCAGAATCCCCCATCCCCAACACCAACCCTCTTTGGGACGCCAACACGAACTACCTGGACCTGACACCTCACCGGGAGCACCGCCTGGGCCATGGGAAAAGACAAGGTCAAAAGACAAACCCTCCAAAGTAAAATGGACCTCTACACAATAGGTGCCCCTTCCTGCCTGGAGACACAGACCCCAGAGGAAGAAGACACCAGGGAGGAGGCTCACGATCCTCCTGTCTGACCGACCTAATGAAAGCGATTGGGGACTTGAGAACGTCTCTGGAACTCAAAATTGGAGGGCTGTCCACAGAGGTGTCCCTCATTCGCCAAGACTTACGCAACCTATCGTCTAGAGTCCGCGAAACGGAACAAAGAGTATCAAACACAGAGGACACTGTCCGCTGATTGGAACAGCAACTGGCTGTAATCACCCAAAAAAGTTAACCAACGTGAATACCGCGCTGAGGACAGCGAGGGAAGGGCGCGACACAACAACCCAGGATTCTTGGGATTCCGGAAAAAGAAGAGGGCCCCAGTGCTGAACTTTTCCTGGAAGATTGGCTGGCTCATATCTTTGCTCCCAAAAAACTATCCAAGTTCTTTTCCATTGAATGAGCACATAGGGTGCCCACTGGGCGACCCATCCCTGGAGCCCCGCCAAGAATGATAATTGCATGCCTTCTAAATTTTCGAGACCGTGACGCTATCCTCCAGATGGCACGGGCCTCGGGCCCATTCACATACAACGGATACAAAGTGGGGTTTTACCCAGATTACACCAAGAAGGTCCAAAAGGCCCGTCAGTCGTTCGACTCTGTCAAGAAGAAACTCCAATCTCTGTCAATCAAGTATGCTCTTTTCTTCCCGGCAATGCTCAAAGTCCATCACAAGGGCACCACCCACCTGTTCCACAACCCCAAAGAAGCATGGGAATGGCTCGAAACGCATGTCCTCAATGGTCCCGGAGCCCGACGCTAACCTTCTGGCCTGTCTGCATAGAAAAAAGCAGAAAGCATCAACCAACCGCTGGGTATTTACATTGACTTTTTTCTACAGCCTCTGATTCTAAAAAACTTCGACATATACTCGTGATACCACACATTTCCTACAGAAACTTAATTCTATAACTCCTGAACAGGATGATTTGATGTTCACCATAGACGTCAAAAGCCTATATATGTCTATACCACATGACCTCAGTATAGAATCAGTAGAATGGCTATTGCTACAAGCATCCGAAATTCGAGCACAGAAAGAGTTCATACTGGCTCTCCTACAATTCATTTCAGAAAATTCTTACTTCCAATATCGCAATCAGTTTTACCTTCAAACCTCGGGGACATCTATGGGAGCCAAAATGGCACCCTCATATGCCAACAGCTTTATGTATAAGTTTGAGACTGATAATGTACTTAATAACCAACGTTGGAAGAATGACATTCACCTTTGGACTCGGTACATTGACGATATTTTTGGAGTGTGGAGAGGCACAAGGATATCCTTCGATACTTTCTTTGAATATCTAAACAACATAGATAAACGGATCCAATTCAGGAGAGAAATTTCTTATGACACTATCACCTTCTTGGATGTTTCCATCAAAAAGGAGATCACGTGTTACAGCACTTCAATCTTCCGTAAACCTACTGATCGCAACAACCTTCTACATCGTCTGAGTTTTCACCAGCCCAGTTTACTCAAAAATCTCCCATATAGTCAACTCCTAAGGGTTAAGAAGATTGTCAGCGACCCCAATGACTGTTTAGCCCAACAACAGATTATGAAAGAGAAGTTTTTAGCCTGGGGCTACAAACAAGCAGAACTGGACACAGCATCAGCTAGGGTCAACAGCCTGACACGAGAGACCTTGTTATCTACCCAAAATCCTATAAAAAAGAGATAACTTAAAACACCTGTCTTTGTATCTAAATTGTCTATCCAGAGCAACAGAATTAAGAAGACCATCAGTAAGCACTGAGGGATCTGTAAAAATGACATCAGAGTACAAAGTTTATTCACAGAATTACCGGTGTTTGCTTACCAACGTAGCAGGAATCTGAGAGATGAACTTGTACACACAAGACCACCCCTTAAGGAACCGATAACCCATCAGACGGGTACATACCCTTGTCTGAACTGTACTAACTGCAACTTAGTTATCAAGGGAGATTCCATTAACCATCCCAGAACAGGGAAAAAGATTTTGCTCAAAAACTATGGAACCTGTGACAGCACCAACATAATTTATGGCATTAAATGCCTGTGTGGAAAATTCTATGTGGGCCAATCCACAAGAATGGCCAAAATAAGGTGGAATGAGCATTGTTCATGTATTCGTAATGCTAACACCAACTCTGCCGTAGCACGGCACTGGTTGGAGAATGGACATAATTTGACTCAGATTAGATTTGTGGTTTTAGAGGTACTCACAAGAAACAACCCACATGAAGACCTTAACCAGCGGTTGAATCGCAGGGAGTCATTCTGGATTGACAAATTTAGGAGTCTGGTTCCCAATGGGATTAACGAGGAGATTAATTATCACTGTTTTCTTTAATTTTGTAATCTCTTTGCTTTTAAGGTATAATCTCTAGAAACTATTTACTGTGCTATAACTTATGGGTTATGGACTTAGACCACCCCGCTGTGTTTCCTGGAATTTGGTCTGGGACCCAAGGTGCCGTCTGGCGACGACACCATTACAGTGGGTTGGCACTTGCAGCATGACTCATGCATCTGATTTCTCCTATGATTTTTCCTATGACTACATAAAATAGCCTCAGATGCCGTCGTTTGATGACATGATCCAGTGTGGACATATATATATATATATGTATTAATGTTGATATAGATGTTATTACTACGTGTTTACTTTGCAACTTTCTTTTATTAGCCCAGCATTCTTTAGGGCTCTTTTGTATTTGTCATTTCTCTTTTATGACTCTCTTATTTTCTTTCACTTGTTCCACTCCTGTTATTTTTTCTTGTATTGGAGTATTTCTTTCATCTCTATGCTTTCAGTTTCCTTGTTTTTACATTATTTTGTTTCCACAATTCTTGACACATTCCCATCAAGGCGTATAATTAGTTTATAGCTCTAAATAATCACTTAGAAACCCATTTGCTGTCATTTGTCCCAGAGCGCGCGCCTCGCCAGGCCGCGATCACGTGGTTTATTAAAGGAGCGTTGCCCAGACAACGCTCCGATGCGTACAACGCAGTTACACGCCGGCAAGTGAGAGGAACAGTCCGACTCCTCGCTGGTCTCATGGTAAGCTCCTCTGACGTTATGACACGTACTGTTTACACGGATCCCACCCGGGTTCCTTACAATGTCTCTCTTACATTTCAGCTTATCTGCGCCTTGGCGCTGATTTTGTCCGGGCAGCTTTCTGCCCACCACATGGTTCTGGTTCTCCAAGCCACTTTCCATGCAAGCATTCTGCCATTTTCTCAGGTAAACGCGTGCTGCATTTCTTGTCATCGCTAACCTCATTACCTACAGACTTCTTATTGCTCATTCTTTCTCTTTTTCTATTTTTTCTTTTATGTATCAACCGATTTTTCTACCACTACAATGATTGGTATGTTATTTATATTTTTTTTGTGAATGTGCATTGTGATACACTTTCTTTTGGATGTTATGTAAATATACATGTTAACTACAGACTTGCCCTGACAAAGGATTTGTAAATCCGAAATGCATTGGCAAAAAATTGTTTTGGTCTGACGTAAAATGCTAGTGGCTTTTTTCTTCCTCACTAAGAAGATATTAGTGACGCCTCATACCAAGAGACGTATTTTTTCACAAAACCATTGATTGATAAAAATCTTTATGAAATATCACTGAACTTTCATTATTATCATTATTTTTTGAATATGTAAACAATTTTACTTTGGAGTCTATCAAGCTTTGGAGAGTTTACATAACTTACATACCCTGATTGGGTCTTCTGAGAGAGCGGCTGTGTGACCTTGTATCCCACTTGGTCTTTGGCTTCTTCCGTCTGCATAGAAACCCAGGCCCGGGCAGCCCTCGCCCTCCTTAACCCCGGTGGGCCCGGAAGCCAAAATGTCACAGCATCTTGTCAAAAGCACCACAGAGAATGGATGAGACCTCTACACCATAGGGTCTGACCTGCAACGCAACACTATGGGAACTTTAATCTAGCGGCCGCCACCCACTTGGCAGTGCAATCACTACCCCAGTCCGGGTTATCCCAAAGAAGTTTTACAGTTAAATGTTCAATGTTTGGGCGACAGGTGCTCCCAGTTGGGGGGGGGAGTACAGGGTGGGGAGGGTTCTACGGGTGTAGGCAATCAGAATCACAGGACAAGAAGGCAAGACACCTAATTATACCGACACAGGAAACACAACCTGTCCACCTTCTGGGCCTATGATACCTGCACTATCCAGCCACCAGTTACGCAGTTTCATGGTAATCTCTGGACGTCTCACTCCTGGGGTTTCACCTGGGTACTTTGAGTTTACACTAAACCCCCATTAACAGCGATGGACCCAGAAGCGGGACACACTGGACAGAGCTCGAGAAGGCACTACATACGACCAAAGAGGCCACCAAGACATCAGATGCTTCTTGACGCCTCACATCGAGACCCACCCAGTTAGAGCAAACACCGACAAGTTGTCCTTATTGACCTGGAATGTCAATGGCCTCGGCTCCAGTGTGAAACGAAAACTGGTGCTCCAGTATCTCAATCGAGAATTTAGAAGATCCAACTACCTGCATACCTACCAAGCGGGGTTCACAAAAGGTGCCAGGGGTACAATGATACTCATCCACAAACGAGTCCCCCTACAGGTCAGAAAAATATGGGCCGACCCTCGGGGCCGATTCTTGATACTGTTCGCTGACATCTGGGGCGAGAAATGGGGTCTTGCTGCAGTTTATGCTCCCCCCACACTCATGAAGGAACTACTTGGCGAACTGCAGAACATACTCCTGGAGGAAGACGCCGACTTGTGGGCCATAGGAGGGGACTTTAACGAAGTCATGGATGTCACGGTCGACAGGTCCCTCAGGAGGGCTGGAACTCGACTTGCCCCGACACCTCTGTACACGTTTGCCGAGACACTGGGACTGTCGGACACTTGGCGATCACTCCACGACAATGAGGCTGGTTTTCTCCTTTTTCTCCAGTGCGCACAAAACACTCTCGAGAATCGACTATGCCTTCATCCCCGCAACACATCCCACAGGCTTGTATCCGCAGAGTTCCTGCCAAGAGGCATCTCGGACCACTCCCTGCTCCTTATAACTATGAAAAATGTTCGCCATCCCCCAGATACCGCCTGGCGCCTGAATACATACCACATGCGGCTTCCCGGAATTGCTGAAGAACTCGAGAAAAAGACTACGGAATATTTCGAAATAAACAAAGGCTCAGTGGGATGTCCGATATCGATATGGGAAGCATATAAAACTGTCCTCGGCGGAGAGGCCATCTCCGCGGTATTGGCCTACCGGAACCAACACACTCAAAAGATCAGGGAGACCGAAACGCAAGTACTGGAATGTATACAACAACTCCTTGCACAAGGTACCCAAAGCACGAAGGAAGCCCTGGTAACAGCGCAAGAAGCCCTCAGTAACATATCCCTGGATAATGCACAGGCGGCCCACTGGCTAGTCCGGAGTCAAATTTACAAGAAAGGGGACAAGGCAAATAAAACCCTGGCCTGGCTGGAGAAACGTGAACAAAGCAAAGGGCATGTGCGAGCCATCACATCTCCGGAGGGGGCACTGATGACTGAAGACTCTGACCACCAATCGGGAACCCCACACCAGCGCCCTCTTGCTTCCTCGACCGGATTGAGGTCCCGAAACTGTCAACACAACAAACTGATCTTCTAGACGCCAAAATCACTGAGAAATAAATTCAAGAGGTGCTTGCACAACTCCAACCAAGAAAAACTACGCCGCATGTTCCTACACAGCAAAGAACAAGGCGCTCTCCCTCCAGACCTCAGAAGAGCAAGCATAGTGGTCATACCAAAAACCGAAAAAAAACCCGGAAGAATGTGCTTCCTACCGTCCTATCTCGCTGATCAATGGAGAAGCCAAAGTCCTCACTATGGCACTGGCTAACAGACTCCTCAAGTTGATAGAGACACTCGTCCACCCAGATCAATGTGGATTCATGCCCAACAAATCCACCCGCATGAACCTATGCAGAATCCAACTTGTCCTGAGCAGAGCTTCAGAGATACAGTCGCCACTGGCCCTCCTGGCGGTGGACTTTGAGAAGGCATTTGGCTCTGTGGGGTGGGAGGCCCTTTGGGAAATCATGGTTCGAATGAACTTTGGGCGAAGCTTCATCTCCTGGGTTAGACTCCTGTACGTATCCCCAGAGGCTACCGTGAGGGTGAACGGCAAGTCCTCCAGAACATTTCCTCTGGGCCGAGGAACCAGACAGGGGTGCCCCCTTTCCCCACTCCTTTTCCTGCTTGCCATCGAGCCACTAGCAATCGAACTTAGATCAAACAAAAACTGGTCTGGATTCGCCTGGCCAGGGGGAGGAGAAGATCGACTTTCATTATATTCAGACGACCTCCTTATATATCTTAGTATCCCGGTCACCTCATGCCCGATTGTATCCCTCATCCTGAAGGAATACCAAACCTTTGCTGGTATAAAGGTGAATGAGGCCAAAACTATCTACTTCCCGAACCAGGGCGGCGAAACTGCGATTCCCGAGGCTTGCCCCTGCCACGTCTCTATCAGGGAGTGTAAATACCTGGGCATACGCATTGGCCCGACTCTAGACGGATTCCTCCAACTCAACCTACAACCCGTACTAGTTAGGTTTAACAGAGATGTCTCCCACTGGCAATTGCTCCCTCTATCATTAATGGGCAGGGCAGCCCTGTTTAAAATGATGACACTCGCAAGACTTCTATACATTCTCCAAAATGCTCCTCTCCCCATTCCCCATGAAACCTTTACACTCATTGACAGGAATCTCTGTATCCTGCTATGGGGAGGGAAACAACCCAGAATCGCCCTTACTACACTCCAAAGATCAGTGTGGGAGGGAGGCAATGGACTACCATGCATATGCACATACTAAGTAGCGACGGAGATAGGGGTGGTAAATGATTGGCTACATGCTGACCCCACACTACCGCACATCCGCATCGAAATAGAGACCATGCTCCCACTGCCGCCCCTACAGGTCCTACATGCCACCAACAACCAATTCCCGACAATCCCAAGAATGACATGCCATATCCGTCATGCCTGGAGGGACGCACACAAACTCACTGGCTGGAAGGCAAAACCAACACTGGCCCAACCCATATGGTACACTGCACATCTCCCAGAAATAAGGAAAATTGGCTTTTTTGAGAACTGGGGAACAAAGGGGATAGCCACACTAGCACACGTGATCCAAGAGGGACGTCTTATAAGCTTTGATACCCTGCAAGACAAATTTGGCTTGGCACCTATGGACTGGTTTCGACACGCACAGTTTGCTCACGCCATACACACCCAGTTCCCAGACATAACAACTATACCCCCCTGCTCCCCCATAGAGACCAACATTTTCCCGCAACAAATCCCCTCCAAAGTCACCTCCACCCTCTAGCAGGCCCTTAACTCCTTCGGTGCTAGGGAACTTGAGAAGCTGAGGGAGAGGTGGGAAAGGTGGGAAAGGGATCTGGGCAATCTGGAACCAGAGGACTGGGTGGATGCACTAATGGCCCCCCGAGAGATAGGGATCGAGGCCAAACTCAGATTGATACAACTCAGAATACTCCACCGCTCATGCTACTCTCGTACAGCCCTGGCCAGATGGGGAGGGACCGAAGATGAGACATGCATCCGATGCAAACGGGAGACGGCCACCTTCTATCACATGATCTGGGACTGTCAAGTATTACAGGCCTTCTGGGGTGAGTCCACTAATACAATCTCCACTATACTAGGAACGCCAATTCCTAAAGACCCCAAAATGACACTTCTGGGTATTTGGGGGGAGGATAGCTCAGCAGCAACGTGTTCGCCTTGGAAGCAAGACGACACGAAGCAACACAGGTTCGATCCCCGGGTTCGCACTTGGAAACCTCTAGGTATTTAAGTGCGTTATAAATACGCAACTAAGACAAAAAAAAAACAATTACCAAACAAAAAAAAAATATTCCTGTAACAGCGCCTCGATGCCTGCGGGCTTTAAAAATGCAAATAAAAAAAAAGTATGAAAAAATGTTCCTGGTGGTGGCACTGGGTGCAGGGAAAAGACTCATAGCCGCAAACTGGGTCTCAGCGGACCCAATAAGCTTGAACCATTGGAGCAACGAACTAAGCAGATGTGCATCTCTGGAACCCCGTATATACAATGCGAGGGGCTGCCCCCGAAAATTTGAAAAGATATGGGGGAAATGGCTGGACGCTCACTGAGACACATCCCCTCCCAACCTTCCTCTTCCCCTGCCTCTCCCCACCTCCTTGCGCTCCCCTTCACCACCCTCCCCTAACTCAAAAACACGAGACGTAACCAGAACTGCCAGCTATTACCTGATTTGCGGTTGTATCATTGTTTCTTTATTCTGTGTCGCCTTTGTCACTGACAAAACTGCAGTGTTTTTCTGATGAATGCCTATGTTTATACCTATGTTGTATTTTGCTGTTTTAATTCAAATAAACAGAGTTATAAAAAAAAAAGAAAAGAGTCTTTATGTAACTGTCTTCATAGGGGAATGCTGTTTGGGATTCCATCTCAGTGTTACTGTTTTCACTTGGAATCTTCCTTGGGTTGTAACTATGGATAGGTACATGGGGCATTGGGTACTTGCTGCTGGTATTTCAGTTTCTATAAACGTTCTGGAGGCACCCATGGCATAGGGGATTAGTGAGCAGACATAACAACTCTCCCCTGTGGTTTCCTTGCCTACTTTGGTCATGTGTTTATACCACATGTTATCAGACACCCGAGCAGTGCCAGTAAGATATAGGTCCAACCCCCTCATGTCTGTGTCAGCACTGCGCTTACCTCTCCTTACTGTGCCTACAGTGCTTTCCTGTCTACCTGACATGGCCGTTCCACCTGCTGGGGTTGGGTAAATGTTAGTAGAGGACACAGCAGTTTTCACTAGACACAAGCGATATTCGTCAGAAAATTAATGCAAGGACCCCACTTGGGAATAAAAGACATGACAAAATAAGCATATTTTTAATTATTTCTCCCATTTACCTATGCTGCTGGATCCTTGTGCAGCTTGAAGATATCAATTGCCAGCCTGAAATGCACAAAAATTGTGCGTTAATATATTAGTATTGAATCCGTTTTAAGCCCCGTGGGTTATATAGTGGCCACCGCGAACACAAATAGCTGTTCCCACACAGTTCTAGTTCTAGGGTCTCTGAGTACTGCAAGGACAGATGGGTTTCCTTGTTTGAGTTCTGGGTAAGTTAGGGCCAAATATGCAATGAAAACATAGCAATACACACTAGGGGACGTGCTCGGAATCTGTTGGACCTTCTAATGAAGGACAAATTGGCCCGAAAAAGTATCAGGTTGTAAATGATTAGGCAACATGAACAGTTATACATAAAGACAGTCACACTTTCTCGACGAATGTGTATAGAGAGAAAAATAACAAACAATCAAGATGTGTAGGGAGTCCTTGCCCTAACTTTGCTGCCCGTGAGTGAGTAACCATTGGGTGTCCTCCACTCGGCAGTGCTGATTCCAAATTATCTCCTTGCTCCTCTTGCTGACGTTCGTTGGCCCTGTCCATCTCGTTGCCAGGTGAGGCCACAGCTTTGTAGGGCTTGACGTCATTTATGTGATTCCAGACTGGCTTCCCCACAAGCTTTACCGCTCTTTCAGTCACTGCTTCAACAATGTGTGGGCCCGTGAATCTGGGTGAATTCCAGCGCCGAACTAAGTTACGAAGGAGGACACTGTCCACAGGAAATACAGGTGGCTGCTCAAGTAAGTCTTCTGTGGTGTTGCCACAGTTGCTTTCTTAGTTGGCTTCAAGGCCTCCCTGGTGTCGTATCTAGCGAGAGATAAAAGAGGCAATAGAAGTAACTTAATTGTACATTTCCTGACCCAAAACATTCACACTACTCTGTGGATCTTTGAGCACCCTAGTGGGAGGATCCAGGGGAAGTTGCATGCTCTGTCCTGTCACCATCTCGTGTGGGGTTAAATGGGGGTCTGACATGTGCTTGTTGTGCAATGAAAACAGGGCTAGAGGCAAACGATGCAACCAGTTCTTACTGGTACTCTTTTTAGTTTTGGATATGGATTCCTTCAAGAGGCTATTGAGGTGTTCACACACTCTGTTTGCTTGTGGGTGATAAGCACAGGAAAACTTGTGTTGGATGCCCAGCAATGTTGTAATGCGCTTGAACATCTCGTTGGTAAAGTGAGGGCCATTGTAAGACTGCAGGACCTCACACTCGCCCCATCGTGGGAGCACTTCCCGGACCAGAAATGTCACTGCTCTGAAGGCTTCAGGATGAGAACAGGGTCCTGCCTCAATCCACCAAGAGTATGGGCATACAACCACTATCATGTAGCGGTATCCTTGGCAGTCTTGGATCATGTCGACATAGTTGATGTGGAGGTGTAGAAATGGACCAACTGGGCAAGGTAAGGCTCCACTCACAACTTTCAATGTATGTCCTGCAGTAAACTCTGCCAAATTAGGACAGAACCATGCTTCTCCAATATGGCAGGGAGCACCTCCTTCCCTCTATGTGGTGGGTGATGTGACTGTGGCAGTGCTGTGTGAAACAATGCGCGTAGCATAACCACCTTCCCTGTGTTATTCTGCTGCCATAGGGCATCTGTTGGAGATACTATACATCTCTACCTAATTCACAGGTCCTTTCCTCCCTGGGTGCAGCTCCCTGCAGCTCCATTGTTTATGTTGCTGGCAATACATTGTACCCCTCATTTAGTATAATTGTCTTTGCATAGTCATAGGCATGTGACAAGGTCTCCATTTCCAGGAGTTCTCCAAAATATGCGTCACACTTTTACCCTTGAGACAGGGCCCTCCTGTGTGCTTGGGATTTCACTATTGCTAGTTGTTCGGGATAATGTATGAGATCCACTTATCTGCCAAATTAGAGTGCATGCTGCACTGGTGATCTGTCAGCCCTCTTGAAACCCCTCCTCATCCATCATGACAGTCTGGAATGTACTTTGGATTTCACGTAAGCTGAATCTGAGTAAATCATCACGTCCATTTTTCTGCTGTGCTCCAATGCCAAAATTAAGACTACTAGTTCTGCTGCCTGTGCTGAATAATGTGATGGCAATTGTGCACTGACCACTACCTCACTGGTTCCATCTTCCCTTAGTCTTACCACTGCTGTTCCCGAATGTCTGATCCCATCTGCCTGGTCAATTGTTGATGACCCGTCAATGTAAAGCATGTCTCCCACCTCGGGGGGTCACTGAATTCTTGTAAATGTGCAGTGCAGTCATATGCACAGTCAATTTCTTGGGAAAGGTCACCAGATTGACAAGTCCGCACCTCACTACCTTGAGTGCTGGATTCAATAGTAATGCCTCATACCCTGATGTTCTTTGTGTTTTCAGTGAGCTCTTCGGTCTTTCCAGTATTGTGCGGAGGGCGTGCTCCACAAAAGAGTGGTGCTGCACCCCATGGTAATACTCGCCAACTTGTCCACTGCGAATGTGGCTGCAGCCAAAGCTTGTTCGCACAGATAATGTTCTCTCATTACTGGGTCCAACTTCCCGCTGTAGTATGTTTATGTTTATTAATTTTATATAGCGCTTTAATCCAAAACGCTTTACAGTATAACAACAAGGTACAATAATGGAGAAGCATATTTACAATCATGAAACAAACCAGTGATACAATATGTAGAACAATTTGCTTAGAAGGAGGGGAAGAGAAAAGGGGGAAGGGAGGGGAGAGGAGGTAGATAACGAAGGTTTCAATGTCTGATTTGAGATCAGCGGGAGCGGGAAGAATGGGAGAGGGACGGAGGGGATTTGAAGGAGGTGCAGGGGGGTTGGGGGGTAGGGGGGTAGGGAAGGAGAGTCAGGGAGGGAGTGGAAAAGAAGGGCTTTCAAGGAGGAGTGGAAGGATGAGTAGGTAGGGGTGAAGTGGATAGAAAGAGGTAGGGAGTTCCAGTGAAGGGGGGACAAGAGTTGAAAGGAACGGAAGCGTGAGGAGGCACATGGGGCTGAGGGTACAGTGAGTAGGTAGAGATAAGCTGAGCGGAGAGAGCGGGAGGGAAAGTAAAATGAGAGGAGGGAAGAGAGATAGGTGGGGCAAGATAATGGAGAGATTTGAAGACAAGACAGAGGAATTGAAATTTTTGTTGGGAGAGGAAGGGAAGCCAGCCAAGTTGAGAGAGTGAGGTGGTGATAGAATCCCGAGGGCCAAGAAGACAGAGCGTATGGATTGAGGAGTGGTAAATGGATTTTAGTGGAGTTAGATGAGAGGCCGGGAGTCCGAAGAGAGAAGAGCAGTAGAAGAGGCGGGAGAAAAAAAGAGAGGAGATTGAGAGTTTAGAAGCGTGGAAGGTAAGTGAGGAGCGGATCTTGTGGATGTTGAAGAGGTGGTGCCGACAGGCACGAGAGGTGAGAGAGATGTGGTTGGAGAAGGAGAGGGAGGAGTCAATGTAGAGGCCAAGATTGCCGGCATGGGTGAAGATGGGTAGATTGGAAGGGGGAAGTGGATGAAAGGAGGTGGTAGGGCAAAGTGTGTTTGGAGGGAAGAAAAGGACTTCAGCCTTGTCAGTGTTCAGGGAAAGAAAATGGAATGAGATCCAGTTTTTGATGGCCGTTAGGCAGGAAGATCGAGTGTGATGGAGGTCAGGAGTGAAAGAAGAGAAGGAGAGAAAGAGTTGGGTGTCATCAGCGTAGAAATGGTGATAAATGCCAAAAGAAGAGATAACGGGGCGAGAAGGGAGTTGTAAAGAGAGAAAAGAAAAGGGTCAAGTACAGAGCCCTGGGGGACGCCGTAGTTCAAGGGGAAGTTGGGGGAGGTGCAGCTGCCCAAGGAGACAGTAAAGGATCAATTGGAGAGGTAAGAGGCGAGCCAGGTAAGGACAGAGCCTTTGAAGCCAAAGGAGGACTGAGTACTAAGAAGTAAGGGGTGATCTACGGTATCAAAAGCTGCAGAGAGGTCAAGGAGGATGAGGATTGAGGATTGCTTAGCGTAGCAAGCATTTAGGAGAGAATTAAGTACATAAGTGAGAGCGGTCTCAGTGGAGTGTTTAGGGCGGAAACCAGATTGAGAGATGGGGAGGAGGGAGTGAGAGGATACAAAAGCTGAGAGTTGAGAATAGGGTAGGCGCTCGAGGAGTTTAGAGATGGAGGGGAGAAGGGAGATTGGTCGGAAGTTGAAAGCAAGAAGAAGGCTAGCAGAAGGTTTCTTCAGGATAGGGATGATGGTGGTGTGTTTGAAAGCTGAGGGAAAGGTAGCAGAGGAGAGACAGGTGTTGATGAAGGTAGTTAAGTAGGGAATGAGGAGAGGGTAGATTTTAGGGATGAGGGAGGTGGGGATGGGATCGGAGGGGGCAGCAGTAGGGTGAGTTTTGGACCGAAGACAGGAGACACAGGATGAGGTGATAGGAGATAAGTTGGACATGTTAGCAGAGGTGGGAGAGGAGGAGGAGGGAGGAGGGGAGAAGGAAGGAGAGGTGAGAGGATGTTTTGGCATAGAGATAGAATTCTGGATGAGAAGAAGTTGGCAAAGTCGGAGGGAGGGAGGGGAGAGTTGGTGGAAGGGTCAGTAGTAGGAGGGGAAAGAAGGTGAGAGAGGGTCTGGAAAATGCGGCGGGGTGAGAAGCTTGTGAGTGGAGGAGGTTAGAATAGTAGAAGCGCTTGGCAGATATGAGACAAGAGTCATAGAGAGAGTGATATGAGAAACAGGAGAATTGATTAGTCAGAGAAGGGGATTTGAGCCAGCGTCGCTCAAGGCGGCGGAGGAGACTACGCATGGACAAAAGGTGAGAGGAGAGCCAGGGTTGGGAACGTTTGTGAGAGGGATAGAAGGAAGTAAGAGGATAGAGTTGGTCAAGACTGGAGGATATAGAGGAGGACAGTGAGGAGAGGCCGTTGTCTGCCGAGAGAGATGAGAAGTCAGGGAGAGGGGGAAGGGAGGAAGAACAGGAGTCAATGAAGAGATAAGGGTTGAAGTTGGGGAGATCGTGACGAGAGAAGGAGGGGGAGCGAGAGGGGGAGGACAAGGAGGAGGGAGGAGTAAGGTAGAAGGAGAGTAAGGCATGGTCGGAGAGATTTTGTATTGTATTAATTTGTAAAGCGCACCGGGCCCAGGGGCATCTGGGCGCATAATCTTATAGAACACAGTTACAGTTACATACAATAGCGACGGAGCATGGCTCAACCTGTTTACAGACACATACAGGTATGAACCAGCTAGCAATATCACAGCGTAAATTAGGTACAGGCGATATATACAGTAAGACAAACAGGCATTACGGTTGCATGCTCTGTGATAGGGAGCACGAGTGAGGGACAGCAAGGCCATATCAGAGATAGCAAGCAAGTATAACAATTGTTTTGTGCAAAGAGCCATGGTTTGATTTTGTTCTTGAAAGATTGGAATGAGGGCTCAGTTCTGATGGCATTAGGGAGAGAGTTCCAGAGCTTAGCGGCCTGGACCGGCAAGATGACACCCCCTGCTTTTTGTAGTTTGAATCTGGGAAGGGATAGGCTGTGGGTTTCGGCCACTCTCATGGGTCGGGTAGAAGTGTGGAATGTGAGGCGGTTGAATAGGCAGGAAGGGGCCTTGTTAGCCAGGCACTTGTGCGTCAAGGCAAGAGTTTTTAGTGAAATTCTGTGCTTGACAGAAAACCAATGTTTTGCTCTAATGGCATTGTTCTGGGTAATTTGCAATTTATTAAGGTTGGACAGGCTAGTCCCTAGATAGAGGGTGCTACATAGTCTATCTTGGAAATGATACGAGTTCTGACCAATATGATACAATTGGGGGTGGTCTGAAATGGTCTACAGGCCGTAATAAGTTTGCATGTGTAGGCCGAAGCTGACCTGACTGCACTGGTTTGTCTGGTCAGTGATAGAGTGGAGTCGAGATAGATTCCTAGCATTTTTGTATCCTTGGACACCTTGATGACTTGCTGTCAATGTTGAAAGACTTGAAGGCGTGGTCCAATTTATTAAGACGTTGATTGGAACCCAGAATGAGGAGTTCCGTCTTGTCATCATTGAGGCAAAGTTCATGTTGCGCCATCCAAGCCTGAATGACCATGTAGATGTCGTTTAAGGATTTAGTGTCCACTGTATAATCACCCATGATGGCGATGAGTATGTGAGTGTCATCAGCATAATTATTGTATGAGACACCCAGATAGTCAAGAACATCAAAAAGTGGTTTAGTAAACACATTATAAAGTATAGGAGACACACAGGAACCTTGAGGGATGCCACAGTAAATAGGAGCAGGGTCCGCGGGAGCTGACGGGAGAATACCCGCATGGATCTATTGCTAGATAGTTGGGAAGAGACGATATAGGTGAAGAGGAGTAAGATGAGAAAGATGACATGAGTATGCTAGTGGCTTGTGCCTCAAGCCTGTCTACTGGGTCAGTACTGCTCTCATCACTGCCCCATCAGAGTGTGAGAACAAAAATAATTCATTTTTATAGTCTGGGACCCCTAACATTGGAGCTGTGCATATCGCTTCCTTCAGCTCATTGAATGCCTCAATCATTTATCTTGTCCATCCTATTCTCTTTGGCCCTTTTCGTGCTTCCTTCAGTGCACCCAGTAGAGGTTTGGTATAAGTGCTGTTATCAAAGACCCATGCCCTGCAGTAATTGCATAGCTGGAAGAATTACTGCATCTCTCTTACTGTCATGGGTTTTGTTGTCCTGCGTATTGCCTCTGTCATTTCTGGCATCACCTGTCATTCTTTAATTTTAAGTCTATGACCATGAAACAGGCAGCTTCCACTGGAATGCTGCCCAAAATTGTCACTGGTTTTGGAACTAAAGGATACTCTGCTTCTACAATATAATGAAGAGGGCCCAAGTCCTGTATAAAATGCCATGCCCCCCCCTTTACTTTTATAGCTGGGTACACAGCTGTGTTGCATGGTGATTCTGATGGCACTAGGATGCCTTGCTTCACTAATGCTGCAATTGTCTCATAAATGCCCTCGCCTGACTCCCTTGAGAGTGAGTATTGTTTGACTCGGGGTAAGCTTGCTCCTGGTTTCAGCTTGATCTTCACTCCTCCTAGCCCCTACAGGAGCCCCACATCATATGGACTAGTGGTCCATAAGATGCTGGGAACCTTGGCCAGGTCCTCCTCTAAAAAGGTCAGTGGTGCCTTCAGCGCCATCGCTATTCTCTGCTGTACCTCTCTGTAATGTATCTTTATCCAGTATGTGATGCTCATTTCAAACACCATCTCATGGTCTGATATGTTGTCCCTGAAATAGTTCCTTGTTTGTCACTGTTGTCAACTTTTATCCTTTGGCTACGGCAATCACTGCTCACCATGGTGGTCCTGTGTCATCCATCCCATGTACTACTATCCACTTGTCTCCCACAATTACTGACTCTAACTCTACTGGAACTATTGACCCTTCTGCTTCATCCAATGATATCTCTGGTCTGAACAAGTACTCATTTGGAATGTGCCACCCCTTCTCTTGAATCCCTGGGAGCCAAGCTATTGCAATCTCAGTCCTATATTGGAACAGCCCTCTACCACTGGCATCCCCCTCTGTACCTTTCGTCCACAATAGGCTTCAATAATTTCCCATACATTGATAAAATATATTCCTGGTGTGGAGCACACTATTACCTTGTCCGTGAATGAAATCGTCATGCTCTTAATGTCTCTCCCCGGTATTTTTATAGGTGTCTGCAGAGAGTAAAGTAAGGGTAGGGATAAATCATGTTCCCCTATAGAAAGTGAAATATTGTCTGTGAAGGGAATCACTTACATAGCCCAAGAAAATCCTTGAATATTCATGGCACCGCCTGACAACCTATATCTCCCCTCCCAGATGCAGGATTTAGTCACGCCTCTGCCTACAAGAACGGAAAATGTTTTGTCACCTATTGTCACCCCTATGTGTGGTTCTTCCGCAGGGTTAGGTGTAATCGACAGGATAGAACACATCAAGTCTGCCTGTGGCTGTCCTATTGAGGGTATAAGGACATCTCATTCCCTGAAAATGGGTTGTTCCCTATCATGGTGACTCCTCCCAAGTTCCTAATGGGGCCATTGCTATCGAGTCCGTGCATGCCGCTGTCCCGTCAATTGGTTGCATGCTGTTCTGTGTCTGTGGCACCTGCTGTGCCGTGTATGTGTGCTGTGTGTTACCTTGAGTCTGGGGCATCTGTGGTGACTGCAAATACTGCGGTATAAATACTTGCATCTGTGATGTCTGTGTCATGTGTTGATGTGGCTGCAGGTATGTGCTCAGTGTCAGTCCTTGTTGTTGTGCTTGGTCTTGTGTGTAATACTTGTCCTGTTCCACTTGCTATGTTGGCTGGTATTGCATTCCCCATTCTGTTGCACTCCCCTCTTTCTGCACACTCTCGAAATGTGTCCTATCTGCCCGGACACCCAACACTGTGGTGGCTCCCTCCCCTGCCCTTCAAAACACAAGAAAACTCCCCCGGGCCCTGCTGTACCTGCTGGCCATATCTTCAAAACTCTCCTGAAAATCCCCCTTGGGTGTGATGTATCTGTGACCCATACCCGTGTCCCCTGGGTGGCCCCCCTCTTCTTCAAAACCCATCCTGCATGTTCCCCCATCCCAGAAATCCTCTCCCCACACGCGACTGTAGGTATTGTTGCTGCAATGTCCCCTCTCCTCCCGTGCTTGTTAGTACCAACCTTTCCAAGGCATATTTATATAACTTCCTCTGCACTAACTTCACTTCCTCTTGCTTTCTTTCCTCAAGCTTTTTCCTCATGTTTTCTTTCGGTAGCCTTCAATGGTGTACCATCTTGAGCTGCATTTCTGGCCAAGGATTTGCCTCCATGACTACTAATTTCTTGAGCTGCTTCTGTACTGGTTCTGGCAACCCCAGGTAAAATATGTGGTAAAATAATGCTACTGTTTTGTCCCACGGTTCTCGTGTTTCAATGCACCAAAGCTCTTGAATCATCTGAATATAGTGTAGGGGGTCTTTGTCCTCCCTCATTTTACGTGCCATAATCACACTAATGTCTGACGTGTCTGTGTATTGTGTCATTAGAGCTTGCCATACAGCTGCTCGACAGTTTTCAAAAGGTGTACTATTGTGCGCCATGTCCTGGGTGGTCCCTCCTTCTCCATACGTAATGAGCGGCCACCCCGAGTATTGCCACTAGTAGTCCCTTTATATCCCCCACTGCTAATTCTGCCCTGCTGTCATACTTTCCATTTCGTATATACATTTCCCTGCACCTGCGTCTAACAAGGGTAGCCTACACCTCATGTTTTCCTTGTCTATGTGTTTCCATGGTATATAATGAGGTTGCCCCCCTCCTTTTTCCATTAGTGGCAATTGTGTAAACCCTACCTCCCCATTCTCTCCTCGAGTCAGCATCTCTAATGTCAGCATATACGTCTTATGGTTGCCATTTCTGTCACCCTGGGAGATTGCAAAGCCTTTGTACATATGGGACCAGGTCATCTAGATTGCATAAGCAGTGTTCGGCCGTCCTTGTCTGAGTCTCTTAGAAGTTGTGTCTGTGTTGGGCTTTACAGTGAAGTCAATGTCACACAAGTTGTGCCTGCCTCTTTCCCTGCAGGCCCCCATGCCTGTCTGTCTGATACAGCGGTAGTCCTATCCTGTGCTGTCGGGCTCTGCCCGCCTACACCCTCGTACTCTGTCATTTCCTGTGCTCACTGTCCACCATGTGTTTATGTCTCTGAACGTACACTCCTCCTCCTCCTTGCGGGAGTGCTCTCTCGCTATTTGCTCTATCTGCTACTTCCTTCGTTCCATATCCACTAACACTTGCTTTAACTTCTCATCTTCTTCCCTTCGTCTCTCCATCTCTGAGAGCCCCTGCCTCCTCCTTTCTCACTGCTCCTGCACTTTCTCTTCCTCCTTTTCCCTTTCCCCTATCTCATCTCTTTTCTGCTTTGCTCTCCCTTCTGTCTACTTCCTCAATTATTTCTGCCCACTCACTTGCTTCACTGCTCCCCTTAAGGCCCTCTATATCTTTGGTCGCCCCCGCTGCCTCTCCCATTATCTTCCCTTCTAGCTTTAGGAGAATCTGTCCCCCTACCCACTTGTTTACTGCTATTTTCTCTAGTCCCTCCTTAGTGCTTTCCTGTGCCTTGCTGCACACTCCCTTCCCGCTGGCCGTCCGTCTGACCCCTTTTGGCCCCTCATCCTTGTTATATGGTGGCGGTTCAAATACTGGTTCTGAATACCCTCGGGCTACCTTTAACTCTCGTAGTGGGTAAAGCCCTTGTTCACTGTCTGAGACCTCAGCGTCTTCGCTCGCAGGAGAGGTCGGGAGAAGGATGGTGGATGCCTCACCACTTCCCCCTTGCCATCCTGGAACATTCCGCCACAGCCCGAATATTTCCATGTGGTTTGCTAACTTGTTCCCCTTAAAAGTGTCCTGTAAGTGTGTCAGCAGTAATTGCTGCTTGGAGAAACTTCTGCATTGTGGCCATGGCATAGCTGATTTACCCTCAGTGCTTTTAGTCCATTTGGTGCCATATTTACAAATCTTGTCCTTATAGGGCGGAATGGTCTTACATAGGTGCTGTAGGGGCGTGTCACCCCTGCACTTCCCTTGGTACATTGCGTTTATTCTTACTTGACCTCAAGTCGAGGTTTTCGACAATCCGCTGTTATTGGAAAAACACAGTGCAATGGTAATTCTTTCAATTTCCTTCGAGCCTCTTCAGCTCCACAGCAACCTGTCAGGTGTGCTCTGCACACTGCCCTTCCAGAAATCTCCACCTCCTCAGCACACCCACAAATCTTGCACATTTACCTTCCGTACACCGCCACTGGACAACCTCCTCTATCAATTTAAAGTTTCTTAACACCGTGTCCACACCACCTTATGCTCTCCAAGTCCTATGCTAAACCTACGGGTGACGTCACCAACTCACTAAGGCAAGGGTGTGCTAAAAATCACTTACAGCACACACAATGCTAGAATCCCATTGCCCCAAACATACACACAACCCCAACATGAACCCACAGCTGTCCTCCACTATGTATCAGTATACCACTATTTTCTTGTTTTCGATCTGTACCTATAGCATCGCCTTGTAGATAAGTGCCTATACAAGACTTAACCAGACGAATCACCTTCCACAATTTAGGCAAAGCTCCCTTTGCTAAACCTTATGGGGATACTATCATCTATGACCTGAGCTAAAATGGACAACCCAGAGGAAATCCACAATTTACATAACTTTAGTCATCCGTGCCCTTGAGTCAATACTCTAGGTTATTCACCAGAAACTTTTACTTCAAAACCGAATGTGCTCTAACCTCAAAAAATGACATCTACCTCCGCTCCTGCCCCTACTAAACTGGACAATACTAAACAATACTCCGAAAATACTCAATAATACTCAATACCACCCTCGCACCCCCATTACTTCCCCTTCCCCTTAACTGCAATGTGACTGAGTCAATACTCACACTCCATGATCTGCTGACGCCGCTCGGCTGCTGCGTCTCCCAAAGCTGCCACCTGTCTGGTCTGCTGGGCTCCTCACGGACCACCGGCAGGATATTTCCTTGGCTGGCACCTGACGACCTTTACACAAGGTGCGCTTTCGCCATCGTCTCAAAACCCGCCAGACATCCTGCAGCCCTCCAGGGTCTGCGGGGGTAGAGTTGGCTTTGTGCCGGACTGGCGTAGCCCAACCCACTCCTCTGCTACCAACTTGTTGGTGTGGACCAGAGGCCTGGGGTATTTCTCCTGAGGGCCCAACAACCGTCTCCCCAGAATAACGGAAGGCTCAGCCAAGAGCAATTCAGAACTGTCGTTTATTACAAAAAACGGCAGTGTTTATCGAAGTCAATCTCGATTCTGCAGTACATCTCAATTTTCCATGGTGTGTTTCCCAGGTTTTATGCCACATGTCATCATCACCTGGGCCCTCCCCCAAAAACCTATCCCCGTTTCTAATAGGTTTCTGAGAGTAGTAACACATATAGCTAACCTCTATGGAGGTTATTCTACTGGCCCTCGCATGTCAGGTGGCTGTCCTGCCCCGTCCCCAAAGACTATCTATTACATTGTGCAGGGTCGTACACTTAACGTTGGCCCTTGCCCTTTGCCATCCACCCCTGGATTTCTGTCTCGTGATTGGGCGGATCTGCTCTCCCCAGGCCTGGAACCCAGTTCAGTTCCCAGTCCTCTGTGCACCTCTTCAAGGTGATGTGAAAAGACTATGGGCCTCATCATGAGATCATGAGTTGGGCAGTAACACCGGCGCTAGCCCTACTGCCAACCCCCCCGCTGCTATTTGCGCCGGATCACGGGTTTGGCAGAACGGTCAGTGCCCATTCCCCATTGGGCCCATTCAGGAATTCCAAATTCCCCATTGGGCCCAATGGTGAAAATTCACGCTATTAGCGCCGGCGGATTTCTCGCCAACGGTATTGGTGCCGAAAATCGGCAAATTTGCAGCAGATTTCCCCCAGCTCAGAGCTGGGGGAAACCCGCCAAGGCCATGATCTAGCAGACCCTTAAATGTGGCAGTAATAGCGCTACCGCCACATTTAAGGGTTACAGACAGTCTCGTGATGAGGCCCTATGTGTCTGAATTGTATCTGGTAGTAGACCACCTTTACTTATGAGAGTCCGCTCCCCGTTGAAACACTTGTTTCACTTCATGTCTGGGTTGCTGAGAACGGCTCGTCTTCCCACCACGGGTGAATGCCCATTGTCTAGTTTGACCGCATCACGTGGTTGTGGACGACAAAATTGAGGTCTTTGGGTCTGCAGCTGGCCACTTTGTTGTCTGGAGCTTGGAATGTGACTGTTTATCTCTGACCTTGGCTGTGAGCTTGGTCTGTGCTTCATGCAGCCTGAGCCTGCTCCTTTTGTCTGGTGTTCTGTGGCTTGAGGCCTTCTGTAATTTTCCTTAGACTTATAATATGATTTCTCCATGCTCCTGCTGTGCTACGTTTCCTACATGTTAGTCGTACCTGGTCCTACCAGGCTCCATATATACTCCTGTAGTCCCATAGGGTTAATTGCCATAAGCATCAGCAAGCTTGCTCAGGATCTCTTGTTGCCTTGCGTTTCTGCGTTACTGCATTTGGCTAATGAGAAAAATAATTAAAGCTTTGACAGTATGTTTATGTATCCATCCTCTATCTAGAGAACTGTGTAAGCATGATCTTTACTTATGTGAGTGTGGGTTTGTGTAAGCTGTGAATGGCCGCGAGTGTTCTTTATGGCTAACGCTTCTATGTCGTGGTGTCACTAGTGATGTCAGCACTGTGGCTTCTCAGCAGTTAATCAATACAGTCAATTATAGTGTTTGAAGGCAAGTTCTTTGTCGGGTACTCCGGATCTGGAAGGATATGCACTGGGCAAGATTGGAATGGCTGTCTGAGGGGATACCTCCCTGCATACGTGTCAGCCAGTGGTGCACATGGGGTTCGTCCAAAATTGATGAGTGACTTTGAGTGTACTTGACTTTTCGGCCCATCATGTTCATGGGGGTGAGGAAGGGCATTCACGGGGACCCCCTCTTCAAAGGAAATCAAAAACACTAACACAAATAAAAAAAATTCAGACATGCAGCACAGCAGCCCCCTAATCTTAAAGAATACGTCTTGGACCACGAAGGTCAAATGGCAGATGCGCACCTTATAAATCCTATGCAAGGTAGCAAATTGTAGGAAAGGGTTTAAACATGAATGCTTTACCCACAGGTATCCATGCAATTTTCAATTGGAGATCCCCTCTCCTCTGAACCAACCGAAAGCAATGGTGAAAAGACTGCAGACTATGCAAGAAAAATGAATTGAACATTTGTAAGCGGGAAGCAGAGAGACCATCTACAAAGAAAAGCAAATAGGAGGGCATTTGATCACTGATCCGCCCCACAATACAGCACACAGTACGGTCTAACATGGAAAACAGGTCCATCCAAAGACACATATGCTGAACAGAATAAGAGACCTACCAAACAACTAACACTGCTGACTGAGGAAATGGGAAATCCTGTCATATGTTGATGCCCTACTACAATCAGAGGGAATGCGGTTTGTCAATAATCTGTGACATTAATTATATTAATATACTTATGTTTATAGAATGTGTGGTGCACATCTGCATCTAAGAGTGAACTTCAGACAAATTAATATCTGAACACCAAATAGAATATGAATTTAACAGAATAGAAATGTTTTTAATGCATCAGAAAATGCTGTAAATTGGGTTAGTCGGATTTCCAAAGGAGCAGTAAATCTGCAATCTGCATTGGGTTCTTATTTGGATGGGGAAACTATCAAGGGCTTATGACTTGCAGAGCAAATAATCAAAACAAATATTATTGACGAGATAAGGAGGGGCGTGAGCATAGACGCCCTTAAAAAAGCTGATTTAATCACCACTTTGTAGTGAAGTGGAAGCTAGTGATGGTTGAAATGAGGACGCTGATTCTCTTTTGGATGTCGCGAAAATAAGGCACACAGACCCACTCTATGCCCCTTAACCTGTTGGAGCTGGTAAGATGGTAGTACGACATACAGGGCATGGCACATTTCAAAAACGTCTGTGATGGCCTGCAAGGGGGCCTCATCTGCCACGATGGTCCCCGCCAGACCCATGACTGGTGATTGCATACAACATATTACAAGAGGTGCCACTGGTGGAAATGTGCCCACGTGACACAGGACCTTTACATACTATGGTAAGTGCGTCCAGTTGACACCACCTGTTAGCCTGTTTGTCTGGCTCTCCCTCCTCAGCTCTTGCCTGAACCATCTCCAAGATCGCGATTGTCAGCGCTCTACATGAACACTCTTATAGAACCAACTATGGTCCTCAGTCTGAACTATTAGGGACTCTTCTGTGCTCTACCTGCCCCCTTCCTACTCCACCGAATAACAATGGGCTGGTTTAGGGCTCACCTGATCCCCTTCCAACTTCACCATTTACCCGTTGTCTGGTTCTGGACTCCCTTGCCCTTTTCCTCCACCAAAACTCAACCCGATGGCAGGTTCTTAGCTCCCATGCGACCTTCCCACACCCTGTCTCTTACTCCTGGGCTGGCTCCTGACTTTGCTTGCCCTCCTTCCACCACTACCCCATACCCTGGGCTGGTTCTGGGCTCCTCTCTCCCCCTTTCTTAATAACTACCTACAACTGGTTATGCTTAAGGGCTTCCCTAGCTCCTCATATCTGAGTTTGTTTCAAGACTTATCAAATAGCTGAATCATAGCTCATATAGATCATTTTTCTCAACGTTATCTTCCAAAGCACTCAGAAGGGATGATAGTGCCATGCAGAATTGTCCTATAGACTGTGTTTGTTCAAAACCCCTTCTATCACCAAATAAATACATATACAAAAATATAGAAATGTAAATCATCCAATTTGAAATTGAATTGACAAATGCCACTACAATGCAAGGGTAATCTTCATTTGGGTATTCTGTGAAAGTGTAAAGTGTAATGTCATCAGTGATTTTGTCAATGATACCATTTGTGATGTTGTTGGTGATGTCATGTGTGTCGGTATGAGCAGTGCACGGTGGGGGCGCGAGTTATGGTTGCATAGCTTACCATAAGTGGCAAAATGCTATGGCTTTTAGATTTTGCTCTGCAACCATAGCATCCTCTTCAACTGAGGATTTGCCAATGAAAAATACATTTGATCAGTGAATGGTGGGCGTCAGTTGTCCACTGTCAATGTTCTCTAGACCACATGTTTTATATTTTTGATAGGAGCATTCAACATGGTTTACATTCTGGGCTGTCCATTCTGTTGGCCCTGGTCCCTATGGTTACTACTACCTGCACATTTTCAGAGAGTGGGTCTATTAGATGGTTAGGTCACGTAGACCTTTTCATACATTTTGCTCATCTAAGTGTTGATTTTTGGTGCACTCGCACTTCATTCATTCTCTGATTTCCAGCTTTTTGTGCAAAACTGACAGCCATGTATTTTGCAATTTATTCTTGACTGGGATAAGCGCAAGTGGCTTAGGCCCATTTCAGGCAGTCTGTTGATTTCAAATATTCTGCATCTCTTTGTTTTGCACTTGCACTTTATTGCCATTTGGCTCCCATGCTTTTTGCATTCCCACTGATAGATCATTGTCCGTTAACAAACTTCACTGAGCTGCTAGCTTCTGCACTTTCACTTAATGTATGCAAAACATTTTGATACTATTATCATTTGGGGACAGGTTCATGGGTCGTATCACTTGCACTTTATTATCCTGCTACTATGCTTTTATCAACTTGTGCATTTTAGTATTGTGTGTGCTTATCATGTTGACTCATTGTTTTTCCAAGGGCCATCTGCATTGTTGAGAGCACTTGCACATTTACAAATTATAACCATGTATTCATGCATTTGCACTGAAAGATCATTGTCCGTTAACAAACTCCATTTAGCTGCTAGCACTTGCACTTTCACTTAATATTCCAAAAAAATGTAGATACTTTTATCATTTGGGGACATTTACATCAGTCGAAGCACTTGCACTTTATTATCCTGCTACTATGCTTTTACCAACTTGTGAATTTTAATATTTTGTGTGCAAACTAGCGTAAACGCGTACCCCGGCCGCACCAGCCAAATTGCCTGGAAAGGCACGCGCGTACCTGGTCCGCACCCCAGCATAATCACGTACCCCGCTCGCAGCAGCCAAATCGCATGGAAAGGCCCGCTCCTACCCCGTCCGCACCCCAGCTTAACTGCGTACCCGGCTCGCACCAGCCAAATTGTGTGGAAAGTGCCGGGCTTACCCCATCCGCACCCCAGCGTAATCGCGTACTCTGCTCGCACCAGCAAAATCGTTTGGAAAGGCCCACGCGTACCTTGTCCGCACCCAAGCGTAATCGCGTACCCCGCTCGTACCAGCCAAATCATGTGGAAAGGCTTGCGATAGACGCACAACTCCCCTGGAAGCAGACGCCTGCTCGTGGGACAGCCAGACCCCAGCAGCCATCACCCATGACCATACCCCGCAGACAGCCCACACCACATGGGACCCCCACCATCACCCATGAACATACCTCGCAGGCAGCCCACACCACATGGCCCCCCTATCACCCATTAACATACCCCAGAGGCAGCCCACACAACATGGTCCCCCCATCAACCGTGACCATACCCCGCAGGCCGCCCAGACCACATGGGACCCCCACCATCATCCGTGAACATACCCTGCAGGTAGCCCACACCACATGGCCCCCCATCACCCGTGACCATACACCGCAGGCAGCCCACACCATATGGCCCCCATCACCCATGACTATACCCTGCAGGCAGCCCACACCACATGGAACCCCCCCATCACCCGTGAACATACCCCGCAGGCAGCCCACACCACATGGGACCCCCCATCAACCCTGTCTATACCCTGCAGGCAACCCAAACCACATGGCCCCCCCATCACCCGTGAACATACCCCGCAGGCAGTCCACACCACATGAGACCCCCACCATCACCCGTGAACATACCCCGCAGGAAGCCCACACCACATGGCCCCCCATCACCCGTGACCATACCCCGCAGGAATGCCCACACCACATGGCCCCCATCACCCGTGACCATACCACACAGGCAGCCCACATCACATGGGACCCCCACCATCACCCGTGAACATACCGCGCAGGCATCCCACACCACATGGGACTCCCCATCACCCGTGTCCATACCCCACAGGCAGCCCACACCACATGGGACCCCCACCATCACCCGTGAACATACCCCGCAGGCAGCCCACACCACATGGTCCCCCCATCACCGTCAACATACCATGCAGGCGGCTCACACCACATGGGACCCCCTCCAACACCCATGAACATACCCTGCAGGGAGCCCACACCACATGGCCCCCCCATTACCCGTGAACATACCCCGCTGGCAGCCCACACCACATGGGACCCCCACCATCACCCGTATCCATACCTTGCAGGCAGCCCACACCACATGGGACCCCCCATCACCTGTGACCATACCCCGCAGGCAGGCCCCACCTCATGTTGTCCCCCCAACCCGTGACGGCAACCTGCAGACAGCCCCTGCCTCATGTCGTCCCCCCCACCTGTGAGGGCAACCTGCAGGCAGGCCCCACCTCATGTTGTCCCCCCACCTGTGAGGGCAACCTGCAGGCAGGCCCTGCCTCATGTTGGTAGGCCCTGCCTCATGTTGTCCCCCCCACCTGTGACAGCAACCTACAGGCAGGCCCGGCCACATGTTGCCCCCCTACCTTTAACGGCAACCTGCAGGCAGGCCCCGCGTCATGTTTTCCCCCCTACCTGTGACAGCAACCTGCAGGCAGGCCCTGCAACATGTCCGCACCCCACCCCCAACACACTGTGGACCAATAGACATAAATGCGGCATATGTGAAATGAAATGCCACCACACGCTGCACACTGAAAGTGCACCTTAACACAGACCCATTGGTCATGCACACCACAACATGCCACATTCCATTTGAAGTCAAACATGACACATGCATGCATGTGTGCACAAACATGATCAACATTGGCCAGGATCATGGACATAGAACAGAGTAAGCAAGAGTGACTTTTGGTCGAAACCATCGAGAGCAGACACCTCTTTGATTTTCAATCAAAATATATATTGTAAAAACGGTATTGAAGTCATACTCATATAAAACAAATAAATGAAATCAGCATCAAATGATCCAATAAATAAAATATAATCAAAAAGAAGAAAAATGTAAGTCAAACAAATTAAGATGAAAGTAAAGATGTGGTCCATGTCCATAAAGCAGTTCAAAATGAAAACACAAATAAAAAGAAAACTATTACTCCATGGTGAACTGAAGATGATCCTTTGAAAAGAGAACTATGTACAAAAAACAAGGGTCCATTGTCCAAACCATGTCCAAAAATGATGAAGAATAAAAACAACAAAGAACTGTATATAAAACATGGAGTAAAGTTCAAAAACTCCAAAGAAAGAAAAAACTAAAGAAAACTTACACCTAAAGAACTATGTACAATGGCAGCGGGCTAGTCCTTTGACTCACCATTTCCCCCCAATGTCTCGGCCAGGGCATCATCAAACTCTGCGTCGATTTCCAATAGGTGGACCTGTGCTCTCCCCTCGAGGGCTTGCAGGGACTCCAATGTGCTCCTCTCAAACTCCCTGCAAGACTCCTCGAGTAACTCGGCTCGCCTCTCTGCCCGACGCAGGGTATTCTCCGCCCAGGCCATGGTGAGTCGTGCACCCTGTGCCCGGTGCCGCTCTGCTCCAATCTGCTGGCCAAATTGCTCCAACACGGAAGACATCCTTGTTGAAAGGTCCACGTGTTCCTCCTGCCCGATGGCCGATACCTGCCTCCCCTCCATTGGAAGCCGGAGTCCTGTCACCTCCTATGCTGAGCCTGCTGCCGCCGAATAGCCCGGTGCCTGCACCTCCGGGACAGCCTCAGGGATGATAACAACCCCAGGGGCTGTCGTGCATGTGCCCTGCTGCTTGGTGCCTGCTCTTCCACCATTGCCACATGTCCTGTCGCAGGCTGGATCTCCGTGGTGACCACCTCGGCTAATCCTCCTTCGACTCCCAATCCTGGCAGGGTTGTGGTCTCTACCAGACTGGCCGCCGGGGTTAGGACAGGTACACAGGGGGCCCTGGTGGTATCTGGGCCAGAAGACGGAAGGGAGGACGACTGGCACACAGAGGAGGCAGACGAGGAGGGGGTCACATAAGTGGCCAGCCCATGCACCCATTGCGATACCAGCAAATGTGCTATCCAGTTCACGAGACAGCATATCTCCCTGTGATGACGTGCAAGCCCCGATTCGAAGCCTGCACATCATCACAGATGGAGTCTGCCTGCCTCGTGATACCAGCTAGCACAGGTTCCACCCTGTACTGAATGGCGACATCCACAGGCATTGGTGTTTCCGTCTGGGTGGAAAGATCTGCCACCTGCAGATGGGTCCGGCCTGAGGCATGCCGTAGGTGCATACTGGTGCAGTCGCAGTCCAGGGACAGGATCAGGCACAGGCCCCTCCATGGTGACATGCACTGCCTCCGGCCCCTAACCCTGGACTGCACCAGTCACACCTACGTCATCACCCCTGCCGGGCCGCATGGGCTGGGCTGATTTGGCCTCCTCATCCTCTCCCTCCCCCACCAACCTAGATGCCTCCCCACTTTCTTCCACAGTGTCTTGCCCCTGTGCGGGCTCACCTGTCCCTACCATTGCTGAGGTGTCCTCCACCATCTTCACCCTCTTGGATGTACCCTCAGCAACTGCGGCCGTTGACTTGGACGTGGCACCAGTCTCCTTGCTCCCGGAAGATGACAGTACCTGGGAGGCAGACTGGGCCTTGCATCTACACCTGGTGAAGGCATCCCTGCTGCCGTGCTCCACAGCGACTTCTCTGCCCTCTTCTGCCATCATCGCTGTGGATAGGGAAACATAAAACACATGCATATGTACTGAACGTATGTGTGTTTGTCACAATTCAAATGCACATCAGCGGCACCGTCCACTACACACAGGGAAGTGCCATTCACACACATGCACAATCATGTCTGTCATTCACAACAGACATTCACATCCTTGGACCCACTGCCAGTTAATCTGATTTGTGCATTCAGCTCACACGCATCATAGGAAATACACATCTCATTATACACATCAACTGACAGTCATGAGACAGGGCATGGAGCTATCACGCCAGAGTGCACTCGAGCTCAAATTGGCAGCGTGAGGCAATCACACAATCAAAAGCTCAAGTAACATACATCACAGAGTGGTGTCCAGTCACACACTCACTACTCAGACACATGCACATGTACACCTTGCATGTCCATGATGTTGGCCAAAGCACCCATGTGTCACACCTCTGGCATGCCACAGTCCAGACTCAGGGATGCAAACATGTGCACATCATTACAAGCTGGCATGCATCACGAATTTCAACACAAGCACCATTGATGTCACAGACACTTGAATGGACTCACATGCAGCAGTGTTTGGGACATGCACACAGACATCTGTATAGGAGGCATGCCAGAGATAATGCCAAGGTGCACACTCCAGCCACACATCAACATGCACATGCACTATGGTGGACATGAACACATGGAACTTGCCAGTCAACTCAAGATGGAGCACCAACTCCAAGACTTGGGCGTACAGCGCTGGGTAGAAGCGCTCCAGGACCCGCATCTCTTCGGTGGTGACCGGCCCTGCGTCCCCTTCGGTCTTCAGTCATCACCAGCTTTGTGGAAGTGCCAGGCCTTGTTTTGGGTCCTGGACTTGAAGTCTTCCCAGCGCTTGTGGACATGTGGGTAGTCACGGGGTGCCACGCCCTCCACGTTGATGGCACCCACAATGTGCGCCCAGATATTCGTCCATCCTTCATTGCCGACTTGTGGTGGTCTGGGGAAGAGGGCCTCATAATGCCCCAGGATTTCCTACACCAGGATGCCAACTTCCCTGGGTGAGAAGCTGACAGCCCTCTGCCTCTCTGCCGGGGGGTTGCCACTTGCCTCAGATGGTGCTGTGTCAGACATGGCAACCCCCGAGGCAGGTGTGGGTGGGCAAGGTGGTTCTGGGGCTGGGCTGTGGAGCCGTGGTATGGCAGTCGGGAGTCTTCAGGATCAGCAGAGGTGGTCACAATGACAGGATCACTGGCAATGGCTGATGAGCAGGCACAAAAATGAAGGGCACGTGGGCAACAGGCACACAGAGTGGGCAGGCAGCAGATGGCTCGTAGAAGGCAGCTCGGGGCAGTTGAAGGCAGGTAAATTGGCTGGTAGGCAGGAGCGTGGGTCTTCCTTCGTGGCCAGCCGGAAACAGAGTGACTCTGCACGTGCGGAAACAGTGCATTAGCATGGAATCAGAGGAAAGGCCCTAAGCGTGTAAGTTACGTGACACGCACTGTACATTGGGCGTTGCCATTCAGTATCAGATAAAGGTGAGCATAGGACAACAGTGCAATGTATGTGCATTTCGTGGGGACGGACACGTTGTTCACTACTGTGACAGTGCGTACTTTTTGTTTTGGCACATGTAATTTTCTTAATTTCTTTCTATGAGGCAGACAGGGAGTCGGGCACTTATCTTTCATACAGTGTTTGTCCCTGTGTGTCGCATACCCCATTTTCGAGGTCATAGTACCCTATGTGTTTGCCGCATACGCATTTTTTGTGTTGCTGGGTGCGACAGCGTACTGCGTGACATTTTTTTTACTTCACACGTGGGCTACTGAGGGATCACGTACACATTAATTTTTGATTTTGGGGTGGCTGTGCGTTACGCGACCTGTTATTTTTTCACCAGGGGTTACATAGAGCCTTGCTGGAGCACAGTGGTACGTATTACATCACGTACCCTGCCCCCTCACTCCAATTGCCCAGGACAATTGATAGCTGCACCTCCCATTGCGCTAATCCATCAGTGCCATGACTAGGATGGCAACAAGAGGGAAGGGAGGTAAAGGTAGGCAACGTCACAGAGGTGGCCAAGGTGGCCAAGGTGGGCGAGGTCGGCAAGGTGTCCAAGGTGTGCAAGATGTCCAGGCCCGTGCAGGGAGAGCTATGCCCCCCACCCAACAGGGTCAGGGAGATGCAGCTGATGCTGATGTCCCCAGCATCTGGGGTGCCGGACCAGCGGTGTCATCTGCTGTTGGGAGCAGCCAGGGTGCGGAAGCTGCCGGGGCAGCTGTGGCTACCATCCCCAGGCTCAGGGTCACCCAGCCTGGACTGTAGTGGTCCCTGCAAGCCAGCCTACTGTCGTCCCATCAGTGGCTGATGCCATAGCCCACTCCACCAGTACTCCAGCCCCTACTGACCCAAGTGGTCCTAGCCACTCCGAGTCTGCACGACCTTGCAAGAAGCAAAAGCATGCAGTAGCCGGACAGGCTCCAACCCAGGCACGGCACAGGAGCCCCACACGTTGATGACGAAGAGCTTCTGTAATGAGGAACTCGACATCCTTGTGGACTACGTGTTGGAGCACGAACGTGACATACTTGTGCGGGCAAGGAGCACACATACGGCCGCTCAGCGTATGGGCCACTGGCAGCGTGCCACTGATCGTTTTAACACCATGGGCCATTCGAGCCGCACAGCTCAGGAGGTAATCAAGCGTTGGAATGACCTCTGACGCAGAGACGAGGAACTCACTCCACATGAGGATATTGTCAGTAATCTCATTGATGTGGAGCACATCCAAGGCATGGGAGACCTGCCAATTTATGATGATTTGTCCGGGGAGTGGTGATGCGTCTGTGTTGGGGAATTGTGTATGATGCTTGGAAGAAGTGTCATGATTGTTTAGCAGTTATGCCTACATTTATATGACTGCCCTGGGTTGGCCATGTCATGGTGTACTGGCATGTGCTTGTCATGCCGACTGCATACAGACGATGTGCTGCACACCAAGTCAAACCTCATCACTACTGCTCACTCATTCCATGTCACTCTCTGTCCAGCCTCTCTTGCCCCTCTTCCAGCTATAACCTGTTATGGTGTATTGCCTTTGATGATCTTCCTATGCATACACGCATTATCTCATCACATCTCTTGACGTCTCTGACATGTCACCCTGCCAGATGTACCTCCTTCCCTCAGCAGCACACTGTATCCAGGGGACTGGTGATTCCTATGCTGGCCTACAGCAACAGACTATACAGAAATGTCTGTGCTTCTACTCTTTCCTCTGCAACTCACCCAAGACTGGACTGTGTGAATGGTTTGTTTGTTTTGGGGCCAGGTATCTCCCTACGACTGTGGTGATGGAACTGGCTCCCTGGCACCACCCGCACTTGGGGGGTTTTTACTATATCCCTCCAACCAACTGACAACACTTTACACCTGATTCATGCACTTGCCCTTACACCACCGTAAGCCTGCAACTTTGCATTTCTGGGTTATGTAGTTCTATTGTATGTTGAGCACGTTCCCATGTACTGCAGTGCCCCCTCCCACTTCCAAATCCAGGTCTCCACTTCTACATGCCTATTCACTTGCGTTATGTCAATGTAACCTGGACTCATGGAATCAGTGTGCCTGCCTTCACTCTGTTCCACCACCCTAGCATCGTAGCACCATGTGACATTTGTGTTTTGGTAATTTTATTTCCATATCATGTCATGTCACAAGCTTTGTACATGGATCAGGGACAGTATGCATCAACTTACATCTCATGCTGTTTGACAGTTCAAGCATGGACATGCTACTGGCATCTGTGTATTTGCATCAGTGATGCTGGTAACTCAACTATGCCTGTCTGGTGCTTGTGTGTGAAGCAGGTGCTATGTAATATGCACTACATGTGGTGTTGTGCCCTTTGACACACATCCATGTCTGCTTTCATGTTACCCTTGGCTTCCATTCACAACGCATACATGGCAGAGTTTGTGACCTCACTGACATGGCAGGTTGATGTGTTGCATGACTACATTATAATACCTATGTGTGTGGGCTATGCCACTTACAAGTGTGTTCATGTATTTTTTTGTCCATGTGTAGGCGATGAGGCACTGGATGCAGAGGACGAGGTGGAGGAGGTGCAGGAGAGTGGGCCACAACCAGGCACCAGCGGAGGACGTGGTGTGGTGGGGCACAAAGATCCACTGGTGCTACAGTCCATCCTGGCCATGACTCACTCTGACTCCGGGGTCATTATGAGGCTGGAGGTAAGTAACAGTCCTTACCGGCATGGAGCAAATCCTGTGTCCGTGTAGCAAAGAGCCCGTTAATAGAGGGCTATTACGAGTTTGTGTGCACAAGCTTTGCGCGATGCCGGTATTGACATTACCGCCATGCCACTAAAGTCCCAAAAATTGCCCTTAGCGGTATCATGGAAAGCGCAGACAGCACTACTGGCATCAATGGATGCGGCATTAGCGGGCACCGCTATTAGCGGTGCCGGTAAATAACCCGAACCGGAAATAGCGTCATCACACAGGAACGGAAAAGAGCAAAGCGGCCATCTTGAAAAACACAATCCATTGCCATGCTCACCACACAGGATCTGTTTCCTTTTTCTGACCACAGAAATCAACCCACAGCACCAGCAACATGCCCAAGGCACTAAAGAAAGGCGCTTCCCGGAACCGCAAAGAGCGCTTTAATGAGGATGAACTCATGATGCTGGCCGAGACACTCCCAGATGTCGTTTTTGCAAACAGCCTCAAGAGGGTTGTCCAAATAAAAAAAATAAGAACTCTGGCAACTTGTTGCCCGGAAAGTCAGCGCCGTAGGCAACATCCCCCGCACCATAAAGGATGTCCGCAAGCGCTGGGACGACCTGTGCCTGAGAGTGAGGAACATTCTGTCCTCAAACCAGAGCCAGGCCATGGCTACTGGTGGTGGGCCTAGCTCACCCATAAAGCTAAACCGGTGGGAGGAGATCTGCGCCAGCACGATTGGCATAGAGGGCATAGAAGGTGTGGGCGAGATGGAGCTTGGCGCCACCTCATCGGCAGAAGGAGGTGAGTGTCCTAAGAAAACACTGTAATGCTAAGCATGATGATAGTCCACCAATTTGTCCGTCCAAAGAGGCACTGCATCTCCCAAAACATACACATGGACCCATCCCTACCTAGATGCCGTCCGCAGCACAGACACATGCACATGCATGCAGCATGGCAATGCCATACCTGACATACACCATACAAATCTGAAAATGGCATAAGTCACACTGCGTGCAGCCAACAACAGAAATGCATATGACATAGCATACGCCTGCCCCAACATGAGTGACCCTGATGGATGCCTGCATGCTCCAACCATATAGCAAGCAACATGAGCATCAATAATCCACTGCCTAATCCCCTCTCATATGTAGAAGAGCAATAATACAAATGTATGAATGATGCTTGTCAAACCATCACTCATGCCGTCCCTCTCTTGGTCCCCCAAAGGCTCGGATCCTGACAGTGAGGCACGGGACTCACCCCCACAGGCAACTACACCCCAGAAGAGGGCCAGGGATAAAGGCAACAGGCCTTCCACTTCGAAAGGCCCAAACAAGCCACGACAGGCACTGAACTCTAAAACAGCGCAGGATATCACGGCACAGGTGCCGCCAAGGCCCATTACCACAGTCCCCACAAGACCTGTGTCACCTGCACAGGAGACAGTGGGCGATGCAGCACAATCAGCTGAGAACAGCTCTGTTGGGGAGGTGCCAGCTATGGCACCCCAGCCAGTTGGTGATGTGCAGGCCCAGGTGTGTGTACCTGTCAAGCACGACTCCTCAGACCTCCCTGCAACACTCAGTCCCACCCAATCCCCCCAGGTCACACCTGTCTCCTCCATCCACGACACAACACAGGAGCAGTCTGGAGGGGAGGCCGTACAAGGGATCATGAGTCCCATAGAGGACCCACATGGATTTGGTGAAGTCACACATACACCCTCCAACTCCACTGGTGTACATGCGGGGGTGCAGCAGACAGGACATGCAGCAATACGTCAGGAGGAGCTCATAGCCCTAGTGAGGCACTTTGTCACAGACAGTGCCCAGGCAAGGCAGGAGGGGTGCGACAACACTGCTTCCCTGAGACAGGCATTAGAGGCAAGCACCACAAGACTATATGAGGAGGTGTCTGCATTGAGGCAGGTCCTCACCCGCATTGCGGATTCCATGGAGGCTGAGCGTCCGGCCCCCAGACTGGAGCAAGAGCTACCTCTTCTTCTTCCAGCTCCACCCAGACCAGACCCCTATGCAGGTCAACGCGCACCTTGCGCTGCTCGGACATGCCGCCACCAGGTGCAGGAAGTGGAAGGATGCAGACGGGGCAGCCTGATTACGGCAATAGACAGACACATGGAGCATTTGCTTGGACACCATGTGTGGGGGAGTTCTGGGGGGAGGGGGAAGGGGGAGAGGGAGTGTGAGGTGGAGGGTTTTTTCCACTTAATTATCATTGGAAAGTTTAATACACCCGTTGTGTGAAAAAAATATTGAGTGGACATTCCTTATTGCAAATGTGTCCATTATTGATATAGAGTGCAAAGTGTAAATGTACTTCCACACCCAGTGTGCTCTGTCCCACTTTCATGTCAACCTCTGCACCCATGTGTGTTAGAAATATTGTGCAATCACTGACAGCACGTCCCTCCTGTGCATCGGCACCGCGATGATGTGCACCCACATCTTCTTCATCCCCTTCATCATCGCCAGGTGGTTGCAGTTCAGTGTCAGGGGGCAGGGGCACGTTCCGTCGGATGCACATGTTGTGCAGCATGACACATGCCATGATGATCTTGGCCACATTCTCATGCCTGTAGAGGAGAGCCCCACCCGACCGGCTAAAGCAGTGAAACCGTGCCTTCAACAGGCCAAAGGTCTGCTCGATGACCACCCGGGTGCGGGTATGGGAACGATTGTAGTCCTCCTCGTGCCTGTTCTGCGGGTTTCGGACAGGGGTGAGGGGCCACGGCTTCAAGGGATAGCCACTATCACCTGCATGAGTGGAAATTAAAGGTATATGTTAGTCAATTCATGATGGACAGCTGTACTTGTCACACATGCCTGCAGATAATTGATGGTCACATGCACCTGTCCATGGTTGTATGCACACATTTCTCATGCCCTCAATGTGTTCTGTGCCATGGACTTATGGTGTGTGTTGCATCTTCAAGATGATACACTGCCTTGATGTTTCTCTTGCATTGTGGACGCATACCGCTGTGCATGTGTTGAATATGTGATGTGTAGGGTTCTGCATGATTTTCTAACTGGCAGCGTTGCCAGTACTCTCTGCAGTATTTGCCTATCAGCACTGATTATCATGTCATGTCACAAGCTTTGTACATGGATCAGGGACAGTAGGTATCAATTTACATCTCATGCTGTTTGACAGTTCAAGCATGGACATGCTACTGGCGTCTGTGTATTTGCATCAGTGATGCTGATAACTCAACTATGCCTGTCTGGTGCTTGTGTGTGAAGCAGGTGCTATGCAATATGCACTACATGTGGTGTCGTGCCCTTTGACACACATCCATGTCTGCTTTCATGTTACCCTTGGCTTCCATTCACAATGCATACATGGTAGAGTTTGTGACCTCACTGACATGGCAGGTTGATGTGTTGCATGACTGCATTATGATACCTATGTGTGTGGGCTATGCCTCTTACAAGTGTGTTCATGTATTTTGTTGTCCATGTGTAGGTGATGAGGCACTGGATGCAGAGGACGAGGTGGAGGAGGTGCAGGAGAGTGGGCCACAACCAGGCACCAGTGGAGGACGTGGTGTGGTTGGCCACGAAGATCCACTGGGGCTACAGTCCATCCTGGCCATGACTCACTATGACTCCGGGATCATTATGAGGCTGGAGGTAAGTAACAGTCCTTACCGGCATGGAGCGAATCCTGTGTCCGTGTAGCAAAGAGCCCGCTAATAGAGGGCTATTACGAGTTTGCGTGCACAAGCTTTGCGCGATGCCGGTAATGACATTACCGCCATGCCGCTAAAGTCCCAAACATTGCCCTTAGCGGTATCATGGAAAGCACAGACAGCACTACTGGCATCAATGGATGCGGCATTAGCGGGCACCGCTATTAGCGGTGCTGGTAAATAACCGGAACCGCAAATAGCGTCATCGCACAGGAACGGGAAAGAGCAAAGCGGCCATCTTGAAAAACACAATCCATTGCTATGCTCACCACACAGGATCTGGATCCTTTTTCTGACCACAGAAATCAACCCACAGCACCAGCAACATGCCCACGGCACTAAAGAAAGGCGCTTCCCGGAACCGCAAAGAGCGTTTTAATGAGGATGAACTCATGATGCTGGCCGAGACACTTGCAGATGTAGTTTTTGCAAACAGCCTCAAGAGGGTTGTCCAAATGAAAAAAAAGAAATCTGGCAACTTGTTGCCTGGAAAGTCAGCGCCGTAGGCAACACCCCCCGCACCATAAAGGATGTCCGCAAGCGCTGGGACAACTTGCGCCTGAGAGTGAGGAACATTCTGTCCGCAAACCAGAGTCAGGCCATGGCTACTGGTGGTGGTCCTAGCTCACCCATAAATCTAAGCCGGTGGGAGGAGATCTGCGCCAGCAGGATTGGCATAGAGGGCATAGAAGGTGTGGGTGAGATGGAGCGTGGCGCCACCTCACCGACAGAAGGAGGTGAGTGTCCTAAGAAAACACTGTAATGCTAAGCATGATGATAGTCCACCAATGTGTCCGTCCAAAGAGGCAATGCATGGCCCAAAACATACACATGGACCCATCCCTACCTAGATGCCGTCCGCAGCACAGACACATTCACATGCATGCAGCATGGCAATGCCATACCTGACATACACCACACAAATCTGAAAATGGCATAAGTCACACTGCGCGCAGCCAACAACAGAAATGCATATGACATAGCATACGCCAGCCCCAACATGAGTGACCCCGATGGATGCCTGCATGCTCCACCCATATAGCAAGCAACGTGAGCATCAATACTCCACTGCCTAATCCCCTCTAATGTGTAGAAGAGCAATAATACAAATGTATGCATGATGCTTGTCAAACCATCACTCATGCCGTCCCTCTCTTGGGTCCCCACAGGCTCAGATCCTGACAGTGAGGCACGGGACTCACCCCCACAGGCAACTACACCCCAGAAGAGGGCCAGGGATAAAGGCAACAGGCCTTTCACTTCGAAAGGCCCAAACAAGCCATGACAGGCACTGAAGTCTAAAACAGCGCAGGATGCCACGGCACAGGTGCCGCCAAGGCCCATTACCACAGTCCCCACAAGACCTGTGTCACCTGCACAGGAGACAGTGGGCGATGGGGCACAATCAGCTGAGAACAGCTCTGTTGGGGAGGCGGCAGCTACGGCACCCCAGCCAGTTGGTGATGTACAGGCCCAGGTGTGTGTACCTGTCGAGTACAACTCCTCAGACCTCCCTGCAACACCCAGTCCCACCCCATCCCCCCAGGTCACACCTGTCTCCTCCATCCATGACACAACATCGGAGTAGTCTGGAGGGGAGGTCGTACAAGGGAGCATGAGTCCCACAGAGGACCCACATGGATTTGATGAAGTCACACATACACCCTCCACCTCCACTGGTGTACATGCGAGGGTGCAGCAGACAGGACACGCAACAATGCTCACAGCCCTAGTGAGGCAATTTGTCACAGACAGTGGCCAGGCAAAGCAGGAGGGGCGCGACAACACTGCTTCCCTGAGGCAGGCGTTAGAGGCAAGCACCACAAGACTATATGAGGAGGTGTCTGCATTGAGGCAGGTCCTCACCCGCATTGCGGATTCCATGGAGGCTGAGCGTCCGGCCCCCAGACTGGAGCAAGGGCCACCCCTTCTTCTTCCAGCTCCACCTAGACCAGCCCCCTATGCAGGTCAGCGCGCACCTTGCGGTGCTCGGACATGCCGCCACCAGGTGCAGGAAGTGGAAGGATGTAGACAGGGCAGCCTGATTACGGCAATAGACAGACACATGGAGCTTTTGCTTGGACACCATGTGTGGGAGAGTTGTGGGGGGAGGGGGAAAGGAGAGAGGGTGTGTGAGATGGAGGTTTTTTTCCACTTAATTATCATTGGACAGTTTAATACACCCGTTGTGTGAAAAAAATATTGAGTGGACATTCCTTATTGCATATGTGTCAATTATTGATATAGAGTGCATAGTGTACATGTACTCCCACACCCAGTGTTCTCTGTCCCACTTTCATGTCACCCTCTGCACCCTTGTGTGTTAGAAATATTGCGCAATCACTGACTGGCGCTCAGCATGTCCCTCCTGTGCATCGGCACCGCAATGATGTGCACCCACATCTTCTTCATCCCCTTCATCATCACCAGGTGGTTGCAGTTCAGTGTCAGGGGGCAGAGGCATGTTCCGTCGGATGCACATGTTGTGCAGCATGACACATGCCATGATGATCTTGAACAAATTCTCATGTCTGTAGAGGAGAGCCCCACCCGACTGGCTAAGGCAGTGAAAACGTGCCTTCAACAGGCCAAAGGTCTTCTCGATGACCACACGGGTACGGGTATGGGAACGATTGTAGTCCTCCTCGTGCCTGTTCTGCGGGTTTCGGACAGGGGTGAGGAGCCACGGCTTCAAGGGATAGCCACTATCACCTGCATGAGTGGAAATTAAAGGTATATTTTATTCAATTCATGATGGACAGCTGTACTTGTCACACATGCCTGCAGATTATTGATGGTCACATGCACCTGTCCATGGTTGTATGCACACATTTCTCATGCCCTCAATGTGTTCTGTGCCATGGACTTATGGTGTGTGTTGCATCTTCAAGATGATACACGGTGTACACTGCCTTGATGTTTCTCATGCATTGTGGACGCATACCTCTGTTTATGTGTTGACTATGTGATGCGTAGTGTTCTGTATGATTTTGTAACTGGCAGCGTTGCCAGTACTCTCTGCATTATTTGCCTATCAGCACTGATTATTCCCATGGTGACTTGCTGCACTTATGTGGTGGTGGCGCCCCTGTGACATGCAGTGGATTCCCTTGGTTTTGTTCAGTGCACTCCCATGGATGCTTGTCCTGTGTGATGATTTGCTGCAGACAGCTACATAGTGATCATTCACAGCATGTTGCTGGTTTGTGTTATGGAGGGTGAGGTGCGAGAATGGGTTGGGCACGTGTAATGGGAAGTGGGGTGGTTTTAAGTTAGTCATGTTGCGATAGGTGTACAGTTTACTTCACTGCTATGGGATTTGGTTGTCATGTTCAGTTTGGGATGCTTTGGGGAACAGTGTTTTGTGATGTGCATATCATGCTGTCACAACAAAAATGACAACATGGTGGTGTGTGCATCTATCCCCCATTTCACTGCCATGTGCCTGTCATGCAACTTACCAAGCAGCCATGCACGTCGTCCTGCATGTCGCTCCATGTAGCATGGTAGCGTGGAGTTCCACAGGACCATTGGGTCATGAGTTGATCCGGGATATCGGGCACAACAATGTTTGATGATCTTGCTGGCATCACATACCATCTGCACATTGATGGAGTGGTATTGCTTGCGATTGCGGTACACCACCTCCATGGAATGCGGACCACCAACTCCACGTGGGTGCAGTCGAGGGCACCTATACAAATTGGCATGCCTGCCAGTGCATGGAAGCCAACTTTTGTATCAAATATCTTCTGGGGAGTCGGTGGTAGGGATATGTCGTCCCTTGTGTGCTTTAGGAGGGCATCCAGCACTTTGTTCAGCATGCGAGAAAATAATGGTTGTGATATGCCATGCATGTGCCCCACTGTGTGCTGCTAGGTGCCTGTGGCAAGGAAGTGGAGCGCCGACACTACCTTCAGTAGAGGGGGGATGGCAGTGCGTATTTCAATGAGGCTGACAATGTCGTCGTGTATCATGTGCACAATGGTGGTGATGGTGTCCCGGTCCAGACGGTACAGGGTGTGGATCTGCTCAGGGGTTAGGTTGAATGGGCTGGCTCTGATGCGAGGGATTGGGGGGTGCCTGCGTGGTACCACTGGCTGTACTGGTGGGGCATGCTGGGCTTGTATCACCCTCCTTCTCCTCCTGCATCTCGTCTGTGGCGCCTGCTGTTGTTGTTGTTGCTGGTGTTCCAATGCAAGCATGTTCTCCAGCCCCAGTATAGCTACTACTAGTGGAATCATTTTGGTGTGAGAAGGGGTGTGGTGTGTGCTCCTTTTGTGCTGTGCCAGACTCCATTGCCTCCACCTGTGCTGATTGTGTGCACCTGTGGCAGTGGGAACACTGCACATAGCAGTTTACGGGTGCTTCGATATACCGGCATGCCGGTATCCCATATTTGCGCCTTCATGATGCCCGTATTTGCATGTCCGCCCGACTTGTGATGTACTCCTGTTAGTGGTATCCCGGTATTGCCGGCATGAAGGGCCGCGTGCCCGCGCCCTTTCCGCTAGTAGCAGCACCATTATTAGCGCCGCCTCTAATACCGGGGTCTTAGGTGAGAATAGCCCAGAGCGTTATGCAATGCCGGTAATCCTTTACCGGCATCGTTTTTCCCTTACCTCCAACCGCGTAATGACCCTCTCCGCCTCTGAGGAAGCCTATGGCTCTGGTGGTGAATCGGACATGGATTCCTTGGAACTGTCGCAGGTGAGTTATTCAACTGTGGGTGCTGGCCTATCCCAAACATCTGTAGTGGGGAAGACACTCACAGGGCCAGTCAATGTTAGAACATCGGTCTGCGGTGGTTACGGGTGCAAGACCACGCTCCACAGTGGTGGCTCCTGTTCCTGGGTCAGCTGTTCAAGGGATGGATGCAGTCCTGCAGCCACAGACTGCGCCAGCACATCAAGGGCCAGGTTTCTTTGGGCCCAGCAGGTGTGGGGCCCACCAACATGGTGGCCGTGTGCCAACAAGTGATAATGTGTGGGAGCAATCCATGTATTCAGTTGCACAGCAACAGGGGGCTTCATATGAAATGTTGGCTCAGGGCATGGATAGGGTGGCCAATTCCATTCTCCCCCCAGAAAGACAGATTGAGCTCTAGCAGTAGGCAGTGCGGTCCACATGCCGCTCACACATGCTCTAGATGCAGGCCAGCAACAGGTGCCGACGGGCAGAACTGTGGTCTCTGCGCAAAGCCATGGCTGCAGAGGGTCGGGCCCACAGACCTGCCCTGAAGGAAGAGGCTAGGTCACTGCGACTTACACTGACTGCACTTGAGGCAGCACACAGAAGACGCTAAGAAGAGCAGATGCGACAGTTGACACACATCATATCTGTGGAACAGCGAGCCAACCGTGAGGTGATCCCCTCACGTGGTGCAAGTGGAACTGGAAGTGCAAGTGGAACTCAGAACTGCGTGCATCCCATGACGTGGTGCAAGTGGAACTGTGTGCATCCCGTGAGGTGTTGCATGCAGACATCCGTGCCATCATGTTGCAGATGCAAACATCTCAGTCTCGCATGGCCGCTGCCATGGAGGACCAGAACAGGGCTATAGGTGGTCTACCTCCATTACCACTGACACCTTCTATTGCTAAACCAGACGGTGGCGACAGCAGCGACAGCTCTCCCGATACCCGATTGCTGTGCGGACCACAAACCCATGGAGGGGTTTCCTTTTTATTTTTTGTCAACATCAACACCATTACAAGGTCACCCTTTAGCCTGGCTCTAGTAGACCTTTCCAAGGTCTCTTCTTTCCTAGATCAGCCATATTAGTGATGCCTTCTCTAGGAAGTTGTAAATGAACAAAGTATAAATGCGTGCACAAAGCTCCCAACCTTGTAGCATTAGGTGCTTCAAGTTGTTTTACACATGTGTGCACTTCTTGATACATGCCATATTGCTTTACACTTGTTAGCCTTTCCACATGAAGTAATGCCAACTGTGGACTCATCTCTCTGTTTGGATGGTCCACACTATTGCACACTATTGTTCTAATATTGCATTTCTTTGCACTAATTTGACTTCTTGCATGAAGTAATGCCTTGTGTGAATTTCTTTCTTTATGTATGTTGTTCACAATTAGTTTTTTGCTCTACAAAGTAATTTTGATACTTGTACAGAGGGAACTCATTTTGTCACCCTCGGTTGACTACTGATAAACTGTTGATCTCTATCAACTAAAAAATTAAAAATAAGTTCAGCATGGTGTAAAGCTGATCTACAATACCCAAATTGAGTGTTTGTTTTTTGCACAGTAACTCATTACATGGTAACAAGTAATAATGACCTATTAATGTTGATGACTACAATTTTCTAAATTTGCATTGAATCACGTTGCAATTACCAAACTATCACAGGCAGGAGCCCCCCCCTTGTTTACATCCGCCTCTGAGGAAGCCTATGTCTCTGGTGGTGAATCGGACATGGATTCCTTGGAACTGTCGCAAGTGTGTGATTCAACTGTGGGTGCTGGCCTATCCCAAACATCTGTAGTGGGGAAGACACTCACAGGGCCAGTCAGTGTTGGAACATCGGTCTGTGGTGGTTACGGGTGCAAGGCCACGCTCCACAGTGGTGGCTACTGTTTCTGGGACAGCTGTTCAAGGGAGGGATGCAGTCCTGCAGCCACAGACTCTGCCAGCACATCAGGGACCAGGTTTCCTTGGGCCCAGCAGGTGTGGGGCTCGCCAATGCGGTGGCCGTGTGCCAACAGACAATAATGTGTGGGAGCAATCCATGTATTTAGTTGCACAGCAACAGAGGGCTTCATATGAAATGTTGGCTCAGGGCATGGATAGGGTGGCCAATTCCATTCTCCCTCCAGAAAAACAGATTGAGCTCTAGCAGCAGGCAGTGCGGTCCACATGCCGCTCACACATGCTCCAGATGCAGACCAGCAACAGGTGCCGACGGTCAGAACTCTAGTTTCTGCGCAAAGCCATGGCTGCAGAGGGTCGGCCCACAGAGCTGCCCTGAAGGAAGAGGCTAGGTCATTACGACTTACACTGACTGCACTCGAGGCAGCACGCAGTAGACACTCAGAAGAGCAGATGCGACAGTTGACACACATCATATCTGTGGAACAGCGAGCAACCGTGAGGTATTGCAAGCAGAACTGCGTGCATCCAGTGACGTGGTGCAATTGGAACTGTGTGCATCCCGTGAGGTGTTGCATGCAGACATCTGTGCCATCATGTTGCAGATGTAAACATCTCAGTCTCGCATGGCCGCTGCCATGGAGGACCAGATTAGGGCTATGCGTGGTCTACTTCCATTATCACTGACACTTTCTATTGCTACACCAGAGGGTGGCGACAGCAGCGACAGCTCTCCTGATACCTGATAGCTGTGTGGACCACAAACCCATGGAGGGGTTTCCTTTTTATTTTAAGTCAACATCAACACTTTAGGGTGTTGAGGTGCACCCTGTCCCTCCACCCTCCTGGGTGCCTCCCAACCCCTGGTCTACCATGGGGATTTTTCATTTTTTAAAATCATTTTTTGTCTATTGTGCATTTATGTGACAGTGTGTTGCTTTGTGTGGCATCCAAGGGCCTCCACTGTAGGTTCCAGCTGGGCCCATATAGGCTTGTCTCATGTTGGTACACGCCTTGTTTGTGCCTTAGGGTCCAGACAAATATGTGATTCTTGCTTCCCCTTTCCCCTGCTTGCAAGGAGTGTAGCGTGTGAAAGTAACTTACACAGAGGCGTTGAGGTTCTGTTCTATCTGTGGGCAGTCTCAAGTCCAACCTGTGTATACACCCTAGTGGGATTCATGATTGTTTGTCCAGTGCATGGTTCCCATCCTTTTTTGTTTTGACATTGGGATCCATCATGTTTTCATGTTACATATTGATGTCTTAGCTTGCCGGGCTCCATCATTGTTGTTGGCCTTCCTGCTGTATGGGCTTCCCTGCCCCCTTTAGTTGGCAGTGGGGTTGTTGGGGCACATTGAGGCACTTCTGGTGTTCTGATGTTCTGATTGGTGACTATCACACACATTCACTGTTGGGACTGGTGTTTCTGTTATGTTATACTGGCCAATTCATGTTCCTGTGTACATGATTGTTTTGATGTGTGAGAGTGGGTTATTTTAGTACTAGTTCCGTTTTTCATTGGAAGCTTTCTGACAGTACTGTTGTGTGTTGCCCATTAATGTGTCACTTTTGACGTTGCTTAGCATGGCATGTTGCGGCAACCGGGTGACATGGATTTTGGGAGGGTTTAGGTGACCTACCGCCATTTGTATTTGTATTTTTTCATGGGGTTGGTGACATACGGCTTCTTCCATGTGTGCCTTTTGTGCACACCATATTGAGTTAGTTTAAGTTCTAAGGGATGCATACAATGTAGCAGTTACAAGGACAGATTCTCAGGGTGGTAAGGTTGGGACAGATGATTGTCCCTTTGTCATCATCAATTGTCACCTGTAATGTGCCAGGGCTGTATGCACTCCGCAGGGGTTGGATTTTAGGTGAAGAATTGTGCCACAAGCTGGATACAGGCAGCCTCGCCACATGCCCTTTCCCCTCCCCTGCGCAGTGGCTGTGCATGTGATTGGGTATGTGGGGGTACCACCATGTCCACTGGTACGCCCCACCATGTAGCAACGTTGTGCAGGACACGCGCTGCCACAATGATCCTGCACACTACTGGTGGTGCATATAGGAGCACTCCACCAGAGTGGTCAAAGGAGCGGAGGCGTGACTTTAGCACTCCAAATGTATGCTCCACTATGCCCCTAGTTGCAATATGTGCTACATTGTATCTTACCTTGGGTGGTGGTGTGGGGTTCCGTATTGGCGTCATCATGTAGGTGCTCAGTGGGTAGCCACTGTCCCCTGTGGAGGTGAGATGGTTTGTCAGTGGTGTCGTTTTGTCTGTGTGAGGCATGCATGCATTTTCAGGGCAATTTGTACTCCCCAATGAGCCATTGTTTGCCATGCCTCCTAGCTTCCAGGGCCCAGTGTAGGGGTGACATTCTGTATATGAAATTACATGAGTGGACCCTGGATAGTTTGGCACGTTGATGGAATGCCAGTACTTGCAATTCCGATAAATGTGCTCAGTGGCCCTAGGTGGACGTAGGGCCACATGTGTGCAATCAATGGCACCAAGCACTTTAGGGAAGTGCGACTCCCTGTAAAAGTCCTGGACCACGGCCTGCTTTTCTGCGGGGGGTTCTGGGCATGTATATGTGCCTGCGGACTGATGGGCGTGCAATCATGATTGCCAACACCTGGTGTAGGCAGCGTGACTGTGTGGCCTGTGAAACGCCCCGACTATGGCAGTTGTCAGCTGAAATGACCCAGTGGCCAAAAAATGCAGTACATTGAGCACCTTTTCCAAGGGGCTCAGTGCTTGGGAGCGCAGAGTGGTTGATGTGAGGTCATCTTCACACACTCTGACCAGGTCTACGATGACATGAGGTGGGAGCCTATACCTGCCATAGACCTGGTCATCGGACATCCCAAAAAGACTGGTCCTGGGTAAAAGAATGCATGCCCTGGCTATCCTCCTCCTCCTGCGGTGTCCCACGATCACTGCTGCAATTAATGGCACATTCATTGTAGCTGTATATGCGTGTTTGTGATTTGCGTGTCTATTTATGCATTGTACTTGTGCGCGGTGATGCTTACGCCAGCTTTCGCTTGACAGATGTGTGTCCGGATTAGCGTGACTTTTCCCGTGCGCCGGTGTGCCCTGTTTGATTCCATGAATACGTGTTGTTAGCACGCGTATGGGCGTTACAAGTATTTTACTGTGGTACTTCCCATGTAACGCCCACATTTACGCTTGTTGTTCCCCATTCCACGTGTTCCGCTCTCTTTTTAGGGTACTGCGTCAGACGGTATGCCCCTTTGCTGGGAGTCACGCGCAAGGCGTTTGTAGTGTCGCAGTGACGTGTTGGATCAGCGCGGATTCCTCACAAGTGTCCAGTAAGCCCCACGCATTGTGTTCCATGAATTGGCAAACGGGCGCTTGCGTGCGTTTTCACGCACAAGTCCCCCTTTTTACGTGCAATTTATTCCATGAATCGGGCAGTTCGTTTTTCCAAGGGCCATCTGCATTGTTGAGGGTACTTGCACTTTTACAATTTGTAACCATGTATTCATGCATTTGCACTGAAAGATCATTGTCCATTAACAAACTCTATTTAGCTGCTAGCACTTGCACTTTCACTTAATATACCAAAAAATGTAGATACTTGTATCATTTGGGGACACTTACATCGGTCGAAGCAATTGCACTTTATCATCCTGCTACTATGCTTTTACCAACTTGTGCATTTTAGTATTGTGTGTGCTTATCATGTTGATTGATTGTTTTTCCAAGGGCCATCTGTATTGTTGAGAGCATGTGCACTTTACCATTTTGTAACCATGTATTCATCTTAAAACAAAAAATGTTACAATACAAAGAAAATATGGAATCTCTATTATGCTTTTGCATGATGTTTAAGTGTGTTATATCAAGCTCAGCTATTGTGATTTTCTCTATCGGGCATCATTGCATATACATGGACTTCTATGCAGTTCAGTCATACCACTTTGGTTTGAATGCATTCCAAGATGTCTACCTGCTTGTTTCACTGTTTTGTGCTGACCTGAACATTTGCTATAGACACAGTGGAGGGACTTGGGAAGTTATTTGAACATGCATTTTTTATGGCTTTCTTTGTGTGCAAGCGTGAAACATGTTACCTCCCTGCTTTTTTTGTGCTCTGTTTCACTGTGTGTTGCACAAATAAACTTCCAAGGTATTCAATCCTGGTTGTTTTCTTACTCTGTTTTTGGCATTGTCACACCCAGAGTGCAGTCCACCTGCTTTCTGCAGGCTCCTTTTCATCATATATATGTTGAAGGTGGACATTCCTACAACAATATGATATGTATTTCCACACTGTCCACGAGGCATACATCTTATTGTTAAGTGTGTGCGGATTCTCGGACACGTCAACGTGCTGTACGCCAGCATATGGTCATGTGCCATTCTCCGCAAGGTGTGTAATTAAGTCAGAAGTTACTTTACATTATGGTTACGTGCCACAACTAAAAACCGATTAACTTTATGAAAAAAACTTTCTTAAAGGGACGGTATGGTTTAGTTGCCCTACTAAAAACCTGTGAAATTCAGTAAAAAAAACTTTGTTAAAGGGACGTTATGGTTATGTTGCACTAATAAAAACCTATGAAATTCAGTCAAAAAATGTTGTTAAAAGGACGTTATGGTTACAAGTAAAATCTAAAAACCCCTGAAATTCGCCAGTTATGGTAAGCTAAGCAACCATAACTCGCGCCACCACCATGCCCTGCTAAGACTAACACCCAGGACATCAATGATGACATCACAAATATCATTGATGAAATCACTGATGACATCACATGTGCATTTACTTTTCATAGAAGGGGTTGTGAATGTAATCTTGACAAAAAAGTATCAGGGATTATCGGGAGATGTGTAATAAATTACATTCTTCATCACGCAATGTAGTGTCCTAAAGAACATTCCATTGCAGTGTTCTTTCTAGTACAGGAACCTACTCACACAGAAATGTAGGTATTGGCTGCAGCATACACCACAGAGATGCTTTATTTGTAATTTTCCAAAGTTATATAATAAAACGGTGAATGCTTCTGTATTAGACTTTTTTGTACTTTGAAACATGTACTATTGTACTTTGAAACATGTACTAAGTAGCTAATAATGCATCACTTACTACATATTTCTACCAATACTATTCAACACATGTTGGTGCATACTTACCTGCTGTTTTAGCAGGGGGTCGGACCCTGGATCCTCCTGGCCGAAAAGGTCCAAACAGCAATAGTCCTTTTCTTTAACTGCCCTTTACTTTGGAGGCCCGGGTGAGAGACGCCCTTCATCTAAGAGTTAAGAGCAGGAAGGAAGAGGCAGGGCTAAGAAGGTGGCGGGGCTTAGGCCAGGTGACCTAGAGCCACTTACACCTGCTCCCCAGCTGCAAAGGAAAAGAGGCTGGAGGGCTCCTTAAGTAGGGAAAATAGCTGCAAGCAGGAAGGCACCAGGTGGGCGGGACTTGCTAAGTGGTGAAAAGGAGCGGCAAGCAAGAAAGCACCAGGTGGGCGGGCTTAGGCCAGGTGACCTAGAGCCACTTACACCTGCTCCCCAGCTGCAAAGGAAAAGAGGCTGGAGGGCTCCCTCAGTAGGTAAAAGAGCAGCAAACAGGAAGGCACCAGGTCGGCGGTGCTTGCTAAGTGGTGAAAAGGAGCGGCAAGCAGGAAGGCACCAGGTGGACGGGGCTTAGGCCAGGTGACCTAGAGCCACTTACACCTGCTCCCCAGCTGCAAAGGAAAAGAGGCTGGAGGGCTCCTTAAGTAGGGAAAAGAGCAGCAAGCAGGAAGGCACCAGGTGGGTGGGGCTTGCTAAGTGGTGAAAAGGAACGGCAAGCAGGAAGGCCCCAGGTGGGCGAGGCTTAGGCCAGGTGACCTAGATCCACTTCACCTGCTCCCCAGCTGCAAAGGAAAAGAGGCTGGAGGGCTCCTTAAGTAGGGGAAAGAGCAGCAAGCAGGAAGGCACCAGGTGGGCGGGGCTTGCTAAGTGGTGAAAAGGAGTGGCAAGCAGGAAGGCACCAGTCCTATTTCTACTAGGAAACCCCTCAGGCCATCCCCACCCTCTCTGGTCCCCCCGTGTTGTTCCCTTGTGCACCCCCCCCTTCCTGCACACAGGAGTCTGTCCTGATACATTCTGGTTTCACCATCACCGTCTTGTGGCCAATGCTGGATTTTACTTTTATGGGCATCATTGATTCACAGTGTGCCACCCTTTCTCAATTCTCATGCTGGACTTCCTTTGCATCTTGTACTCATGGTGGCCCTGAATCATGCTGTTCCATCTTCATCTTGTATCCTGGCTTGCAACCTTATGTGTTACCACTGACTTCTGCAATTGTATTCGCTCTCCTCTCTTGCTTCTCCACTCTTTTTGACTGCTTACTCTCTGTTCTCTCCTCTCCTCCCCTCCCCTCTCCCTTTTCCTATATCCTTCCCTCCTCCCCTTACTTCCTCTATGCACTTACTCTATCAGAATTGTCCCTGGACCTACTATGATAGCAACCTCGTCTGTCGCTCCCCTATCCCCTTACTGCCCCCCCTCCAGCACTATCTGAAACATTGCCAGGCCTAGTACGATAGTCACTTGTTTTGTTCCTCCCCTCCCTTTCTGCACCCCTCTCCCTCACCTTTTGTTTTCCTCCGGCTCTACCAGAAATGTCATCAGGCCTAGTACAGTAGTCGCCTGTCCGTTTCCATTTCCTTCCTACTCTCCCCATCCATTCCTTATCTATGTCTTAGCACTTGCACTATCTGAAATGTTGTCAAGCCGAGTCCATAGTTAATTTCACATCCTTACTGTTCGTGGCCTGTAAGAATGTTGTTGTATTTTCCCTTGTTCCCTTCCTTGCCTTGAAGCTCTTTGAAACACATTGTGTATAGGCGCTATATAAATAAACTATCATATCATATCATATCATATCATATCATAACAATACACACAAAAAATGAATAGACTACAATGGATACAAATATGGGACATATATATGGAGCATAAAGTAAGCAAACAAGAGGCAGTATCATTAGTGTATAATGTACATAATTGTATGCATGCACATAAATGTTTTTGGTGTTTCAGGCCTGCTTCTTCCTATATATATGTACATGTAGATACAATTAACTTCTAAGGAAACTAGTTTAAGAACATGTGAGAATAGCAATATCTATAAATGTAATACCTTTTGAAAGTTAAGTTTCTGACTGTCAGTAAATAAACCCACCTGGCCTAGATATGGCAGTGAACAAAAAGAAGGGGCTAGACATGTGATGTCATCAGTGATGTCATCAATGATATTTGTGATGTCATCAGTGATGTCCTGGGTGTTAGTCTTAGCAGGGCACGGTGGTGGCGCGAGTTATGGTTGCTTAGCTTACCATAACTGGCAAATTTTAGGGGTTTTTAGATTTTACTTGTAACCATAACAACGTTTTTTGACTGAATTTCATAGGATTTTATTAGCGCAACTAAACCATACCGTCCCTTTAAGAAAGTTTTTTTCATAAAGTTAATCGGTTTTTAGTTGTGGCACGTAACCATAATGTAAAGTAACTTCTGACTTAATTACACACCTTGCGGAGAATGGCACATGACCATATGCTGGCGTACAGCACGTTGACGTGTCCGAGAATCCGTACACACTTAACAATAAGATGTATGCCTCGTGGACAGTGTGGAAATACATTTTATATTGATGTAGGAATATCCACCTTCAACATTTCCCTTGCACAGCTCCAACACGTATTGGTAGTCAGCCATTACCAGTGTAGTACACATTACATACTTTTATCAAAAGATCTACTTATTTGAAAACAACATCAGCTAAGGCCATCCCTCCCTCCCAAAGAAACAGCACCACTGCTGTAATGAAGGAGCATGAGAAACACTGCCCTACCTTACAAATAACAAACCACAACATTTTTAGCAGTCCACCTACCCCCCATATAACTGTTTGGTGCCTCTTTCCTCATTTCCGTTTGCAAATTTCCTTATTAGCTGTCCTACCAAAAAAAAAACGCTTTCCGTAAACAAAGTAAATGCCCCTTTAAGAACCACCTTTCACAGTGTACACATGTTTTTTAAAAAAATGGCATACACTCCATCTACTTTATATTTCTCAGTAAAGGACATAGACGTAATAACATTTGCCATTAACAATCTAGATTTGCAAAGCAGTAACGTGTGCTACAAAAAAATTGGATTTCTGGTTATAATCCGCCCCCCTGTGGCGTGCTGGATTAAAAAACAAAATCCTTTTCCAAGATGGCCACCATAGAAAGGGAAGGCGGTTGTTCCTTAAATGGGCTCTATTTGCTTTCCATGGCAGCCTGCAAAAAACAAAACTACGTGCCGTGACGCAGAACCTGGAAATGAACATACAGCGACGTACAACATAGCACGTTGCATTGTGAAATAATACACTGGTTTTTAAAAGAAAACATTAACATTTTAGAATTTGTTAAGTACTTTTATTTCACAAGAAACTCTCTAAGACCATCGGACTAAGCCCATTGTCAATGAAATTGTAACATTGTTCCTATGTGCGTCATCGAAAATGTTAATGGTGAGTCACACGTTGTTCTTTTCCCATACACAAAGTATGTGTTATCAATAAAGCAACTGCTTTGTTCGCACAGTGATTTCCAAGACATCACCATGACCTTTCACCTACACCATCATAAAACAGGCTGCTATATATATATATATTATGTATATATATATATATATATAGATAAAACAAGGCCCGCGGTAGCAGCCGTGTAGTTATGGTTAAGTTGCTAAACTCATAGGAAGAGCACTTTTTCGGCGGCTTATAAGTTTGCCCTCCATGGAGGAATCCTCACCAACCTTTGCAAAAAAAGTATATGGCCGGCTCTGAATTCTTTCCCCAAGTTGGGGGAGGTTTCATGCAGGGGGGGCAAAGTTATAGGGGGATCCCAAAATTTGTTTTTTTCCATAGACTGAATGGGGAAAAACTTTACACACTGCTACAACCCGAGCGGCTGGACGGATTTTCACCAAATTTGCGCCAGGTGCTTGGGTCAGAAAGCTTGCTTTTGTGAGTTTGGTGAAAATCTGATAAGTAATTTCTTTGTAAAATACTGAAATGTACGTCCCAAAAGATTGTGATATCAGGGTCCGCAGACCCAATTTCCTGTTCGCTCCATGGACCAGTCTCATTAACCTGCGGTACGCCGTGCTATCGGCGAACAGTGGACGTGGCCGGTGGTTGGCTGTAGGGAAGCATGCTGTGTGTCAAAGGTTTTGGGAAACACACCATGGTGTATCGGAGTATAGTGTTGCAGCGAGTGTGGCAAGGCTCTAAGCTATTGTGTGCATGGCGGGGCCTCTTGTACATAGCAGTGTGTGTACCATAATTAGTCATATCTGGCTCTGCTCCGGCGTCCCATTTCCCTGTTCTCAGCGCAGTCAAAATTTTGATTGAACTGCAGTGTGCGGTGATGGGATGTGTGAAAAGTGTTCCATGATGGCGGTATGTTGTATCGGAAGACAATGCGGCCGCAAAAGGATCTGAAAAACATAATGTACGGCATCTGGTGGTGGGAAGAAGTCATCAATGACATTTGTGATGTCATCTTTGATGTCATGGGTGTTAGACTTAGCAGTGCACGGTGGTGGCGCGAGTTATGGTTGCTTAGCTTACCATAACTGGCGAATTTCAGGGGGTTTTCGGTTTTACTTGGAACCATAACGTCCGTTTAACAAAGTTTTTTCTTTGAATTTCATAGGTTTTTATTAGTCCAACTTAAACATAACGTCCCTTTAACAAAGTTTTTTCAGTGAATTTCAAAGGTTTTTATTAGTGCAACTTAACCATAACGTCCCTTTAACAAAGTTTTTTCATTGAATTTCATAGGTTTTTATTACTGCAACTTAACCATAACGATCCCTTTGACAAGGTTTTTCATTGAATTTCATAGGTTTTTACCAGTGCATGCTATTTTCCTACAACTTACTAATATCATACTTACCCGATATAGCAATATTTGTTTCCAATTTTCAAAGTTTCACCTTAAAACTCTGCCATTTCCCACCTTCTGGAATAATTTTTAACACTTCTTGCAACTATTTCAACTAGTTTTGCAGTTTTGCATCTGTAGATGTCTACGAACATCTGACTTCATAGCGGACCTTCCGGACAGTGCCACATGACCAAACGCTGGCGCGCGGCATGATGACGTGTCTGAGAACCCGTCACACTTCACGATAAGATCTCCATTCCCAGTACTCAGTACCAAGCAACAGTTTTCAGTCATTCCAGTCTCACTGCTTCACCTCAGCCATCATTACAAGTCATACGTGATCAGTGCTAGTCCAGTCCTCACTCCTAGTCCTCAATCATCAATCCTAGTCCCCAGCCATCCGTCATACTCATCAGTCATCATACTTCTTCATCAGTCCTATTCCTTAGTTCTAAATCCTATTCTTCCGTCCTAGTTCTCAAACAACTGTCCCAATCCTCAATCATCACTTCTCAGTCATCAGATCTACTTTTCAGTCAACATCCCTAGTCCTCAGTCTCAGTCATAGCAGGGAGGAGATGTAGGAATGGTTAGCAATAGCCGTGACATGCAGACACCAATATATTGAAAGTACATGACTTCGGGTCGCAGGTGTTCATGTTTTACATTGGCTGAATATTCTTCCATTGGAAACCTTACTTTCCGTGCCAGACTCTATGTTCTCCTTCTCACACCTAACATTGGAACCCCTATCTCTCCTTGAACCCTATTCAGCAGGCTTGCTTTGGACCAATCCCCTGTAGTGTTTTTAATGTAAAAACGATTAGTTCACCCCCCCATTCTTTGATTCATCTTTGGAAGATCAAGAAAAAAGAAACATACACCTTTGGACCTCGGTTGGGAATTCCAATGTTCTCTGCCAGAGAAGTGAAGACAGAAGGAATCCAAGGCAGAGGAGAGCACTGTCCCCTAATCATCCCCAGGGAACAGTGGTGACGACTGCTGTTGGGCTAAGGCCTCATTGCTGGCTGCACTTGAACTCCTATACCCAGTTAAGCTCCCTAGAATTGGAGCACCACACAAGGACTCACCTTATCCTAGAGCCCCACATCAGAAGTTCAAGAGCCTCTGGAATTCTGTTTCACCTCTTCGAGCCACTTTGACCGAGATTTACACCTTCAAGCTGACGTAAGAACAGTGGTGCGGGTTTGGACACTCCATGAACCTTTAACGGTTTACCTGCTTCTCCTCAACACTGTCTTGCAGCAGTGAAGAGCACTACCACCATTACTTGAGCACCTGCTACCCGGTGTAGAAGCATCTGACTCGCCACACTCCAGGAATCGCATTGAGTCAACAGACCCTTGCCTTGATCCGATTAGACTGGGAACCTGCCAGAAGCCATCATGTCGCAGAATGACGTGACCTAGCTGATGCATTGTTTCAATCCAGCTCAAATGCAGACTTGAACCTGTTGAGATTCATTGAATTGCATTATCTTGAGCACCAACTTGATCCGCACTAATACCTGTGCTCGGTGCCGACTCATCACTGGATCAATGCCGCACACCCCATCTCAACATCTACTTGACTGCAGGAATCTGCATAGACGCCCTGCTCATTGCTGTTGTGCACCCAAGACAAGGAAATAAGGTAGTGTGAAGAGGCGTTGTCCACTTGGTCCACTTTTGGGACCATAGTGACTTTTAGGCCCTGTTTCTCTGCCTTTTTCTTCTAAGACATTCTTGAACATTGGCATTGTGCCCATTAAGCGTCAGAACACGCCAACTCATCAACCCAGAGTTCGTTTCTATAACAGTCTGCAATCTCTGTGTTTTATCTGGAGGATTGGAATGTTGCTAATGCTTATAGTTAGTTGTCTGCATGTTTATTGTTTAACTGTCTATTTACAGAAGCTTGATTTGAGCTTCTTTTATTTTGGAGTCCTTGTACTTCTGTTGTTTGGGTTGCTACTGTTAGCGCACACCCCTCCTGAAGATAAAGAGGATGATAACATTTACATAAGCCTTCCCTCGCACAAGTTGTGGACCATTATAAAATCTCATTAAATAAATAAATAAAAAATAGCAGTAGCCAGGACTTATACCCGTGACAGTGAGGTGAGGCAACAGTACTGAACTTGCCACAGCAAATCATGAAGCCTCCATTTAACCCTTTCAGCGGTGGGGAACTGGCAGGCATTATCTAAAACCCTGTTTAAATTTACAAAATGCCTATTTCTGCTACTCTATTTGCCTGTTTTATCATCTTGCTCCACTTTCAGATCCCGGTGTCCTAACCAACCTTGTTCCATAGTTTTCTGTGTTGTATGAGAAAATAGTTGCACATTTTTTTGGGAACTTTCTGTAAATTGGATTTTCTTTCCTCCATCAAGAAGTCTACATGAAGGTGAATCCATTTCTGGCCTGGTCCTTACAGTCAGTGCCCTCCCACCGCAGCACGCTTATCGTGAGCACTTAATAATGTCAGAGGGAAGCAGTGCCAAGTATTGCTGGCACCAGAAGAGCCGTAAATAGCAGATAAGTCAAATTGTCGTCTCTGAATGTGACACGGGAAGGACGGGAGCTGCATACTGAATACGAATGATAAAATGGTGCCCTATATCTACAAAGCACAGCAACCTTAAAGAAACAGTCTTTTGTGGAAGTTGACCTCACTAATGCTCAAATGCAGCACATTTTTTTATTATATAATTATCCTTACCATAACAATTAGCAATGACAGTGATATTTTAGTTTGAGATTAACTAAGATGTTGTGTGGTTAAATAAATCATTCGACTCTGGCCTGAAAAGACTAAAGAGAACCTACATCCCTACATGGGACTCATTGACGTTCTGTCACTGGCTTTAGGAAGCGCAATCTACTGAGACCCCGCAGAGGAGCAAACAATGTAGAATGAAATGGTGGGGACTCAAGATTGCCCTGCACTCTCTCTCCCCAATCCCCACCATGTAGATGCTACTGTTAACATGGGCCCAGCATGGCAGTACCAATGTCATCTATGTCCACTGTGATCAGGCCTATCGTAAAACTTTCGGAATGTATATTAGTTGCGTTACAACATCATTTTCCTCTCAGCCAAGTGCTAGAACACATAGGACCAGAGCACTGCATGCTCTTGTATTTCACAACTAGCCCATCATCCTTCTTTCTGCTCTGTCCCTCTGTATCCTCTGCCCTTATTAAATGAAGCAATGCTTTTACTCTTTCTGATGCTACATGTCTGATCCCCAGAAGGCCTGATGCCAAAGTGTTATTAATGTGCTTGAATCTTGAAAATGCTTACCTTTATTCATGTCTACTGTGCCTTTCCATCCACTCTGTCCACAGGTGGGAAGATATAGAGTCAACAACCTAATGTTTGCATTAATTTAAAAGCAGTGGAGCAAAACTCAATGAAAACAATTCCACTGGTTGCACCAAAGGCCATTCTTTGGAGGATCAATTGCAAATATACTTCACCATATGGGTCCTTTCTATTAAACAGGAAATGAGAGATATGAGGTTGAAGGACACAATAATAAACCTAGGGTTACCCAGAGTGGACCCCGTGCTTACTGTGCTCAGAGAGGCACAGTTCCACCTCACTGATGAGGCCCGACTAGGCCAATACACGTGTCTGGGGTTGCTTTTGGTACTTTTGTTCAAAGGAGGATTGCCATAGCATTTAGGTGCTGGACTGCTCTGGATATTCCTTCTTTGTGAAAGGTGCAGTGAGCTAAAACATGTGGCTGCAGACTCTGACTGGGTACATTCCCACAGAACAGGTTATCATGCCGTGTTCTTCCTTGCAGAGGGACGCCCTGACTTCTTTTTGCCTGTATGTTTTTACTCTTACAATTACCCCTGTGGGTTTGAGCCTTCGTAAGTGTGCACCAGGATCTAGAATTGCTCCTGAAATGGCATACTGTCCAATGAAGAAAAACGCTTTGGTCTTCAATACGAGTAATCTGGCGGTAAAAATGCTGATTTACCAACAAACTTTGACTGTTACCACCACACGGTCCAGTGGCATTACCACAGGATTACTAGTGCTGCTCTGGTGGTGTAAAGCTCCATTTGTGAAGTCCATCGGACACCATATAGCTTTCTGGTGGATTTACCGTGAGCGGTAATACTGCTCAATGAATCTGCTGATTTTTTGAGGTAAAGTGTAGGATTCACCTCCAGCATTTTCCCAGAGGTGTTACTTCCACTTTACCTCCAAACTTGAAAGTCAGCAGTATGGTGAAAGTGGTGATAATTCTGTTACCACCAAAAAAAGGTGAATTACCGCTACTTTTTTTAACTGCACTGCCAAACTCAGAATGAGTCCCATATTTTCTGACAGATCTTCTCTTCAATACGTGACTCACTCTGAATAATAATTTCGCATTTATATAGCGCTACGAACCCTCAGGTATCTGAGCGCTGCTTATTATTACCCACGGTGTGTGGTGCTCATTTATCGACCTCGGAAGGATGAAACGCTGAGTTTGGCGCTGCCGGGATTCGAACCTGCATTCGCAGGCTCTGCACTGATGTCAAAGCGAGCGCTCTACTCGCTGTGCCACTTGACCGGCTTGAATGTTCCCCATAATATCATTAGATTCCATGTACCTATGCTGTGTGTGCTGATGCTTTTTAGGAGAGCGGGCACCTTTTAAATGTTATTTTTATTGATGGTGGCAGGGATTTGCTGTTGTGGAAATAGCATGTGCTAAAACTGACATAGCAGCTTATTTTCTATGTCATCTTATGTTAAAGAGTTTAGAAGCACAGTTTTACCATTGCATACATGTTTATGTCTTACAATGCAGACATAACAGTTGTTAAAATTGACGGATTTTAAGACCGACCTATTTCAAGCAGGAAGTGATGAAAATAACAAAAAGTTGAAGTTCATTAAACAAAACCGTCGATGGGAACATTTTGCAATAGATGTGCAAGCTCTCTTGGGGGAGAAAGTTGTGCCATTCTACTGTGCGGGAGCGGCTGTCCAGTTAAAGCATCGAATGAAAAAGGATCGAATGCAAAAGGATCGGCACAATAGGGCCGAAAACAAAAGGGTCGAATTTGTTTTAAATTATGTCATTTTTTTGGTTTTCGTATAGGTAAAAAAAATGGTTTCCACCAAAAAAACAGGGGTTGGCGGGGGAAACCCCCCCCCAAAAAAAACAATGTTAAAAAAAATAAACATTTAGATCCTTTTGTTTTCGGTACTTTTGAGTCTGTCCTTTGACCATTCGACCCTTTTTTTTCAATCCTTTAACCTATAACCGTGCGAGCGTTGGCCATGTGAAAAAAGAAGTGTTCGTTACAGTAATTCCGAGGCACATTAAAATCATCTCCTGGACCTTTTGCCCTACAAATCATTTAGATTATAAGGGCAAACTAATGTGTACATCAGTTTAACTGCCCCTCCTCATAGAGTCCAATTGGTGCCCCTGGCACTGGGCATTCCGGTGAGGAGGACACAGGGCTAACCGCTGGCCCACGTTTTCCCTCCCATTTGGGATACAAACACATTTCTTATCAGAGATGTACAGTGTGTGTGCGTATGTGTCTGTGCTAGATTTCGATCACTTACCTGCAACCCCATTGTCGGTATCAGTACAGACTGGTTTATTCCATCAAACAGGGTGCTGTGGCGTTGCCCCGTGAGGGGATACGCACGCGGCGGCGTGACGTTGCACGTCGCCGCGTGCGCCTTAAATAAACGGGGCGTTCCCGGCCGCGTCAGAGCGACCGGGGAGCCCGAAGCGTGCAGACGTGTCCGAGTCGAGTCTGTGTGCGGATGGGCTCGCGAGCACGCAGTGGGGGCACCCAGAGACCCCCAACAGTGGCGACGAGGATGGGATGCCCGGGCCCGGCGGTGAGCGCGATCCCGGACAATTTTTCTTATTACGATTGAAACATCCGCGGATGTTTCACATCACGCCGAGGCCGCGGACCACACGCGGCTGGCGGCCATCTTGCCCACGAGGTGGAGGATCTTCCAACAGCTCCGGTTTGGAGCAGGAAGGCCATCCAAGCCTAATTTTTGGACTTACTGACTGCGGGCAGTACAACCCGCAGGCCCATGCCAGAATTTTGACATTTTGGCAAATTTTCAGGCGATGACGTCGTGTTGTAGCTGGAAGATGGACTGAGGTGGCTGGGCCTTCTCAGCCCATTCCTTTTAAAGCTCAATTTTTGGAAACATTCATCCACGGATCCTCTTCAGGACCCTCTTCAACCCCTTCATCATCATTACGTGGGGGATGACGCTCCAGTTTCTGCGGCCCACGTGGACACAAGGCGCCTCGAGGTACTATCCTTCAACCCTTTCATCATCACGTGGGTGGTGGCAGTGTGGGGAAAGGTGCAAGTTGCGGCCCTTAGGAGTGGAACAAGGGTGCCTGTGCGCTTGCGCCTATGAGTGATCCTGGTGCCCTGGAGGGTGCGACTGCCACGGCCTCGGAGGATTCGCAGGATGAAGGCCTAGTGGACCTGTTCCAGCAGAACCCCCCACAGCAAATCCCGCGTCCGACGACGTGTGGACTGCCTGCGCAACCGGTGGGTGCCGCTCCCCCTCCGATCCAACCACCACCCCTGGCCATGGCCCAAGCCAGGGCGCAAGCGGCCCTACAGCCGATTCCCGAGTTTGATGCTACGGGCCCCCCCTCCAGCCTGGGGCCCCGATGGAGGAGATGGATTGGACGGCTGGACATGTACTTTCGGGCCGCCCAGGTCACGGACAATGACAGCAAGGTGGCCACGATGCTGTACTCCGCAGGAGCGACCGTGCAGGAGATCTTTGAATCATTAACTCCAACGGACAACTCCTATGATCAAGCCAAAGCCGCCCTCCTCGCGCACTTCGTCCCCCTTGCCAACGTGGACTTTGAAAGGTTCGTCATGCTGTCGGCCAAACAGAAGGAAGAGGAGACGCTTGACACCTTCTATGGCCGCCTGCGCCGCCTGTCACAAGGGTGTGCGTGGGGGGATGCGGAGGACATGATAAGGACCATGTTGATCCAGGCATGCTCATCAGGCAAGCTGAGGCGACAAGTCCTAAGAGAGCCCGGACTCACTCTGCCCAGGATCCTGGAGCTCGGGAGATGCCATGAGGTGGCGGAGGCTCGAGCCAATAAAATGGAGGCCGGATCCCGCGCTGCGAGACCGGAGGAGGTGTGCGCCGTCTGCCGGGGCGGCAGAGGAGTGCGAAAACCCGGCATACCTCCCAGAGACAGAGCGGGGAAGCCGGTAGAGTCGTGCCAGAAGTGCGGATATGACCTCCCCCACTCATCGGAGTGCATGGCAAAAGGAAAGATTTGCGGACGCTGTGGTGTGCCTGACCACTTCTCGAGGGTGTGCAGGGCGACTCTGCCTGTACTTATTCCGAGAGGACAACCCCGTCTATGGGCCCCGCGGCAATACCGCCCGCCGAATGTAGCTCAGGTGGAACAAGTGGAACCAGAGGAGGCGCTGGCGGAAGAAGTGGAGGAGGAGGATGAGGAGAACATCTTCTTCGTCTCCAGCATGGAGGTCCTCAAGGGAAGGAGCAGAAGACAGCCGAGATGTATCGTGGAGGTAAACTGCTCGCCGGTCCCAGTGCTAGTCGACACGGGAGCCTCTGTCAATGTCATGGCGAGAGGACATTACGCTGCGCTCAACCCAACCCCGAGGCTGGCGATGCCAAGAGCCCGCATCTTCGCATTTGGTGGGCGGGAGCCCCTGCCACTCGACGGGGCGTTCGTCGCCAAGGTGGAACACGACGGGTCGAAGATCAGGGCCCGCTTCTATGTGACCCCGGTGAGCAGCAACACCCTGCTCAGCTGTGCGGCAGCGGAGGCCCTTGGCATAGTCAGCTTCGCCTATTCAGTATACTCGGAGGACATCAACGACCTGCTGGACAAGTATGCTGACATCTTCAAAGGGATCGGGAGGATGAACGGCGACCCCGTGAGGCTCCACATTGACGAGTCGGTACAGCCCATAGCCCTGAAGCACAGGCGAATTCCATTTCATCTAAGGGACCAGGTGGACAGGGAACTCGATAACCTGGTGAACCTGGACGTAATTGAAAAGGTGGAGGGCCCCACACCATGGGTATCCCCCATTGTCGTAGCGAGGAAACCTAAACAACCGGACTCCGTCCGAATCTGTGTGGACATGCGATTGCCCAACAAGGCCATCAGGAGAGAACGACACCTGACCCCGACGATCGATGACATCATTGCTGAAGTGCAAGGGGCCCGGTTCTTCTCGAAGTTGGACTTACGAGCTGGGTATCACCAAGTTGTCCTCCACCCAGAGTCCCGTTATATAACGACTTTCACCACCCACAGGGGACTCTATAGATACAAGCGTCTGAGCTTCGGAGTGTCGTCTGCAGCCGAGGTATTTCAGAACTTAATCCGAGGCGCCCTCGCGGACCTGGAGGGCGTCCTGAACATTAGCGACGACATTCTGGTCTTTGCGAGGACCGAACCAGACCACTTGAAACGCCTAGCCAAGACCCTCGAGAGGCTGCAGTCGCTGGGGCTCACCCTCCACAAGGACAAGTGTGAGTTCCTCCGCCCGACCATTGAGTTTTTTGGTTTCATCTTCAAGGAGGGTGGGGTATCTCCTGACCCCAAGAAGGTCCAAGACATCAAGACGGCACGCCCCCCTGCTGCTGCGGGGTGATCGCCTGGTGGTGCCGGGCTCCAAGGTCCACGAAGTTATCAACCTGGCACACCAGGGACACCAAGGGGCCGCCAAAACGAAGGCGAGGCTGAGGCTGAAGGTGTGGTTCCCCGAGCTGGAGAGAAAAGTGGACGACTTTGTAGCGGCCTGCGTATGGTGCCAGGCGGCTTCCCCAGTACAGCGGGAGCCCGAAATTGAAGTAATGCCACGGGGGACCCGCCCGTGGGAGGTCGTACATGCGGACTTCGGATCCACGGCCGTGGGTACTCACTTCCTAGCCATCGTCGATGAGTACTCGCGATACCCGGAGGTGGAATTCGTCGAGTCGGTGGCGTTTGAGCACGTGGTGGGCGCTGTGGAGAAAATCTTTGCCACCCATGGGTTCCCCGTGACCCTGTGCTCGGACAATGGATCCCCATTCCAAAGCGCGAGGTTCTCGGAGTTCCTCGAGAGCTGTGGAGTGGCCCACCGGAAGGTGTCCCCGTTGTGGCCCAGCGCGAACGGGGATGCAGAGAGGCTGATGAGGACATTAAACAAAACGTTCCGGATAGCCCAGGGGCAAGCCCAGCCTCTCCAGCGGGCGCTATACCAGTTCCCCGGCTGAGGCTCTATTCCGTAGGTGCCCCCGAGGTCTCCTCCCGGAGGTGCAGGAAAAGGTACCCGGCGTAATAGACGACCAACGGGTGGAAGCGGAGCGACAGGCAAGGACACATCAGGAAAACCTACGGCGGGGTCTTCGTCCGCAGCGGCTGGAACCGGGCGACGAAGTGCTGATTAGGAATCGGCATCCCCATGGGAAACTCTCGCTTCCATATGAACCCGAGCCCCTGGACGTAGTGGCAGTGAAGGGATCGATGGTAACGGCCTCGGACGGGAAGTCGGCCGTCACCCGAAATGTGAGTTTCTTCAAGAAACTGGGGGACTCTCGGACTGAACTCCCGCCTGACCCGGATGAGACTGTCCTCCCGGATGAAGATACCCCCCGGGGGGAATTCTTGGGGTCACCAGAACGAGACACTGGAGCGGCGGGGAGTCCGGCGGCTGAGGTAGGTGGGAGGTACCCCCAGAGGGCTGGGCGAGGGAGACCTGCCTACCTCGGAGACTACGTGCTGGGGCCGATTGACTGTGTTCCGGAGTGAAGGGGATCTGGGAGGCTGATAATAAAAGGGGGCATGGGTTTTTGTAAGTTCACAAATGACATTGTGTGCAGTGATATGGTTGACGTGTCTGTTTGTTATTGTTCCTCCCGGAAAAAGGAGGAGTGTGGCGTTGCCCCGTGAGGGGATACGCAGGCGGCGGCGTGACGTTGCACGTCGCCGCGTGCGCCTTAAATAAACGGGGCGTTCCCGGCCGCGTCAGAGCGACCGGGGAGCCCGAAGCGTGCAGACGTGTCCGAGTCGAGTCTGTGTGCGGATGGGCTCGCGAGCACGCAGTGGGGGCACCCAGAGACCCCCAACAGGTGCCTTCATACTCGGCACAGTAACCCCCCTAGGTCAGCACTTTCCATTTTAGTCCATAGAGCACATGCTAAAACAAATCCATAGGCAAGCAAGTAGTGGAAATGCCAGCCGGGATTGGGAACGTAATAAATGTTCGCTAGAAAGGAGAAAACCTAATGAGATGAGTCGTGATGTAATATGGTTTGTGATCATAAAAATTCATAATAATTAATTTTCAGTGTTTATCTGCAATAAAGGTTTCTTTTAGTTCATCTACTGATGCATGTATTTATTTATCAATGGTTTTCTTGATCAACCCTCGCGTTTGCACTAAAGTGCAACTAAATATCAATGAAATGTCATTCCGAACAGTCCCTAGTCCCTCGCCAGGTTGCGAAATCACTCAAGTTTTATTGAAACCAGCCCAATGCAGACAAGCCTGTAACACTACAATCTAAACGTCAATATTCATCAGGGCGTCTACCTCTACCTGTATTTCATTTGGCTCATGATAAAAATCTTGGAACATCATTGAAGATTAGTAACATTTATAATTCACCATTTCATGGGGTCAGGAGGGTGCAATGTTTACAACAATTTGGTTTCCTCCACTGCGGCATCTACAGCAACATAGATTATTCCTGATAAAAGAACAAAGAACAGTACTAGACACAAAGTGGCGGTAAGAAAAGGTCTTGAATAATATGGCATCCCACGTCATAGGGAGTGCACAGTGTGGTGAGCAATCCGGATGGTTTTCTTCGCACTATTAAACAGAAATGCAACAATTTCTACATTTGTCACTTTTTCAACCAGTTTCAACAATTCTAGTGAACCTTAAAAACTTTGATGGATCATCTCAGTCCCAACCTGTTCAAATTTAACATGCAACCTTACCATCTGCTTCTATTCTGCTGGCCAGGAATATGCATAATTCTTTTTCATTTTTATCTGCAAGATCAAATGGTTATCCACACAGGGTAATGCTAACAGCTGAACACAATTATCATTTCTTGACAGTGTAACATACCTTGCAATGTAATCAATGTTGCAAAGCCATCCTAGCAGACCAATACCACGTGCCCACACCCTAGCTTGCCATTACATTTCAGCTCTGGAGGTGCAGGGGAAAAACGAATACTAATTTGCCACTATGCCCATCCACAGATTTGTCACAGATAGCGAGCCTGGTAAGACAATTTTGGTCACACATCAGGCGATTTTGCAGAGGAAACATTCAATAGGAGGTAGCTGCATATGGTCCTTGAATGAAACGCATATGCTTTCCAGTAATGCACGGGCCTTGGACAAGGAGCAGACGCAGACACTTGCATCAGAAAATATAGTACCTTGAATAAATAATGCACGTGCTTTTAACAAAGAACAGATGCAGACACTTGCTTCAGAAAATACATTTTGCAAGAGGCCAGGAAATTGTAGCTTCCCCTTCCAGCAGAGAACCACACTGCAAGTGGTAACGTCCTGTCTCAAATGGCACACAGCAGGGGTTAGAGATACCTTTGCACCATTTACATCTGATAAGCACACAAAGGACAGGAAACGCCAACAGACACGATTAGCACTCGCACGTTTAAGATTGTGTAGAAGCAAGTGACATGCTTTATCCCTTCAATGAAATAAAGCCCAGTTAATATAATGGGCACAGCTATTGAACACAGACAACACCTGTCCCTTATAAGTTTGTATATACAATATCATATGTTCAACAGAGTGACACTCTAAAGCTTAGGCCTTAACCACCCAATAGCGGATATAACGCACAGTCCAGATCCCTTTTTTACATATAAGGGGCAAGCTGAATTAAGGGGAGGAGGTTCGTGTCATGATGCCTACCCCCAGGCATCCAGACCAAGCCCATCAGCCCCGGGAGCAGGCATCTAGACATTTAGTAAAACCTCATCAGCCCTGGCTAGGGGCTATCTGGGTTCAGTCCTGGCGCCTTAGGCGCCAGGCTCATAGTAGGAATCAGTCCTGGCGCCTAAGGCGCCAGGCTCATAGTCATTACTTACCTCAAGCAGACCATGCTGCAAATGACTCCAATCCAAGGGACTATTTTTCTACAGGGACTATTTTTTACTCGGGTGTGGTTCTAGGGACTTCTTACCTGGGACTACTTTTGAGGCTATTTAAACCACACCCGACCAGCAACACACGCTTCACATTATTCTGCATCCAGCAGCGTAACACTCACCATGCCTGCAGCCTGAATCCAGTCTTCTGCCATGCCCGCCTCGAATCCGGAGCTCCTAAAACAAAGAGGAAAGAAAGGGACAAGGTTAGAAAACAAACTTATTTCTATTCCAAACCTGATTCTGGATCCATCTTGTCTCCGGACCTGTAAATAACATCTTTTCTGCACGCGCCGCACCTTCAGCTGCAGCGCCATGCCATACTCACCAGTCTTCACAGTATCCTTCGGGTCGGCGCTGCCTCCATCATTTCTTCGCCGAACTTCGGCACCTAGGAGACAAAAGAAAACCACAAGGTGAGCCGAGGGAACCAACAAATATAATTCTTACCACCATAGACTTACCTGATTTACCACCGGAGGGATCCTTTTGTGAATCTCCATATTTCCACGTGCCACATCTGTAAAGAGAGACAAAACAACACGTTTTCCTTGTGCAACATTTACCGGACAGCGCCGGGTAATACAGAGTCTTACCTGAGCACCACCAGCTGCCACAAGAGCATCTTTTCACGAGCCATCTGCAAGACAAGAAAGGAAGGGGGGAACAAGAGTGAACATCGGACATATTGAACTCGAATACTTACTGGTCCTCACCAGGAACCTCAGAGTCAATACTCTCCGGAACTCTCCCGAGCCTTCAAACCAGTGAAGTAACTGGAATTGACGCACCCCTGCAAATCCACGCAGGATGGAGAGCTCATCTTTCAAGAATATAAGGTGAGATTGCTGTGAGGGCATTTCGGAGGTGATTAGTTGGGGAGGACTGTGGAGGTGCCATCACTTGAATCCACAAGTGGCTAAATCCATCTCTCCACTTGCAGGAGAATATTTCTACGGGTTAAGCAGACAAGATTAGGAGGGCAGATCCAGTCAGTCATCGTTGCACTACGCATCAAGTGTGTGGAGAGCGCAGCTGTCCGGGTCCGACCGACGCCCCTGTGGGAGCCAGGTGAGTGTAACAGTTCGCCCATCAAGCAGCAGACTCACACAAGTCGTGGGGGCTGGGGAGAGGTCTGCTAGAGATCCCAGAAAAGAGGCAAGAGAGAGACCAGACCCAGCTGAACAGGAAGACGCGGCACCGTAGAAGGCGTTGGTCCAGTTGCAGCACATTCTGCTCTAAAGCATGAGTTAAATTTGGGGTCTTGCTGTGTGCATTTTAAGACCAAGGCATATAGTATATTGCTCACTGTTCTTAGAGAGGCACAGCTCCACCTAACTAATGAGGCCCAACTAGGCCGAAACACGTGTCTGTGGTTGCAGTTGTTACTCTTGTTCAGAAGGGAATTGCCAGGCATTTCGGTGCTGGACTGCCCTTGGGCAGGACAAACACTGATATGTAGTGGACATTTCTCTTCTGTGAAAGGATGGTGAGCTAAAGACTCTGGTTGAGACTGTAACCCGGGATATAGGCTGGTAGTAGAGAAACTCCCAGAACCCCCCCCCCTTGTTTTTGTGTAGCATCTTACACCATAACATAGCACAACATAGCATAATTCCCAGGTCACACATGCTGCTGAAATAAAATGATAAATTATTCTATTCTCCATTAATGTAACCATCCTCTTCTCTCATTTAACAGTTCTTTTAATAGGAGTGATGATATGGTATTTTATATTTGTTTCTGTTATCGCATGTGCAATGCAAATTAGAGGTTGTAGAAGATAGGTGTGATATTAAAAATATATGAACCTACTACTCCCATTGTCAAGTGCATAATTCTGAGTAATGTGTTAGAATGGTTTCTCTTTGATTCTAAAGAACTTCACACATTTCCTGGCTGTATCGGTTAAATTATGCTGATGGGCACAAACAGTCAGGCAGGGTGTCCCAAAGCGCAAGGTCACTGCCTGGGGTGCGTATTATCATAAACATGACTACTGGCTCCGTATCCACTTTCCACAGCCTCAACTGAGGTCAAGGTAAGGATCAGGGGTCAAGCTTGACCACAGGCGATCATGGCAGGTGGCACCCGTAACAGATGTGACGTCTTAGAGATGACCATAGCATTACTAATAGTAGAATAACGTCAGGCCCAGTCACGACAAAACGGACCAGGCAAACATATTTTTTCGAAAAAAGCTTTTTTAAGTAAAAGAGGTTAGAGCGAGTACAGAAGATGGATCACCAGGAAATCAACCTTCCCATCCATTGTAGAATGGCGCTGTATGAGTGGCTGCGATCAGCGCACTGTCAGACAGTGAACACCAACTTCACGGTAGCAGCAGTGCAAGTAGGTGGATTGCCAGCAGAATCTCTCTTTACTTACTTTAAAACCCCAGCTAACAAGACAAATAATGTATATGCAACCTAACAAGACAAATAATGTATATGCAACTCTCCTGGTGAGGGGAGATTTAGACACCATCTAGTATTGCCCATACTAGTTTCCTTAATTGGTTTTAACACATACAAATCATGTTAACTGGTTTGAAGGTAATGTAGTGTACCCACAAACAGGTGCTAGACAAGGGCCGTTAGCCACACCCAATCTGTCACTAGAATTCTTAGCCCGGTTTCATCCAAACCATGGAGACCCGTATTGGCAAACAGAATATCAATTGCTAACCACACATTTTGACACAGTGCGCAATATTGGATTACAATATGCAGCACAACAAGGTGTGCCACCTGCTCGGCAAACTCAGGGACAGCTGGATGCAGGTGCAGTACAACTACAGACATTGAGAATTATATTATTGACTTGCCCATCCAGAAATAAAGACATACCCAAGTGGTATTCAGAGAAACTAGGACAACTGCAAGCAGCACACCCTCAGGTTACCCCACAACACAGACATAGGGCACTAGCGATGTTCCTCCCATCTGGCTGCATACCGCCTTTAGCGAGCCTTGACAGCTGGATTTCAATTTATAGCTGACTTTATTTACAGCTGATAGGCACACCGTCCATTACATCACTAGCATTGATATTAGCACACATCATGGTAACACAAGGCGCTGCCGCCAACATGAATTTAGGCTTGTCCATAGCATCTAATAATTATCAAATGGTTGAGAGCATAATTCTACTCTTATTAAAAGGAGAGCCTGTAAGGTTAGAAGTCCATAGGAAATTGTCCCAATTAAATGAACAAGAAAAAAGGGAGCAATTTGGGGACATAGTGACCTCCACTTATCAATCGCTAACAAAGATGTTAAGCCAGGTAAGGAAACACACCACGAAGGGAGGCCCTCGAAGGGACGAGGATCGTTCCATGGTAAGAAGGGCAACAAGCCACAGAGGCGACAGTTATCATGAATAGAGGAAGAAAAATACCCCAAGCAAGAGCCAAAGAATGGGAAAGCTGCAGGACATAGGCAGGCTCCGCAGTGGCAAGGCACGCCCATGGGTAGACGATCCTGGGGTAATCCTAGGGGGCAGTCCCATTTTAGGCCTACGGATTATGATTTCAGGGACAGGAAACACATGAAGAGTCCACAAAAATACAACACTGATGAGGGTTCATCTCTTTCCTCACAGGTAAGAAAGCCAGATCGGTCTAAAGCTGAGGTGAAGGACGTGAAGGGTGAGAAAAAACACACGGCAGCCTTACAGGCTTCACAGAATGCAGAGTCCACGCACTCATCGAAGCGTTCCCAAGACTAAGTGCCACATGGATTGGATTGAGGTCCTATTACATTCTGGGTCTGACATTTCCATATTTGAATGTAGGCACAAGGCACTATTGGAGCACACAAAGGCACACAAAAATGCGCAAATCACTACTCCCACTAGGCAGACATTAGCACATAATGAAGTGTATTTTGTAACCATTCAGCTAGAAGGCGAACACCAAAAAAAGATTGAAGCACTATTTTGGCCACAGTTACACATACAATATAAAGGACTGTTAGCATTTCAAAAAGTCGGTAAAGAGTCGCCTTAGGTTATTTTGGGTGGATCTGCCAGGGATAAATCCGGCCTAGTCGGGAAGGACTAGGGCATTCATATGGCGAAGCAGTCGATCGGCCAATAGTTTAGCCAGGATTTTGTTGTCTGCATTAATGAGGGATAGGGGTCTGTACGAGGTGCAATTGTGGTTTTTTTTTTACCAGGTTTTAGCAGAAGTGTGGCTACTGCCGTCCTAGTGGACTCTGGGAGGAGGCCAGCCAACATGGAGAATTTGTACATGCTGCAGAGATGCAGCACAAGGATATCCGCAAGCTCTTTGTAAAATTCTGCTAAGATTCCGTCTTGTAACGGGGCCTTACAATTAGGAAGTTCACGTATTACCCTATGGATCTCCTCGGTGGAGGGGGGATTGGTCATCAGGTCCGCAAGCAAGGGGTCCAGCCAACCCAGGATGACTCGGTCTAGGTAGAATCTGATGTCTTCAGCACAGGTGTTCATTTGGTATGAATATATTCTATTATAGTAGTCATGAAACACCTTATTGATCTGGCCAGGTTCACGGACCAGGTTCACAGACCAGGTTCCCGTCAGGGTCCATAACCTCCATAATACCATTTTGTGCCCTATCTTTACAGATCACCCAGGATAGGGTGCGGCTAGGCCTGCCATCCTCTGCATATTTGGTGTAAAGGACAGGGTCCCCCATGTATTTGTCTTCCCTGAGCGCAGTCTCAGAGTGTTCAAACCACTTTTCAGAGAGCACTTCTCGAGCTCAGTGTCACTACCCAGGGCCTCTCTATGTTCCAGATCTCCGATCTCCCCCTCTAGACACCGGAGAGTCATCTGCAAGGATATGAGAACGCCTCCCTCCCTTGAGATGCAGCATCCCCTTTAGACACACCTTGAAGGCCTCCCAGACCCTTCAATAGTCGGGGACAGAGTCTACATTATTACAGAAATATTCTAGGATATTGTCTCGAATGCCGTCTTGGAACAGCACGGCACTGGGGCAGAAGCGCCAGTGAGGAGGGCGGCGCACCGTGTCGGGGACATGGATCATCACCATAATGTGGGAATGATTGGATAGTATTCTCAGTAACAGCCTAGTGGTCTGTGTTATGCCAGCCAGAAGGACGAACAGCATGATGTAGTCTATCCTAGGAGATATCCCATGTGCCCCCGAGAAGAAGGAACATTCTTTTGTGTTGGGATGCAAATGTCTCTATGTATCCACTAGCCAGAGAGTTTCAGCTATGTCACCCAAAGTAGTGGGTGCCTTGAAAGTATTCACTGTGCTTTTGACCAGTCCAGATCCAATGAAAGTGCCATGCTAAAGTCCCATACGCACACTACTTCATACATTGGGAATCTATGGACCATGGCAGCAAATTTCTGAAAAACGTCAGGGGAGTCTATATTGGGAGCATAGACATTAATAAGCAATACTTTAAGCCTAAAAGAATCACCAGCAAGCAAAACATACCTCCCCTCCACATCACATATCTTCTCATGTAAGTGGAACTGACTGAATGGTGTGTATATATATATATACACCCCTTGATTGGGATGAGAAGGAAGACCCATATCGATGGACCCCCAGCCCTTAGCCAGGAAGAGTGAGGTGTCTGGTGACAGGTGCGTCTCTTGCAAGCACAGAATATTGACCCCATGCAATTTGGCATGATTAGTGACCAATCAAAATTACCTAGCATTAGGGACACCCCTAATATTCCAGGACATTATGTTTAAGCCGTTGAATGAGATTGCAACAGTAAACTATGTTTGCATGAACACCTTGTACAGAACACAAAACTCCCCACCACCCCCCACCCGAAATACCAACATAACGGCACATTAACCCAAACATCATAGAACTATGACCGCAGTGGCTGCATCAATGGGGTACTGAGCACGGCCACGTAGCTCTAGTGACCAGCAACTATAACACAATTTCGTACTATTTCAGATCAAACAAATTGCTATTCAGATTGAGAGGAGCCACTACCTATACAACCCCTGTGGGTAATTTAAAGGAATGGCAGGCAAAGAACGAAGGTCTAGAGGGTTGCCCAGAGCAATGCGAGAGATTAAGATTTATTCTAAACCTTCCAGCCATCACCCATTTTGTTTTGCTATAGTCACCCAGAGAGGGACGGGTTTGCCCAAACATGGGTCCCATGCCTGCTGAGCCTAGAGACCCAAGCTACTCCTCACTGATGAGGGCCAACGAGGCCGAAAAATGTTTGGGGATACTTGTAGTCTCGTGCAGAGGGGATGTGACCAAGCGGTTCGGGCTGAACTGCCCCTTTTGGGGAGGGACTGTGCCTGATTTGCATATGGTCTTTCCCCTTTTGTAATGTCTTGGCAGGCAAAGAACGATGGTCTGGAGGGTTGCCTAGAGCAATGCCAGAGGTTAAGATTTATTCTAAACCTTGCAGCCATCAACCCTTTTGTTTTGCTATAGTCACCAAGAGTGGGACGGATAGGCCCAGATGTCGTTCCCGTGTCTGCTGACCCTAGAGACCCAAGCTACTCCTCAGTGAGGAGGCCCAGCGAGGCCAAACCATGTTTGTGTTTGGGGATGCTTGTGGTCTCATGCAAAAGGGATGTAACCAAGCAGTTTGGGCTGGACTGTCCCTTTTGGGGTGATACCAAGCCTGATTTGCATATGGTCTTTCCCTTTTGTAATGGTTTGTCAGGCAAAGAATAATGGTCTGGAGGGTTGCGCAGAGCAATGCCAGAGGTAAGATTTATTCTAAACCTCCCAGCCATCGCTGCTTTTGTTTTGATATAGTCTCCCAGAGTGGGACAGGCATGCCCAGACGTGGGTCCTGTGTCTGCTGAGCCTAGAGATCCAAGATTCTCCACACCGATGAGGCCCAACGAGGCCGAAACATGTTTGGGGATGCTTGTGGTCTCGTGCAGAAGGGATGTGACCAAGCATTTCGGGCTGAACTGCACGTTTTAGGGTGAGACCATGCCTGAATTGTTTATGGTCTTTTTCCTTTTGTAGTGGTTTGGCAGGCAAAGAATGATGGACTGGAGGGTTGCCCATAGCAATGCCAAGGGTTAAGATTTATTTTAAACCTTCCAGCCTCACTCCTTTTGTTTTGCTATAGTCACCCCAAGTGGGACGGATTTGCCCAGACATTGGTCCCATGCCTGCTGAGCCAAGAGACCCAAGCTACTCCTCACTGACAAGGCCCTACGTGGCCGAAACATTGTGGTCTCGTGCAGAAGGGATGTGACCAAGCAGTTCGGGCTGAACTGCCCCTTTTGGGGTGGGACCAAGCCTGATTTGCATAGGGTCTTTCCCCTTTTGTAATGTCTTGGCAGGCAAAGAACGATGGTCTGGAGGGTTGCCTAGAGCAATGCCAGAGGTTAAGATTTATTCTAAACCTTGCAGCCATCAACCCTTTTGTTTTGCTATAGTAACCAAGAGTGGGACGGATAGGCCCAGATGTCGTTCCCGTGTCTGCTGACCCTAGAGACCCAAGCTACTCCTCAGTGAGGAGGCCCAGCGAGGCCAAACCATGTTTGTGTTTGGGGTTGCTTGTGGTCTCATGCAAAAGGGATGTAACCAAGCAGTTTGGGCTGGACTGTCCCTTTTGGGGTGATACCAAGCCTGATTTGCATATGGTCTTTCCCTTTTGTAATGGTTTGTCAGGCAAAGTATAATGGTCTGGAGGGTTGCCCAGAGCAATGCCAGAGGTAAGATTTATTCTAAACCATCCAGCCATCACGCCTTTTGTTTTGCTATATATAGTCAATCAAAACACTTTAGTTCAGAGAGAGTAGAGGTTATCTGATGTATTGCAACAACAAAAAACATAAAATTCACAGGTGCAGGAAGTGAATACCCCCTGCCCCCCCCATTGATGTCCCCGGTGATGTCATTGTGAATCCCTTCCGTGATATCATGAATGTGCTCATGGGCTTTGCTACGAGAATACGCTGAATTAAGACGGTCCTTACTTACCACATCTGCTGAATTTCAAGGGTTTTGTTGTGATAAATTATATCACCTTAACTCTCTCTTAACTAAAAAATGTTCACTAAATTTCAAGTGCCAACTGGCAATGGCTCCATAATTCAACAAGAGGGAAGGCCAATGTCCATTGCTTGTGGTCATGGCCAGTGTCCCATGCCTATTGGCCGAAGCCCCTACCAAACCGATCCCACATCCCATAGCATATGGCTAGCAGCCTCCGGATCCTCTGGCCGTCCTTCAGCAGTGCCTACTGTTCAAATTGCCCCAATAATTAAATAAATGACAGAGGACCGTAGCTTGCGACCTCAGGGTCCACTAGCCACAACCTTTGATAGTCTCCACTTTATATGCTGGACCAATAATTAAAATAGACCCATATTCCCCTGCATAGCAGATAAGATCCACCTCTGTGCAGATTAAACAGCTTATGGCCAAGCCCCAGAGGGCCATATGATGTTGACTATTCCCACCTCCCTTCTTATGGTGTTAACAATGTATGCCTCAATCAATGCTGTCCTCTATTCCCGCAAAAATGATTCCTGGTAACCATTCCCAGGGCACTGCTGATTATGGTGATGTCTATGGTAATGCAACATCTGCCCATTTTCATGGTAACAGGAAAATGCTTGAAAATGTAGTACACTTCCACGTCCCCTCTGGCACTCACCATGTCTCCTCTTCCTCTTTTGTTGGTCCCTCAATTTCCCACTTCACTCCTTTGTGTATTTCCTCCTTTACCCATTTCCTGTTAGCCTCTTTCACTCGCTAGTTCATATGATGCATTTTCCTATTCAAGCACAGCAGTTGACGTTCCCGAAGGAGTCTCACATATTCCTGCGGCATTCCTGAATAAAACAAAAGGTTTGTTCCTCAAACAGATTCCTGTGATGAATCTGAATTTGTAATCACTTCTTTCTCAGGGAACGTCCCTCCTCACTTGGCCAGGGAAAGGCAGAAGTGACCTGATCCTCCTGCCCTGGTGTGGCTATCTGCGAGAGGACCACATGAGGGAAGAAGACCATCGATGGAGTAGGAGGGACTCATCAGGTGAAACATGCTGTCTCCCTTTCCCTTAGAAAAAACCTAGGACTGTGAAATTCCAAAAACCCCCATGGCATATGGTAATGTTAACTTGGAACATCCAAATTTTATTCAAAGCCAAACTTCTGTTTTTCCCCAATGTTAAACATGAGAATCACTCTTCCTAACCAGACTGACTGTCTTTTTCCATCATTGACTGGCTGTGGGAAATACAAAAGTGCTGCGTGAGAACAAGGGGGGAGAACCCACTTCCAGCCAGAGAGTACGGGAGAGGCGGAGCAGGTATGTGAAGAAGCCCAGTTGAGGATGCAGTGAACAGAGGCTGGCATGAGCAACAGAGCTGAACTCCCATCCCGCAAGGAGGACGGATGGAGAAGCTGCCCACAACAAAGCAAAACCAGGCGAAGAGCAAGTGGCGGGGACACCACCAGTCACAGACAACATCTGAACACCATTGGATGTTCCAGGGAAGACACTGCTGCCTGACAGTTGAGCACTGAAGAGGCAGGTACGCAGTAGTCAGGAGGTTGTCAGAGGTCTAGGAAGCTGGTAGAGAGCAGTCGGTGAACGAGAGGACAAGGGGCTGGGATCCCGAAAGGAACCACGAACATCCAAAAACAAATATGTGTTTGTCAAAATGAGAAACCGGCTATTGAGAAGAAATAGTGAAAGTCTATATTCCTCAGAGGGATAAACAAGAAAGTCCTGGCAGGAAAGTATACCAGGCAAATCGTGAGTCTAGATCCCATGCCCTGAGAAGAGAGGATACCAGGCAGATTGAGAGTCTGGGACCTGTACCCAATTGGGTTGCTTTAAGAAGAAAGCTCAGGGGAAGATCCATATCCAATGTGTACTTGGTGTGCGTTGAAGAGAAGGGATATTTTCTACCCAAGATAGGTGAGTCAGAACCCTATTGACTGTGAATTGTAGAAAGCGGAGAAAGGCTAAGGAAATAGTCATACCCCTCGGCAATGTGAAGTGTGGCAACCTCAGTAAAGACAAGGAAGGAAGCATAACTCTTGCCACAGTACATTGTGAAGCTAAAAGGAGAGAGAGATTTTTTTGGCTTGTGAGGTACTGAAGGAGAAAACCAATGGGGGAGGGAGTCGTCCCCTCTGGAACTGATTTACAAGAAGAACAAGACCCAGGAGAAGGGAGATATTCTGTAACGCTCACCTGGTATCCACAGGGACGTCACTCAGCCTGTTCTGACCTCTTACGACCTCGAACCCTTCCCTGGAGTCTACTCGACTGGAGACTGGGCCTGAAACACAGGATTGGTAGAGTTTAACTCCCTATTGTCTCTGTGTGCTTGAACCCCTTCTTCCCCCGGGGTCCAACCCTTCCCTTTGATCCACAGCTCACCTTGTTTTCTTGGAAAGTATGCTCTCCGTCCTGCTTTCAGCGGAGGGGCGCGTTGATTTATGCGGGCTCATTGCTGCCTAGTTATTTCACTGGCAAGAGTCCGACAGGAAAGTATAATCAGTCTTTTGAACAGTTCTCTAACTTCATTCCTTTCCTTCCTTAGATGATGGCCGGCATCCGGGGATGGCGACATGGTGCTGAGATGAGTAGCGCTGAAGGTGAGTGAGAGCGCGATGCGACCCTTTCGTATTTGTATTGAACTTTGTTCTTTTTCTGTGTCTTTTAGGTGCTGCGACGTTTTCAGCGTGGATGCCAGTTGTGAAGAAGAAATGCAGTTAGTAAGCGCGGTATGCGGCGCCTCTAGATGTTTCCACGCTAACCTGGAGTGTCTTTTCCCTCTTGCAGATGGATGAGAAGTTCCGGAGACAGAGTTCCCCCAGAGCGGTTGGGATTCAGGTAAGCATTTGAAGCTTGTACAGTCTTTAAAAATAAGCAAAGATTTGCTGAATGCCTACTAATGCCTTTTTTCTGTTCTTTTCCCTTTTCCTTAGGAAGCGGCGTGCTGGGATGGGAATGACACTGCCGAAGATGCCTGCAGACCAGAAGGAGCGATGAATGATGGGCAGAAGCGCCGCAAGGTAAGGCTGCTCCTAACAGTGTTCTTGTTCTTGCAGGAGCTGAGCGCAGAAGATAGATGCAGGCCTACTGGAGACCGATCCGAACACGGTGAGTGTCACACTGCAGGTGCAGAAAACACAAAGCATGTTTCTCAGCCTGGGCGTGGCTTAAATAGTCTCTGGGTATCCCAGGTGTCTCTGGGCTGAACCACACCCAAAAGACTAGACTGCACATGCAGTTCTGGGAACCGAAATATGTGGGGGCATCCATCTTGTCCCTATCAATGCACTACAAGTCCAATCCCCAATGTTATCCTATGGGAGTGAGTGAGTCTGGTGCCACAAGCCCCAATTCTGACTCCAAGTATGTCTTTGAAGGGATGGAGAGGCCCTTGAGGGCCATGTAGGTGATTGAGGCCTGGCTCCAGCCTGGCATCTTGGAGGGCTGGGGACATGAGGGGCAGGAATCATGACACATTCTCCCTTCAAATTGCGAATGTGTTTTTGGAACATTATTTTTGGCACTTTGAACTTTGAAGGTGGGCTGCGGACAAGCAGCTAAGAGACATTGGGACTCATTACGAATCTGCCTGTCTGGAAATAAGGGTGTTAGTAGCAACGTACCAGCACCTTTTCCGGCCTGGCAGACTACAACTCTGCTTTCTTGGACCTGAGCGCACAGCAGGTCTGACCTGCCGGGCAAAACAGCCCCGGAAAGCAGAGTTGTCGCAGAAGCACTGGCAACATTTGCAAAGGTGCCAGTGCTTCCATGAACCCATTCCATGGATGGGGACTTCCCGATTCCACAACCTGATATGCCAGACCACCGGAACTTGTAATGTCCCGGTAGCACCGGGATGTCAGGTGGCGGATTCAGTGTTACAGGGATGGTGGCAACCCGCCGTACCACCAGCGGGTTACCACCATCCTCACAATAAGGCCCATTGTTCCTTATCACTTTTTATTGAGTTTATAGCATGTGAGGGTCACAATAGGAGTTTGAACACAGGACAGAGCACTTTACTTGGACATTCTGACACAGACAGTTTCATTAGTTAGTAGGGGTAGGGCGAGATAGAATTTTCTCCAAACTCCTTTTCTTTGGTATTAAATAAAAGTTTATAGCAACTACCATGACAACCGCTTGACTGCGTCGTACTCCTGACTCCTCACATTTGGTGTCAGAGGTGGGATCCAGCTCAGTTGATACAAACTGGGTGACCCTGGAATTTGAGAAACATAGTCAGCAAATCCAATTACGCTGTAGCCAGTAAAGAGTCCATTCACTATGACTTATCCAGTAGTCGTGAAGAAATATTACAACCCAGAGATAGGTCACTAATCCACAGACCTAGTCCTGGTACCCCCCTAAGGGGGCCAATATAAGATTGGCTTCTAAGTCCAGACTGGCGTGATGACATGGTAGTGGTCCCTGACTATAGAGGTGACATCAAAATTTGAATACAAAACAATGGTAACTATCCATACCACTTCAAGGTGGGAGAAAGAGTAGCAGCTGTGCGACGTGTGCTTGGTAGTGTGGCAGTTCCGTGAGTGAAGCAAGGGGAACGGCAAAAAGACATCTTGAGTGGTAAGTGTGGTTTTATAATCTGCATTACTATCGGAAAATATAGCCCCGCCTGCTCATAAGCTCCTCCGCTTGTTCGACCTCTGAAACGTCCACAAGTGGAAACTACCTCCTACTATTACCATGCCATAGAACTGTTCAGGCTCTGACCAAGACCTTTTACAAACGGCAATTGATCTTCCTCTTCCGCAGTCTCCAGGTGACGGTACTTCGTGGGCTGCCAGAGGCACGGCAGTCAACCAGGACTTGAATTCTGGTAAAGGTACTGGTGCTCTCGTGGAATACCAGGGGGCATCAGAAACTGATTACAGACTCGGAGTTGGAAAAAATGATGAAATCATATAGCATTATATTACTGAAAGAGACTTGGTTACTCAGGGACGCACATGCCGATGGATATGCTGCAGTGTCTCATCTGGCAAGGGCAAAAGCTTCTGGGCATCCATCTGGCCTCTGGCAGCCTCCTGACTGTTAAATCATGTGTAGGGCAAATAATTATGCCTGTGGAGGACTCTGAGAGGTCTACCTGCTATACATGTGAAAAGGAAGGTTGGGAACCTGGAGGCCAACCTCCTTTTGATGCGCTCTATAGATGTTATATTGAAGGAAGTTGTCTTGACTGTAAATAGTTGCCATGATGCGACACCAGAAGGCATGGTTATTTGGGCGGGGGATCGTAATGCCCCTTATCTGAAATATTCTTCCAATCTCCATACCGGCAGTTTGCCACAAGAAAATAATTATAGAGGTATGTGTGGATGGAAATGGTTGATGTGCCTTGAGGGCTCTGGCCTATGTATCCTAAATGAGGGGTCTCTGAGGGGTCCAATTGGACAATATACCTGGCGTAATGAAAGAATTGGCTCTACTATTGACTATATTTTCATAGATGAAGTTCTGCTGGAGTGGAGCATGCCACTAAGGATTGTTTCAACTACTTCAAGTGACCATTATTTTGTGAGGGTTTAAATTCCTGCGGCAAAATAAAATAGTTGGTGCAATATCACAGTGAAGGGCGCAGGAAAAAGCATCTTTTGGAACCCAACTCGGGTTTACCGGATCAATTGTGAGTTTCAAGAATGGTTTAGGTGCACAATGAGAAAGTGGCAACAGCATATTTTGACAGTGGATGCCTTTGCTCCGTTTGTGGATAAGGTTATAACCCAGGTTGTTTGTTTCCAACCTACTAAGGGGCAAAAAGTAAAACACCTTCATAGATTTGATTTGGAATTAGCCCAAAGAAATAGCTGGGTAAAAGCGGAAATCAAGAATATTAAGAAAATTAATGATGGGGATAATAGTAGGATGACCCTTGCAATCAAAAAAATACATTTAAAATAAAGAAATCTGGCTAGGGGTAGAAGAGTTCTACTGCTACAGAAATACTGTGAACATGTGTTGAAAGTTATGAGCACAGAGAACTCTTCTGTGTTCTGGAGATTAATTATTTGTAACATTATTTCTCAGGCTGCAATTCAAAATAATGCTGTTTCCGAGCCAGAGTGGGTCTCTCATTGTGAAGATGCTTTTACCACAGATACTCCTAAATTAAATTTTGAATTTGCTGAAAGAAATTATGTTTGGCAGCTAGAAGTCAACCAGAAGATTAGTTTTGAAATTGTCAGTAAAATTAGCACATCAAGGGACACTGGTCCACATAAGCTTTCTAATCTTGTTATTCACAGTAATCCTCATTGCTGGTCCTGTGTGTTGACTTCTTTGTTTAGTAATGTGGTGGAGAGTAAGCTTCTTCCTGACTCTTGGCCGATAGCCCATGTACTGCCAATCTATACAAAGGGACCTATATCTAACACTAGAAAATTATCGTCCGATCTCCATTATGGTCGCTGACAGCAAGGTATTTACCACCTTGCTGTTGGGACATTTGGAAGTCTGGGATAAAAAGACAGGACAACTTCAAAAATGGCAAACCGGGTTCAGGAAATCTATTAGAACATCATTACATGGCTTTCTTTTAAAGTTCATTCAATTGCTTGCATGGACTAAAAAATGTAATTCAGTTTGTAAAGCAACGATTGATCTTTTCTATGCCTTTGACAGAGTGAATAGGGAATTACTTTGGAAAAAGCTGCAGGGATGGGGAATTCCTCTTGGTCTCTTGAAACTTATAATTGCTCTTCATGAGCATTCTGTCATGCAGGTCGGACTAAATCAGAAAGGTTTGCTGTCACGCAGGATTCCTGTTAACAGGGGGGTTAGGCATGGTTGCAGTCTTGCCTCTTCCCACTTTAAATTGTACTTGTCAGAGATCGGGGAGTCTCTTTGTCTGGTAGCATTTGCGTCTCCAAAACTATCAAAATTGCAAGTAACGTGGATTAGTTATGCGGATGACTTCCTCCTGTTTAACTGTACTGAGAGAGCTCTGCAGTACCTGCTAAATAGTTTTGACAGTTATGTCCAACTTAATTATTTGGCTATTAACTCGAAAAAGATAAAGATAGTGCAGTGCACTGCAAATAAAAAGGAATCATTCTACACATGGTGAGTAGGAAGTGAGCCATTAGAAAGAGTTGACAGTGTTTTATATTTGGGGTTTCCAGTTTTTAGTAAACCACATGCTCTGAGAACTAGGGACTGGGGTAAAATTTGGGCTCCAGCTATGTCTAATGAAATGAAGTGTGTGGACTCAAAATTTGGGAAATTCTCTGTGTTACCTTTGATCAAATTTTATGAAGAGAAATGAATACCCAGGATTGTATATGTTATTGAGACATTTTGTATTTGGATTCTTAAGATTTTAAAGAACTTGGAGGGATTAATATGGAGGTGAAATCCTCAATGTCCAGAAATATACTCCACTTCCTGTGTTTTGAACTAGGCCTATGTTCTTTAGAAAGCAGAGCTCAATGGAGACTTCTAGGATATTATCGAAAAATGCTTGACCCTGTGAAAGCTTCTTTATTTTGTGATTTGCACTCATATAATCTTGAAAATAGGAGTGGTTACCTGGGGGAGTTTGTAGTGCTGTATATCTCAGTCCTGAGTAATTTACGATTATCTGATAAAGATCTTTTGGAAAATCCAGGTAATGTTAAAAATTAATTCTATAGAAATGATTGATTACAGGGGTTAGTACTGCATTCATATCAATCCCTGAGCCCTCTCGGGAAATAGTGTCCCTTATTTATTGAGCTATCCAAATAGATACATCAAAAGGTCATTTTTAAAATTCAAATTAAACATGTAACCCACTAGAGAAATCCTGAGTAAATGTGGGCAAATGTCTAGGGAAGATCTGTCGTGTCGCTTTTGTGGTGATGGTTCACATATTGAATCCCTCTTCCACTTGGATACACACTGCACAGTTCTCCAAGGGAAAGCCTTATAGTGACAATGATGATGAGTTCTGGAAGGCATGCCTTGCAGGTCGTACCACCTCATTGGTTGTATCTAATGTAGGATTATTGGACAGTTTACATTTAGAGAATTTCACATTGCAAAAACCTCAATTAATTGGAAGGAATTGTACATTTCCTTTATCCATTTTTTTCTCTACCAATAATTGTATTGTTCTTAATAATATTGAATGGGATTTTATATTGTATTGAAGTGTGTAAGTGAATTATGTATACATTTTATGTGCACATGTGGATTGCTCATTTTAATTACTTATGTATTAGTTGTGGTCAAAAGTTAATTATTTAACTATAAGACCAATAGGATAATAATAAAAGAAAATTTGCACAATTCTAGTGAAGGCTTTGTTTCCAAAAATAGTAGAAGTTACCCAGATTGACAAAACAGAAAGGGGAAGAAAGGCTTTGTCAAGGCAGATGAAGATCCTCCAACTCCGAGAGACTGAAAACAAAACCCAGTGATGAGGAAACCAAAATCATCCCTGGTTTAGTGTTTGCTCAATGCAAGAAGCATATATTGGCTGAGTCCTTCCTCCATACCACATCAGAGGAAGACGGGAGAAAGAAAGAGGTGTGGGTTGCTGTATCAAGGTGACACAAGTTCTGAGGGTAACCATAGGTCTCAAATTGGAGAACCTAAGAGCCATAGAATGATGGTATTGGAGAATCCCCACTTTCACCTAATGGGTGTACATTTAGAAAACACTAAAACCCACGGCCAGGTAATAAGCAGAATGTATTGGCCTGGGGTATACGCCGATGTAAAAAACATTATCGTTACTTGTGTCAGAAAACCAGTACTCCTATACCTTCCTGGCCCCACTCCAAACATTGCCAATTATTGCCATGGCCTTTTCCCAAACTGCAATGGATACAGTAGGGCCTCTTGAACCATCTAAGCTACGGAATTGCTATATTCTTGCAATTTTGGATTATTCCACCTGATACCCTGAGGCCTTCCCTTTTAGCTACAGAACCTTGCACCTTGCAGCAGATATTGAAACATCTGATGCCTTTTTTTCTTGAGTTGGTTTCCCTAAAGAGATCCTTCTAGATCACTGGACCACCTTTATGAGTAAGCTTATGCTGGAAGTGAAACACCCCAGTATACCACTCTCAAACTGATGGATTGATCAAGTGTTTTAACAAGACTCTAAAGAACATCCCTTTGAAACTGGTAGAAGCCAACAGTAGGAATTGGGATGCATTGATACCCTGGGCCTTTTTTGCTATCCGGAAAACTCCCCAGTCTCCCTAGGTTTCTCACACTTCAAACTTCTATATGGAAGAGAGCCACGGGGCGTACTAGGTATGCTAAGGGAGACGTGTGAAGTGAGAGAGGAAGCAGTGATACCTCTATCTCAAACCACACAATTTCTGTAAAGAGCATATGGCAACGCTATGATGTATAGTTCATGCATATCTAGTCAAAGCTCAAGAATGTCAATCGTCCCCCATGGTAAAAAGAGGTCATGCTTAGATAATTTTCCATTGGCCAGAGCATTCTCGAGAACAAAATGCTGTCCAGATGGCATGGATCATATGAGGTCCTAGAACAGACTGGCCCTTGCAACTATAGAGTTTCACAACCAGACAGATGATCCAAGACCAAAATATACTAAGAGAATCATTTGAAGGAGTGGAAAGAAGACCAGGCAGAATCGGCATCTGTGGTGATGGCTAGTCTTCTTCTAACAGAAGGAGCCGATTAACCTAATTTAATTCCTTCAAATCTTTCACAAAATCAGAAACAAGATTTCCAAGACCTGCTGGAACATTTACCAGGTGGCTTTTGTGATGTACCCAGAAGGATAAAGGGGGTTTTCCATTATACTCATACTTCTGCAGGGAAAGTTGTCATCCTGAAACCCTATTGAATTCCTGAAGCCCAAAGAGAAATAGTCATATAGAAAATAGAAAAATGTTAGCCTCGTATGTAATAGAACCATCTCAAAGTCCCTGGTCCTCCCCAATAGTCCTTGTCGCATAGCCAGAACAGTTGTGAAGGTTTTGTATCGATATTTGAAAGGTAAACATGGTGTCCCAATTCGTTAACTATCCCATGCCATTAATTGTTTCGGTTGGGATGGGCTGTTTACATAACCACGATTGATCTGGCCAAGGGCTATTGGCAGGTGCCAGTGAATCCAAAGGACAAGGAGAGAACAGCGTTATTCATGCCTGTAGGACTGTTTCAATTCAAGGTACTACCCTTGGGACTCCATGGGGCACCCGCCATATTCCAGAGACTTATGGACCAAGTCCTTCGACCATACTCTACATTTTGTGGGGCTTACATAGACGACATAGTCATCCATAGTAAGACCTGGGATGAACACACATCATCTTTATCAAATAATAAGAGCCCTAAAGAAGGCAGGACATACTGTTAACCCTAAAAAGTGCCATCTGGCACAATCAGAAGTTAAAAACGGGCATTCTTCGTTGGGAATGGACTTGTCCAACCCAAAACAGAGAAGTTAAAAGCCATACAGGAAACGCCAATGCCAAAGCCAAAAAAAAGATCTGAGAGGCTTCCTTGGGTTAGTTGGGTATTATAGAAGATGTATGCTCAATTACACCTCTACCACCTCTTGTCTTACTGACAAACTCAAAGATGTTGAGTACCAGATTCTGAAATGGAGTCAGAAGGAGCAAGCTTGTTTTAACACCCTCTATTCTTGGTAGTGAACTGGTCTTAAAATGTGCAAACTTTAGCAAAGACTTCATATTACAAACAGACGTATCCCATGTTGGGTTAGGGGATGTTCTCACCCTGGAAGGAAAATGACGGTATTGATCAACCCATTCTTTACATTAGCTGAAAGCTTTATCCTAGGGAGAGAAACTACACCACAATTGAACTTGAGGCTCTGGCCATAAAGTGGGCTTTGTCTTATTTGTGATATTACCTCACTGAAAGAAAGTTTTGGTTGATTACTGATAATTCTCCTATATCATGGATCAATCGCCAAAAACACATCAATGCCCAAGTCATGCACTGGTTTTTGGCTCTCCAGCCCTAATGTTTTAGTGTACAGTACCAGACAGGTAATCCAACGAAATGTAGATTACATTTCCTGCTTCCCATTAGGTGCAGAAGAAACCAGTGACATTAGGGGAAGGGTATGTGATGAATCTAGCAATGTCATCACTTCTTTCCCAGGGAAAGTCTCTTCCCGTGAGGCCAGGGAAAGGCAGAAGGTACCTGATCTTGACCCTGGGGGTGGCTCGGTGGGAGGACCACATGAGGGGAGATGACCCTCAGGGGAGGAGGAGGGACTCGCCAGTTAAACCATGGTAAACCCCTTTCCCATGGAAAACACCAATGAGCCTGAAATTCCACAACCACCATGGCATATTATATTTTACCTTAGAACATCCACAATTGACTAATAGCCAATCTTCTGTCTTTCCCCAGTGTAAAACATGGGAAGTAACTGTGACGAAGAAGGTGACTGAGAGTATAGTGATCACTACTCCTAACCAGACTGACCAGTCTAGTCTTTTTCCACTCAATGACTGACTGTGAAAGGGCTGGGAGAGACCAAAGGGGGGAATCCCCTTCCAGCCAGGGAGTGCAGGAGATGCAGCGCAGCCGTACGAGGAAGCCCAGCTGAGGCAACGGCAAACAGAAGCTGGTGGGAGCGAGAGAGCGGATCAAGGAGGAGGGCCTCCCTGACACGCTACCCGAGCCAACCGTTAGGCAGTCCCTGGTCCAGCCTGCCACGGAAGAGCAAACTCCAATCCTGCAAGGAGGACAAATGGAGAAGCCGTCCCAAAGAAAGCAAAACCAACAAAAGAGCAAGCGGGTAGGACGCCGCCAGTCACAGACAGCATCTGAATGCCATTAGATACTTCAGGGAAGACAACGCTTCCCGAGAATAGAGCACTGAAGAGGCAGGTATGCGGCCAGTCAGGAGGTGTCAGAGATCTGGGAACTGGCAGGGAGCAGTCAGAGAATGAGAGTAAAGGGAGCTGGGACCCCCGGAGGAACCACTAACTTCCAAAAGCAAATATACATTTGGCAAAAGGAAAAACCCTGCTATTGGGAATAAATACTGAAAGTCTATATTCCGCAGGGGATAAACAAGAATGTCCTGGTGGGAGAGTATACCATGAAAATTGCGAGAGTGCCCGCACCCACAAAAAAGAGAATAATATAAGAAAGTCCCGGCAGGAGAGGATACCAGGCAGATTGCGAGTCTAAGAACTGCACCCAATTGTGTTGCTTTGAGAAAGCCCAAGGGAATATTCATATCCCCTGGCAATCTGAACTTTGTATTTGTTTAAGAGAAGGGATCTGTGATACCCAGGAGAGAGGAGTCAGAACCCCTGTGACTATGAATTGTAGAAAGCCGAGAAAGCTAAGGAAATAGTCCTTCCCCACAGCATTGCAAAGTATGGCAACTTGAGTAACGACAACGGAAGAAGCATACCCCTTGGTACTGAACATTATGAAGCTAAAAGAAGGGAACCATTCTTTTGGCTTGTGCATACCCCTCTGCATTGTTAAGTGTGGCAACTTGAGCAAAGACAAGGGGAGAAGCATACCTCTTGCCACTGATCATTTTGAAGCTAAAAGGAGGGAGACATCCTTTTGGCTTGAGAGTAACTGAAGGAGAAAACCAAGGGGTGGGATCATCCCCTCTGGAAATAATTTGCAAGGAGACCAAGAATCATTGTAAGGGAGACGTTTTCCCCAGAGTTGTGAATACATTTTTGGAACATTATTTTTGGAACTTTGAACTTTGAAGGTGGGCTGCAGACAAGCAGCTTAAAGACAATGTTCCTTGTCACGTTATTGATTGTATAGCATTTGAGGGTCAGGATAGGATTTTGGACACAGGAAAGATAACTTTATTTGGACATTCTGACACAGACAGTTTCATTAGTTCGTTTTGTTGAGGCAGGGAAACCCCTCATAGTGGTAGGGCGAGATAGGAGTTTCTCAAAAACCCCTATCTCTGGTATTAAATAAACGTTTATAGCAACCACCATGACAAACCTGGTACTGCGTCTTACTCCTGATTCCTCATATTCCCCAACCTACTTCTAATTCCCCATTGCCCAGGTGGTTTTCTTTACCCCTTCCCACCTGTAACCTGACATGAATCCACCCTTTTTTCACCGCCAAATAAAATGTGAGCACTTCTCTTTTTTGGCTTCCTTCAGGATTACCGCAGGAATCACTCACATCAAGCAAAACATATGGCAGCTTTTAAGAGCCTCTCTGCAGCAATGCTCTGTGGAAGATATATGAACGTGTTTCGGGAGCAAAGGGTACCCCTTCTCTGTTGAATATTTTTAAAACTACTGGACGGATTCAACCCAAACCAACAAAAGGCACATATGCGTTAAGCAAGGCGTCACGCGGGCGCTGTGTACCTGTCTGTACCGTTGGTAGCAACCAAGCTGCCAGACTGTCGATGACAGTGATCTCGTTGTCAGTGTGATGCAAGGAGCCAATCCAAAACCCTCCAGGATGTGACAGGGTTGTATTGAATCAACTCCCCATGCCAAGGGATGGCGCTTTCCAGATTTTCGTGGCACAGGAACAGTGCAAGCACTGACAGGGAAGGCCAGGCTGATTCTGTTGTCCACACTGGTATCCTGGCTGTAGATATCAAAGTCGCAGCAAAGATATTTCCAGAGGCTGACAAATGGACTGCTTGGATGGTGTTGTGGGGTAAACAAATCCAGATGTAGGTAGCTGGTTTCACAGACTGGAAACAGGTAAGAGGCTGATAAGAACACAGCTGTTAGCAAGCAGAGTTATGGACTGGAGGCAGACAAGGTTGCAGGCTAAAGGAGGACTGGGACTCAGGCTGGAGGCAGGATGGCACAGGCAGGAGGCAAGGAAGTCACAGACTGGTTGACAGGAGGCAGACAAGGGAATCAAGGAAGGAGCCAGAAGGGGCCGGACAAGAATAAGGCAGGGCTGGAAACAGCAATGCAAGGAAGGAAAAAGGTAGGAATAGGAGTTCACAAAGAATTTCATGAGTGATGCACGGTTTCGAAAGCAAACCACTTTAAGATAACGAGTCTTGAACAGCAAGCCGTCATTGTCACAAGAATCGGTGCACCAGGCATGCACGGAGTGTGGGACACGGCTTCCTGCGCTTGCCTGGTCCCAAACTGAGGGTCGCCCCCCTCGATGTAACCATGACCGCATAGAGGGGACCCGTGGGGAGCGCCGACGGGGATAGAGTCGCCAAGACAGGGCCGGGCAGAAAGATCCCCATGGTGTGGGCAGGTGGAGGAGACATCTAAAGGTAAGTGGAGTCAGGCGAGCAGGTCACCCGAGAGCGGGCGCCGTAACATTTTGCAACTCCTTGTGCCCAACATGTTTCTTATTTGGTGCAAATCCTTCCATTAGTGTTCAATAGAAGCACTTTTTCTCTATGGGAAAATGTATGGGACCAGGCCAACATATTTCTATGTTTTCTTAATAACTTGTCCACATTTTAGGAGGTGAATCAAAGTTATTAGCAATATAATTCTGGGAATGGTCTATGTTTCACCTGCACCGCTTAGTATATAATAAAGTGTTTATCCAAAAGAAAATAACAAGCTTTTGTGGTTTTCACCACTCACTTCCTCAGCCAGCTTTGGTCATAGAACTCCTTGGTAACTTGCAAAATCCTTATAATGTACAGGTATTACTATTTCCCACTTGGTGAGGTGTGTGGTGGCAGTTCTTTGTAAGAAATTGTAATCAATCACCAGTAAGTAACAAGACATTTTTAAAATGAAATATGTTTATGATTGGATAAATGTAATAAATATTTGTGTACAATGTTGGTTTCCACTTGTATCATCTCTGTAGGAATGGTTGTCCTACATTTGAGATTTAAGTAATTGGGATTTAGTCCTGTTCGGGAGGGATATGATAGTGATTATTTTCACTCTTCTTCCCTTACTCAACTTTTAACATTTTTTAAATGATCAGCCCTACAGTAGTTCCAAGAGAAAACAAGTAGTGTTATCTATAGTGATTATCCCTTGACAAAATGTGTTTTTTTTACCCATGTTTATATCTATATTCACTGGAAAAACCTTAGTTAAAATGCAGTTAAGTTGAGCATATTTACCGCAGTGAAGTCCTTGAAATTCAGTGGATGTGGGAAGCCATGAACAGCTTAACTGCTACGCTTGCATTGATATTCCCCATAATGACATGTCCCCCATAATGACATTTTGTATGTCATTGAGAATCCCTTCTCTTATAATATGTATGTGCTCATGGGCTTTGCAACGGTAATGCAGTGAGTTAAGCCGGTCATGACTTCCCACATCTGTGGAATTTCAAGGGTTTTGTTAAATCTGCTCAACTTAACTGCACCTTAACAAAGGTTTTTTGCTGTGAAATTCCCTTTTTTGTCTTAATCTCTTTATGATTTTGCATGCATTTTTTCAGTAACCCTTGGTCATCATTGTACTAGAGATAACTGCGGTTATCCGTAAACGCTCAAAAATAACTGCGGTTGGTGAAAAAAATGCATTCAAAATCCCAAATTCTAACCTGCCCTCCCAGACACTCACCAAGTGCAGCCCCAACCTTTGCCATGCTCCCTCACTCCCTTCAGGTCCTTTTTTGTCTCCCTAGCCCTCTCCCATTCCCTCCAAACACTTGTCGTTTTTGTGTGACTCACTTTCATTCTCAACCCCGGTTATGTGAAAACGTTTGAGACAAGCAAGGGAGGATCACCTGGTTGGTGGGTCCTTAGGGAGTGGATGAGGAACACCTGATGGAGAGAGATGGTATCCCCCTATTTCCACAACCCAGCTAACCCTTATCCATGCTTATTTTATGGGAACCTAGAGCTCCCATAATTCCTCCCCACGTTACATTGACACCGCTACTGAGCCGAGGACGATGAGGAATAAGGTCAGGCAGATTACCTTCACTGACTTGCACAGGCACTGTCCCTGTAATGAGGCCAGGCAGAGTCTGGTACGTAATCCTAACTAAATACACCTGCCACTTGTTAACACCCCCATTTGGATGAATATTAAGGTGGCACCCACAGGTGCTGTGAGAAACCTGAGCGTATTCTCTAGAGATTCCTCGAGAATCCCTTATTCAGGTGGCCAGGGAAGGCCTGGCGCTCTCAGATCCCAACCCTGGGGTGGACGAGCGAGGGAGGATCACCTGGGTAGGGGAGCCCGGGGCTGTACTTGGAAGAACGCCCCATGTGAGACACGGTATGACATCAGTGGAGGTAAACAGTTATCATCTAGGATGTTCCCAAAACTGTCGGATACCAGGGAAAGATAAACTTGTGCTCTCTAGGCTTACAAAGTGATTGTCCTACCACCCCCGCCACCTAGGTGATACCCTATAAGAAGAGTGGATATGGAGATGTTTCCCATTTTATTTTGTGGAAATGAGTGATTTGCTATTCTTAATTTCTCTCCAACTTCTAAAGATATGCATTGAGGTGAAATCCTGGGGACTCTTATATATGACCACCTATGGAACCCTCCCTCTTACCGGATCACTCAAAACCCAGGTGGGTTTGATAAGTCTCTGATAGACCATTCCTTCCTCTCCCCTGAAGACCCAAAACTTAGCACACAGGAAGTAAAAGCCCTAATAAAGCACCATCATCCAGCGCATAGGAAATATAAAATCTTGTCACGCGAGAAGTTACTTGCAAACTCATTTCAGAGGAAAAGGAGAAGTGTAGAGGATCTACCAAGTCCCAACCCCTTAAGGGCAAAGGAAGATGAAAGAAAGGTAGAAGACAAAACACCTAAGGAACCTGAGTTAGAGAAAAACATAAGACAAATACCCGAAGAGAACCCAATATATAAGATCTTGGGGGAAGTACCATCTTATGAAACTTCAGGAGGAAGTCTTCAAAACCCTTCTATCAAGAATGAAATCCAGGAGTCCCATCTTTGCTATTTAGAGGGGAAAATAGAGGGCAAACAAATAAGAGAAGAGGTAAGAAACTCCAATGAGAGAAGGTGAGAAGAGCAAAAACTAGAGATCCATAAGACCCTAGAATTTTCTTTTGTCTCCTGAATAAGATCAGAAGAGAGTCAAACTCTACTGTATCTCCAGATGGTTCAGACACCTCTCAGTTCCAACAGAGATTATTTTGTGGAGAGTGGGGACACAGTAGAGATGTTTGCCCTAAAAGGATAGAGGAGGAGTTGATGGAAACTCAAGAGAGAGACAGGAAGATCAAGAGAGAGGAAAGTAAGAGAAGGGGAAGACCAACCAGAGTCATGTGCTGCAAGGCTTGGAACAGCAACCTGGCTGTTCTACAAAGATGTTTCTCAGTGAAACAACCCTGTCCAACCAGCATAGGGGAAGGGTATGTGAGAAACCTACAGGTGTTCTCCCGAATGGACCTCGAGAATCCCTTATTCAGGTGGGCAGGGAAGGGATGGAGCTCTCAGATCCCAACCCTGGGGGTGGACAAGAGAGGGAGGATCGCCTGGGTAGGGGAGCCCCGGGTTATACTTGGGAGAATGCCCCCGGTGAGACGTGGAATGACATCAGAGAGAAAGAAAAAGAGGAGGACGAGATCCCTAAAATCTTTATGGGTTATAATACATCCACCTTGCTTCCTCCCATTAAAACTATCCCACCCAGATTCAACAACCCCTCTGTGCATAACCAATCCTCTAAGGTCCCAAAACCAGTTGCACCCAAAAGGTATATATCCCAGAATCCCTGTTTCCCTGTTACATACCCGAATACTCCCGATCCTTCTTTTCCACATCCCTGGTAATTCATTACCGACAGCCCAGTCTACATGGACTAAACACTACCATTCCCATAATCCCTCCTGTTCTGTTCACAATAACAATCCCGGTCATTCCCGTCTGTCTCACAAATCCTATCAATATCACCCTTCTAAGTTTATCAAACCCCCTGGTATAAAAGACGTAATTCCATATGACACGTTTTCCCCATCGTACCACGCAGAACACTTCGAAACTCTACCTTTCTCCTTTTCCAACCTGACATGTCCCAACGCAACCAGAGTCAGGCACTTGACCTAAATCACACATACACCTGACGGCCCTTTCCTTTCCCCACAGGGATAAAAGGTGGAGCAAGAGAACACAGTATGAGCAAGGCAGACCGCAAAATGAGACAGCTATCCAGCACTGGCAGTTGAAGAGGAGGAGAAAGGCTGCAAAGTTCGAGAGGCTGACGAGGAGAGACACAACCTTGCCCTTCTCGACAAAACCCCTCTGAAACTTCAGCAGAAGAAATCGTAAGACGGAGGACAATAGCCCTGTTACACTCACCTGGTCTCTGCGGAGGCGTTGGGGCATGGTTGCAGCTCTCCCTGAACTTGAATCACCCCCTTCAGGCCTCTCCCTCAGTAGAAAAGCTGTGAGCGGTGGTACGTGGTGATACTGCTCCTGCGTGGAGATAAGAGTGTGTGAGTGCGCCTATTTGTGATTGTTGTGCCTCTCGAACTCTTCACCCCAAAGTACGGTTTCTGTGAGCATACGCCAGCCCATAAAGCTCACCTGTGAATTATGGAAGATAAGCTCTCCGTCCTGCTACTTCTGGCATGGGCGCCTCAAATGGGATCTAGTTCCTTCACTGATCCCTGATAAGGATTAGTGCAGTCCAGCTGCGACTATGCTTCTCCTTATGATTGGTAAGTCTTTCTTGAACTCTTGTGATGCTGTTCGGTCTGTTTAATGTCTTTATACGTTGCTCCTATTTATGCCCGCAATAATGTCTTTCTTCTGTTTGTTTTCTTCCCTTAGATGGAAATGCAGCCTCAATGCAGCTGTGAGACGCGGCCGGATGGAAGATGGATGCTACCACAATGTTCAACAGCAGGTAAGTGATGGTTTAAGGAAAAGCACAAAGTATGGTGAAGCGCAACCTTAAACTGACTGTTTTTTCGATGTCTACCTTGTCTTCTGTTTTTCCTTGCAGGCGCTGCTGTCGATGATGGAGTGTGTCGTGCTGCGGTGCCAAGATGAAGATTTCGGCATTTCGGAAAGTGTGAAGATGAATGCTTGGTTCGCCAAAGAGATGTGCAGGTAAGAACAGCTTCCCCCAGTTGGTAAGTATGCTGGCAGGAAGCAGGATGTCCAGGAAGCAGGATCTTCAAAGGTAAGTCTGACCTCAGGCGACGGTGAGCGTTACGCTGCTTGCAAGTGCAGAATAACGCGAAGCGTCTGTCTTGAGGATCGGGGAAGCTTATATAGCTGAGACCGTGGGCACGCCCATTAGGACCGTCTTACCAGCCACTCCCTGCCACTCCTAGAGAGTGAGCATGTGCGAAGGCAAGCCATTAGCAGCCACACCCAAGAATACACTTGGGGCTGCTTAATGGATGGAATGTTCAAGGTTAATGCATCCTGCTTAATGGATGGAATGTTCAAGGTTAATGCATTTGAAGTGCTATGTCCATAATAAAAGCTTTTTGGTGTTAAATGGATGTTCTTGTTTACTTTTGTTCATAAGCCTGGCGCCACCCAGGTCTCCTGTGCATGCGAACCCTGCATGCCTGTGACCCTGACTTCATGTCCATGACAGCACTCCCCCTCAAGGCCCCTCTCAAGGGTGGTTCTCCTCCTGGTTCTGGTTTGGTGGGATTATTGCAATGGAACTTTCTGATTAAATGCGGAGCATGGACGTGTTCACTGGGTTCCCAAGTTCGGTCTTGAGGTCTGTAACCTTTCCAGTCAATTAGGTAATACAATTTTGATCAAACCACCTTGGAGTCCAGGATGGATTTGACTTCATATTCTGCTTCTCCATCTATTACTTCGGGCTCTGGCGGAGAACTAAGCCGTGTGAAATACGGGGTGAATTTTCATGTGAGATGGTAACTCCAATTTCATGGAGTGATTATGGACTTTATAGTATAGGGGCCCAGGTATCTTGGGCGGAAAGCTCTTGGCCCCTTCAGGGGAATATATTTGGATGCTAACCACACTTTTTATCTAATCTGGTAGGCGGGAGCTTCCTTCCGATGTCGATCACCAAACAGTTTTTGTCTTTCCTTAGCCTTGGTCAGATGCTCTGTCGCCTCCTTAAGAACTTGAGTGATTGTTTTATGCAAGTTTTTTATGGCTGCCATTTCCAGGGTATCGGGTGGATCAAATGCTGATGTTCTCGGATGTCTTCCGTGCACAGTGTAGAATGGAGTTTGCCCCGTGCTTGTGTGGACTGAGTATACATACTCAGCTATCCAGAGTATATTTTTCCAAGAATCCTCGGACTGTTGCAACATACACCTGAGATATTGTTCTAAAGTTTGGTTGGTGCATTCAGTTTGCCCATCAGTTTGAGGTTGATGGCTTGTGGACAATTGGAGATCAATTTTGGCAATCGTACAACACTTTCTCCAACAGGCAGAAACAAATTGCGTTCTGTGATCAGATACTAATATTGATGGAAATCCATGCAATCAAACAATTTTCTCTAGGAACACAGAAGCGAGAGTTGACACAGTTGGGAGTCCCTTCACAGGGATGAAATGGGCCATTTTGGAGAATACATCCACAACGACTAATATGGTGTTGTATCCATTGCAGGGTGGAAGATCCGTGATGACGTCCATCGACAGGGTATGCCAAGGTGCTGGCGGTACTGTTAGGGGATGTAGTAAGCCAGCAGGGTTCAGTTTCTGTGTTTTTGTGTTGTGCACATACAGCGCAGGTTTCAATACATTGGGCAATGTCTTTTCGCCTGGTTGGCCACCAGTAGTTTTGTTTTACCTTAGCCTGAGTTTTGGCTATTCCTAGGTGTCCTTCCACTAATGAATCTTGGTAATTTGTGATGATTTGCTTTTGCAGTTCTTGGTCTTGGACATATAATCGTCCATGGAAATGCAGTAGATTGTCTTTGATGGTGTACTGGTCACCTTTTAACAACCATTCCTGTTGTGTTGATTGATCCATCGGGGATTGCAAACTGGTTCTTTGGTCATCCACACATGTGGTGGCAGCTATTCTGGTTTGAATCCTTTCCTCAGGAATTATGGCCACGGGGTTGGATGCTGTAAAAGCCTCTTTTTCTTCACTCATGCATGAAAGAGCTTCTGCTTTCCCATTGCGTACTTCATGTCTATAAGTGATAATAAAATCGTATTCTGTGAAAAAGACAGCCCAACGAAGTTAGTTGATGCGAGGATTGTGCTTTGGCGGTTTTCAAGTATTGCAAATTACGGTGGTCTGTGATGACAGTGACCGTATATCTTGCCCCAAGAAGGTAATGTCTCCAAGCCTTGAATGCTGCTTTAATCGCAATAATTCCTTATCTGTGATTGCATAGTTCAACTCGTGGGCTGAAAATGTGCGGGACCAGAATGCGACGGGGTGTAGTTGTCCTGTTTCAGGGTCTTGTTGTGACAATAGAGCTCCCATGGCTATTTTTGAAGCATCTGTCTGAATTATGTAAGGTAGGTCTGGTCGTGGGTGTCGAAGGACTGGTGCTGTAGTGAATGCTAGTTTCAACTTCTAGAAGGCTTCTTCAGCTTCTGTCAACCAATGGAAATTTTGATTTTTCTTTAACAAGGAGGTAATTGGATGTACAATTTGTGAAAACCCAGGCATAAACCGACGGTACAAGTTGGTGAATCTGAGCACGCTTTGCACTCCTTTCGTGGATGTTGGTGAGGGCCATTGGAGGATTGCATCCACCTTTTGTGTATCCATATGTACGCCTTGTGGTGTGAGCATGAAACCGAGAAATTCGACCTCAGTTACATGGAAAAACATTTTTTCCAACTTGGCATACAATTGGTGTTGTCGAAGCTTCTCTAAGACTGCCCGTACATGGCCTGCATGTTCTTCCATGGAATTTGAGTAGATAAGAATGTTGTCAATGTAAACCAGAGCACAAACGTCCAGTTGTTCACGGAGTACATAATCCATAAAGAATTGGAAAGCCACAGGGGCATTGCATAGCCCAAAGGGCATGATCTGGTATTCAAAGAGGCCGTACTTCGTGTGGAAGGCCGTTTTCCACTCGTCTCCCTCTTTTACTCTTACAAGATGGTATGCTCCTCTTAAATCCAGTTTTGTGTAGATCCGAGCATGTTTGACTTGGTCCAGGTGCTGTGGTATAAGTGGTAAAGGATATTGATTTTTTACTGTGATCTGATTGATGGCTCTATAGTCGATGCAAGTTCTCGCCCTCCTTTTTAGGCACGAAGAAAAGGGCGAGGAGGCAGGTGACATGGACGGGTGAATGAAACCGTTCGGCAGGTACGGATCCAGGTAAGTTCTAAGATGGAAATTTTCCTGTTCTGTCAGAGCGTAAATTCGGCTGTAAGGGATCTGGGCTCCAGGTACAAGATCTATTTGACAATTGTAGGGTCTGTGCGGGGGCAGAACGTTGGCTTGCTCTTTTTTGAAGACATCCTAGTAATCTTGGTATTGAAGCGGTAAGGAGCTGATGAGGTCCAACACGATTCCTTTCTTTGGTTTCAGATTGGTGTCATCTTTTTTGTAACATGTGTCGACACAATCATGAGGAAATGTCAGAACTCGTTTTCGCCAGTCGATCCTAGGATTGTGGGTCTCCAGCCAGGGCATTCCCAATATCAACTGGAACTGAGGAGCACTGATGAGATCAAAAGTAATGTCCTCTTGATGCCCGTCCTGACCCAGAAGCTTGACTTTCTCGGTGTATTGTGTCACCGGGCCGGATGATAACTGAGAACCATCCACAGCAGTGACGTTTTCCGATTTCTGCTTCTGTCAGAGAGGAAGGCCTATTCGGAGAGCCAAATCTTGGTCAATGTAGTTACCCACAGCTCCACAATCAATCTATGCCTCCAAGGCATGTATTTTTGATGGTTGCTTGTGATTCAACAAAAGCGCTGGAAGGACTAGATGTGAGGTCTGTACGGATTCCTTTTTCATGCTTTACAAGCGGACCCCTACACTTGCCGGGCATTGGCGTATCCCGAGTTCTGTTCTTCTTCTTCTTCATCAGTTTTGTCTGTTGTCCAACCGCTTTCTTGGGTGGTTTTACCGGGCAGTCACAGAGGAAGTGACCTGCTTGTCCACAATATAAGCAAAGCTGTTGTTGTCTTCTTTTTCCCCTTTCTGCTTTGGTAAGGGAACTTCATAATCCACCAATTTGCATTTGCTCATACTATTCATGTGGTTTAGTCTGATTCCCACGAGGTCCTACGTAAACTGACCGTCCCTCTGATCTAGCTCGATCCATTTTCCGATTCTGCAACCTATGATCGAGTTGCACCGTCAAGTCTATGTAGTCAGCACACCTCTCAGGGGGATCCACCACTTGCGCCAACACATCCTTAAGTTCTCCACGTAACCCTTGGTAAAAGAGTGTAGTCCTCTTATCTTCTGGCCAGTTGGTCTGGGCTATGAGACAATTGAAGGTTGCAATATAGGTTAATAGATCTTGACTCCCTTGTCTGAGTGACAACAACTCGTTGTCCAGAGCTTGTCTTTGAGTATGATGGGCAAACAATTTCTCCATCTCATGTTGGAAATTCCCAAAGTTCCTGAGTTAAGGGTCATCTTGATTTACCAAAGGTATAGACCAGTCCGCTGCACTACCTCCTAAATACAAACGCCACTTTGACTTGGTCATTAGGAAAGGCTCCTGGTCTGCATAAGAAATGAAGGCGGCATTGGTTCATAAATACAGCGAACTTGTTTGGATCACCGATTAAGCATTTGGGAGTTGCTAGAGGCACTGCTCCTGGAAGAACCACCTGAACCGGTGTTGATCGTTGTGGTGTGGAAGAATGAGAAGAATGGGTCACTCCATGCAGTGCAACCTGTCCTGCTTGTGCTTGTAGCATTTGTCTTGACAATTTGTCAGTTCTTTCTTGAGTTACAATAAGATCCCTCCATAATGCATTGGTTTCCTGACTTGAAGCATGTACTTTAGCCCGTAATTCCCCTAGTAAGAGGGCTAACTGATCTGTTTCTGAAGTTTCCATACCGCCCAGGCACAGAGTATTAGAGGATTCGTGTTCTGTTGCTCTCACCTGGTCTCTGCGGAGGTGTTGGGGCACAGTTGCAGCCCCCCTGAACTTGAATACCCCCTTCTGGCCTCTCCCTCAGTATTAAACAGAGGTACATGGTGATACTGCTCCTGCGTGGAGATAAGAGTATGTGAGTGCGCCAATCTGTGATTGTTGTACCTCTCTAACCCTTCACCCCAAAGAACGGGTATCCAGTCAAAATCTCGAAAAATAAATCTCGAAAAAAGAAAAGTCGAATTCCCTCTTTTTTAATTATATATTTATTTTGGGGTCCGGGAATAAAAAGAAATGGGTAAAAAAAAAATTGGAGGATCAGGACAGCTTATATAGCTGAGATCGTGGGCACGCCCATTAGGGCCCGCTTACCAGCCACACCCTGCCACTCAGAGAGTGAGCGCATGCATAGGCAATCCATTAGCAGCCACACTCAAGAATACACTTGGGGCTGCTTAATGGATTGAATGTTCAAGGTTAATGCATCCTGCTTAATGGATGGAATGTTCAAGGTTAATGCATTTGAAGTGCTATATCCATAATAAAAGCTTTTTGGTGTTAAATGGATGTTCTTGTTTACTTTTGTTCATGAGCCTGGTGCCAAAGGCGCCAGCACAGTGTCCACCCAGGTCTCCTGTGCATCCGACCCCTGCATGCCTGTGCCCCTGACTTCATGACCATGGGCCTCATTACACCGTAGGAGGTAACCATGGCGCTCTGAGCGCCATGGCTACCTTTTACCGCCTTCTGGGTCTGGGTAGGCGGTATGGGGACTTACTGGGTCATTCCGATCCTGGAGGGCCTGGTAAGTCCCCATGCCAATTACCATTCCTCATTCCCATTCGAGCCCCCATAGGGCTCAATGGGAATGGAGAAAGAGCTAATAACGGTACCGCAATTTGCGGTACCGTTATTAGCTCTGAAGTCCCTCAGCGGGTCCCTTTCTTAACGTGTGGTCTGACCACACGTTAAGGACGGGACCTGCTGAGGGACCTCGTAGTAGGGTGGTAGGGGATTTCCGGCACCAGTGCCCTTACCGGTGCCGGTAATCCCCTACCGCCTACCGTGTAATGAGGTCCCATGACAAGCCCAAGTGTCCTGTAACAGATGTCAACGGTACACATAGCGTGTCGATGCTGATGAGCCAGGGCGAGGGAGACTCCTGCTTCCATGGTACAGACCTTCACTCCAGTTAAGAGGCGAGCCAAGTGGTTCATCACAGCCGGTGAGTCGAAAGGGAAACCGATAAGAACCAGGCTTTGGTGAATGAAAGTCAAAAAGTGGCAAAGTGAAAGAAGTTCAAAGAACGGTAAAATTGTAAAGGGGTGAACAGCTGCAGAACGGGAATGGCACCACATGGGTGCTGCTCCGAAAAACTCTGGTCGATCCACGTCGGAGTGAAACTACAGATACCAGAAGGCTGTAGGAGAGCCGAAAAGATAGGTCAAAGTGGTGTTACAGGATGTTAAGTAAAATCCCCATACAGTCGAAAGCCTTTGACTTAAGAACATTGCAAGTAAGGGAAGTGAATCCTGCAAACATTGAAAGCAAGGTTAAAAGCAAATGTGAATGTGAAGTTGGCAGGAGTGAACCTGGAAGAGGGATGCTGACGAGCAGGGGACAAAGTCTAAAGTCCCAAGAAACAGTGGGTTGACAAAGGTGAACCCGGCCGAGTGCTGTCCATCGGAACTGTTTAAAAAGACATTGAGATTTGAGAAGGGTCGATGTCCGAATGAGGGAGATCCAGTGGAGAAGCTATCATCCAAAGTTCATTGTAAAAAGACATTGAGGTTTGAGAATGGACCGAGCATGAACAAGGGAGATCCAGCAGTGAAGCAATCACCCAAAGTTTATTTAGAAGAGGAAAAGCTATTTAATTTGTGGAATACAATAAGTGAGGGGTCGGAACCCAAAAAAGGGGATCCAGGGGTGAAGTCATCACCGGGGAATACGTAGAAAAGAACTTTGTGTTTGTTAGTTGTTTAAGTAAACCTATCAGGTCCTTGAGTGTCAGGAAACCACGAGGAACAGGGGTCAGCACCCGGAAGTGGGGGACCCAGGGGTGAAAAATACTCACCTAAAAAAAGTCAGGAAACAAACTTTCATTTTGTTGAAGGAACTTTTGTTTTACTATTTGAATATGTCAGGCTTTCGAAGGCAAGAGACTTTCAAGAGAAAAGAGACTTGGCCATCGAGGCTCCTGATAAACTGGAACAGAGCTGTCAACTCAAGCTGGGAAAGCTCAAGTGTGTGCTGTGCTCCAAGATCCCACCTTACACTGTGCTCAAAACGTGGGGAAGCAAGACCCAAGCTACTGCATCCTGACATATTATCTGAGAACACCTCTTTCTTTACCCTTTTTGTATTAGTTGTAAGGTTTGGCAATAGGTTTCTTAATATAGGTCCTTTTTATTTTGACATGACGCCACTCTCACTGCCTTATTTTCATTTGATGGTCGATGCTTGCTCCCATCTTAGATTTAGGTTTAGATTAGGCGTTTTTCCAACTTGCATACAGTTTAATAAACACCCTTGAACTATGATCACTTTGACTGTTGCCACCATGAGTTCCTTACAGCACTCTCTGAGAGAGGCTGGGTACGAGAAGGAACAGCTCTTTCGGGGCTGATGCGAACCGGGCGATGGAAATCGGAAGGCCAGGGGCTAATCTGCAGTTATGTAGATCGGGAGACAGCCATGCGAGAATCCCACACTTTCGGGAAGTTGTAAGCATTCAAGGCAAAAACCGAGTGAGCAGAAGAAAGAATCCTTCAAGGTAATTGAACGGAGCCTGTGACCCTCCCAGGTGAAATACAGAGTTGGGGGGAGCAGAGGAGGCGTTGGAAATGGCCTTGTCTGTTGCATGAAGAGTGAAAATGAAAGAAGACTGAGAAACAGAACCAGTGAGTTATCAAACGCAACAAAAGTCTGGTTTGTGTCAAAAGCAAAAGTAACTATAATTGAAAGGTTGATGGTTGCATGTATGGCGTTAAAACCTGTAATGAAAAGGACGATTACTAAATTGTAAAAAGAATGGATACAAAGTAACAGAGTGGTCCTGCAAGGCATAATCACACATTCAAAAGTCTCTGTGAAATGTTCTGAGTTGATTGGGAACCAAAGGCAAGAAAGCAATCGCGATCAGGAAAGAAGTTGAATGAATGAAAAGCAAAGTATGTGAACTCTGAATATGCTAAGAGGGCAAAATATATAAACTATGAAAGAGGCCAAGAAGGCAAACTGAAGAGAATAAGAAACTACCATTACCAAGAGGCATTGGTGTTGTAATAAGAGGAAGATTGTGGATTGTAGAATTATTATTATTGTTTTTTATTTTTTTATTGTAACATATAGTTTTTTTACAAACTTTTATCACAAATTTCATTAATCTTGTTATTTACATATCTCTAACTCAGTTATCATTGATGCATTTCCATCTCATTTATCTAAAGTAAAAATTCTCACAAGTCATCATGGAGCCTCAACCTTCCAAAGCATCTCTATTCAGTTTCCATCATTATTTTGTCAAGATACTTTACAATTGTGCTAGTTAGCGGCACAGAGTTCACACTTAGAATAAGGAACCACCAATCCTCCATATTATTGTTCAATGGGGCAAATGTTCCAAGATAAAATGTTGTTTGATCTCTGAGCACTGGGCATTCAATTATTAGTTGTTTCATTTATTCCACCTTTGTTTGGCAGTATCTACATTCATTGTCCTTGGTGTCTGGATCATGTCTCATATACAACAGTTCCTTGGTTTTATATGCATTTATCCGCAGTCGCATAAAACTCGATGATATCTGGATAGAAAGTTTTGGAAGTATTTTGGCAATTTCTCTAATGTATTCATAGTTGGTCCCAAATCAATTGCTGTTGCTAAGGTGTTATACTTGTCCAAATTTAGAATCCAGGCCCATTGTTTCCGTTTCTTTTTGGCTATTTGTGGTTGGTTCAATAGAGTTTCCAGCTTTATATCAGCCAATTGGAGAATCTCCTTCAGCGACTGTCCCCATGTCAGTAACAGTCCTCTATGTGGATGCTTGTCTGTTGGGGCAAATATTTTATATGCCGGTTCAGGGTTTGGTGTAATCATCTTCCTTAGTAGTGCCATTGATTTCCACAGCACTTTTCCGTATAGAGCATCTAACGCTAGTTTGTGTCGGATGATGGTCATTGAGATGTTTTTTGGTAACCTCAATACTCTTCTCTAATACACCCCTTCTAAGTATGAACAGATATTATGGTTTATGTTCCAGCCAGCTTCTGCGTCAAATGTGACAGCCGGAATTACTTTCTGCAAGTAAAAGGTTTGTGTTGGAAAGGTTTGTGTTGGAATGAGGGTAAACTTTCCACATTGATTGTGTATTTTTGCACCTTGTAGGGAGAAAGATCTCATCTGCTGGATTAGGTCTTGAACCCAGCTCCATTCTCGGATTGACTTATTGAACAGCACGCCTAAGTAGCAAATTTCAGATGTTATTTCAGTTTGTTCGTTGTTAATGAACCAACTAAAGTTCTTGTTCTTTGTTCCTTTGGTTGCGCCGATCCTCAATATTTTCATTTTACTCACATTTATCTGGAGCTCATTTACTTGCATGTAACTTTGAAGTTTTGTAAGAAGTCATTGAAGACCAATCTGTGTGGTGTCAAATAAGACTAGGTCATCGGCATATGTTGCACAGTTTATATGGTGACCATTTATCTTTGGCAGAAAGCAGATCGCACTCTTCAAGGCGTTTGGAATATCTGCGATAAATAGTTTGAATAACAACGCCCTGAGGGGACAGCCCTGTTTTACTCCTTTGTTAGTTGCAATTTCCTTCGATAGATCTCCTTTTTCATTTAGCCGAACTCGGATTGATGTATTTGAGTGAAGGGCCTTTACCGGCTGTAATATATTTTCTGGACAAGCCCATATCTGTAATTTTGTCCACATAATCTCATAATCTATTGTGTCAAACGCCTGACGCATATCCACGAAAGCCATAAAGAGTTTTTACTTTTTTTTTTGGACTAAATTAGACTCTGTTCCACACCTTTTGTAAATCCTGTCTGACGGCAGTCCATTACTCCGGCCTTAATTGCCCAAGCTGTTAATTTTTTCAGCAGGAAGGTGGCAAGTATCTTACCAATTGTGTCCTGGAGGGCAATCGGGCGGTAGTTCGACGGATCGTCCCGATTGCCCTTCTTGAATATTGGCACAATTATCGCCGAAACCCATGAAGATGGGATACATTTTAGGTCAGTGATTCTTGAGAAGAGCGTTGTGATAAATCTGGCCCATTCATGTTTATTTGCCTTTAGCATGACGTTTGTAACGCTATCAGGGCCTGCTGCTCACAAGTTTTTTAGCTTTGAAATAGCATACACAATGTCTTCCTCACATTCACGTGTGTCCCAAACTGTTTGATCTTGCGAAGTTGTTGGCAGTTTCGTTTTTGATTTTGCTTTGAATACCTCTGAAAAATGTTTGATCCAGGCACCTTCCGGTACCCGATTTGCGAGTATTACACTTTGATTTACTCAGAATGTGCCAAACAAATGTCTCGTGAGTTATTTGTTTTCATTAAGGACAACATTTGTTCTCCGCGTTCTTGATCACGCAAATAAGAATATGTTTTTAGGCAGTTTTGATATTTCTGTTTCGGCTTTTTGATTTCACTTGTGGCTAAAACTCCTAGGGCCTCATTACGAGCATGGAGTTAATCAAAAAAGGAAGGCGGAATGTTAATACCGGCATCGAGTACCGGTCCGAGCCATTAAGAGGCGTAAAACCCGGCATTACCGCCACTGCTTGTACCGTGCCCCTACTTACCGGCATGCGCGCGTCCACGCACCCTTCATGGCGGCAATACTGGCATGCCGCTAACAGGAGGACATCACAAGTAACATGGGCATGCACCTACCGGCATCCCGAAGGTGGTAAATAGGGCCTGGACGATGGCGCTACTACAGGCATCGCGGATCACCCGTACATAGCAACCTGCTGTGTACCCAACTGCCACAGGTGCACTCAATCACCACAAGTGGAGCCAATGGAGCGTGTCCCAGCACAAAAGGAGCACACCCACACACCACACCCCTTCCAACACCAAAATGATCCCACTTGCTGTAGCAATCCTGGGGCTGGAGGACATGCCTGCACTGCTACACCAGCAACAACAACTTCTACAACAACAACAACAGGCAGCACAGAGGAGACGCAGGAGGAGAAGGAGGGTGAGACAGGCCCAGCAAGTCCCACCAGTGCAGCCTGTGGTACCACATAGGCAGCCACCAATCCCTCGCATCAGAGTCAGTCCATTCAACCTAACCCCTGTGCAGATCCACACACTGTACCGTTTGGACCGGGACACCATCACCACCATAGTGGACATGTTACGCTCACCTGGCTCCCACAGGGGCGTCGGTCGGACCCAGACAGCTGCGGTCTCCACCCACGTGATGCGTAGTGCAGCGATGACTGACTGGATCTGCCCTCCTAATCTTGTCTGCTTAACCCGTAGAAATATTCTCCTGCAAGTGGAGAGATGGATTTAGCCACTTGTGGATTCAAGTGATGGCACCCCCACAGTCCTCCCCAACTAATCACCTCCGAAATGCCCTCACAGCAATCTCACATTATATTCTTGAAAGATGAGCTCTCCATCCTGCGTGGATTTGCAGGGACGTGTCGATTCCAGTTACTTCACTGGTTTGAAGGCTCCGGAGAGTTCCGGAGAGTATTGACTCTGAGGTTCCTGGTGAGGATCAGTAAGTATTAAGTTCATAGAGTTCAATATGTCCGATGTTCACTCTTGTTCCCCCCTTCCTTTCTTGTCTTGCAGCTGGCTCGTGAAAAGATGCTCTTGTGGCAGCTGGTGGCGCTCAGGTAAGAGTCTGTATTACCAGGCGCTGTCTGGTAAATGTTGCACGAGGAAAATGTGTTGTTTTGTCTCTCTTTACAGATGCGGCACGTGAAAATATGGAGAGTCACAAAAGGATGCCTTCCCTGGTAAATCAGGTAAGTCTATGTTGGTAAGAATTATATTTGTTGGTTCCCTCGGCTCACCTTGTGGTTTTCTTTTGTCTCCTAGGTGCCGAAGTTCGGCGAAGAAATGATGGAGGCAGCGCCGACCCGAAGGATGCTGTGAAGACTAGTGAGTATGGCGCGGCGCTGCTGCTGGTGGTGCGGCGCGTGCAGAAATGATGTACTTTACAGGTCCGGAGACAAGATGGCTCCAGAATCAGGTGTGGAATAGAAATAAGTTCGTTTTCTAACCTTGTCCCTTTCTTTCCTCTTTGTTTTAGGAGCTCCGGATTCGAGGCGGGCGTGGCAGAAGACTGGATGCTAGCTGCAGGCACGGTGAGTTTTACGCTGCTGGATGCAGAATAACGCAAAGCGTGTGTTGCTGGTCGGGCGTGGTTTAAATAGCCTCAAAAGTAGTCACAGGAAAAAAGTCCCTAGAACCACACCCGAGTAAAAAATAGTCCCTGTAGAAAAATAGTCCCTTTCAGGCTTCATGTTGGATTGGAGTCATTTGCAGCATGGTCTGCCTGAGGTAAGTAATGACTATGAGCCTGGTGCCAGGATTGATTCCTACTATGAGCCTGGCGCCTAAGGCGCCAGGACTGAACCCAGATAGCCCCTAGCCGGCGCGGCTGAGGTTTTACTAAATGTCTAGATGCCTGCTCCCGGGGCTGATGGGCTTGGTCCGGATGCCTGGGGGTAGGCATCATGACAACACATGATACACGACGACATTGTCAGCCTGATAGAAATCCGCACTGCCATCCCCCCTCTACTGAAGGTAGTGTCTGTGATCCACTTCCTCGCCACAGGCACCTACCAGCACACAGTGGGCCAGCTGCATGGCATATCACAACCACTCTTTTCATGCATGCTGACCCAAGTGCTGGATGCCCTCCTGAAGCATGCAAGCATCCACATATCCCTACCACGGACTGGCCAGGCGGTTGCTGATACTAAAGTTGGCTTCCATGCACTGGCAGGCATGCCCAATTGCGTCGGTTCCCTCGACTGCACCCATGTAGAATTGGTGGTCCCTCGTGCCAATGAGGTGGTGTACTGCAATCGTAAGCAATACCACTCCATCAATGTGCAGATGGTATGTGACTCCAGCAAGATGATCACACATTGTTGTGCCCGATAACCTGGATCCACACATGATGCCATGGTGCTGCGTAACTCCTCGCTACCCCGCTACATGGAGAGACATGCTGGACCACATGCCTGGCTGTTCAGTAAGTTGCCTGACTGGCCCATGGCAGTGCGGTGGGAGGGTGAGATTGGGGGCATGCATACTCCACCTGGGTGAGATGGGGGGGTGCATACTCCACCTGGGTGAGATTGGGGGAAATGCATACTCCACCTGGGTGTGATTGGGCAGTGAGTGGACAATGCACATACAGCTAAACACTGTTGCCCTGAACATCCCAACCTGAACATGACATATCAATGCCATACATAAGACCAATGCTGCACAGCAATGACAATATGACAGACACACAAGCAGGCCACCATGATAATGTCAAGCGATGGATGACAAAACATGATTACACCTGTGGCAATGCCGCTAGTGGGAATACATACAGAGTACCATACATCGCCAATATGGGTGGCAAGACATTGTTCCACATCCACAGTACATCTGCATCAGCATGCAAGTGAACACCCTGCATCATCTGGACAACACAATCCACACCAGCAGACCATAGTACAGTACACATTGCATCAAATGAACCTGTGTGCATACATCCAGGGACATGTGCATGTCAACACCAAATATCTGCAGCCATGGCAGTGATTTCTAATGGTGTCAGGTCAGATATTGACTTACACATACCTCATTGTGCTCCCATGCAGGTGATGGTGGCTATCCCTTGAAGCCGTGGCTACTTACCCCTGTACGGAACCCGCAGAACAGACACGAAGAGAAGTGCAATCGGGTTCATACCCGTACCCGTGTTGTGTTTGAGCAGACCTTTGGCATGTCGAAGGCCTGTTTCCACTGCCTCAGCAGGTCTGGTGGAGCACTCCTTTACGGGCCTGAGAAGGTGGGAAAGATCACCATGGTCTGTGCCATGCTGCACAACATGTGCATCCGGAGAAACGTACCACTGCCACCTGAAATTGACCTGCATGCACCGGGTGAGGATTATGATGATAATGATGGAGGAGAAGCAGCACCCCTGGCAGTTCGCGATGCACAAGATGGCTGTGCTGTCCGCCAATCACTGATTGACGATTTCTTCGGAACCATAGGGATGCTGATGGTTCTGTGTTAGTACTAGACTGGGCACTGGGATCGTGTGGATATGGATACAGGCTCTGTGGGGAGTTGGGCACTGTGCGCCATCATGAATTGAATAAACACACACGAAATGAACAATGTCCAGTCATGATACGATTTTGAACACAACAGGTGTATTGGAAATCTAACAATATTGTGCTTCAACCCTCTACCTCACACACACCCTCCCCTGACCCCCCACCCCCCAAAATCCCCAACACCCCATACCCCCCAACACCCCAAACACCTCCCAAACACCCCCAACACCCTCCAAACAACCCCAACAACATCTCCCCCCTCACCCATTGTCCTCCCACACACGATGTGCCAATCATTTTTATCCCAAGGTGGCAGTTAGCACATGCAGGGTGGACCTGCTAGTTCCAGCCTATCTTCGGGTCTGCAACAGCATGTCCGTGTGATGTGCGCTGCACCTGGTCATGCGCACAGGGCTTGCAGGAGTCGAGCTGACAGGTGTGGTGGATGGGGTGCAGGTGGATTTCTGTGCGACCGCCGGCGCAGGTTGTTGCTGCTGCCAATGTTCTACAATCCTGCAAAGGACCTGTGTGACTGCAGCTAAACTGTCCCAGATGACCATGGTGTTGGTGTTCATGGCCATGATGCTCCGTGCATTTGCCTCCCGTATCTCACGGCGGATCAGTTCCCCCCCTGCCACGTACTGCTGGACCAGTTCAATCAAACTGTCAGGCGGGCCTCCATGTTAGTCGGGGCTGTGGAGGTGGACGGTGCAGTGGCAGGCTGGCCCATTGCTGGACTGCCCTCTGATGTGGTTGACAGATGCGCACTCCCCAGTACAACGGCATGTTCTTGCATGGGGCATACTGGTGTGCCCTGTGTGGAGTGCTGGGGGGTGGGCTGGGGGCTCGGGGTATGAGGTCATACCACATGCGTGTTGTTGTCCATGTCTAGGAATTCCTGGGAGTGGCCCTCCATGTCGCTGAGGGGGGCAGTGGCTGCTACCTCCCCTGTGGAACTGGTGGCAGCAGACTGCGTTCCATCACTCTCTGCCTCTGCAAGAGTTGACGACTCTGTTGTGGCAGTGTTGTCGGCTGGTGTTGTCCCCTTCTCTGCTGGTCTGGGCTGTACTGCTGGCCTGTGTTGCACTATGGGCGTTGGTGTTGCCCTGGAGGTAGAAGGTCCAGTGCCTTCATGTCTGGTCCTGGATATGATATGATATGATATGATATGATAGTTTATTTATATAGCGCCTATACACAATGTGTTTCAAACCGCTTCAAGGCAAGGGAGGGAACAAGGGAAAATACAATGACATTCCTACAGGCCATGAACAGTAAGGATGTGAAATTAACTATCGTACTCGGCCTGACGACATTTCAGATGTGCAAGAGCTAAGACATAGATAAGGAAGGGAGGGAGGGAGAGGGAGAGGGGGAAGGAAATAGAAACAGACAGGCGACTACCGTACTAGGCCTGACGACATTTCTGGTAGAGCCGGAGAAAAACAAAAGGTGAGGGAGAGGGGTGCAGAAAGGGAGGGGAGGAACAAAATAAGCGACTATCATACTAGGCCTGACGACATTTCAGATAGTCTGGAGGGGCGATGGAGAGGAAAAAAACAGTAATGGGAGGTTGGAGGAAACAGACGAGATTGCTATCATATTAGGTCCAGGGACAATTCTGATAGAGTAAGTGCACAGAAGAAAGTAAGGGGAGGAGATAGGAAAAGGGAGAAGGGAAAAGAGGAGAGAACAGAGAGTAAGCAGTCAAAAAGAGTGGAGAAGCAAGAGTGGAGAGCAAATACAATTGCAGAAGTCAGTAGTAACGCATAATGTTGCAAGCCAGGATACAAGATGAAGATGGGAACAGCATGATTCAGGGCCACCATAAGTACAAGATGCAAACGAAGTCCAGCATCCCTTTGAGGATGTCGTGGCCTTTGGGGCAGGGTCTTGGCCTTCACTTTCTGCATCTGAGCCTGTCGGGGAACAAGAGATGCAGGGCATCAGTGTTGATGTTACATTCAAGATGCATGATTTGGTGCTGTTCAGTAGTTCACGTTTCATGCATTGCATTCTTGTAGGTGTGACGCACAGGGTACTTGCAATGGGGGGCCATATTGGCATACGCCCTGGACTCCCCTTTCTGGACCGATGTGTTCTAGGTGGCATACCGTTGTATTGCGGTTTGCGTGATGTGTGACATGTGATTTCTCCCTGTATGTTGGGTGTCTGTTGGTAATGGGATTGGCATGCAGCATGCATTTCATTGTGCCAGGGTTTGGCCCACCATCTGGACATGGAACTGTATATGTGTGTATGATGGTTCACTTTCACATCTGTTGTGCTACGTCATGCTTTGGTTCTCTGGGGTTTGTGGGGACACTCACCTCCATTTGCCGATGTCGGCACACCCGTCTCCGTTTCCAGATATAATCTAATGTCTTATGACATCTCCGATTATGCCATGTTGGCTTTGATGGTATATCATCGCAATCATTCCCATTAACCATCACACAGTTGCGTGAATCGATAGCCTTTTCCCATCTGATTCGTCGACTAGTTGTTTTAGATGTTTCATAATGTTCTGTCACCTTGTGTTGATTCTCTGTTTCAAACCAAGACATGTTCATATTGCCACAAAGAATGATTGATAAGTCATTGTAGTAACTTTGGCATTTGTTTATTAAAAACATTACTGAAGTTATGAAGCATTTTGATGATATCTTAGCTTGATTCCAGTACACATTGATCAGACTGTTCCGCTCACCTGGCTCCCACAGAGGCGTCGATCTGAACTGGACAGCTGCGGTCTCCACCAATGTGACGCGTAGGGCCGAGATGACGTACTGGACTGGCCCACCTAGCTTAGTTTGCTTGGCGCGTAGGAATATTCTTCTGATGGTTTGAAAAGATGAGCTCTCCATCCTGCATTGAGCGCAGGGGCGCGTTGATAACCAGTTGCTTCACTGGCTCGAAGGAATTGGTGAGTTCCAGAACAATATTGACTCTGAAAAGTATGTAGTTCGTAAGAGTTCACATGTCTGACTTTCACTCTTGTCCGATTCCTTGCAGTTTGCAGCTTGACCCCAGCGAAGAGTTCCTCGTGGTAGCTGACGAAGTTCAGGTAAGGATTTGGCTTATCCTACGCAGTTCAATAAAATAAGGCCAGAATATAACCTGTTGCTTGCTCCCTTATTCAGGTGTGGAGAGAAAATATGAAGTTCGGGGGATAATGCCTCCGGGGGTAAAATTAGGTAAGTCTATTGTGGTGAGAAGAGTTCCCCTTGTTTGTCCCTTTGTCTCACCTTGTTGTCCTTTTGTTTCCCCTTAGGGGCCGGGGTACGGCGAGGATGCAATGGAGACTGTGCCGACCCGTGAAGAGGAATAGTACCCCCGGCGGTAATCAGGTAAGTCTATGGGGGTAGTTACTATTGCCTCTGTTTATTCCCTTGGCTCACCTTGCTGTTCTTGTGTTCCCCTTAGGTGCCGGAGTGCGGCGGGAACGTGCAGAAGGATGCGGTGGATCGTGAGGATGCTGCAAAGGCCGGTGAGTTCAGCGCGGCGCTGCAGCAGGCGAGGCGGCGCGTGTAAAATACTTCTTTCTTCCAGCTCAAAGGCGCAGTGGATCCGGAATTCAGGTAAGGATCGAAGGTTTTGCTCTTATTCTAACCTTTTCTCCTTCTGTTCCTCCCTTTTTCTAGGAGCTGCAGACTCAAGGCGGGCGTGGCAGAAGACTGGATGCAGGCTTGCAGACACGGTGACCGTTACGCTGCTGGATGCAGAATAACGCAAAGCGTGTGCTGCTCTTCGGGCGTGGTTTAAATAGCCTCCAAAGTAGTCCCAGGTAAGTATTCCTCCCCAGCCCCACCCGAGTAAAAAATAGTCCCTAGGTAAAATAGTCCCTTCCAAGCCTCATTTGGCTTGGAGCTCTGCAGCATGGTCTGCATCAGGTAAGATCTACTCTATGAGCCTGGCGCTTATGGCGCCAGGACTGACTCTCCATATGAGCCTGGCGCCATAGGCGCCAGAACCGCACCCAAACAGCCCCTAGCAGGGTTTTTGGGCTTGCTCAAAATAACTTGATGCCTGCTTCGGGGTTGCTGGACCTGGTCTGGTTCCCCGGGGGTAGGCATCATGACACAGACGGAGATGTTGTGCCTTCTATGCTCCAGTGGAACATCGTTGTAAAAGGGATGCAGGGGAACCGAGGGCTGAAGTGCATTCCGCCCGTCAAGAAACCAATGCTCTTAGGAGAGAACTGATTTTGTCAAAGGAGCAAACTGATGACCTTGCTAGGCAACTACTGCAGAGCCAGGCTGGACAAGCACCCCTCCCTGGTTCCGGGGGAAATCCAGCTCCTGTGTTATTGAGTAACCCTGTGCAAATAAACCTACCAGGAAATATTCCATTAGCTCCACCCAAATGCTTTGCCGGAGATCCCAAAAGGTTCGCTGTGAGCCGTGTTTATGAACCAATGCCGCTTGCACTTTTTATGCAGACCTGGAGCCTTCCCAAACAATCAAGCCAAGGTAGCCTTTGTATTGTCATATCTCAGCGGCAGTGCAGCTGATTGGTCAATTCCACTAGTTACTCAGGATGACCCAATTCTTCGGGATTTTCAGGGCTTTCAAACAAGCATTGAAAGACTATTTGCCCGGCACTCCCAAGGACAGGCCCTGAATAACGAACCTTTGTCCCTAAGACAAAGCAAACAGGACCTTCTATCCTACATCGCGACCATTAATAGGTTGATAGTGGAAACGGGATGGCCTGAGGTAAAACGAATCACGTTATTTCATCGAGGGCTTCGAGGAGAACTCAAGGATGTCTTGGCTCAAGTCGTGAACCCACCTCAAGACTACGCTGAATATACAGACTTCAGAACAGAAAGGCTGATCGAGCCAAGTTTGAGAATCGGGTGTTGGTCAAAACCCACTCTAACCCCAAAGGAGCAGATGCTTCAGAACCCATGCAAATCGGAGGGGTTAAAGGACCCTTAACCCAGAAGGAAAGAGAAAGGAGTGGCAAATGCAATTGTGTCTATATTGCGGAACTCCTGGGCATTTTCTACAGGATTGCCCTGTAAAACCACCCAAGAAGGTGGGAGGAGCTGCTGATAAAAGCCATATGGAGTCAGACTCAGGAAACGACCACGCCCGACAAGCGTAGAGGTCCGCTTGCCGAGCTTGAAGAAGGATACTCAGACCTCGCATTTCATCATACCAATGGTCCTCGTAGATCCAGGGCAGCCATCGCGTATGCACGCAGTAAGGGCATACATTGATAGCGGGGCCATAGGAAACTATGTGGACTATGAATTGGCTTCCAGGATGAATCTACCACTCTGCCGAAAAACCACCTCAGATGTCATCACCACAGTCGATGGAACTGAAATTGCCTCTGGGCCTGTAACTCATTCCACCGCAGAGATGACACTATTGGGTCAGGATGGGCATCGAGAGACTATTGTGTTTGATCTAATCAAAGCCCCACAGTTCCAAATAATACTGGGGATACCTTGGTTGGAAACGCATAATCCTTGTATTGATTGGCGGGAGAAGAGAATAACCTTCCCGGATTGTGCACAAACCTGTTACCCAAAGAAAAATCAGAACTCAGGCCTGGCCACAGTAACCACAGCAGTCATGCAACTACCTCCAGAATACCAAGAATTCCAGGATGTCTTCCAAAAGGAACAGGCAAACACCTTACCTCCTCACAGATTGTACGATTGTCAAATCGATCTCATACCCGGTGCACAACTCCCTTGTAGCCGGATCTATGCCCTTACGGAACCTGCAAACCTTCACATACGACAATACTTAGACCAGTACCTTGCCAATGGCTTCATCCACTTTGAACAAAGATATTTGTGTTTTCATTCTTGAATACTTCCTAACGTGTTCCGTTTTTTATCATTGTTATTAGACCAGAAAAAGGTTGTCCTTGGTGGTTTTGTCGGCCGGATTCAGTAATGTTAAATAGCCATCTCATACTGGTAAAGTTCGCAGCCAAGTTTCCTGTAAACAGATGGCAAAATTTCTAGTCAGATCCACTGGAAATTCGTTAAATAAGTGTTTGAAGCCTTTTGTATTCCACAAGAGGTCTTCTTTTACTTCCTGATCTAGCCAATTGTTGAGAGCCCCTGCTTTTTACAGGTACTCGACTGACTGGTTTTTATCTGATATTCCTTGTTTTGATGGTGTCATCGTTGAGGAGATGTTCAGTCTTTTCCTCAGTTCATCTCGTTTCTGTTCATTGGTTAATGCATCTGTTGAAATGTAATTTTCCTTAATTTGAGATAATACCCGAGTAATTTAATTCTTCTGATATTTCAAAGCCGAGGAAAAGTACTTCTTCTCTTGCTGCTAATAGAGTCTTGCGTACTGCCTGCGATTTTATATGTAGTAAGACCTTGTCTGCACGTTCTTCATTTATATACTCGACTATACATATGTCTTGAGTAGTAACAGTGTGAAGAGCTGGGACTGTATGCAGTTATTGCATTACGTTTCCTCTATTTACATTTACTTCGTTGTCATCTATGAAAACGTTATCCATTCGCAGTTTCCAGGACGAGGCCTTTAACTCTCCCAAAAATGTGTTTTATTGGCTGAAGAGCTAAATTCTGTTGTTGCGCAATGGTTAATTTCAGGTCTAAACTTGCTTGCACCTTATTTGAAGTCATTGCCTGTTGTTGTGGATCACTCGTGACCTGTTCCAGTGAGCTACCTCGCATTCCATGACCCACTTGTTTTGCCTGATTCTTATTCGCATTTTTCATTTGTTCTTTCGTTCCCTTGGTTGATTTTCCCATTACAGGTTTACTTAAAGTCACTGGTTTTGATGATTATTCCAGTTCATCATCATCATTGTCTGGGCTAGTACCACCGTCAGAGTCTACTGAGTAAGTTGACAGATTATATAGATCTACTGATGAGGCTACTGAATGCGTCGACATGTCACTAAGATCTAATCTTAAATGTTTCTTAGGATTTCTCTTGTAAGTCTCGTTGGTTGCTCCCGGTACTTTGGTCTTACTTTCAGCTTGTATTGATTGTTTTGGATAAATAAACTTTTCACGTGAAAACAAACTCGCTTTTGCCATGGTTGATAAATTCCTTATACATTTTCTTGACCGGTTCGACTGTTTCTTTGGGTCGAGTGGTTTTTTTTCTCCACTTTTCTATTTGACACTCTCCCATTTTTTTCTTGGTTGTGGAAGTCGGCATATTCATAATTGTTTTTTCTGCTCCGTTAAATATTCCGAATGTCGAATTTGCCTTTGGCTGCAGCACATTCATATTGATGTTTTGTAAAGTAACCTCTGCAGATGAAGCTATTAATGCTAGACCAGATTGTCGGGATGGAGCTTCAGCAGCAGATGCTTTTTGAGGTAGGCTGTTTCCCACATCTTCTGTGGGTTGTTTTACATCCTCGAATGCTGCTGCCTGTACATTTGTTGTTCTTTCGAGTTGAATGTTCTGAGATGCTTCTATTTGCATAGTGCTTGGTTCCATCAATATAACATCCTGTATCACAATGGGAGCTATTGACTTTTGAAGGCCTGTACCCATTTCTCTTTCTTTCGTTAGGACAGTTGTTAAGGTAGCCGGTGCTAATTGTGTGATGCCTTTTGTCTGACTTTGACCATTTTTTTGTTGTTGCGGGATCTCAGATTGGCTATCCTGCCTCTTTACTAAAGGGTTTGTCTGACGGTCGTTCGATATTATTTGTTTCAGACACCCCAAGACCGCTTCCATTAAGATAGTTTTATCATTGTTGTCTCTCATGGCCAAGTCGCTCAACCTATTTTGGCAGGATGTTGTTTTTTCTGCTTCTTTATCAAGCCGTAATTGGAGCTCTTCATTTAGAGTTTCCATTTTTGTTATTTTTTTCAGTTAAAATCCCTGAAATTGTTCCATTGCTACTAACTGCATCGTTTAGAGTTTCATAAAGTTTCACACATGGAATTAACGCTAGTGAAGTAGCTGCTAAATCGTTATTATGGATTTGGATTGCAGCTGCAAACGACAGGTTTGATTTATTTGAACAGTCTTGTCCGGTATTGCTTCCTTGGTCTTTATTTCCCAAAATGGTTTACTCATTTACGCTTTGAGCGTAATTTCTGGGGGTTGCTGTAGTCAATTTTTCATTTACTCCGGTTATTTACAGTTGGAGAAGTACATTTAAATATATTGGATTCTGTTGATAAGCGAGGAACTTCAATTTCCAATAGTTCGATGTCTGTTACATCGAACGGTGATTGGAATGCAGCAATATTTATCTCAATCGCTGTTGTTCTCTCGGCTGACATTTTATTGGCATCTGTTTTTGACCGGGCGCTATCATCCGCTCTGGCACCCCCATTGCCAGTGACCTCTGTCTCTACCGCTGGGGTGTCAATAGCAGCATCTGTGCCCCTCACAGTGTTAGATGGCATTTGGACTTGCGTACATGCCAGGGCTAAGGCAGCCAATCGAGGTACTGGTTCCGACTGTCTTGATCCCTGAGGCTGGAGTCTGGACCAATTGTACCCTCCCAAGTCACATGTTAATGAGGTTAATAACAAAATTTCCTCATCTTGTGAGGACAAAGTGCTAGTTTTCTGGTGATTAGCACGAAATTGCTTCTTTTTCTGCCTAGTCGAAGGCCCCAGGTCAGCCATTGCTCGTGAGTCCACTTACCTGCTCCGTCTGCTGCGAACTGCAGCCCGACCGAACTCTGTGCGCGCTCAGCGCGTGCCTTGAGTTTTTAAAGGAGGTAGGGCTCGCCAAGTTAAAGGGCCAGTCAACAAATCCAAAGCTCAAAAACACCAAACAGTAGCTGCGGCTCCTCTCACACACAGCTCTTGCTGCAGACTGAACTCAGCGCCTGAACTCCTGTAGAATTATTGACAGAGAAAGAAAATAGGAAACTACAAATATGAGGAAGTATTGGTGTTAGATATGCATTTTGGAAAAGGCCAAGAAGGCAAACCAAAGAGGATAAGAGACTACAAGTACCAAGAGGCATTGGTGTTGTAAGAAGAGGAAGAACTGTACTGTAGAATTATTGAAAGAGAGGTAGAAGTGGTCATGCAGATGTTTATGTAAAATCCTTGCACTTTGGAAAGTCTTCAACAGTGAAAAGGACTCCTGGAATAAAACGTGGGGAAGGAAATCCCCACGATGTGAAGATAAGGCTCTGGCCTGGCAGATGGAAACCTGTGTAGAACTGTGTGATGAAGTGAAAGGTGAAAGACAGGTTCCAGCCCGGCAGAGGGAAGCCTGTGCAGACCTTTATTCAAAAGTGGAACTGTATATTTATGACAAGGCGGACGAAGCCTAAGGATGTGATTGAATTACCAGAAGCTTGAAGCACAAGCCTGAACTGTTAAATTGTACCAGTAAGCCAAAGTGCACAAGACTGATAGAACTGTGCAATCCACCTATACTTTTTAAGAAACTCTCTAGACCCCGTGCTGCTGAACGTGGGGAAGGGAGTTGTTATTTAAAGCCATTGTGACATTTCTTTTGAGACACTATTTTCCTTTTGAATTTCCTTAACACATTTGTCCTTTTTAGAAGGAGGGCAAGGTTAGGTTTTCTTAGTATAGACCTTTTATGTTGACTAGACTGACAGGGACTGTTTGTTTTATATTTAATGGCCAAAAGTACTCCCATTCTAGAGTTAGAGCCAGCCAGGAATTCTACCAACCCAACCAAATTACCAAATAAAGGTTTTAGAAACTTGTATCCATTGTGTCTGTGTCTACTTTTGATACCATGCCTTCCTTACACTATGGAACTAGATACTCATAACTATAATGTGCTGACCGCCGCACTATAATGAAGAACATTTAAAATACAAAACCACTTATCATTACATTAATACTCAATGCAGGTAGGGGGAATCGAGCCAACAGATCCTGCCTCCAGTTGATTGAGGGCTTCTGGTGTATGTGTTGTGTCCTTGAGCTTACCAGTAGAGAGGAATGATATCCATCTGACTAACTTTGTGCTTGAAAGGGCTTTTATGTCACATCCGTGTGTGTTGTGGACAGGGATTGTAGGCAAAGATCCTTGAACCCTGGTTGAATGACACAGAGATACCTAGTGACACCTAGTGAAAAAATATAATGCGGTGTCTAGCAAGGCTGTATCAGGTGTTCCTCTGAGATAAATTAAGGCCAAAATAGTGGCTAAATGTGTCAGTGAGAAGAACATTTCAGCCGATAAAAAGAGCGATATGAACACCCTCAAATATAAGGCCTCATTACACGGTAGGCGGTAACCATGGCGCAATTATCGCCATGGTTGATGCCGGTATGTTACTGTGTCCGCCTTGGTGGATGGCGGAATTACCGCCCTACTCCAAGGTGAGCGTGGGCAGTAATTCCCCATTCACCAAGGCCCTTCCCCATTCCCATTTTTGCCCCCATAGGGCATAATGGGAATGGGGAAGGTGCTAATTACGGTACCGCAAATTGCGGTACCGTAATTAGCACCAAGGTCCCTTTGCGGGTTCGTTTTTTAACGGCTGCTAAAAGCAGGCGTTAAAGTACCAACCCGCAAAGGGACCTCGTAATAAGGCGGTAAGGTTTAACGGTCACTGGTACCCTTACCGGTGAGTGACCGTTAACCCTTACCGCCTACCGTGTAATGAGGCCCATAGTATTAAAGATTACATTCCGTACAGTCAGGACTCTAGATAAGGCTTTGAAGTGGGAGTATTGTATGCCCTATTTTTTAAGTTGGGAGTAAAATCATTTTTTAGGGAGCCAAAATGTAAATCCTTTTCCCAACAGGAGTATTTTTTAGAGGAGTATAAATCTATTTTAACTTTAAACTGGTATCATTTTATGATCCATACTTCTTTGCACCTAGTGATTCCGACACATCAAAAATTCGCCTTGACATTTGGCAGCAATAATAGTAAAACTGCTACTTCCTGTGGCAGTGCTCTGTTGCTACCTCTGAATGAAAGGGATATGAGGAGCCGGGTGGGTCTAAACAGAGTGCAGGAGTCCATGTATCCTTTGTTTCCCATTTATTGGTGAGAGTATTTGTACACCGTATTTTATTATTTTGGGAATGTTTTCCTATTTTTAGGGTGTAAAAAGGGGTGTTTGCACCACTTAACTGTTGCATTCAGGTATAATAGCTCTCTCAGTCCAATATACATACTATAAATTGGTGCACTATAATGTTGTGCACCAAAGACGTTGAAGAAACATGGGTTCTATGTGTAACAATCACCTGTTTGAAGTCGCTCTGAAAAGGCTGCTATTAAATTGGCTGCAGCAGATCTTCTTCAAACATGGCATGATTGCACATAGTTTGCAATCATCTGGGGGTTTCACCCCCTAGGTCCCTCACACAGAGCACCCCAACTCTTTCCCTCTCCCCCTGCCATGCCGCCTTTGGCTCTCCGTCTCCCCATCCCCTTCCACCCCATGAAACTCACTAGTGACCGCCCTCTTCATGTCCCCAACCCGCCCGCTCTAATCACTTACCAGCTCGGCCCTCCTGCTAAACTGCCTTCCTTTGCCTTCATCTGAGCCTCCTCACTCGTCCAGCATGATTTTCCACACTGGCAGTCCTCTATGAGAAGCATTTCCTGGGAGGCCTATTTTGTCGGCTTTCTGGCAAACGCAGAATGTATGAGCCTTAAATATTTATGAATGTGTTTTTATATTTACATTGAGATACAATATAATGAGGAGCCCACTTCATCATAACAATCGTGTGACCTGTTTGCACTTATTGGGTGCTGACAAGCATGTGTGAAGGATGTTCCCTCTTCCAAATCATCAGTCAGTTAGTTCCTGGAGTGATAAGGTGCTAAGGTGCCTTGATAATTTGCAGCACCACTGACTGCTGTCAGGTTCCTCTTCATAGCAGCAGCTTCTTTGTTGCTCTTTTCATTACCTTCCTCTTTCTAAAACGGTCGACATTTATCTGGAGTCATACTTACATGATAAGTCAGGCATCCCAATCATCTGCCAGCGCTTAAAGAGCCAATACGGTGGACTGGCAGGCGTAAGCCGGCGCCCTCAACGAAGGCACCTCACTAAAGGCGCCTGTCCTGGCCGCACTATCCAACAACGAGTGCCCTTTGAAGGGTCTCTTCACCAGGTGCGCCGCAGGAGCAGCGCACCCGACCCTCAGGAGCCGAATTCTACATCAAGGTAAGCCCATTAGGGCTTTTACCAACTTGCTTTTGCGCATTCACAGCAACCCGCTTTCCCAGGGCCATCCCCATCCATATTTGTGTATTTGCGACATGATCGAGAAATCCACGTTGTGTGCAGTTTTATAAGTGCATCCTTAATGCAAAGGTCGCGAAAGGCTACACAAAGCAGCCAGGTGATTTGAATCCTAAGATGGCCGACGCATTTACCGAGTAAATATGCAGAACGTCCAGGCAACTCCGACCCAATCAGCCGCCAGCGCTTACTAAAGCCATAGGCACCTCACTAATGGTGCCTGTCCTGGGCCTGTCCAGGGTCGTACAGGCTACCCCCCTTGGCGAATTCAAACAAGTACCCACATACAACCGAAACCTATGTGCCTCATCGCATCCTCCTATTGCTTGGTCTACCAGAAGGCCGTATTGTAGAATCTCATCTCCGACACGAACTACGGACCCATCCAGCCAAGTGCGGTAAGACTCTCAAAAGCCACTGGATTATTGCTAACTATTCGTACCGCCATATTATACAATGTGAGCAAAGGGAGTCATAACCTTGCTTGCTGACCTATACCTGTATCCTGTTAGCAGTGTCTGGGCAAATATTAACTGCTAATATCTATTGCCTTCGTACCATGGGCCCCTGACACGACAAGAAAGTGCCATGATTATCACTGTTTATATTGCCACAACGTTTATCTGTGTGCCAGTTATTCCCATCACCACCTGTCTATTGCACTGCTACCTAAGTAGCAGCGGCACCTTGTTGGAATTTGATTGTGGGTTCGACGTGGACCACGTGCCAAACCTTTCCTCCAAGCCAGAGTCCCACCTTATGTACATCAAACTTTTACGATATCCTGAGCATTATGTCCCCACCATCATAACCTGAGCCTTGCTCGTAGTAACTATCCAATAGGTGCTCAACCCTTTCTATTTTTCCACTCGTCATTGTATCTGAGCAAACAATCACTAGACTGTCTCCCAGGCTATGTAATACACCTTCTTATCATTCTAATTACTGTATAACTGTTATGAAAATATGCAAATCGATTAACTATGTACTACTAGACAATTGGGTTCATACTATGCGAATCAGCCTCTGCCTCCATGCTGACAAGACCACTGCCTTGCCATACGTACTATCACCACTGTATTTACACATGCTTGCAATTTTGCAACCATAGCACTTGCAACGTTCGATGTCTCTACACTAGCTATAGCTTATCTGTAATCGACACTACATAGTTAAATATCTAGTGACTTTCATTACACCAGATATTGATTTGCTTGTGATCATCGTGCAGAGTGCAACTATCACTCAACTGTATTGTACTGTACTGTATTGTAGTGTATTGATGTATTGATCTTACTATTACTGTGTCTACACTGTATGTCAGAGCTATGACCTTTGCTATGACTAAGACTTTCAACTATACTGTCTGCATCTCTTTCCTATCCTCCCTCCTTGCCCTAACCACCATGGCATTCACTTGTAGTAGGTCTTCACTAGTAAGGGACACCAATACCACTGTAGCTCATATGAACCCTAACCTACCATCCATAAGAAAACTACTACCCCCATCCAACCTGACTAAACCTACGTACTTCCTACTGCCTCTTATCCCTAGACCAAAGATATCTGGCATCAGGAGTGACTACACGCAACAATTATCAGAATCCCAATGGATCCTGTACTCTGCCAACAAGCCCAAACCTAACCAGCCATACACTACCAAATGGAAAAACAATAGACTTGGCGCCATACTTACTTAGCCCTATCTGCCTACATAAAAGAGCACACCCAGTCTCCTCCTAGGCGGTACTCAAACAACCCGCCCAAATCCGAACCTACTCTTAATTCAAAGTACTTGACCAGCACTCCCAGTTCCCCTGGGACTACTGTCATTACCAACAGTGGCCTTACCAAAAACACAATCAAGGAAAATCATAAAATTAAGGGAGCCCTTATCAACGCTAGATCCCTTGTTGCCCATGCTTCAGAAATTGCTGACATCATTACATGTAACCAACTAGACTTCTTAGCTCACTGACACATGGCTCCATAAAGCAGCCGGACCTGCCCTTGCTCTAGCTGTCCCAGTCAACTTCACTATCATTAGAAGAGACAGAAAAACATCCAAAGGTGGTGGCCTAGCATTCATCTGCAAATCAGACCTACCTATCAAAGAGGCCGAACCCATGCCACTTCCTTCAGCTGTGTTACTCTCAGTCAAATTGGGGATATCTCCTTCACGTACCATTATTATACATGTGATCAACAGACCTCCTGGCCCACTAGGAACATTTGAAGAAGATATAACGTCTCTTCTGAACACTAATGTTAACCCTGGATCCCGAATCATCATACTCAGTGACTTTAAGTTAGGCCTCAATGACCCTAAAGACCCTAATGCCACTATCCTAGCAAACACTATAGTTGAAGCTGGCCTCACTATCAGGAACTCTGGACCTACTCACACTAAAGGTTGCATCTGGACTGGGTCGCAGATATCAACTGCACCTCATATCTCACTGCCACTGAACCTTGAGGATGTAGAGACCACTACCTGATCTCGTTCACTATCCAAGACAGTCCCCAAACTAACGCACCTAAGCCCCTGGCCCCACCGGCCCTAACCAGATGCAAAAAGAACATAACAGTCGCTAACCTCATATCCTTGATCCAACCCATCACTAATCCCACCCACCTTCCCACTGATCCCACAGAACTGGTTGATCTGTATAATAACACAATCAATTCAGCCATAGACATCATCGCTCCTCTGAAACTGAGCAAAGAAAAACCCCTAGCTCATCGCAATACGTGATTGCAAAGAAAAAAGACAGGCAGAAACTAGCTGGAACCTGTCGATTCAGAAGAAAAATCTTCTCACCTCAGTAGCAGACAGATACAAAAAAGAAATCATACAAACAAAAAAAGAAACATTTAATGAAAGAATCAAAAAAGCTAATTCAAGTACTGGGGAAATCTCTATACTCAGAGAATTAGAATCCCCAATTGTTCCTAACGACTCCTGTATTAAAAACAAAATTTGGTGCACTAACATACAAAACGGCCTCTGCAACAAAATCGCTATGCTCCAAGATAAAATATTAGCCAAAAAAACTACTCTTCATAAGATCGTTCTTGCAACTCAAGAAGCCATCTTGCAAGAACTTACTAACAACCAAACTAAACCACATAATTTAAATTCAAGTCAATCTCAACTACTGAGGCCAAAATCATCATCACATCACTCAAACCCTGCCGGTGTTTTGGGGATACTTACCGAGCACCCATCATTAAAGAAGCTGCAAAGGACGTAGCCCCTTTCGTCACCACCTTCATTAACGACTCCTTCATATCCTGCTCCATTCCGACCAATCTCAAAGATGCCTGGGTATTACCCCTCCTAAAATAAAACAACCTGGACCCAAGTGTCCCTACCAACTGCAGGCCAATTCCTACAGTACCGTTTCTCTTTAAAATCCTAGACACAGATGCCTATCTCCAGATTTAATCCTATCTGCAGATCAATAACTTATTAGGCACCCAACAATCTGGTTTCAAGCCATGACATGGAACTGAAATGGCCCTTCTCGATCTCAAGAACCAAATGGATGACCGGAAAGATAAAGGAGAAGTCGCCATTCTCCTACTTTTAGACCTCTCCGCCGCATTTGATTTGGTTGACCATGAAGTGCTATGTAACCACCTCAAATCTGCCGCCAACTTCTCCAAAGAGGCCACTACATGGATAAATGCCTTCTTAGACAACAGAACTATAAGAGTCTTCTCGCCTTGCTCAGCAGCGGACCCAGTACCCATCACATGTGGTGTACCACAGGGGTCATGTGCCTCCCCCACTTTGTATAATATATTTACAAAGCTTCTCTTTGATATACTTGACAATCTAGGTTTCACATACACGAATTATGCTGACGACATCCAGGTCCTCATCCCTATACAGGGTGACTATGCCAAAGATGTAGATCTAATTAACTAAATTTACCAAATCATACAAACCTGGATGGCTGCCCACGGACTATGTCTTAATTACGAAAAGACTGAACTCCTAATCATAGATTCCACTAACAGACTGAACAAACTCCCTCACCAATACAACTTCATCACTACTGACGACATCAAGATAAAAGTCGCCAAGGTAGTAAAAACCCTAGGTTTTTTCTAGGACTCTGCACTCAACCTCAACAAGCAAGTAAATGCCACAACCTCTGCAACCAGCTACACTTGTAAACTGATATATGCATGCAAACCAGTCTTGACCACTGAAAGTTGCACTATGATTTCACAGGCACTAATCCCATCTAAATTGGATTACTGCAATGCACTTTACTTGGGCACCAGCAAACACAATACTAACAAACTCCAAACCCTCCAAAATATTGCTCTAAGAACTGCCTTAGGCATCCCTAAAGGTCAGCATATCTCCAACGAAAGACGTTCTACCAATTGGCTAGCCATCAAAGACAGAATTAAGCTCAAAACACTAAACCTGACCTACAAATTCCTCAACAACAATGCACCTATATATCTGACGGAGTGATTCACCAAACATACATCAGAAGGACCTATTAGAAAGGCACATTCCAATAGTATTAGAATCCGCAGCTTCAAACTTAAAAGAACTGGAGGATCCAGCTTTCCAGTCTTGGCAGCAACTCTGGAACTCAATACTAGACACCCTAACAGCCTTACCTTCCCTCCATTCCTTCAAGATCAATGTTAAACAATGGGCTGCACTCTTGTGACCATTGATGTCCTCATTGATGAACTGTATAAATGTATATTATTGTACATTCATATAAGCCTGTAAGTTGTCTCTGTATATTGTCTTATCCTGTATATTTATCTTCTTTTTTTCCTCTGTACCTGTAACCTACATTTTTTGCAAGCGCCCAGATGCCTGACATCACGGTGCGCTCTATAGATAAATAAACAATACAAGAAACAATACAATCTTATGAGAAAGATATACCTTGGATTCAGCACTTTTCAGTGTCGTCTGCGCTATCCCGACCAAGTGGTGAGCCAGGCCTCCCTCCTAAGCTCCTTAACAAAGCATGGGGTACGCCACACTCTAGGCTGCTCTAGACCACCATGGGTGCGCAATGTCCATGATGATCATGCTGCTGCAGAGGCACACACTGCTCCGAAGTAGCAGGAATGTCTCCCTTCCCCTGGCCTTTCTCAAGCTTATTTTCACAGTTACACAAAGTAGGGGAGAATGACTCCCTTCCCCTGGCCTTTCTCACACCCTGAAGAGACCCTCCAGTGACTCACTTGGACAGACCTGGTATTTGCCCCTACCAGGTACTGTGACGAAGAAGAGGGCTTGTTGGAGTCCTCATCCATGTTTGGGTACTTGATCCATGGGTAAGCTTGACTGATTCTTCACAATGTCCCTGGTAAGCTCCCCTGACAGGAATACTGTTTTTCCTTCTGATGGTCCTTGACCCTATTACTAAGATTTCTTATTCTTGGGTCCCAGACCCCTTCACTTGGTTTCTCGTTCTCAGATCCCAGACTCTTTAACACTGGCTTCTCTGGTCCCAGACCACTGTCTCTGTGTTACTCTTTGTGTTTCAGACCCCTTTGTATTGGCTTCTCGAATGCTCTTGAGGTCCCCAGGCCGCCCCAGTACCTTCCATAGGGGCCGCCAGTGTCTCACCTCGATTGTGGGCCTCCTTGTGTCTTTTGACAGTTCTTTTGCCTGAATTCCTGTTTGTGTGTTGCCATACATGACTCCCCAGCACTTCCTGGGAACCCGGCTGTGCGTACGTGCTGGACCGTTCTCCGCAGCGCTCTTCCATGTGGAGTGCCTCAGCCTCTTCTAGCCTATGGTCTTCTTCCAAGCAGGTAGGGACACTGTCTCTCCTTCCGTCACATACCAGTCAGTAGCTGCCAGTTCAGCTCTTCTGTCTGCACAGTGGTTGCCTTGCCTGTGCTGCCTCCGGGGAGAGACTGACAATAAGTTCCACAGAACAGAAATGCTAGACTGCTCAATGCAATCGTCTTCTGAGTTCTTTCTGGAGTAGAACTTCTTCTTCCTCGTCTCACTATATTGAGGTGATAGTTCAGCAGAGTCAGCCCTGATCTTCCTCGTCTCAGTATGGGAGAATAGTTCAGCGGAGTCATCTCTAATCTTCCTCATCCCAGTACTAGTGGTATTATTACTATAGCAAAAATACATGGGGGAACGTATGTGATCAGACGAAGGAGAAGAAGGTGAGGGAAGAAAGGTGGGTGTTGGTGTACTATACCACGTTATCCCATGAAGTCCCCCCTGTATCCCAGATCCAGAGGGGGATTCCTTCCCCATGAAATCCACCCGCTGAGTACCAACCCAAGGGGGCCTAACAGGTACTGGCCTCGCCTCCCTCGCCTAATGGAAAGGGTCTCCACTTCGGGGAGAAGGGACAACATCATAGGATTCGTCACAGCTGGCTCTGGCAATATATGCCTGTACCTCTATATAAGAACAATATCCTATTGGACTGGCCATTAAAAGTGCCATGCCACGATAAGAAAACATGTCCAACTGCTTCCAATGTAGTCCAGTCTAGACACGTTAGAACACTTATCATGCTTGCTTTATCATAGATGCTCAATTAAAAAAGGCATGCACAGAAAGAAATAGCTAGGCTGGCTGTATCAAATGCCAGTCTAGTAATGTCATACCACTTATCATGCTTGCTTTATCACAGAGGCCAACTAATAAATGTCATTACACAGTAAGAAATGGCTAGACTGGCTTGCCAAATGCCAATCTTGCCACGTAATAACAAATATCATGATTGTTTTATCATAGATGCCCAGAAATAAATGGCATGCCACAGTGAGCAATAGATAGACTGGCTGCACCAAAATGGCAATTTAGCCACATAATAACACACATGACGAATTTGCCTGAAAATGCTGGTAAAAAAATGCCATGTCACTTAAGGAAATGCAAAAAATTCTCCAGTGATTCCTGGCCTCCCAGAACCTTGCACACACACATAATCACATTCATCCCCCTTTCACCCACCTGTCACTCACCCATACATCTTCACACATATCCACCCAAAATGCATTCTCCACACAGGTGCTCGCCCACCCAGAACATACACGCACAATCACACCCATGCATATTCACCTGTACACCTTCTCTCACATCCACTCCCACTGCATTCTCCACACAGGCACCGACCCACCCAAAACATTCAAACACCCACACAATCACATTCATACTAATTCACCTACCAGTCACTCACCAATACATCTTCGCTCACATCCACTCACACTGGATTCTCCACAAAGGGCACCCACCCATCCAAAACATTCAAACACCCACATAGTCACATGAATAACCATTCATTCACCAGTCACTCACCCTCTCACATCTGCTCACACTGCCTTCTCCACACTGGCACGCACCCAGAAAATGCACACATATACAATCACGTTCATACTCATTCCACCACCAGTCACTCACCTATACACCATCTCTCACATCCACTCACAATGCATTCTCTACAGGAGCCCACCCAGAACAATCAAACACCCATGTCATCACATTCATACCGTTTCACCCACCAGTCACTCACCCATACACATGCTCCCACTTCCACTCAAACTGCATATCCAGAGAGACACCCACCCACACAGAACAGTCTCTCTCTCTCTCTCTCTCTCTCTCTCTCACACACACACACACAATCATATTGATACTCATTCACTCACCAGTCACTGACCCACGCCATGTACATACATCTGACATACACCTCACACACGCAAAATACAATTATTACACTTTACACATATACACAAAGAAAACAAGAGAGCTGTGCCACTCCAGGTCTCCGGCTTCTCCGTGCTGCACGCAGACAGGAAGCTGGGAGAGCTTTCTGGTTCCTGTATAATGCAGCTCAAGGAAGCCGGAGGCAGAGCCCCTCTTTCTGGCACCATGAGCTTCTTTCGGCCCTGGCCCAGCCCTCACCCCATAAACCTTGTGTGGCGGGGCACCCCACACTGTGGGAGCTGTGAGTGCCCCCGCTTGGCCAGTGTCCCAACCGTCAATATTTGTGAACATATATTCTCCTCTCATTGGACAAGGCATACACTTTATGGGGTGCCATCCCAAAAGACAATCTTTACGATTTCCATTACAGTGGACAACACAAAATAGAGTCACCTACACAATGTGGTAAGAGCCCCTGATATTCTCACCACTTGGACATACAAGGGACTAAGGCCACACATAAAGACATGAAGAGAGCGCTTGAAAACACGATTGTCTAGGGGATCAAACCAAATAATTTTGACCTAAAAATGTATTGAGAAGTGAGGAAGGAGTTACAGAGTTTAAACATCAAATAAATTAGGGGAGAGCAGGGGTATGCAAAAGAGAGATGGTATATAAGAGATGGGGGTGGAAGATCAGGTTGACCTAAAAATATAAGCATGGAGAAGCAAACAATTTAGAAAAAACTAAATAAATTCGGGGAGACTAGGGCTATGAGAAAGACAAACATGGTAAATAAGAGATGGGGAGGAAAAAAGGGAAAGGAAAAAAATAACGAGATTGGTAAAAACCAAAAATTAATAAAATAGGGAAGGGTAGGACAAGGAAAGCAGGTGGCATGTTCCATATGGGGGAGGGAAAAAGAGAAACAAAAACAGAGAAAAAGAAAGCAGATGCTGCATGACATATAGGAAATAGGGAAGAAAAAAATTATAATTAACACGGTTGTCAAAAACAAAACAAAAAATGGGGGAGGAATGGGTTGGAACAAGGAAAGCAGATGGTATGCATGAGACAGGGAAGAAATTAGAGAAGGAAAAACATCGAGGAAAAAAGCACATGGAATAGGAGAAGGGGAGCAAAAAAGGACTGGGTGGCCAAACACGTAATATAAAATAGGTGGACATAGAGGTGTGACAAGGAAAACAAATGATGTGTGCTAGATGAGAGAGGAAACAAGGCAAAGAAAAAAATGACGAGTTGGCCAAAAACGACCACATTTGATCGACCTCTTTGACAAAGTGTTTTTTTAAAAAGCCACTTTCACGTGCAATCATTCCTGTCACACTGTCGCACGGTGGTATTTTATCTTCAAAACAGTCTCTGTGCCTGTTTTGTAGAATAGTAATGATATGCCTTTTTATAAAATATTTTACAAAATCTATAAGCTAGCATGCCGTCAGCAGTTTATTTAATGTTAAGTACTTCATTTCATTCCATGATATAACCCGAATGGGAAAATGGAGACAGGAGTCTATGGGTTTAATTTATACGGTATAATTGGATCAAGAAGGAAAAAAAAAAATCTATCACACAAGAAATTGCGAGCTGACTTATGAGTCACAGGCCTGTCTGTATACAGGCCTGAAATTGCATTACTGTGGTGTATAGCAATCATGGGGCCAGGAACACGCACTGAAGGGAAATGGAAATGCATTAGCATACTGCATAGCAGTCACTTTATAAAGGACAGCAGTGTATGACTCTTCACTGCAGTGACCAGATCAATCCGGCGAAAAGAAAGCTTTGCTGAATGACTGAGTCCGACAATGAGCTGCACATCTACATCAAGTAGGCATCACGGAACATTTACATTTCAGGAACACCTTTTGTCACAAAGAAATTCATAGCAACACGATTCCTGTATCTTGGAACTGACCTGCAGTCTATAAGCTTCCATGTATTCCAATTCCACATATAAAATGACATATTCATGCCATATTGCAGTGTAACTTTATTTTACAATAGATTCTTTGCTAGGTTAGCCAAGGTTTAAAAATGCACTTATTCTAAAGTAAGATTCTAGGTTAAGACTCTGAGGCTCGGATTATGCTCAACTCTTTACTTCTCGAGCAGCCAACCAATTAATTTCACATAAAACCAAACTGTCAAATGAACTACAATAACCATGATCATAAGGGACACTTGAAGTTTGCGTTTCATTGGTCAGCAGTAAAACGTGATTACAACTGTCCAATCACGCCTAATCAGTCCAATATAAACATCCCTTCCTTCCTTGTAACTTCCGCTTTCTTTGCTGCTCGAGTAACTGAGATAAGTACAATTCTTGAATTAATTTGTGTGTGAGGTGATATTCATAGGGAATGTGTTACGGTATAGTTTAAGTGTATAGAATGTGCCTGCACGAGGAGCGAGTACACAGCGTTATTAGAGCTTGGCAGCGAAGAGCTGCAGGTAGATAACGCGACGGGGTAAAAAATTCCAGCGTTAGAGGGCACTATCCCACGGAAGTGTATGGCGGGCACGACAGGGCCGTTAGAGGTTCTGGAAGTTCAGCACAACGTACCGCGGTGAACGAGAGAGCAAGGATAAGCCGTGACAAGGATCTCAATACGGGAAGGAGAACAGAGAGCGGCAGGCATTCGCAACACAAACAAGTACCATACTCAGAGCGAGCACAGCACACACCATCTGATGGCGGCGAAGGTGCACCGAAGTCTGCAATAAGAGACTGCTAATTACAGGAGAAGCGCTAATGGTCACAGTCCCAAGGAAGCCTGACACAAGCTGCCAGGAGGCGGATAAAAGGCCCTAGTAACTCGAACAGCTCCTTTTGTGGACGGGCACAGTCCCAAGTAAGACTGGTAGAATTTAACAGACCTTCCTAGCTACATTGAACTATTTGACAGGGGCAGCCCAGGCAAACTACATATTAAACGTCGTAAAGACCCAGTCGTAAAGACCGAGCACAGACATGAGCATGTGTGAGGAATACTCTGAGGGAGAATCAGAGGGTGCACTTGTGAGTGGCATCAGAATGAGCCAAGTGGTTCAGAAAGTGATGAGTGCTGGCATGGGCCACTCACGTGAAGGCGGGGCATCATGGAAGACTAGCTTTCTCCCAAGGCAAGGCAGAATTGAGGAGAGAACAGGTAAAGGGGGAAGGAAAAAGATCCACAGGGTACATAATGCCCAGACTCTCCCAGGTTCACCATGTAGGAGCAAAGGTGGCAAGAGGAAGGCAAGCAGATACAGCCAAGATAGCTCATAGTATACCTTTGAAGCAGACTGCATCAGCAGTGAAGAAACGGGATAGGAGCTCGCAAGAATCCGAGCACTCATCATTGAGTCACGTCAGAAGGCACAGAAACAAGAGGGGCATGCCTAAAGAGCCACAAGGGTACGAATTTGACCATGATGCCTTGGTGCACCCCAGGTCACTGGAATGGGACCCCCATAGAACATTACAGCCTATCTAAAAAGAAGACTCAGGGCACCCCTGAGTAAAGAAGCCAGGAGTAAGATGAGGGCATAATACCCTAGGCCTAGAGTTCCGGATGCGGTAGCGGAAACACCTGAAAATTGATGATCGCATGCTGACCTTCATGGGAAGTTATGGAAAGGACATCAAAAAAGGTATCAATCGCTCATGGAGGTCGTGTCAGGACAAACTACTAGATGTGGTGGGACCCATTATGAGAATATGGGAACTGGCAGAAGAAGCCAAGCAGAGAAAAGACGCAATCAATCCAGAAGTCCTCGCAGGTTGGGCTCAAAGGGCAATCTGACTGCTGGACAATGCAAACAGCTCCATTACTACGGAGAGGACAAGGTCTAGCCTCATGAAAATTGGCCCTAAATTAGGAGAACTGATACCGCCAGAAACGGCAGCTGCTGCCATGGGCAAACTATTTGGCGAAACATTTATCAAAGACATGGCAAGGTTTGCCAGCATGTACGCCACGCGGGATAAAGCACAGGCCTCCCTGAAGATGATCTTTTGGAGGAAGGTTTTTCGACAGGGCTGGCAGAGGCAAGGGCCGCTTAGCCAGCCGGTACCCATACTACAGGTCCTCCGGACACAGAGCTCACTGGAAGGAACAAGAAGACCAGCAAACTAATCCCTTCTTCCCCTCGAGGGGAAGGGGCAATGGCAGAGGCTGTAAAGGCAGCGGCAGGCAACAACAGCAAAACAATACAGGTGAGAGAAAGAACGCATAGAGGGGCACTAGAAGAAGGGATTCCTCCAGTGGGGGGGAAAGTGGCACTGCATATGCAAAGATGGTTAACATTATCGTCAGATACATGGGTCTTGCAGACGTTTCAGGGTTTTCTTAAAGAGTTCTGGCAGGAACCAGTGCAGAGGCCAATCAGGTTCAGCAAGGAAGACGAGGAATTGCTAGACAGTGAGATAGAACAACTGAGGCTAAAAAAAGGCCATCAGTCCGGCAGTAGAAAATCAGCAAGGATTTGTAAGCATCATATTTTTAGTGAAGGGCAAACGCAAGGTCAGGCCGGTGATCAACCTCAGAGCACTAAACTCCTTCTTAGGGTACAGACACTTCAAGATGGAGGGAATGTATCTGCTGAGGGACATACTCCAGAAGGGAGACTGACTGGCTTGGATATATCTCAGAGATGCGTACCTGACGGTACCCATACACCTGAGTCAGCACCGGCTACTACAGTTCCTCTGGAGGGATCAGAAATGGGAGTTTGTATGTCTTCTATTCGGACTGGCCTCGGCCCTCTGGTGCTTTACCAAATTGATTAAGCCAGTAGTGGGACAGCTCAGAGAGCAAGGGGTCAGACTGATTATTTACCTGGACTATATAATGCCTCATGTGCCAGGACAAAGAACTGATATCGGAACAGATCAAAGTTGCGACAGACTTGTTACAGCAATTAGGTTTCTTGATAAACTGTGAGAAATCAGAACTAGTCCCATCCCATGCAATGGAATTCCTGCGATTCACTCTAGAGACAGTGCAGAGAACCCTCAGCCTACCGTTGGAGAAGGTCAAATCGATAAGAAGAGACATAAAGAGCGTGATGGCGAAATAAATGATATCCTTGAGGGATAGCCAAGCTTGTAGGACGACTGTCATTTTCCCAGGTCCGCTCCACTACCGAGCATTACAACTTCTGAAGATAGAACATATCAGACAGGGCCGGACATACGATCAGGAAGTCCTGATCTCTTAGGAAGCAAGAATGGAACTAGAGTGGTGGTACCACCAAATGGAGGCCTGGAATGGCAGGGTGATATTTGGCTCCTCCCCGGACCTCGTGATAGAGTCGGACTCCAGCCGATGGGGCAGTGGAGCCCGCTGCAGCGAGATGTCTACCGGGGGAAGGTGGACAGAGGAGGAACTATCCCTCCACATCAATTGCCTCAACTGCTATTGAGGTCATATGCAGTCCGCTGCTGGATGCAGGAAGGTGCAAGATGCGCAGTCCTCCTCAAGATGGACAATGTCTCCGTGGTCAGGTATATCAACTGACTGAGAGGGACAAGATCCAAGATGCTAGTGGAACTAGTCAAGGACTTCTGGCATCTATGCCTTCAGAGGGGAGTCAGCGTGACAGCGGAGCACCTACCAGGGAGCACAGAACCAGATAGCAGGTTGAAACCCGAAATACCTGAAGGACTCCAGCGATTGGCGGCTGGAGGAAACAGTCTTCCAAGAGGCCACGAGAAGGAGGGGACCTTGTCAGACTGACCTGTTCGCTTCGAGATGGAACAGGAAGCTGGCCATGTTTTAGAGTTGGAGATCAGACCCAGAAGCATGGGCGACAGATGCCTTTTTCCAGGTATGGGGAGCAGCAACAGAATATGCATTCCCACTGTTCGCCATGATAGCGCGAACGCTGGCTCAGGTCAGGAGACAAAGAGCGAGAGTAGTGCTGGTGACACCCGGTTGGAGAGGACAGGCTTGGTTCCCAGACCTACTGGAAATGTCATGCGACACTCCAATTTGGGCAGGCAGGACATAGTACTGGGCACAGCAAGGGAGATCCACCCACTCGTTCAGACAGGGAAATTGAGCCTGATAGCCTGGGCGATTTCAGGAGATCCTGGGCCAAGCCAGGTATTTCAGGAAAAGCTCAGGAGTTCATCAGAGAATCCCGGGCTGCAGGTACCGTAAAGGCCTACAGGGTCGCATGGTGTAAGTGGAGTAGTTGGTGCATGGAGAGGGAGATATATCCAGCTCGAACAGATGTAATTCATGTGGTGAACATTTTAGCTAATCAAGTGGCACAGGCCAAAGCATATAGCACGATTAACACATATCGGTCGGCCATATTGGCTGGCCATGAATACGTTGATGGTAAACCCGTGGGTGAACACCCTTTGATCTGCAGATTACTAAAAGGAGTTAAGTGCATGAGGCCTCCAGTGCCAAAATATTTGCGGTTGTGGGACATGAGTATTGTGCTTAGAATGTTGAAGAATGGCCGGAAAACATAGAGAAATCTAGGAAAGCACTTTGGGCGAAACTGACCACACTGCTGTGCTTAATTTCATGCAAGAGGGTCTCAGAAGTCAAAGCTTTGGAAGTAAACAGAACATCTTTTTAACCTGCAGGGGTTACATTCTACACAGAGAAACTAACTAATACAGGGATCAGACCAGTACACTATTCAGCCTTTGCAGAGTTATGTCCAGTTAGGTGCTTGAAAGCATATGGGCAAAGAATAGTAACCGTGAAGCCCTACTGGACCAGAATATAGGAGACAACAAAAAGAAAATTGATAATTTGGCATTTGTTAACACCTTCAGCCACCTCTCTAATAAGATCCAGAAGATTATCCACAGAAACTGAAATGTATTGGAGCAAGGGAGCAGTCCATTGGAGAGACCCGTGTTAGATTTTAAAAGAAGTAAGAACATTAGAGACAAGGTTACTCGTAATAATATAGCGGGACAGAAACCAAGACAACAAACCATCACAGAGAGTTGGGGCTTGGTGAGGCCGGTTGGAAATACTCCGTGTGGGAACTGTACATGCTGTAAACAGACCAAAAGGAGCACAGAGGTGAACATAGGTCTACCAAGAATGTGGATACAAAACACCTTTACAAACTGCAACTCAGCAGTGGTGGTACACGCAATCCGGTGTCCCTGTGACAAACTTTATATAGGAAAGTCAGAGAGACAAATAAAAACCTGAATAACAAAGCACACAAATTGTATAAAAAATAGAATAGACACAGCACCTTTGGTGAGCCATTTTATTGAATATATAAGGCTGTTGACCTCAGATGGACGATCTTGTACCAGATGAATCCAGGGAGTGATGACAATAAGAAAAAAGAAGATTGAGAAGGAAAATGAATTGATTTATCTGACACAAAGTGCAATAACAGGCCTGAATTAGTGGGCAGAGGAATAGTGACTGCAGGGGGAACCGACATATACAAGAAAAGCAGAAAAGGAATGGACCTCCTAAGAGTTAATGAGGGGACACATATTCTACCATACAGAAGATCAGGTGATGGAACTGAGGTAAGATATACTATCAAGAGTAACGTGTTGTTCAAGTAAAACATTGAACCAAAAAGCAAGGTGTTGCCTAGTTCTACAATTAAACTAAGAGGATGCGTTGTAGTGAAGGATCCTACCTTTTAGATAGGTTAAGGACATAGAGCCTTATTAAGTTGCGCCATGGAACGTAAGAACTAAAGGGATGCAAGTAATTGACTCTGGTAAGTGAAGAGTAAAAAGGAGTGAGCATTTAGAGGAAAGGACCTCGAACAAATAGGTCTATATGGCTGGTTACTATTTTAATCTGTTGCAACAATCGAGATTCTGTAGCGAAACAACCCGGAAGGACTGCACAACTGAATAGAACGGTGAGCTGAGGAAGAACATGCATCAGTGAGGAGACTTGCTTAAGGATTAGAATTCAGCCTTACACCGTTTTTCTGTTTGCTTGCAGGTACTATCCGTGTGACTTTGGAACACGGACATACGCTGAGCTTTTTTTCGCCATATGCAGCCTAGACGGAACCCCTGGAGTGTATGGCACTGCACGGTTAATGTAACTGGTAAGTTCTGTGTGTGCTCTGCGGTGCTTCCTGTCACAGTTAATTGAGTGTATAAGTTGTAAATATGGGCCTCATGCCAGGTCATGCATGATGGACGGTTGTTGCTCAAAGGAAAGCTTGTAAACTGATATGTGGTCGATAGGATCAAAATGATGCGCATAGCCATTATGCACCACTAGAGGGAAGACCAAGAATGTCTGAACAGACACCGAATTCAAAGTCCATCAACTGCTCAAAATACTACGGCACTCTGACTATTTAGAAGGATGAACACTAAATAGGGACTGATAGAGGACAAGGAAGGTACAGTTGGAACGTGTGTATGCCATAGAACTGTGGGCATGAGTGACCTTGTGCTATTTGAAGAATAATTGTCTGCGGTTCCATTCACTTTATACTCCCCATAATTTTCTCCAGGTAGAGGCACTGGCCATTGGTGTAATACTCTGGAATTAAGAGTGAGCTCACGCTGGATACAGCAGCCATCAACAGTTACCTTGGGACAGAGCTGTACAATTAACGTATGCAAATTAGCTTTTTAATATGAAGACTGCAGTGAAGTAAATTTGGCCTAAACCATCTGGGTGCAGACAAGACTCACAGACAAGGTCAGGAGACAAAGAGCGAGAGTAGTGCTGGTGACACCCGATTGGAGAGGACACGCTTGGTTCCCAGACCTACTGGAAATGTCATACGACACTCCAATTCATTCTTATGCCGGTCAGACGGGACATAGTACTGGGCCCAGCAGGGGGAGATCCAACCACTCGTTCAGACAGAGAAATTGAGCCTGATAGCCTGGGCGATTTCAGGAGATCCTGGGCCAAGTCAGGTATTTCAGGAGAAGCTCAGGAGTTCATCAGAGAATCCCAGGCTCCGGGGACGGTAAAGGCTTACATAATTTTTTCCATGTACAGGCACTGGCCATTGGTGTAATACTATGGAATTAAGAGTGAGCACATGCTGGATACAGCAGCCATCAGCAGTTACATTGGGCACAGAGCTGTACAGTTAACATACGAGAATTAGATTATTAATATGAAGACTGCAGTGAAGTAAATTTGGCCTAAACCATCTGGCTCAAACAAGACTCATGGGCGATGAGTATGTGCGATCTGTAAAATAACTTTGTAAATTGTAGGGAATTGACTTCCCGTGCACAACTAGACTGTGCCTACGGTGGCATCGCTAGGAGGGAACCTGGGGGGGCCGAGGCCCCCCTGTGAAACCCTGTGCCCCCCTACCTAAGACGAGCAGTGACCATGTTCTCCTCCTACCTCTGTCTGTACCCCCCTACTTTTGTCTTTGGCCCCCTCTGTGCCCCTCCTAAATTTGATTACTGGCGACGCCACTGTGTGCCTATAAATAATAATTTAAAAAAACAGCATTTTAAATAGATGCAAGTTGTTAGCGGGTAACTTACACGCTCTTAATATGTCATTTCTGTAGGGTTCTCTCATAGACGTATTTAAACTGGCGAGATGAAGAAGAAGTAGGCTCTATCTGAAGTCGGCTTTGACGTGAAATGTGTTCGCGAAGACACCATGTGATAATATAGCAAGGATTGAAAACTTGTTTCTGTAAAATAGGAAGTGGTGGATATTCTAGTAATGTTCCCATGAAGAATTTGTTTTATATACATCAAAATGATCTTTATGTGCACTATCGTTGGGAATATCCATCACATGAAGTAAGAAAAGTGTCTTGCTGCAAAGAATTTGATTTGTGATTAATTTTAGCAAATAAAAGACTTTGAACTTTAATTTAGTGCTGTGTTGAAGAAACGTTATTTGGTTTAGTATATTAAGACAGATCGATTTAGCTACTGTATTGTCATTGGGATTACCTGTTTTCTAAATGACATAGAACCATAGGAACATTTCAGTGTACTTTGAAAGCATATGAGGCCATGGCAGTGCAGTTCAGCCCCTTGGGAGAATCTCAGCTTCTGATAGCGGTGAGGAAGCCCTTTAGAGCGGTAGCGTCAGCTATGCTAGCTAGATGGGTAAAATGGTGCATGGATCAATCGGGTATTGATGTAGAACAGTTTAGAGCACACTCGACTAGGGGGGCAATGGCATCCACAGCGTTTAAGATGGGAGCACGCCTGGAGGATATCTTGAAGGCAGCGGAATTGGTCTTATGAGAAGACTTTTAAAAACATTTATTTTAAGCCAATAGACCAGGTGGCTATGTTATTGGTAAGTTAGCTTAAAACAAGCACAGTCCGAGCCTCCGAGTATTGACATAGAATCAGTGGTCAAAGTGTACAAAAAGAAGTAGTGGAACTATGTTCCCTGCTGGCCTGCAACTACTCTCCACAAACCCCATCACCACACTGCCTCCTAAACACAATACAAACTCCCAAACACCTGCACCTGCTTTTTAAGGGAACGTTCAGTGTAGTGCACTCAAAGTGAAAGTTTCAACTTCTTCGTACACTTTTATTTTAAAATGAAACTTTTCTGGAACGGTTTCTTTTTAAAATAAAAGTATAGGAACAGTAAAACTTAATTTAAAAAAGTAGAGGAGCACCGCTCCCAACCGCTCCCGCTCACTTCGACCACTGCATAGAATACAGATTTTCAACACATTCATTATAGAAAGTCATGATTCTGTTGAAGACTCAGAGGCGAAGGATTATTACACCCTTTCAATCACTAAATTGGGGCATGGATGAAATGTGTGTTAATGATGTAATGTTATTTTTATCAATGCATATGACTGTTGTGTTTTAGCGATTACCCACCTGTCCTGGAATGGTTACGTAATCATTGTTATATATTGTCTTGACAGGTACGGAGTCGAAGCTAGGTGGGTCATGAAGAATGAACGACTGGAACAAGAGGTTTCAAGCAAGTTCAGTGGTCGATCAGCTTCAGAAAGAGGAAGTTACAAAGAAGGAAGAGATGTTTATATTGGACTTATTAGGTGTGATTGGACAGTTGGAATCACATGTTACTGTTGACCAATAGAACCCAAACTTAATATTTCCCTTATGATCATGGTTATTGCAGGCCATTTGACAGTTTATTTTTATGTGAAATTAATTGATAGGCTGCTCGAGAAGTAGAGTTGAGTTGAGCATAATTCTTTGCATCCGAGTCTTTAATAGAATCATGACTTTCTATAACGAATCTGTTGAAAATCTGTATTTCCATTCATGGTATTCACTATCTCACAAGCAGTGCCAAAGGGGTGCATCTATTTATGTTCAGTTAGGATGTGTGTGAGGTTGTGACAGTAAAACTCTCATCCCAGTCACATGCACAGAAATTGGATTAAAATAGTGCATTTCACAGCATACTTTATGTGAACAAAATGGGAAAAACTGAAATAATGTACAATTGATTCCGTAGGTAAACACATGAAAAAAACTCTAATAGATGCCAGTTCCTCAAATATACTCAGCAGCATTTTCGAACACATCTTCCCGATGCCTTTGCTCACAATATATTTCAGCTTTGTCACTGAAAAATAAGCTTCTTGATCCACGGTCCCATAATATTTGATATAATTTGGCCACTGTAAGAAGGCCCAGGGATCAGGCCCAGGTCCATGCCCAGGGTGTGGTCAGTATTCAGACTCACAGGTAACAGTTGGAAGACCTTAATTGGGCTCAATGGACCAGATTCTACAATGCCCAATGAGCACAATAAAGGTTGTGTGCATGCAGATGGGGCGTGTCTGCACTGTACCTTCCAAGGCATAGGAGTCTTACCTGTTGCAGGGGTGAGGTCTGCAGTTTCGCGCCTGGTTCCGGAAGGGCTAGGTCACGGGGAAGTGAAAGCAGCAAAGCCGCTCATGCGCGCCAAAGCGCGGCCTCCATGAAAGTCAGACAAGCTGTTTGCTAAGCAACCCCTAACACTCAAGTTGTGCCGGTGTAATGTCATTTCAGTCAGCAGGATAGGATTTTTTGACAGATAGCAAAAAGTGACCTTACACCGGCACCACACCAGACGTCAGGCTTGGAGCTTGCATGCTTTTTTAAAGAAATAGTTGGTTATTTTCACCAGGGGTCAAAGAGGCCTTTTGAAAACATCAAACTATTTTTTAAAAGTGCAAGCTCCATGCCAGGGATCGAAGCTGCATCGGCGAGGATCGCAGCTGCAATGGCCTAGCGACCCCCAAATGACATCGATTAGCATTCAAAACACCAGCAGCTGCGTGGGGTGCTGCAGAGTGCTGAAGAGAGCAGTTGCCAGCCGTTGGAGGCAGACGGTGGAGGTACCTCAAAGATGTACTCTCTACCACGACGCTAGTTACTGTAGTGCATTCAGGGTGTTTTGTCTTTGTGCTGAAGAGAATGTATAACTTGAAAGAGGCATTAGCTGAGAAAGCAACTAGAAAAGGGCTAAATCTATCAGACCCACAAGATCAAGGGGACCTCAAATCAACTATGAGTGATAGACACTCAAGCGAAGGAAGCTGAGCTCCCTCTCATGAGAAAGCAACTGGAAAAGGGCTAAATCTATCAGACCCACAAGATCAAGGGGACCTCAAATCAACTATGAGTGATAGACACTCAGGCGAAGGAAGCTGAGCTCCCTCTCATGCCTGATGTGCGTGAGCATACATTATCCTCGACCTCCATGAAACATAATTACGGATTTCTTCAGAGCATGAAGTGCAAGTGTCTGTGATTTATCATCAGTAAATTATAACTGTGACCAATTTGTGGTGGGAACGAAGAATAGCTCCATGGGTCTAACGGAATGAGTTGAGAACTGTAATATTATGTCTTTAAGGGGAAATACGGAATTGCAATCAGATGTCTATGATCCTACTGCATATTGTATTGGATCTTTGGGATCATTATGAGACACCCCTGCAATTTTGATCACTTAGGAGGGGTGAGTTAAATGAGTCCTCATTTGAAAAAACTATGACTTTGCAATCATCTAGGAATTACGTGGATTCTCCTGTATTTAAAACTGTTCATGAATTGAGTGCTTCTTCTACCACAGCATTACATTTTGCACTACATTCCCTGGTCAGATTATAGTATTGCCTAAGTAGTGAAGACAAAATCCATATAACACTCCTGAATTACATCTTGGCTAATCGGGATGCAATAACAGACTCACCGGGAGACAGAAATATTATAATAATGACCAATATACATCCTGAGGATGGAATGCTATCCACGACATCAGATCATTTAGTCCCGGTAACATTGGTGGGCACTGTGCCATTAGCTGATTTAGAAAGATTAAGCAGATTACCCTGCACTGGAGATGAAGAGATGACCTCACCAGGTTTGGTAATTTTCATAGAGCCAAGTAATTCTGGAGATGGCACAATCAAATACAAAAGAGTAGAAATATTCTTCAGCATGCAAAGAAAATAAAACATCAAAATAATAAGAGGGTGAATAATATATGAAAGATTAATATTTCTAAGATCTTTATCACTTAAAGAAACTATGGATACAATACAGAAGGTGCAAAGTTCGATAGCCTGCGTAGAGCTAATAAATAAATTCCCATCTGGATTGAACTATTACAAGCAGACTACTAGTTAAAAAAAGCGGAATAGGAAAAAGTCAATTATTACCTATCCAGATGCGGAGGCCGCTGTTCAGATCATGACTAAACTGACTACAGAATTTAGCATTCAAGCGTCATCCATTTCTAAAATGTCTTTGGCCTGCCAGCAGTCTAGTGACTTGAATCTCCTAAAGAAGAGTAGAACTTCACCAATTGTTCCAACTAATGGTTTTCACTCTCATCCACCTCATTGGGTTGAAGCAAGAGACACTCCGCTAGAGGAACCCGTGATCTGGCAACCTGGGGACCTACTCAAGGGTGGTCTAAATCGCAGTAATATATTATCTCTTTTTCCTGATTTAACCACTCTTTGCTTAATGACCTTGTGAGTAATTGAATTGGTAGAATGTGTTGAGGAAAAAGATCAGATGTAGCAGTGATTGATATACCATGGTATATCATCAGTATTATTGTATCTGCTATTGAGAATTTGAGGCAAAGGGTGTGTGATTTGGTTCTATTTAAGGACCAACTTAAAACTGGTATGGGGGCCCCCAAAGGCGGAGAAGCAAAAATGAATAAACCTTAAGGACTGATGAATCCAGGTATGTTGTCCCTTCTGCCCAAGGGGGATCCACCCCCCTTTGAGGCTATGTAGGTGAGCCCAGTCTGCAACACCTTCCCTAGGTGTTGAAACAAGTGGGGCCTCACCATGAGAGACTCCCCCATTGCTCGACAAGGACTCCCAGTCCTATAAGGAACTCCCTCAACCATTTATATTAGTGGCATATATGGGACAGTCAGAAATCAAGAACAGTGTGAAATCTAGAGATGTGCCTGAAGAAAAACCACAATATGCCATCACGAACAACAAAGAGAATCTGTCTCTTTAGGTAGAAACCTCTATCTAATGTAGACAAGTAGACTGTAAAGGAAGGACACACCAAGGCGAGGCGAAGCAGAGCAAGAGCGTAAGCAGGGGGAGTCTCCTGGCAGCGTGACAGCTGAGAAGTGGAGCTAAAGAGAGTTGTAGAGCTGCAACTTTGAGGAGTGGTCTGTACGCGGGAGTGAAATGCTGGAGGTCCAAATTTCACGTGCACTGGAGAGATGAGGGGTTGTGAATCCAAGTCCTGGTGGTTGCCTGACCTACACCCATTCGTGGTGGGCAGTTTGCCAATCTAACGACACTGAAACCACCATACTAAACAGTGAGGCGTCCAGTTACCCGCAGCCACACCCAGTAGCAGAGAAGGAGAAGACGAAGAGTGGGATGCCGCTGGAGTTCAAGGGAGAACGATCCGGAGCCAAAAAGGAGAACTCACGCAAAATCCCGGGACATTTCCCTGCCAACCCAGAGGTAACACGGAGAACGGGAGAACCGGGAAGCCACCGGGGAATTGTTATGAATCCGGAAAAACTTGTTCTAGTGAAATTGGTGAGATATGGAATAGAAACGTGATAAACTGGAATTATAACAATGCGAGAAAGAGAATCACGAATAAACCTATAAGGGAAACCATTACGTATCGGATACAAATACCCTGGGAAGAGGGGTAAATATCCCGTAAAGCAAGAAGTAAAGCATGGAGAATATCGGAAAGAGAATCCTATGAGTGTGAATTGAAGACCAGTAGACCCCATGAAGGAGAAAAGCTAAGTAAGCCACCTCAAAAGAGGGAGAACATTAATCACCAACCAACCCTATCCCAGATGAGAAAATATATGTCAGAGGAATCCAAAAATCATAGCAGCCTGGATCAAAGGATTAGACAGAGGCTAAAAGGGGAACATTGTCCAGAGAAAGGAGAGAAAGCCCAAAAACCTACCGAAGCAGTTGTAAGAACTGGTACAGAAGGTTACAAGAGATTATTTTAAAATACCCTACTAAAAGAACTTTGGAATAAAGAATAAGCTCTTTGATAAGAGACAGTCAGGAGAAGGGAGTCAATCTCCTGACCATTCTCCTGGCTTCATTAAGTTGGTTAGAATAGTGGTAGGGTCAGGAAGAACCTGTTTTTGGACAGCAGACTATTTTTTATTTTGAGACTTTATGCTGACTGACAAGCACCTTAGTTATTTATACCGTCAGGGAATACCCTTATAGCAATAGGGAAAGATGTGCAATATTCTTATAATTTTAATAAATAAGCAGTGGAAATGTCAACACCATGTCTGTGTCCTTCTTCTGACACGCCACAGGACGAATACAAATATCCTACTCTATGGGGCCAATTCAATGCTGTAAAGTTCACGCTGTTGATCAAAATGTTTTGAAGCTAATGATTAGTTTTCGCTTACCTCAGCGCTTACCTCAGCGCTGACATCGCCTTTTAAAATAAAAACAAGAGCAGTGCAGGCTTTTAGCACTACCTTAATGCTGGGGGTGATATCCAGGAACTCTAGAGTGTTTTCAAATGTGCTGAATTTTTGCCCTATTTGTGTAAACTCTTGAGTGAATATGAAATCATTATGATTCAGTTGTTTCCTTGGATGTGTATTTCGCTAATGTACAAAATGTAAAGGGGACCCCAAGTGCCAGACCATATGGAGGCTTAACTATAGCAATTAACCCAAGTTGGGCCTTGAAGGCAAACATTTTTGATGATTCCGTTTTTAGAGTACTAGCTTTGCACGTTGATTGTTCTCATAGAAATTGTGAGTTACTACTTATTAACATATATTGGTATAAAATACTTGGAAGTGTATGGTCTCCTTGATAAACTCACAAAAATGTTGACTAGGTGGAAGGAATTATTACCAAAAGGTTTTCTTATGGTAGCAGGAGACCTGAATTCCAATTGCATATCAGACCTAAATTTACATCCTTAACGAGAGGCAGCTTTGACTCCTTATCAAGTTAGGCAGCTAATGACAGGACGCGTTTGGCTGCAATTGTTTTCCCATTGGAATCTCCATTGACATAATGGAAAAATCCGGGGGGGTCAAAGTCCTTCGAACAACTAGCATAGAGATTTGTGGTGTTTTTGTGTTGATTATGCTTTTGTTTCAGAACCTCTTTCCCACAAATGTACTTGTTTTTCCATCTTAGACTCAATCTGTAGTGATCATGGCATGCTGATAACAATATTTCAAGATTCCTGTGAGGTAAAGAGTATGGGTGGTCCAACAGAGATAATTGTCTCCAGGGGTCATAATCGCTAGATTTTGTACACTTCCTCAATCATGAGATTTAATAACAAGTGTCAACGATTTTTGACTCCTACACGTTCAAATGGAAGCATGAGGAATTTTCCCAGTCAGACTTGCAACCTTTATATTAGAAACCATACATTCTAGCATAACTTGTTCTAAACAAACCTACTGTTCAAATCAACCTCATATCTATCTAAGAGATTAAAGAAAGTAAAAGGGTGATGAGAAAGTGAATTAAAGATGTATTTAATTGTGATGATGATTCGGACCCATTCAGTCAATACACCAACAGTATACAAATAGAATTAAATCCCTGCGTAGCAAACTCTATCAAAAAGATGGGAATGCATGTTGATGTGTATTCTATGAAAGACTGATGTTAATTTGTATAAATTGGTCAACAATGTTGAAAATAACCAAAGTATAATCCAAGAAAATCCAAAACTAGAATCTGCTTGGAGGAAACACTTCACTAATATGTATATTGGACCAGATAAGGATTTTAGCTGGTCTTTTTTATTTTGACTTGCATGACATAATTGCTATGATTAGAACAAGTAGTAATCATACAGCCCCAGACCCTAATGGGGACAGTAATCAGGTCTTCAAAAATAGCCCAATAATGTGAGCTAATATTCTTTACATCCTATTTGGTCAATTACAAAAAAAATAAGTCTAAGCCCCATACATAGAAATCCTCCCATGTAGTTCCCATCTTTTCAACAAAAAATAAATTAGACCCCACAAACTATAGAATAATTGCGCTATTAGATGCCAACTCAACAATCCTTTTAGCATTAATTCTGAAACTGGAACAATGGGCAAGCCCCATACATAGAAATCCTCCCATGTAGTTCCCATCTTTGCAACAACAAAAATATTAGACCCCACAAACTATAGAATAATTGCCCTATTAGATGCCAACTCAACAATCCTTTTAGCATTAATTCTGAAACTGGAACAATGGGCAAGCACTTCAGGTATACTAAAAAAAATCAATATGGGCTTCGTAGGGGCATGGGTACATCTCTTAATGGCTTTATCAATTATCAGATTTAACAATCCCCATGGCAAAAAATCCTCCTTCGGTACACATAGCAAACATTGATCTGTCGCCTGGTTTCAACAGGGTTAATCGTACCCAACGCTGCACAAATTGAATGCCTGGGATATTCTCTGCAGGCTGTTCAATATTCTATGACAAGACAGGAGGCTCGCATTATGCTTATCTTTCTTTAATACTGCCATATCAGCATTTCAAAACTTCAAAATTTAACTTTTATGTTTTGGTTTTTCTTACATGTTACTTGTGAAAAAACAAAGCAGGAAGTTACAAGTTTCATCTCTCAACTTAATCAACTAGGTTTTAGAAACCACGCTTCCCATAATCCTGAGGCCCTTTGTAGTCCTGACCTCTACTCCCACACCAATCAGTGGCCAGATAGGGGTATAAACACTGGCTCCCCTAAGTCCATTCCTCTTTCTTTTTGCTGCCACACTGAGATAAGTGTTATGTCTCATGTTTCTGTTCTTAAATTATCGTTGCCTATTATGAGTTAGTCTCTAAATGTACTCATTATCAATGATAGTTAGCTGATAGACTAACAGGTGTTTCATTGATGGCTGTCGAGAGCTTATTTTACAGTGTTTGTACCGTTGTGTAGGAAGCGTGCGTATTACCGGTGTTTTTCCCGACATGCTTTTATTTCAATTCTAACAGGAACGGGAGTGAGGAGAGGCGGGGCGGAGCCGCGGGCAAAGCCGCTCGCTTCTGGCAGCCGCCCCCTTCTCCTCCGGCGTAGCCGAAGTCTTCGCTCGCGAAGGCTCTAGGACCCTGCGGCAGCCTACATTATACGTGTGTGCGCGGAGGCGGCTTGCGCCGCCGAACGCGCAGGGCTTTAGGACCCAGCAAAGCAGGTTCAGCCTCATATCATTCCCGGCATGCTCCACATTCTCCTAACGCTCGCTTTTCCTTGGTGGCATCTCTTGGACCTACAGAGAACGTAAAACAGTTCACACATAGGCTAGAAGGTGCAGAGTGCACAGGAGGTAAACTCTGATTTAGAGCCTTAATTTTCAGCTGACCCTGAGAAGTTAGCGCTGCTAACAGTATTCAATGGCTCACTCATCGCACCCGAGAGATTCCCAGTCCACCTCACCAGAGTGGAGAGAACAAGAGTGGGAGGAAGAACCCACCTGGCAAGAAACAGATTTATCCCTCAGCTTCAAGAGGGTACTGGGAGATTCACTTTCTCAAGCAGTCTCCCAAGGGGTGCAACCTTTGACTGAAAGGTTAGAAATGCTCGAAGCATGCATGGCTGAGCAGCAGGAACAGCTGGTGGCCAGGAAGAGATGGGCCGACAGCCCTGGAGAGGGGACGTCAGCTGGTCACCCTCAGAAGAGGGTTGAAAATAAGGGAGGTAAAAAAGCCTGGAAGAGCGCGGACTCTTTGACCCCCTCGGGCACAAAAGATAGGGTTGACTCTGTTCCCCAAAGTGAAAGCGACCCAGTCGCCAGATTGAAAGAAGCCTTTCTAGCAGCATTAGCAGATGGCCACATCAGACCCCCTGCCCCAGGGGTGGACAATTCAGGGGAATATGAAGAGGGATACGCCCCCGACGACGATGGCGGCGAGGAAGAAGAGTTCCCTCAGCCAATTCCTCAAACTCTTCCCGAGGAAGAAGACAACGTAATAGATATGTTCGACCCGGAGTCCATCAGACACCCAAAGTCTTCTGAGTGGGTGCCCTCACCCAGAGTGGCATTATACATGTCACAACACATCAGGAAGCCGCTGGACAGAGAAGTTCGATCCCGCATGCAATCAGAATGTCCGCAGCCTGAACTGCCCGGGAAGCTGGCAAATACACCAGAATTAGACCCAAAAATGGTCACTTTCGTGACCAAAACAGCACGAGACGTTAGGAAAGGCATCGATCGTGCGTGGAAAGGGTGTCAAGATAAGCTCTTGGACTTAGCGGGTCCACTGGCAAAGATAATGGACCTTGCCGAAAAATCAAAAGATACTGGTACCCCAGTAGATATTCACGCCCTAGGTAACTGGGCTCAAAGGGCAGTGTGCTTGTTGGCTAACGCCAACTGTGCACTCTCTTTGGAGCGTAGAAGAGGCATCCTCCTAAAGATCGACAATAAGCTCAGCGATCTAGCCACGTATGAAGCAGGGGAGGGCGCCAAAGGCCTGCTTTTCGGGGAGGCCTTCGCTAAGGAAATGTCTCAATTTGTTGGCACCTACTCAGCCTTCGAGAGAGCTCAGAGCTCTATAAAGAAGATATTTCCCGGTCATGTTTTTGCTGGGACCGGACGAGTCAGAGGTTGTTCGTCCGGTCGCTACAACTATCAAAAAAGGCCTCAAGGTCCACACGCTCAATATTGGGAAAACCGTCAACAGGACACCTTTTTCCCAGCCAGAGGAAGACAGCCAAGAGGCCGCAGAGGAAGAGGTTCTTTCCGTCAGCCCGGCGCAGCAGGCGGTGAGTACACCAATTGTTCCTATCGGAGGCAGAACTCTCCATTTTCTGAGAGAATGGCAAGCTTTGTGAAGCGATGCTTGGGTTTTACAAGCAGTAGCGGGCCTTCACCTAGATTTCATAGACATCCCAAAGCAGTACAAAGAACCTGTCCCCATTCACATGCCAATAGAAGAGAAAGAGCTTTTACACAGCGAGTTAAGCAAATTAGTAGAGAAAAACGCAATAGAGCGCAAGAGCACAGAAAGTCAGTTTTTCCTCAGCAATATGTTCCTGGTGCGCAGAGGGAAAAAGATTTGTCCAGTCATAAATCTAAAAGAATTGAACAGTTGTCTGCAATACAACCATTTCAAGATGGAGGGCATCCATCTCCTCCGAGACCTATTGCGTTCAGGAGATTGGCTAGCCCGTCTAGACCTCAAAGACGCCTATCTAGCGATTCCGATAGCAACTACCTTTCGGAAGTATCTCCAGTTCCGATGGGAAGGAGAGATTTGGCGCTTTGCATGCCTGCCGTTCGGGCTGGCGTCAGCACCGTGGGTGTTCACGAAAGTGATGAAGCCAGTAGCTGCAGCTATCAGGGAGAGAGGTATCCGTATGATTATCTATCTGGACGATATCCTGGTGATGGGATCCAGCAAAGAGACCCTAACGAGAGATGTGCAGTGGATTTTCAAATTCCTATCATCTCTGGGATTCTTAGTAAATTTAGAGAAGTCCCAATTAGCGCCAGTTCAGAGGTTGGAATTTTTAGGCTTCACCATAGATACTGTGAAAGCGACTCTAGAGCTTCCAAGTCACAAAGTGAGAGCGATAAAGAAGGAGCTCAGGACAGTGATCGCAAAGCGAGTAATTTCGCTTCGGAACCTGGCCAGAATAGTAGGCCTGCTTGCAGCCTCCATTCAAGCCATCTTCCTGGGACCGTTACATTATCGAGCGTTACAGAGGCTCAAGATCAAGCATCTCCGCGGAGGCCTGAAATACCATCAGCTAGTGAACCTAGACCAAGAAGCCATGATAGAGCTATGGTGGTGGCTACAGAACATGGAAGCCTGGAACGGGCGAGCGATCTTCGGAGATGTTCCAGAACTGACCATCGAGTCAGACGCAAGCAGGTCAGGTTGGGGAGCCAGGTGCGAACAAGCCCAGACAGGCGGGAAATGGTCCGGCGAAGAGTTGAATCTCCACATAAATTGTCTAGAACTTCTTGCAGGCTCCTTCGCAGTTCGGGCATTCACGAAGGACAAAATAAGATGTTGCGTATTGCTCAAGATGGACAACATCTCAGCAGTCCGCTACATCAACAAATTAGGGGGAACAAGATCCAGAATGCTAGCGGAATTAGCGAAAGATTTCTGGCATTATTGCCTTCAGAACGATATTGCGGTGACTGCGGAATATCTTCCAGGGAGCCAGAACAGTACAGCAGACTGGAACTCTCGGTATCTTGTAGACTCCAGCGATTGGAAGCTACACCCTCTAGTTTTCAAGCGCCTCTAAGACATATGGGGACCCCTAGACATAGATCTGTTTGCGTCCAGACTGAAACCGCAGACGCAGAAATATTTCAGTTGGAGGATAGACCCAGGAGCAGCGGGTACGGACGCTTTTCTACATCCATGGAACGGAGCAGTTCACTATGCCTTCCCGCCATTCGGAATGATCACAAGAGCTCTAGCGAAAGTCTGCAGAGACAAAGCGGAACTGGTGATGGTGCTACCCTGTTGGAGGGCGCAGGCCTGGTTTCCAGTAGCGATGGAACTTTCTACGGATTTTCCGAGGATAGTTCCGAGCATTCAGGACCTTCTACTCAACACGACCGGTCAGGTTCACCCGCTCATAGAAGCGGGTTCCTTGCAGCTGATTGCCTGCAGGGTTTCAGGAGTAGATGGAACTTGCCAGGAATTTCGTACATCGCTGCAGATTGTATCCGAGATTCCTGGGCGCCTTCCACCATTAGGAGCTGCTATAACACAGCTTGGAACGGTTAGGCGCAGTGGTGTTCAGAACACAGTCTGGATCCCATTTTTGGCTTCAAAATTCCAGGAGGGTTCTGCTTACAGAACCATAGGAGTATACAGATCCGCAATTTCAGCAGGGCACAAGAAAATAGAAAACAATCCAGTAGGAGAGCACCCAGCAATCTTACGGCTCCTCAAAGGTATAAAACTGAGAAAGCCGCCAGAGCCAAAGTATGCGGTTTTATGGGACGTTAGAGACGTTTTTCAGTTATTCCTTAGGTGGCCGGAAAATGAAGCTTTATCCCGGTCACAATTATCGGGCAAATTAGCTATGCTTCTATGTCTAGTAGCGTGCAGGAGAGTGTCAGACGTGAAAGCATTGGAAATCGATAGAAAGATATTTTATCCAGAAGGAGTAGCGTTTACTATCGTGAAAAGAACAAAGACCGACTCCAAAGTAATTTCCTACCCATATTTTGCAGAGAATAAGAAGCTATGCGTAGCCCAATGTATCAAAGATTATGAAGCAGCTACAGCGCATCTCAGACCGCGCAGCGTAACTCAGTTGCTTATAGCGCGTAGGAAACCTCACCACGCAGTAGCGACAGCGACCATTGCGAGATGGGTGAGGGAGGTCATGCAGTGGGCAGGGATAGACTTATCCTTATTTGGTGCACATTCCGCTAGGGGAGCAATGGCTTCTAGAGCGTTTGCGACAGGAGTAGCCCTACAAGATATTATGAAATCTGCTGATTGGTCTTCTGAATCCACCTTTAAGACTTTTTACTTCAAGCCAGTATCTGATATACCGAATAGAGTAATAGCAAGCTTTGAACAAGCATAATGCGAGCCTCCTGTCTTGTCATAGAATAAAGATTGCCCACGCTAATAGGTCATGAAAGTCTTCATTCTATTAAAGACAAGGAGGCGAGCATTATATCCCACCCTAATGTATGAAACAAATGAGAGCAATGACTAAGCGAATGAAAACTGTCATGCATGGTGTTCCATTTGTAGTTCATTCCCGCCCTCATATGATTTTTCTATTCTCATAGGAGACGATCAGAAGGCGACATGAGCAAGTCAGGATGCACCGAGGATCTTCTGGCAAGTTGTCCCGTTGGACCGAACAGTCACGCCAGCTGCGGATCGAGTGCAGGCCTTATGGATTGTGTTTGACATTTTGAGGGACTCTCTGTACTTCTAGAACTCTGATGGCAAAAGAAAGAGGAATGGACTTAGGGGAGCCAGTGTTTATACCCCTATCTGGCCACTGATTGGTGTGGGAGTAGAGGTCAGGACTACAAAGGGCCACAGGATTATGGGAAGCGTGGTTTCTAAAACCTAGTTGATTCAGTTGAGAGATGAAACTTGTAACTTCCTGCTTCGTTTTTTCCCAAGTAACATGTAAGAAAAACCAAAACATAAAAGTTAAAATTTGAAGTTTTGAAATGCTGATATGGCAGTATTAAATAAAGATAAGCATAATGCTCGCCTCCTTGTCTTTAATAGAATGAAGACTTTCCTGAGCTATTAGCGTGGGCAATCTTTATTATAGTTTATTTGCATACTGATACAGTCATAACAGTAAGATTAAATCTACAGGGCCACATTTCTGGGGTGATAGACTTACATTGCGGACTGAAACAAGGCTGTCTACTCGCTCTGTGTTTATTTTATCTATCTACCTCAGACCTGTGGGCAGCATTAGAAAAAGCTGCTTTCATCTCTCCAACAATGGGCGCGAAGGGGGTGTCAAGTTATTCTGAATAACATACGAAGATGTTATCCTCTTGGATAATACACACATTGGCCTGCATAGACTTCTACAGCCCTTTTATGACTATGCAGGCCTAAATGATTTGATGATCAATGCCCATTTTTTTGTACAGAAAGAAAACATTTTATACCAACAGACCCACAATTACCTGTCAGTCAGAAATTCTAGAGGTCCATGTTCTATTCATATGGAGTACTAATTTAACACACAAGCTAAATCATCCAGTGAATTAATAGTTCATTTGTCATCCCCATTGCACCCTCCTTAATATCAAATAGAATGAAAATATGAGTAAGAATATGCTCACAAACTGGGACAAGTAACCTTAATAACTTGAGGATAATTAAAATATTTCTGTGAAAAAGTGTTCATTATATTGTTTCATTGTTTCATACGTAGTTAGAGGTACGTACATGCTTGGTTGGTTTGGTCTGGACAACAACAGAATTGGATAGATGATTAATAAAATGATGCTACTTAATAAGGCCAGAATGGTTTTGTAAGGCAACAACTTTCCTAATCTAATACAAGACTCTTGTGCAATGTCATCACTATGGCTGAGACCTCATCAAGAACTAGGGCACCAAAGCTTCTCAGACACAGAAAAAGCATTTTATCATGTGGGTTGGGACTACATTAAGACTTCACTGGATCTTCCCCATCTGGTCACCTAAGGCATTTTACCACAGGATTAGTATGGGGGAGCCAATCAAACCAAATCCCCATTCTAGCACCCTCAACCCCACCTCCTTTGCCTCATTCCACCTCCCCCCTATTTCACCCCCCCTTGTCCCTGTACCTGCAACACATGTGCCACTGTAAAATGTCCCACATGAAAAACCAGGCAGTCTGCTGCGTACAGATTGGTGGATTCCAACTTTCTTTAAATGGTATGGTTGTGGGTCACACTTCCTTGCCATGTGTAATTTCCTTTAAATAGATCCAGAGCATTGTATTATTCTGAATGGGCTCATTTTCCCACATAGTAACCTAGAGAGGATCAAAGCAGGGCTGTCCCCTTTCTCCTCTGTTCATTATATTATCATTGGAGCTTTTTTAAGAAGAGATAGGCCAAATCACCTTATTTAAAGTTGTCCTGTGCAACCATGTGGAGAGCAATGTTTCAGCTTATGCCGGTGACATTTTATGATATCTGGAAGACCTGGGCTCATTCTTTTAACCTTTCCTGTCTGAAGTGACAGCGTATGCCAGCTATATCTTAGATATACCTGAGATCTTACCTACGAATAGATTGGTTTTCGAAGGATTTAACTTAAAATGGAAGCCTGAAGGAGTACACTATTTAGGCCCAAATGCAGTAAGGATGTATCTTCTATCGTATATGTTAACTGTGAAGTTATGTCTAGAATCCCCATTCTTCTGAGGGTTGCTCTCCACTCTGTTTATCTTGGTGCAGTTAGATATATTCAGTGGAAATGATCTTTCCATTTACTCTTCATCCCCTGGTTACATAGCTTCTATAACCTTTTAGCTAAATCATTGTATGGCTTCTTAAGGGTAAATCAAAGGTCTAGAAATTCCAGATCCAGATTAAAACACTCAAAATTGGCTGGAGGTGTTATAGTTCCAGTTTTACTTCAGTGTGCACGTGACTTTCACATTCAGCCGGATGCTTGTTGGTGAAACTGTGACCCAGCAATGGAGTATCTTACCATAGTTAAATTTGAGGTTAAGATTTCTCCTAATTCCAAACAAATATGAGCCAATTGAGGATTATGGCTCGGTTGTGACAAGTCAAAAGGCACTGGCTCAGTCATTTTCTAAAAGAACTGTACTTTCAAGACATGATGCTGACACTTTTATTTGGTATTATCCCTCTACTAAAGTTAAAGTTAATGGCTCGCACACCTTTTTGGCGCCCTAGGTAAAAATCTAATATTTGTATGCTTACTCATATTCCTAATTGGGGTGGGGGGGCTATACTTCATTCCTTTTTTTGCAGACAAAGTTTGGCTTAACTGACAATGAGTTGCAAATTACAACAAACGTTTTGAACCAGTAAAAGACTAGCTGAAGTAGGTTGCTCCACAGGCATTCCAGGAAATACAGAGGCCAGTGCCACGTTCACTCTAACATTATCACCCCCCATATAAACAAAGTATAAGCAATCCTTCAGCAGCTCTACTTATGACAGTATACAATTGCTTTGAGTCACATTTAATGGAAAATCCCCTGGTTACAATCACCACCAACATTATTTCTAGCACCTTAATTTAATTGAAGGAGGACCTCAAACCTCCATGAAAAGAAATGGGAAAAGTTATTTGGAGTTGTGTGCTCAATCTACATCAACTAATGTCTACAGTGTTCATATGCGTATAAATATTTATAGCTATATTTATCTATAGGCCATGCACCACTCTATTTATGAATATCTTATTCAATGTGTGGATATGTTAATATAGGCCTATAAGCAAGCTTTATATACTCCCTTTTGGTGTAATTTTATATTATTTTGGTTCATTCGTGTTAAAAAGTTCCTAGATATATATCAACTTAATACATGTACTAATGTTTTCATCATTATTGCAACAGCTTATCATATACTAAACTAGTTTCTTGATTTGTTTCATGATGCTGTCACTAGTGTTCTATTCTTTTTCTATTCTTTTATTATTTGTTATATATATGACATACATTGTTCTGTGCATATGTCTCATTGTTTTCATTGCCATCTATTATTGAAGGAACTGCACGATAGTACTCATATTCTATATTTTGCCTTGATCAGTAGTTGAAAAGGATGTTTCTCCATTATAACATTTTTCATAACTTATAGGTGTAAAGATTTTGTAAAGTCATGTATGCACAGTCTATTCATTAACATATTGAAATAACTTGTTATATGATATATACCAATAGCATAAAACCTGTATTGTATTTCAATGCTATTCGAGTTTTCTGTTTATAAAAAAGACCCAAAAACAAATGTCTAGGAAAAATCAGGTATTGGGGCACAAACTAAAATAAACAACAATGTTTAAATTTGTATTTATTTGTAGGACAGGGATTTTAATTTCAATAAGAAGTAACTTGCAATAACACATTAATGGATGGCAGAGAGATCCATGGAAAGGGGCCTGTGGGTAGCAGTGTCATGTTTGTCCCGGCACCCGTTGGGCACGCCCCCTTCCCTACTTGGGAGCTGGCACCTCCTGATGGCTTAGTCCCAGCAGTCCCCCATAGCATCTCCTCTGCGGCTGGATTCACCATCCTGTGCACAGCACTCATGCATGGGAGTGCTCCAGTCCGACTCAGAGCATACAGAGTGCACAGAATCTCACCATCGCCTCGGCAACTGGAGCAGAGCTTCCATTCCGGACTGCCCCTTCTTTAGCAGTGCGGCCTTCGAATGGAGCGTGTTTCAACACTTGGTGTGCTCGCTCTCAGGCATTTTCTCTGTCGCTAGTTCTTGGTGCTCTCAGCCTCATGTAGTGACCATTTCCTCTGTTCCTTCTTGCTGGCTTCCCGCCTCTTCCTTCTGAACTTGGCCCTTCTGATTCCATCTTGCTTGTTCCTGCTTTCCTCCTGGTCTTGTCCTTGCCTACTTCCCCCTACCTTCTTGGATCCAGCGCTCTTTGGGTTCCCCTGTTCCTTTCTGGCTACCACTTCAGCACCTTTGTCCAGTGTTTGCAATGTTCCTGCCCATGTAAAACTCTGGGTGTTGTTCCATGTTGCAGGGAGAGAGTGTAAGGGCACCAGCGCATAGACCCTTTGTGGCTGGGACCCTGTGCCAAATGCCTGTACCAGTTATCTTCATCCTGAGATCCATTACTGATGACACAGTGGATGAGTTGAGATGTTCCACAACATCAAGGACAAGTGATGAGACAATTTGTGAGGGTGTGAACAAAATGGAACATAGACCCGGGACAAAATAAAAAACAAACTGAGAAATAACAATATTACTGCACACATATAAAAAATCACATTAATAGGCACTGGAGGGAGTGGTGGGGCCAGGTATGGAGGATTGAGGTGGAGAGAGGAGTGGTCCCCTCTTTGGACAGTTGTCTAATCCGAGTTTTCATGAGATCCGGGTTGGCTTTGATTGTGATGAGCTGAGAGTTGCAATTGTGCAGGGCGCATAGCGAGAAAGAGTGCGAGTGAGTGGGGGGTCGAGGTTGGGGCATGGGAGAGTGAGGTTTAATGCTGCGAGGAGCAGAAGGAACAAGATGGTGAGTAGACAGAGTAAAATTCAGCCAGGTTCTGAGGAGCAAGAACATTACTAGATTTGTACACTAGGAGAAGGAACTTGCTAAGGGAGTGGATGTACATTGGCAGACAGCCAGCATGGTGTCAGTAGGTAGAATAGGAGAAGGATCTGGATAGATTGTAGAGAGTGTGGATAGCGAAGTTGAGGACTTTTTGGAGATTGAGGAAGGAGCAGAGGGGAAGGCCAAGGAATAGGCATGAACTGCAGTTATTTACTGAGCCTTAGGGTGGCGATTAGAGTTTTTGTAGGGTGGTGAGTAAGAAGTTGACACATTTTCTGAACTTGAGAAGGGTACCATGGGGGGCAGAGGTGATGGTAGTGATACATTGTTGTAGTTACAAGGGAATATCAAAGAAGGGCGGTAGATGTATACAGGGTGAAAAGCAGAGGTTCAAGGACTGATCCTTGGGGTACACGGACAGAGAGTGGTGGAGTCAGAGGTTTGCAAATTCCAGGGGATTTAAAGGTGCAACCTTCTAGGTAAATGGGAATCCAGCCTACAGAACATTTGTAAAATCTAAGTTAATGGAGAGTAAGGAGGAGAAATGGGTAGTTGACAGTGTCCAAGCTGACAGAGAGGTCCAAAGAATGATTCTTATAGAGAGTTTGGAGTGATGAGCATCAGAGAGAAGGTTGGAGAAATGTATTAGTGTAGTTTCAGTGGAGGGAATACTACCAAAACCAGATTGAAATGGAATCCAAGACAATTATCCTCAAACTACTTAGTAATCCAGTTGAAGACCACCAACTCAAGGCCCTTTGTATAGTGGGGTCGGAGAGAAACCGAGCTGGGTGATTGCAAAAGGAGGAGATTAGGTTTGTGAAATAGAAGAATTTGAGTCCAGTGCAGATGAGATAGCAGCAAGTGAATCTTTGTAGGATAGAAGTGGGCGTGAGGTCCAGGTTTTCACCACCATCGTAGGTTGTGGCGCATGGTTGTTTTGATGGTCTGGATCTCAGAGGACATGCAGGGCGGAGGGCAGAGGCAGGAAGGTGTGAATATGCATTCAGGAAAGTATTGGTCAAAGGGAGACATAAATGTATTGTTGGAAAGGGGAGATGACCATTCCACCACCCCAAGCAGTTTAGAATACGGCAAAGGCTGCGAGACGTAATATAAGACACCAGGAGGGAGGGGAGTGCTCTTAAAGTCCTTCACATGATTATATTATTGCATGCTTCGTAGACATAGTGCACAAGCGGGAGCACACGCCATCCTATATATTATCAGCCATATTGGAACATAAGGTGCAAATGCAGTGAAGCCGAGAGCATCACAAGTCTAGGCCGCAAACACGGAGAACGAAAAAGGTTGCATCCCGGGCACTGATGCGAAAGGGAAGAGCCACAGAGATCCATAAACCCTTAATTGTTCTAAAAGTAGCTGGCCATCGTGCTCTGGGAAGAATGTGCGCTGCAAGGCCACGGGATGAGGGCTGAGCGTCTTTGTTTGATACAATCCAATGAGAAGGAGGGCACAGGCCTCCGACCCCACCAAGTCCCAATTCTAAGCTACAGTACCCAAATGCCCCAGCCTTAAAATCCCTGAATGCTAAGGTAGCAGCCAGCCTCAGACCACTGATAATCAAACTGCTAGATACCCAATCGAGCAAGAAAGATCAGAAAGCAGGGCTTTCTTGCCTTCACTTCTGGGTCACATGATTTGTGCTGCGAGGTACAGGAAGGGATAAAATTATAGCCCAGAACGAGGGTGGGAGACCTTGGAGATATGTTGGCCTTTCTGGGACCAAGTGAAGTTTGTGAGTCAGTATGACTGCTGCTTTTCCCTCGGGCCCATGTCTGTTTATTCAAGGTGCACTGCTACATAGATAGAGATGTATTGTTTATTTTTCACAAAATTGCCAATTAGCTGCCAGGTTTCTAAGCGCAGACCCAGGGATCGAACCTGTGTTGCTCCATGTCATCTTGCTTCCTAGGCGAGCACGTTACCCCTGATGGACAGAAGTGGCTGGGGCCAATGGCTTTGCATCCGCTATGGAGTAGGCAGCCTATGTATGGGGTCTCACCAACCAGCCGCGCAGGTTTCTACTGTATGTAATGATGTCTCTGATGACATTATGTGCCTTCTTAAAGTGTTGCTCATGCAGATTTTTAGTTCTTAGTTGGCGCTTTCCATATTTGTGTGGAAATAAACCTTGTTATATGCGCAAAAGGTCTCTTGTGCCCTTTTGCCTAGTGGGTTGTATTTTTTCTGGTGTGAGCGTTAAGGGTCTTTCCTACAGTATATTGAAAGTCAGAAAAGGCATGGTCAATAAAGGCATCATTAATTGATTAGAGAGGCAGGACGGAATTTCTATCATCATCAAGGCAGCGGCAAAAAATTCCTGCTTAAACGTCCTCTTGGTCATTTTAGCGTGCAGAGGAGGAATATAGGATGCATGGACTGAGCCGTTAATGTGAACAACCGTGAGATGAAAGGGAGAGGTGTCAATAGAGTGGTCAGAGGAGGAGAGTGAAGTAGAAAGAAAGATATGGCCAAGGGAGTTCCCATCAAAGTGTGTAGGCTGCTTGTGGAGGGTATAGTGGGAGTGATCAGAGAGGAGCGAGTTAAGTTCCAGGCAGGTGGCTGTGCAGCATTGGTAAAGTTAAAGTCCGACAGCATGACAATGGGGAATTCAGCGGTATCTGACTCAAGAACATTTTGTTCAGGGAAGAAGGGGGTGAGAGTGCCAGGGGGCTGAAAGGGAGACAGACAGTGAGGAGTTCAGTTGTGGTATATTCAAAAGAGGAGGAGATAATGTTCAAGGGTGGCTGTGGGGAAGTGGCAAGGGCATTATTGATGAGGAACCCCACTCCACCGCCCTTCCCAACAGGTAGCAGAATCATGAGGAGAGATTCTGGTGTCTGTAATAGCAATAAGAGAAAGCTTACGGTGGTAAGAGTTGAAGTGATCAGTGATGTAGAAAGATTAGTGGCAGAGGGATTGCGCATTCCAAAGATCAAGTGAGAGAGTGATAGGAGGGGGCAGAGAAGCAGGTGTTGTGCAGTAGGTGTGGAGATAGATAGGTTTGTTGATCATTGGAGAGTGGGAGAGGCAGTGTTGAAGGGTGCAGGTGCATGGGGAGAAGAGGCAGATGGTGAAAGAAGTAAGTGGTGTAGAATTTAGACCGAGTTGTGGCTGAAGAGAGAAGTGGAGGAGAAGAGTGAGTACAAGGACGAATGGTGCAAAATCAAGGTGCATGATGGAGGATATAAGAAGGATATAAGAAGAAGGAAAGAGAATATAGTGGAGTAAAGGTGCAGCCAAAGAGGAAGATGGTTGGTAAGTGAATGACAAGGGAAGGGTGAAATGGGAAAAGGCTTGCTGGGCAGGACCTCATATAAGATGGGCTAGAATGAGAGTATAGGCGATTAAAGTTCAGCTGTCCGGCCCAAAACAGGGATGTCCTTTAGCTTTTCAGCATAAATACAGCTTTGTAATTCCTCACTTTAGCAGAGGCTCTAGCTCTAACCATCCATAGCAGGTCCAAACAGGCAGTTGCACTTTGCTGCTTTTGGCTCTAATCTGCAGATGATATGATATGATATGATATGGCATTTATAACGCACCCATACATAAATGTTTCAAGGCGCGATGAGGCAAGGGAGGGGAAACAGAGGGAGGACAGAGACAACGATCCCATTAGGTCAATCCACATTGAGATCGCGCAAGTACAGGGGAGGCGGGAAGGGGAAAAGTGTAGGGGATAAGGGAGGGGACAGTGCAGTACATAGGATAACAGTAAAATAAAATAAGGATCATAAATAAAAGTGCGTTGGGATATGGAACAGTCCTTAAGTGCAAGGGTTGCCTAGGGGGACAGTGCAGGTGTGCAACTGGCGGGGAGGGGACGTGGGCGAGCTCAGAGGGTAGCCATGTAACCAGTGCAGTTTCAGATTCAGCTAGGAGATCAGCAGTGGAGATGTTTCAGAGACGCAGGGAGGCTGTTCCAGAGGGAGGCCCCAGCGGAAGGAAGAGATCTACCACCAACACGCTGTTTAGAGAAGTTTGGAGAAGTGACTGACCCTGAGGGAGTTGGAAGTGGATGAGCGAAGAGCTCGAGAGGGGAGGTATTTAGGAAGAGAAAGTTGAAGGTATTGAGGTCCCAGGCCCCAGAAGGCCACTTGGACAATGCAGAGGGTTTGGAACTTAATCCTCGCCACCACTTGGAGCCACTGCAGAGATTTTAGTCTTGGAGATATACGATCCTTGTGCTTGAGGCCAAGGACAAGTCTTGCAGTCCTGTTTTGGATGAGTTGCATAGGGGGCAGAGTAGAGGCAGTTAGATTTAGAAAGAGGCTGTTTCAGTAGTCCAGCCTAGAGAGAACCAGAGCTCTGGAGACAGTGAGCTTCTGGGGGAAGGAGAGGAAAGGGAGAATACCTCTGAGGAGGTGCAGCTGGTAGTGTGACTTCTTAGAGACGTCAGAGATGTGAGGAGAGAAGGAAAGTGTGGAGTGGAAGATGACCCAAGGTTTTTAGCCTCACAAGTGGGAGCAGGAAGAGGGCCAAGAGAGGCCAGCCAAAGATTAAGAGGAAAGGAGGGAGCAGCTGTGCCGATGAAAATCCTGGTCTTAATGGCATTAAGGCAGAGATCATTGGCAGCTCACCACTCCTGGATAGTGGACAGGCAGTAAGAGATGAGAGAAGGAGAAGAGGTGGCGGAATGGAGCCTGAAGTTGCGTTGAGTGTCATCCGTATAGCACTGAAAGTTGGGGCAGAGAGCTGCAATGCGATGGGCAAGAAGTGCCAGGTATTTGTTGAACAGCCAGGGAGAGAGGATAGACCTCTGGGGAACACCACAAGTAGAGATAGAGATAGAAGAGAGGATGGACCCAAGTTGGACCTTGGAGGGTCCATCAGAGAGGAAGGCGGTCAACCAAGCCAGTACCTGATCAGTGATACCCAGGTTATCATAGAGATGGTTGAGCAGGATGGCATGGTTGACCGTGTCAAAGGCAGAAGAGAGATCAAGTAAGAAGAGGAAACAGGGGGTGTTGAAATTGACATTGGAGAACAGGTCTTCATGGGTATTCAGAGGAGCAGTTTCCGTGCTTCTGGAAGCTCTGAAGCCAGACTGATGGTCATGGAGACAACCAACAGATTCAGTGTCATGATTAAGCTGGGAGATGGACAGCTTTTCCAGGAGTTTGCCCAGGAAAGGAGTGGTGGAGATTGGACGATAGTTAGCCGGGCAGGATGGCTCGGCAGAGGGTTTTTTAAGAAGAGGGTGCACAAGAGAGTGCTTCAGGGGGGAGGGGAAGACTCCAGTGGCGAAGGAGTGGTTGCAGAACCTAGAGTGGGCGACAGGGTGTCAATGTGGTCCTTGATGGTTTTGGAGGAACAAGGGAGAACCTGTTTTGACAAGACTTTCATAGATCGGACTTGTCTAGAAACCTTGTCTGAGGAGAACAGGGGAAAGGCAGAGAAGGAGGGAGGAGAGGTGGTTGCAGAAGGGCCAGAGGAAGAGCTGAGTTTTTGAGATGAAATGAGAAGCCAGAGCTCTGCAGTGGGCCTGGGAGGGGATAGGAGAGGTGGAGACTGCATCAGGATTGGGCAGCTCCTTGTAGATTTTAGAGAGTTTGGCTGAGTTGTTAGCTGCCACGGAGAGGCGGGCTTGGATGTGGGCTCTCTTCTTGGTGCAGATAGAGATCTGGTATTGCCTTTGGAGCAGGCGGCAGGCCAGTTTGTCAGAGGATGTACCAGCAGCATGCAATTTCCTTTCAGTACCCTGCTCTTGCGTTTAAGGGTGACGAGGTCTGAGTCACACCAAGAGTTGCAGTTGGCTTTGGGCCTCAAGCGGATCCTCATGACAGGGGCGAGAACATCGAGAGTATCAGATATAGCAGAGTTAAGCATGGAAAGGGCTATGTCAGGGTGTGAGTCAGCCAAAGGAGGGGGGGAGAAAGTGGCAGCGAAAGTCTCAACTGACACACGCTTCATGGGTCGGATAACTGAGAAGGTAGGTGGCAGTGCTGGGGTTGGCTTGGCCTGAGGGGTAGAGAGGGTGAGATGGGAGGAAAGGAGAACGTGATCACTCCAGGAGAGAGGAGTGTTGAGAGGGATAGAAAGGGGAAGGCCTGAAGAGATCAGAACATCCAGAGTGTGCCCTGCAGAGTGGGTCGTGCCAGAGGGGAGAATAGAGAGTGAGAGAGAGTCGCAGAGGTCAAGAAAGAGTCCAGTGGAAGGACAGGAAGAATGCATCCAGGTGAATGTTGAAGTCTCCAAGAAGGAGGAGTTGAGTGGTTGAGGCCAGGAGGGAAGAGGAGAGGTTAGCCCACATAGAGAAGAAGGCTAATATCTGACCAGGTGGCTGATAGATGGTAGCCACAGTAAGGGAATGGCCAGGAGAGAGAGAGAGCCTGCAGACAAGGCATTTGAAAGTGGAGTAGGTCTGCGTAGGAATGATAGATGCAGGAATCCACTTAGGGAAGATCAGGGCTACACCCCATCCTGAACGGTTGGGTCTGGGAGCGGAGAGGATCTTGTAGCCATGAGGGAGGAGATTATCAAAGCTTGTGACAGAATTGGCCATGAACCATGTCGCAGTGAGACCGAGGACATTGAGGTCAAGTTCCTCCAGGAGGCGGCAGTTGTCAGAGGAGTGTTTGACAGCTGAGCGAGAGTTTAGAGTGGCAATATGGAGAAGGTTGCCATCCTTTAAAGACTGCCAGGGAGGGGTACAAATCAGAGGTATGCCCTGTGGAAGTGTAGTAGGAGCCCGGGTGGGGGCAAAAGAGGAAGGAGGAGAGGGCAAGGTAGCCAAGGAGGAGACTGCTGGGGGAGGCGAGGGAGCCTTGGAGGGGAGAGACGCGACAGCAGGAGAAGAAGAGAAATCGATGAGGCACAGGAAGCGTCTATCAAAGAGGAGGAGGTTGGCTTGAGGGCCTTGGACCAATACAGTATCATTCAAATAAACATTAAGATGACTTTAGAGGAGTGGAAGGAGGTCAGGAGGGCCTCCCACCAGGTGCCACCATTAATGGGAAAAGAAGAGAAAGGAGAGAGCACAGAGACCATATGTACAGTCCATAGGTCTGGTGAGGGAATGACAAAGAGGATGTCGGTTAAAGTTTGCCTGGAGGAGGCATTGGTATAGGTGTCAGTGATAGGGAGGCCTGGGTGCATTGGTATAGGTGTCAGTGATAGGGAGGCCTGGGTTGGAGACCAGGATGTCATTTTTAAACCTCTTCCTACCAGATTTAGTGAGGAGAGCAGGATAGTCAATAGAGAATCAGTTAGAAAAGATAGGAGAGACAGACAGCACCATAGAGTAGGTAGGGAGAGAGAGAAGAGGAAGGGAGAGGTAAGGGGAGAACAGTAGGGAAGGACACAGTATATGGTGCAAGCAGACGAGTTAGAGAGAGATGAGACAAATTGACAATTGGACAAGACGATCGACACTTAGATTTTAAAGACTTTCCCAATGCAATTTTAAAAACAGGAGAGAAAAACACCTAAGTTCGAGAGTCCAGAATAGTGGGGGAAAAAAGGCCTAGGTTTCACAGTTCAATTTTAAATACTTTCCAATGCAATTTTAAAAACAAGTGTGAAAACACCCAAGTATGAGAGTCCTGAATAGTGGGGGAAAAGGCCTAGGTTTCACGGTGCAATTTTAAATACTTTCCCAATATCATTTTAAAAACAGAAGAGAATACACCCAAGTTTGAGAGTCCTGAACAGTGGGGAAAAAGGCCTAGGTTTCACAGTGCAATTTTAAAGACTTTCCCAATGCAATTTTAAAAACAGGAGAGAAAAACACCCACGTTTGAGAGTCTTGAACAGTGGGGAAAAAGGCCTAGGTTTCACAGTGCAATTTTAAAGACTTTCCCAATGCAATTTTAAAAACAGAAGAGGAAAACACCTAAGTTTGAGAGTCCTGAATAGTGGAGAAAAAGGCCTAGGTTTAACAGTGCAATTTTAAATACTTTCACATTGCAATTTTAAATACTTTCTAATGCAATTTTAAAAACAGGAGAGAAAACACCCAAGATTGAGAGTCCTGAACAATGGGGAAAAAGGCCTAGGTTTCACAGTGCAATTTTAAAGACTTTCTCAATGCAATTTTAAAAACTGGAGAGAGAAACAGCCAGGTTTGAGAGTCCTGAACAATGGGGGAAAATGCCTAGGTTTCAGAGTGCAATTTTAAATACTTTCACAATGCAATTTTAAAAACAGGAGAAAAAACACATCTAAATTTGGAAGTCTGCTATATTGACAGGTTTGCCGGGTCGAGTGAGGTTCTATACCTAACCCGGGCCACTCCTACCTTACTTAGGCACTGCTAGTTGACGGCTGGCAGCTGGCTTCCCCTGCTGACACCTGCAGACACGAGCTGGAGCTGCCACTGTTAGAGCCGCCTTTTGCCGTGGGGGCTGCAGGGGCACAGGGCTGCCCTGGGAGGGTCAGTTAAGATCGGCAACAAGCCAATCAGGGAAGGCGGGAGGCAGGAGGAATGGAACCAGGAAGAGGGATGGCGTTGGGGAGAGTGGGTAGGAAGGGGAGAGCAACGAGGTTGCAGCCTCAGTAGGGGGACAACAAAACCGATGGAAAAAAGGCCCAGAAAGTGACTCAAGTTAAAGCACCACTCACCAGCTTGATGTAACACGGAAGAAGCAGGCACAATGCACTGTGGGTCGGTAGACCCAGCAGAGCAAGATAAGGAAGCCAATCAGGAAAGGCGGGAGGAATGGAACCAGGAAGAGGGATGGCGTGGGTGGGAGCGGGTAGGAAGGGAAGTGCGACAGGGCTGCGGTCTCGGTAGGTGGCCAACACAAACGATGAAAAAAGGCCCAGAAAGGGTCTCAAGTTAAAGCACCACTCACCAGCTTGATGTAACACGGGAGACCCACTAGCAAGGTTAGTAGAATATCACATGACCCTCTGAGAGCCAATCAGAGTGCTCAAGACGGCTTAAGGGCTTCCAGGCTGTATGGAGACAGAGCCCTTGCACAGAATCCTTCGTATTGTCAGGATGGGACAAATAGGCAACTTTAAAATGAAATTCCAGTCACATGACTGTCCAGGGGCCAATCAGAGTACTAGCGTGGCTTCCGGAAAGGCAGTGTATAAAGGCAGATTCCTTGCTTTTGGAGGCCCTAGGAGCTTCGTTTTTGAGTCAGATCCCTCAAATGTTACACAGAATCCTTTGGAATCAGAGTACTCGAGATGGCTTCCATCATTTCTGCCTCTATTCTAAACTATATTTTAAATTAAGTATTGTAATTGGCCCCTAAGTGATAAGTAGCAAAAACGACAACATAATTTTAATTAAATCAGAGCCAATTGATTTTAGTTTTATAATGTCCATTAATATGTGTATTTATTTACTATACACTATGCAGTTCTTCCAAAATTAGGATGTGAACCAGATTATAAAAGAAAAACTATTTGGATTGAAAACCTTTGTTTGCCAAATGACCACAGCAAAGAAGACACAAGAGCATCAAAAAAGACATTTCAAGTTACTCCAAATCAAAACACAGAACCACCTGCCTGGGTATAAAACGTTATACGGTATGAGAGAAGCACACAGCTCTAGCCATGCAGAGCCATTTTGTATTTATACAAGAGTGACATGTTTTAAGTTTCCTCACTAGGCCAAGCCCAGCACCTGGGATACCAAGCAAAGCATTCTGAAATGTGTTTACAGTATTCACATCCAGGACATGGAGTTATCTCTTGGTCATGCAAAATGTTCAACTCATGAGGAACTAGACGACGAAGCAAAGCAAACCCATAATCTGCATTTCCCTTGAAGAAGCCTCTGTTTGACATGATTTCTAAAACCTCAATTTACCATTATTTCTATGACAATTCTTCCCACTCATTGCATTGCCAAAGGGATTTGCCACTTGTCTTGATTCTTGAAACAAAATGGGTCTCATTACAAGTTACAAATTACGGTCCGGTAGCAATGTACTGCCAATCTTTCCTGGACCGCTAAACTGTACATTTGCCGGTAGGGCCACGGAACTTCCAGGAGGGCTGACCTGCCAGGAGTTCAGGCCCCTAGGGCATGCTTTTTCCTGAAGCACTGGTACCGTTGCTAACGGTGCCGGTGCTTTAGGTTTTCCATTCCCATGGAGTCATGTGGGAATGGGAAATAACCTTTCCACCACTGGTAACAATGTTACGGGGTTGGCGGCAACCGGCCGATAGCACCAACGGGTTACCTCCAACCTCGCAATGAGGCTCAATATCTCTCTATTTAACTCCCAAGTTATAAAATGACCTATGGACAGTGCTGCTAACCAAAGCATCATTGACAGCAAAACTTTCTTTATCTGGATAATTAGCAGGTATGTTCTACCACTGCAATCAATGAAATGGATAAACTGAGCAAACAACATTATTTGCGGATAAACTGCAAGTCTTTTCTTCATGCCGGCATGCCTGTATTGTTAACTTAATGGGGGTCATTACACGGTAGGAGGTAACCATGCCGCTAATAGCGGCATGGCTACCCCCTTACCGGGTACCGGGTCCGGGTTCCTTAAATGAGGAATTACCGGGCCATTCTCACCTTGGAGGCCCGGTAATTCCTCATTCAAGGAACTCAGACCCGGTACATCCCCATTCCCATTCAAGCCCCCGTAGAACTCAATGGGAATGGGGAGGGTGTTAACAACGGGCCTGTTAGTAACGGGCCCGTTGTTAGCACCCTGGTCTTCTCACGGGACTCGCTAAGGACGCCTGGTTTTACCAGGCGGTCTTACAGGGTCTCGCGAGGAGACCTCGTAATAGGGCAGTAAGGGGTGGACGGCTCCGGCACCTTCACCGGCACCATTAAACCCTTACCGCACACCTCGTAATGACCCCCAATGTAAACTGTAAAATGTAAACTTTAATCTGATGTTGATATGTACAAGCCAAGGAAAGGTACCACGTTAATTTAAGCTTTCCCTCCATATTGTGAATATTGTATTTATTATATTTTTTTGATGAAGTAGATCAGGGTGTCATTTCAAACAAAATTGGCTTACAAAGTAGGCAATGACCAAGAGCAGGGATGTCTCAGGGTAAGGTGTCTATACATATCAGAATTGTTTGATGTAGTTCATATACTGGGCGGTGAAGCATTAAGTTATGGAACACATACTGAGGCAGGGACTGGAGGACATAATGATAGGTTTCACTTTGACTGCCTGAGGCCAGCAAATATACATGTACACATTTCAGAGTGGTCCTGATGGCAGAATGCAGGCGAGGTAGGGATGCATCATCTAAAGTTGGATTTATATCAAATACTGTAGGCACATGGCTTATATCTAAACCTTGCTGTGCTGAGCTAGCACCAGCTCAAGCGTGAAATGATCTTATGTGGCCTTTCTTTCCCGCTCTGCTGACAGCTGGGGCTTTGCATTAGCTGATGACATACATTGCGGCCACAGAATGCATGCTCTTTCTCTGAGCCACACAACATGGCGAGTATAGATTTCAAGCCTCAGAAGGACGGGCATCTTGGGTTGTTCAGCATGTGATTCATTCTGAATTGCACCCATTTCAAGGCTTGGGTATTTAGGATTAATTCATGAATATTAGAGGTGGCAGAGGAGAGCCAGAGAATACAAGAGTACAGCTAAAATAAAAAAGGCAAACCTGAGCTGAGCCTGCAAAGCACCCATACTTGGTGTCCTGTCTACCTCTGCAACCCACACAACACACAACCAGTATCTGGTGACCTGACCCCTCGCCCTACAATACAAAAGCCATACCTGGCATCCTGCTGCTCCCACCCCACAACACAAACCCCTAGTTGCCATCCTGACTCACCAGCACACAAAACCCATACTTGTAACTGGGAGTCCCAATTTTACCAGAAATGAACAGTGAGATAAAATGATTTGCCCTCGATTGCAAACTGTAGTTCAAATATAAAGCTGGGATTTGAGCAAAGTCTGCAATTTAGGTACTTGGTAACATATCTTCTCAGGTATACCTAATATAAATATGTGTTAATATATGGGTTTAAGAAGCCAGGAAATACTCTATGATATAGATATAGAAAAATAAAATCACATTATAAACCAACCTGGCATCTATACAACCTTATGTCAAACGAATAGAGTATGATTGTAGATTTATGTTCTCCATCCTGAATGAAAGCCAACAAGTGTAAGAATGGACATTGAAGGCTAATAAATCTGTATGTTTTCCAACTGTACTTTCAAGACATAAAAATACACAGCTACACAAAAAAGTGCATGATCGAGCCACACTTTTGGTCATTCTTTGGCACAAATATGAAGCTTTTTATTATGCATACTGTGTAGAATATGTGAAGCTCCACACACAGGCAAACCTTTTTGTGTATGCAAAGCAAGCTTGGAAATACAGTTGACATTTTTAAAAGAAGGGTCAATTGTGTGAATCTGTCTAGGAAGAAGGCAGAGGTTGTGCAATTAATTGGAATTGTGGTGGGGGGCTTTCAAATATAACTGTATTTATCCAGTTCTTATCCCCTAATGTTCACACTTGGAGGGTTAGCCACATGCAATGATGTGCCCAACTCACTGACGCATCTATTGCATAAGAGCTTTGCCTTTAAATGCACTGCTGATAACAATCAAACTTACGAGGCCTTACCTGGCCATGTGCTATGTGACTTCTTTCTGGAATCCTTCTCAAAGAGAAAGCAACGTATTCAAAGTTTGCCATGCCTGCTAAAGCAAGGCTTTGGGTGAGGGGATTGGTGACAGGATGTTATGTTATTTAATCCTTGCATAGCACCTACTGCCATTTCTATGGCTCCGAAGTACTGGAGCGCTGTGAGGTGGAAGGCCCTTTGGAAGACCGCAGTCTGTGCAAGCATGGAAATAAAAAGAGCATTCATTTGCATGCAAATAGTAAATAGAAAAAGGTGACTATTCAATTCGTAGCTGTGATTACAAGTTTAAAACATTAAACAAATCATGCAGCGCATTGTGTTCAGGTACAGCGATGGCTAGTCAGTGACTATGGGCCTCATTATGACCCTGCCAGTCCCATAACAACGGTGCCGGTAGGCTCGCCGGCACCGTTGTTAACGGACCGGCAGAGTACAACCTTGCGGGCCGGGTGCCTTTCCACCCGCCAGGTCTGACCTGCTGGGCGGAATGGCACCCGCTCGCAGACTTTGATGGTAGCACCGACACCATTATGAATGGTACCGGTGCTACCGTCTTCCCCATTCCCATTGAGTCCTGTGGGACTCAAATGGGAATGGGGAGTACCTTTTTCCGAAGCCCCAGTGATTCCCCATTGCCAGGCGCCGTAAAAAATACACAACTCCCGGGGCAGCCTGCTGTTTTTACCGGCACGGCTACCGCCGGAGTTGTAATGAGGCCCTATGTGTCAGCTGGAGATGGTATTATAAGTAGTGTATCAACCCCTAGGGCAACTGTGTACAGTTGAGGGCTCTGATATACTTTGCATGCAAAAGACATGACACTGAATAACATGACGTCAAGGTGAAACTCCTCTCTATTTCTCTTTCTCTCTTTCTCTCTTTCTCTTGTTCCCTTTCTCTTTCCCTCCCCTAACCCCTCCCAAGGACCAGACAGGATTTCTTTTTAATGCTTTACTTTCTGAGCGAATGGGCATGGTTTGGCTTCTGTTTTATTTCTAGTAGCTTGAAATTCTAGCCAGTGACTTGACACATGCCCCACCTGGCTTGCCCTTATTTAATGAAGATTGTGCTTCCAGAGTGGTTTTAAATGCATTTCTTAAGTACTCGAGTGAGCACCTTCTCATAGAACAGGTTATTTGTCCGTGTTCGTTCTCGGTGTAGGGGCTTCCAGACCGTTTTGTGATTTTTAGGAAATTTGGAGTTTCACCCAGGGTAATCCAGACGTGGACCCTTGCTCATTGTGCTTAGAGAGGCACAGCTTCACCTCACTGATGAGGCCCGACTAGGCTGAAAAACGTGTTTGGGTTTAATGTTGGTACTCTTGTTCAGAGGAGAATTGCCTTGCATTTCCTTGCTGGACTGCTCCTGTTGGTGGGACAAAGACGGATATGCAAATGGGTATAGGTGCACTGAGCTAAAACGTGGTTGTAGATCCTCCCTATAGAACAGGATAGTTGCTGTGTTAGTGCTCGGTAGACGGGCTCCCAGACCTTTTTGTGAATGTTTCTGTACTTTGAAAATTATTGCTCTCCACTACCAGAGTGACTTCATCTAACTGTACTCTCGCTCTGGAAGCCGCTGCTCCTCAGCTCTTCACAACCTATCAGCTCCCTTTCACCAGTGCGGCATCCTGCTTTCACTCCATTCCCTTACTTACCCCATTCAATGGAACGTTCCCCCCCTAGCCATCAAAGCCATCTCTTCAGTGGAACTCTTCAAAATTTGGCTCAGTTTCCACCTGCAAGCATTGGGGGAGCAGTCCAAACCCTTCACCCTCAGACCCGCATGACCCACCTCTCCTGCATTCTGCCTGCAGGACCACTCTGTATTTTGCAAATGTATATCTGCTGGGCTCAGGCAAAGTTAAACCATAATTATGTCCTCCAGTTACTGCATCTGTTCCATCACTTAATCCTTCACTGCCCAGCATATGAACTCAAACAATTTTGATATGCATAGGGCCCTTACCCTGGGACAGCAACCGCTCTTGGTCATTGCCTACTTTGTAAGCCAAATTTGTTTGAAATGACACCCTGATCTACTTTATAAAAAATTCAATAAATACAATATTCACAATAAGGGGTTTCAGTTAACGTGACACCTTTGCTTGGCTTTCTCATAACAGCAGCAGGTCTTGTTTACTTTGAGTTAACACTATAGGCATGCAGCATGCCCTCTTTTTCTCCAGCTTTCTGACGAAGCTCATGCATTCTGTAATGTTTGCAATGGGACACTTCCTTTTGTGTTTTCCAATAGTCACTTCTGAGAATAGGTATGAGATGTATGACTGTTTTGTCGAGCACCACCAAATTATAATTTTTGTTGGATTTACCGCTGGCCGTATTACCGCATGGTATATTTGGTAATTTCCAGTGGAAAAGTAGAGGATTCCGCTCCAGCTTGTTGCTGGGGTAAATCCTCCACTTTACCTCTAAAATTTGGTGGATTTTCACACTGTAATTCCGCTGGCAGTATATCAACCAGAAAATTCACATGGAGTAATATGGACTCCTAAAATGGGCAATTACCACCACTTGTAATCCCATGGTAACTCCACAGGACACAGTGGCAGTAACAGTAATTGAGTCTGGTGGTAATTCGGCAGATACAGCTGAATTACTGCCAAACCTATAATGAGGCCTCTTGTATTCAATTGTCATTTCTTAACTACTTCTATTATTATTATTTAGTGAATCATCATATTCTGTGCTAAAGGAGGATGCTGTGACAGGTGTGTAATTCCATGGCTTTCACAGTGGTGTCTGAATAATGGCACTCAGTTGTCCTGTGAATATGTGCGCATATGTTATATCTGATTCTGACTCCCTTCTTCTTGCCTTGCTGCTCCATTTAGCATGGCCACATCCGGAATATATGCCGCATGAGGAGACATGACAAAAATCCCCTGTGGTTCTTCTGTCTGCCAGCCAGGGACAGGTACACCCATAACAGTTTTAAATAGTTTGCTAAGGAATATACCTATCCCTGGAGCACGTGCCGTCTTTTCTTATGTCACTGTGACGATGCCATCCGCATAATCACACATAGCACTCCTACTGCATCGTGTCATCCTTGCCCACATGAAAGCAACATAAAATCTTGCAATAGGGCCACATTTTCAAGTGTATGAGCCAGTTTGGCTCACTTTGGTCCTGGCACTGGTGCTTCTCTTGACAGTAACCAAGATTTCCTACAGTCAACCCTTGATCACGAGCAGGGTTTTTAGCGCCTCACTATTGACCAATGACCTATAGGCAAGTGTTGTGCACTAATAACTAAATCACAGATTTTCTTTGGCTGTCTGAATGGCTTTGTGGTCACTTGATGGTCATACTTACAGCTTAAATTTGGATACATTATGTCAACACCTCCTGTGCATTATATACATAATTGACTGGTCATTTTGGGCCTCATTATGAGTTTGGAGGTATTTCAGAGGTATATCCTCTGAAATACCACCAAACAGATTTTCAGTTACCACCACTGGGTCAGGCGGAATTTGTTTACAAGTGGTGGTTGCATTGTAAATCCCCATTTATTTTGGGTCCATTGGACCCAATGAGGCTTTTTTTAGAGGAATTACTGCATCTTCCACTTAAAGCCAAAACTCATAATTTGGTGTAGTGATAATTTTACCACTTACCACCATACTCGTAATGAGGCGCATGTTTCCATGGCATATCTGAGGGAGATATGCTTTTATTTATTTGAAATGGCCTTTTGAATATTCTGAATTCACGTTGCCTTCTAATCGCTCATTTTGTCTGACTAAAACGGTTGAGGCGCCCGCCACAAGATATCCTGATGTACGAGCTTGCCAAGTCAAATTGTGCAGAAATGTTTGATGGATTGTTTAATAGCTGAAATAGAAACAGAAACGTAGGAATAATTTTAGAAGCGCATCATAATCACTGTGACATCTCCATGCTGATATATTTAAACACTGGCAACCAATTTGCATAAATACATCTCACCACAATAGCGCACCCAATCCAACCCATCATTTGTGCGCTATATGATCTGCTCTTAATTACAAAATGATCAGCAGCACGGGTGGCAGAACTGTATATGAGTCATTTCAAAGCTACCACAGCGCCCTCGAGCTTCCTTATGAATGAAATATCGGGCCTTGGAGCTTGTTGTCTCTTTTCACTCTTGGGGAAAGTTTGGCATTAAAATTGCCCCCAAGCAAAGAGTCTGCAATCTGTCAAGCTAAAAAACCCTTCAAAGATGAAACCTTTCAAGCTGCTTTACATTATAGTTGCTTACAGTTGTCTTATTTTCTCGCTAATTGTTATTTCTGTTGATAGTGGAGTACCTTTGGAGGTGTCCAAGAAACACTGGTGTCTGCCAAGTTTTCTAGGTTTATGAAATTTTGTGGTGGAGGAACAAAATTATTTTTATTGTTTTCTATGTTCTTGTTTGTCTCCTAAAACAGGAAGCTCAAGTGCTCCTAGTTGTTTGCCCTCTGAATCCAAATGTTTTGGCGTCTTCCTTTTTGGCTTTAACACATATGGTGGTGGTAGTGCCACCTACGTGGCAAAGCATTGCTAACATATGAAAGAAGCATGAGTTTTCAGAAGCAGGTTCTGGTTGACATAGTTCCCTTCATCAAACTAGGGGAGATTCGAGGGTCTTTGTATTACTCTTAGAATTTAATTTCAATAGAAAATGTAATAATCAATCAATAAAAGACATTTCTACCTTTCAGTTTAGCATGAAGGTATCAATACATAAAACCATGACAACATAATATACGTCACAACATTTAAAACACATCTGATAAAACCAATGTAAAGTGCAATGTGCTAAAGTGACACGATCTTGAATACTAACAAGATACATCATGTTTTACTTTGGGCCTCATTATAAGCATGGCGGTCGGGGATCTACGCCGGCCAGCATGCCGGTACCGTAGTTCTCGGAACACCATACTACGAGCTGTGCTCGCGGGCGCCTGTAAGCCTGTCAGGACTGGCCTGGCGGGCAGAGCGGCACCCACGAGCGCAGCATGTTGGATACAGGGCTCAAATGGGAATAGGGACTGACAGGCACCGGCACCCGGCAATGCAGAAATTACTGGGTCCGGCAATGTCGGAATTACCTGGTAATTCCTCATTGACGGGTGCCGGTAAAAATGCAACTCCGGCGGCAGCCGTGGCTGTTTTACAGACACGGCTACCGCCAGGGTTATGATGAGGCCCTTTGTCTTGGGCCTTTTTCCGAAGGGAATTCAGTCTTGTTTGCGTAAATAAAATGTTAGTAAGCCTGAATTTCTTTATAATGAGACCGAACACATGTGCAAACGCACAAGGGTGAGAGGGGTTTTACTATTCAACACCTGGACTGTGAGAAGACCCCGAAGCAGTAGCATGTGTAGGTAAGTAAAATAGGTGTTTGTTTCAATGTTTTAAGTAAAATAAAACGTGTATATGTATGCATGTATGTTAGAATGTATTTCAAGCCGTGCTTGTATGTGTGTGTGAGCCTCTGTGTTTTAGATTGACAGGCTGTGTGTGTTTGTATATGTGTGTGAATGTTTAGGTGTGAGTGAGTTTCTGTGTGTGAGACTGAGTGATTGTGTCTCCAGAATCAACATGTGAAGGTACATAAAATGAAAGTGCATGGATGCATGTTGTGAGCTAAAAAAAAAGTGTATGCGTACGGATGAATGTTAGATTGTGTTTTAAGATGTATTTGCATGTGTGAGTAAATCTACTAGTGTGAGACTGACTAGTGGTGTGTGTGTGTGTGTTTGTGTGAATGAGTGGGCTCTGTTTCTCTCGCTGCTTGCCCCATCATACCCTCCCACACTCTCTCTCTTGTATTGTCACACTCTCTGACACATTCTCCTTGTGCTGTCACACTCTCTCCTTGCACTGTCACTCTGTACTTCAAACTGCACTCACATGCTCCCTTCAGTGTCACACTCTGTCACAATCTCTTCCTTGCACTGTCACTCTCTCTATCTTTCCTTGCACTGTCTTACAGTTTCCGCCACTACTTGCACTCCCCTACTCCCTCCCCTTGCAGTCACACTCTCCCTCTCACTTTTCTTATATTGTTTCTCTCTCCGTGTAGTGTCTCTCTCTCTCTCTCTTTGCACTGCCGCTCTCTCAAACTCTTTGCACTGTCACTCTCTCTCCTTTCACTCTTTCCCTCTCTCTCACTCTCTCCCTCTCTCACTCATTGCACTCTTTCAATCTCTCCTTGCACTCTTTCTCTCGCTCCTTGCATTCTCAATCTCTCACTTTTGGCGCTGTCTTACTCTCGCTCTCTGCTTCCACTTTCCCTCTCTCTGCATCCACTTTATATCTCTCTCATTGCCTCCTTACACTGTCTCTCTCCTTGCACTGTTTCTCTCCCTCTCTTTCCCCCTTTCCTTCCACTGTCTCTCTTCCTCCCTGCACTGTCACTCTCCCGCTCTCTCCTTGCAGTGTCACACTCTATTACATTATCTCCTTGCACTATCATCCTCTACTGCACACTCTCCTTGCACTGTCACACTCAACTAAACTCTCTCCTTGCACTGTCAAACTCTACTACCCTCTCTCCTAGCACTGTCACACTGTTCCACAATCTCTCTCTGTACACTGTCACACTCTCTCTATGCACTGTCATATTCTCTTTGTGATTTCACACTCTCTCTGTTCACTGTCACTCTGTACTTCAACCTGCACTCACATGCTCCCTTCAGTGTCACACTCTCTCTGTGCTCTGCCACTCTCTCTCTCGGTGCAGTCTTCCTGTTCAACCCTGCGCTTTCCCTCTTTCTGCAGGCGCTTTCACTCTCTCCTTGTGCTTTCACTCGCTCTGTCTCCATGCACTGTCTCTCTGTCTTTGAAGCATACATTTTTCAAAACTTGAAATGTTTGCATGTCTGATAACCAGCCCTCTACATGTGGTTCCACACTCTCAAAATATGTTTGGTTGCCACAAGAAGAGCTTTGTCCATCCAGCATGATGATCTACCCTTGGATGGCAGCAAGATCTCTGCCGACGAAGTTCGTGGGAATGGAACACCCCAGATTGTATCTAATCTATCAAGCACATCTTTCCAAAAGTCAACCACTATATTGCAATTCCACAACATGTGCAGTAATGAACCTCTATTCCGTTGGCAGCACCAACACAAATCAGTATCTATCATGCCCAACTCATTCATTCTTACTGGACTCCAATAGAGGCGGCCTAAGACCCTTTGATGAATATTAGGTACATTTAAATCCAACTTGGCCACCTTCCAAAGCCTTGCCCATTCCTTCACTGATATATTCCTACCTAGGCCTGGCATTGTTAATCTTAAGCAATGTTTTTGTAGATTTGACTTACATCAATTGTTTTGCTCTTCTTCCGTATGCTACTAAGCTGAGCTGTGTAAAGTGCACACTTTATGGCTTTAATATATGTTTAAATGGGGGTTAAATGAAACGTATATAGTTGAAGAATAATACCATGAATGACATAATCTGATAGCGCACAGATCAAGTGCAAGGAAGAGGAAAGGCTTCTATGCAGTAGGCTTAAAGCTTTACCGCAAATTGTCTCAGTGATGTTTCAGTCACAAAGAGAAACAAGGAGAATCGGGATAGTATACCTACCTGACCTTTAAAATGGTAGCATGGGCCGGGGGCAGGGTACACTCTTCAGCGAATCAGCAGGGAAAGCCTCCAACAAAAATAGTATAATTAATACAAACCTTAAAGAATGTTTATTAAAATTACATGAAATTATGAACTTCACTCATACATAGATAACAATCAGAATCACAAAAAAACACACCCCTGTAAGAAAACATGCAATTAATGCAAACTAAATATATATGGGCTATACCCTCTGGTAAAATACTGCAGTAGGAGAAAATATAGGCAAACATTTAACCTTTAAAATGGCATTGGTAAGCTAGATGAAGGGGACCAGGCAGGGTTAAGATCTCACGGTAAAGGTCCAGAGTGAGGGTACTTAGGAATGGTTTGAAAAGGGCACCTTGTTCAACAATTCACACTAGTAAGGGTGCTTAGGCAATCAGGTGGTGGGAAACACGGGTAGATGGTGCCAGGGTCTGCCTATGTTGCACCAGCCACCCGTGCCCCTTCCCCAGGTGCATCCATTTTGAGTTTATGCTATTAGGTGCCACTTGCGACATCTATAAAGCCCAAACTATTGCATTTGAGTACAGATTCATACAGATAGGGAGGAAGGGCATATGAGGAGGCACACACAGGAATCACATAATTGGAGGGAAACACAGTGTATAAGTGTTGTTTGGTTATGACTCCACCCATTCCCTGCCCATGCTAATCCCTATGGCTTTTCCCACCTATTACTGTCTCTGCCCTCCCAAAGATCCTCCTCATGGGAACTCTTCGAGCTTGCTTGTTTTATTTTATATCAGTACCAGGCTTTCCCTATTCTGTGCTGGTGGTCCTGTTAGATTAAGTTCCTGCTAATTCCTATGGCTATTCCCTCCCATTCCTGCCTCTCAGCGACAAAATCTCCTCCTCATTTCACTTGTTACAGATACTCCGACTTTGTCCCTTGTGCTGCCTAGTTGTCTCACGCTTGGTCCTAAATCCCCTTCTCTCTTGCGGTGCCTGTTCTTGCTCTCTTTCGAAGCTTTGATGACTGTTCACACTCGTTATACCTGCCGCTGCATCATCCCACCCTCTTTCCAACAGGACTCATTTTGACCCATCTTTCTTTGCATATGAACTTGTCACTGACCCTCTCTCCCTTTCCATCTCAGAGAAGCTTGCGTGCCTTCAGTCACTCAAGTTATAAGCACGTGTCCTTAACTGAAGTCTTGTTATTGCTATTAGATGCACATGTACTAACAATGGGTAGTTAATACCACTACGGCTGTGCCTGGACAGTCCCTTTCCTATGGCTACATTAAAGGCATGGTCTAGTAAAAAAAATGATTTAAAAAATAGATAGGCAACATAAAAAAAAAATACTAGAATTCTCTTTTTTAAAACTTCCTATATAAAATTTTGAGCTATTCAAGCTCAAAATTCGCAAAAGTAAGCACATGGGCGCATCCATTTTGTGAAATGGATGCCCTCCTGTGCTGGCTTTTGCTTTTGCGGCACTAATGAAGGAAAAGCTAGCCAGCTGTAGTAAACAAAAGCTACCGCTGGGTGGCTTTCCCTTCATTAGTGCTGAACGCGGAGGACGGGGACCTGAGACCAGAGCAGGAAAGCTGCAGCTGAATCTCGGTAAGTGCTATTTATTTTTTTTTAAAAATAAGCACTAGCTGCAGTTTTTTTTCTAGGTTTTCCGGGCTGGAGGAGCCCGGAAAACTTAGAAATAAAACCGCAGCTTTAAAAACGTTGTATTTATGTTTGCGGTCGCTTTTGAAGCGACCGCAAACATAAATACAACGTTATTGTGTTGGAAAACGCTGCGGTTTTTCTTTCCAAGTTTCTCAGGCTCCTCCGGCTCGGAGTCAGTTAGGGATTACATCACTCAACAATGGCTTGTGTGAGGAGTGGAACTGCTGGACATTGCACCTATCTCTTTCAAGTGGAATGTGGGGTTCGTCAAGGCTGGTTTTGGCCCCTTTGCTTTTTTGTCTTTATATAAAGGGTCTTTAAGACCATTTACTTAACTGTAACTCAGACTTTCTCAGGCTGGGCAATATGCATTTTGCCCTTACTTGCCTATGCAGATGACATGGTTTTACTATCTCGTACCCCTAGATCTCTTCAGTGTCTCGTTGATGATTATGCCTGATTCATAGATCGCCTGGGTCTAAAGGTAAATGCAAAGAAATCAGCTCTGGTGCTTTGTCACAGGGGGAAGCGTCCCCAAGGTTTCCGGCTATTTATTGTAAGGGTGAGTTAGTCCCAAGACTGGCTCACTTTGATTACTTAACTGGGGGTGAGATTTTCATCGAATATTGGGGTGGAGGCACATGTGGAGAAGCAGAACCTGAGAGATTTAAGCAGTTAATGGGGGCGGGGATAGCCAGAGCTTTGGGGTCATTTAAAATTAAGCAGATTGAGCTAGGACTCAAAGTCTTTCATGGTAAGGCTTCGTCTGTGGCAAGAAATGGCATGGAGTTGTGGGGATTTAGTAAAACTCAATCTATCCAGGTGGTTGATAACACCTTTTTTAAGAGCACTCTGGAGTTACTGGGGTCAGCCCCCAAATTTCGCAGTTCACCAAGAACTGGGCTGTTGTTTTCTTACTGATCTGATTGCATCTATGGCTGCTAGTCATTGGCTAACAATTTGGGGTAACACTAAAGCTACTTTGACCCAGGAATTAGTTAGTTACCTTGTGTTCAGAGATCCCCTTTTGAGGACTCCATGGCTCAGGTATGTGAAAGCTGTGCTGTTGGATGCGGGTGCGAGTTACTGTTTTTCCACAGCAGCCTTTTTTTCTAAGAAGGATGTCAATTTTGCAAAATATAATGTACTACAGTGTATTCAGAATAAGAGAGAGTCTTTGGAGATCATGAGGCCTTCCAAAAGGAAATATTTGATCATTTCGTCCCCTACCTTGCAGAATGATCTGATCTGGGCCCAGCAACCTTCTCAACGCATCCTTATCTCTAGGGCACGTTTTAACTATGATGGCGGCCAGGCTGAAGGTGGTTGCGTATCAATCATGTTTGCTTTGTGGGGCACCCAAGGGGGACTTAAGACACTTTTATGTTTTGCTCAGCTTTTTCAGTAATTAGAGAACATACTTTGAAACCTGTATTGTTGTGTCTGGGCTTTCATTGTCATGAGCCCTCATTGTACTATTTGCTTTGAGTGGATTCTGCACAAGTGGGTTGGGCGCTGTATTGACTTTTTTCAAACATGCTCTACTTTGGAGAGAATTTTTATTAAGACCAGTTAGATCTTGAGTTATTTCTTAAAGTTTTTTTCATGGTTGTTGGGTTTAACTACAACTAATTTATTTTTTGTAATATTGTTGATTGTTAATTTTTCTGTCTTGTTTTTATGGTTTACTTTGTTTCACTGAAATAAACAATGGAAATTTAAATGTAACTGTAATATAAATATAAATACTAAAGAAGACAGAGAAATGCAGAACAAGACTTTAGATGCACTTTGGATACTTTGTTGAAGGGAGAGAGAGCAGGAAATACAACAATGATCCAAAAAGGATATGTTGTTGAAGAAAAAGATGCAGCAAGGATAGCTTACTATTACGCTGTGCAACTATACAATTGGACACTGTAGGGTTGTTCCCTACATCTCCTTTAGTCAAGTTTAATGGTTAGCAACAAATATACAAAGGTCTGGGAGCCCCTCTACTGGGAACGAACATGGGCAAATAATCTGGTCTCTGGGTAGGTTCACACTCAGGAGGGTACACAACCACGTTTTAGTACACTGTACCTTTCACAGAGGAGAAATATCCACATGCATATCAGTCTTGTGTCACCCACCTGGGCAGGCCAGCACCAAAATCCTAGGCAATTCTCCTCTAAATAAGAGTACCAGCAGCAACCCCAAACACATGCTTAAGCCTAGTTGCATCTGTACTGTTGTATACACCTGTAAAGCGCTCTGTTGTCAATCTGTATTGTTGTATACCTCTGTACAGCCCTCTGTTGCTTCTCGAGTCTAGGTCCAAGCTCAGTAAATACCATAATAATAATAATACCATAATAATAATAATCATCCTACATATTGTTGGGCCTCATCAGTGCTGTGAAGATGTGCCACGCTAAGCACAGTAAGCAATGGGGCCACGTCTAGATGATCCTGGGTAACTTAGAGTGAAACCACAAGTCACCAAACATAGTTACAAAGGTCTGGGAGCCCGTACTGAGAACAAGCATGGGGAAATAACCTGTTCTCTCAGTAGGTTCCCACTCAGGAGGGTCTACAGCCATGTTTTAGCTCACTGTACCTTTTACAGAGGAGAAATATTCATTTGCATTTCATTCTGGTCCCACCCACCTGAGCAGCCCAGCACGGAAATGCTAGGCAATTCTCTTCTGAACAAGAGTACCAAAAGCAGCCCCAGACACATGTTTCAGCCTGGTTGGGCCTCATCAGTGCAGTGAAGCTGTACCTCTCTAAGCACAGTGAGCAAGGTTTCCACTTCTGGATTACTCTGGGTAATTTAGGGCGAAACCCCAAGTCGTTAAACATATATACAAAGGTCTCGGAGCCCCTCTACTGAGAACAAACTTGGCCACATAACCTGTTCTCTGGGTAGGTTCCCACTCAGGAGGCTGTACAGCCACGTTTTAGTTTGCTATACCTTTCACAGAAGAGAACTATTCATTTGCATATTAGTCTGGTGCCACCCACCTGAGCAGTCCAGCACTGAAATGCTAGGCAATTCTCGGCTGAACAAGAGTACTAACAGAAACCCTATGTTACTGTTCTAGCTACCTTTGCCCTATTTCTATTATAGGCTCCTTAGTTCTGTTTCTGTTCCTTATTTTTACTTTTTTTGTTCACTTTCGCTGCATGTTCCTTTGTCAGAGCTAGCCCTGCTGTATCTCTCAGCTTTCTCTCTCAGGCCCATGCATTTCTTTGCTCGTCCTTGATTTGCACCCCCGTGTCTTAGTTCTATTACAGTAATCTTCTCTCTGCTTCTGGATCTGGAGTATGTCTGTGTGTATGTGTTACTGAAACCAAATGACATCCCGTTAACTTACTAAAAGGGTGCCAGATAGCTCGATCCAAAGAAGTTCAGGTATTCCTCTTAAAACGTGCCAGTTAGTAAGGTGCAATATAGAGCCATTCATACAGAGTACACGGGAGACCTTTTTTCAGTCAGAGAGTCTCTGAAAATCAGCAAGAGAGTAGATGAATCCACTGTGACTACTGCTTTGCCTCAAGCCTCCAGGGAGGTCATGGTCACAGAGCAACCAAACTAGCATTTCAATCAATTGTACATTTAATAGTCATGCTCTACCTCTGATTCACTCGTTACTTGACCTTTTCTATTTTGCATTTGTTTGCAGTATCCGTTCCAGCTTTACTCCTTTCTATTTATGCTGGTCTCAGGCCAGCTCTTACCTAAATACATCCTCCAAGTATTGCCCTTGTCTTCCACGTTGGCTTATATTCTGCATAGTATTGTTTATGCACTCTGCATCATAGATATCTTTGAAACCTGACATATAACTATAAACCCAGCAATGACCTTAGTGAGCACATTAGCTAGAATGTCCATTACATTGAAGTATAGATTATTTGAAGGGATAGAAGGTCACCCTCCAATTGACAGCCTGACTCCTTTACCGTGAAGGATGGAGTCAGGAGTCTCTATTTCAGATGGGCATAGGAAGCTTCTGTATCTCTCACAGTTCTGTCCCAGGACCCAAGGGGTGATGGTAAAGTGTCCTCACAGGCTACTCGTATTGGCAAATATAATCAAAATCAATATTGCTGATTACTTTATCCATTGCTTTTAGGAAAATTTACGTTGGGGCACCAGCATAAGTAGGAAGCAGGAGACCATTCCTCCATATTTCTTTAGGATTGGACACAACTTTGGCAGTAGCTTTCAGTTTCATTTAGAAGCCACAGGCTTCAAGGGTTTGCCTGAGCTCTGTTTGTCTGTAATTTACTTAAAATCCACAGAGTGCTCCTAGACTTTATCAGCCCCTGAATCTTTCATTACTTAAAGAATAATCCCCCCATTGCATTGGTCCAGTTTGTCGACTGGCTTTACTCTCCATTGTATGCTGAGCACGGAAGCCCATTGGTTCCACAGAGACACACAAGGGTGTGCCAACAGTACACAAAAGGTGCTCTAGAGTCAAGTTCACCCGTGCTTGTCATTTGAACATGCAACTGATCACATTAATGCTGATTGGGCAGGTATGAAACAGTGATGTGACAAAGAGAAATTACTTTCATTATTCAGCAAAAAGGTACAATTCTCAGCTTTTATTTTTTAACCAATCGGATTATTATTTTCATAAAAAGAAGAAAACAGAACAAACACAAGCATAGGTACAATTTGAGCATAATTCAGTAGACTCCATAGAACAGTATTAGCATTGGGGCACACCGAGACCAGGATGCCAACAATTTACATTGGTCGACAAAGAGGTTCAGGGTTGGAGCAGTCCATCCTTTTCATTCCCTCAGCCCCCACCCGCTCACTTTCCCCATAGCTTTGAGAATGTTTGGGAGCAACCCCTTGCCCTGTACACTCTACTCTCCAGGGCTAGACAATGGTCCACTTCCGCAGCCTATTGGCTTAGTCTCGGTCGCTCTGCAGAGCCCCAGGATGCTGCAATCAATCTCTTGGCCAGCCCCAGTGCTAGCGTCAGGAACGATTTCTCACGTTTCGTGAACCTAGTGTCCCTGTATATCCCCAGCAATGCCAGTTTTGGTTCCATAGGTACTTGAGCACCCAACAGAGTGGACAGTTTGCACATGCATTTCCCCCAGAAGACTTGAATCTGTGCACAATCCCAGAGTTTGTGATGGAAAGTACCAGCTTCCCTCCCGCCCGCATCTAAGACATGCATTGCTATCCACCATACCCCACCTGACCAGTGCAGTACGGGAATAGTATACCCTGTGAAGGATCTTGAATTGGATTAGCCGCAGCGAGGCCGCTGTTCCCACCTCCCTCAGGAACATCAGAGCCTCCACCCATTCTTCCGGTTCCAACCGCCCCAAGTCCCAGTCCCATTTCTCCCTCAGGCATTCAAGCTCTGTGGTCCCAAATGCTGCGCGCACCTGGTACAATGTAGGCGCAACCTTGGAAGGGATGCCAAATGGGAACAGGTTACTTTGCAAAGGAGAACTCTTTGGGATCTCTCCCAGAAACTGAAAATTGTGCACTTATGGTGTGCGTCATTTGTGCATAGTGACATATTGCCCTTGCAACTCTTCGAAGGGTCGAAGGCAACCCTCATGTATTATATCCAGCTCTTAAAATATCCCATCATCAGAAGTTCTGTCAGGTGCCTGTTATGCAAATAGTCTGATCAAAGGTCGGTTTTCCATCCCACCCAATGTCCTGATGCGCCTGTACCCACACCTGGCAGATGTGCCTCGTCAACCCGGGGAGAGTCCTCCTATGCCTTGTCCCCCCGTACAGTACCTGTCTGAGTGTCCGGCCCATCATCCTTCTGTGCTCCGCTGCATTGTGAGGGAGTAACGGGTCCCCATGTAGCCAGTTGTTCACAACATCTAGCTGTGCAGCCCAGTAGTAACTGCACAGGTTGGGTAAGCCTATGCCTCCTTCCCACACTGACTGTTGCGGTGTCCTCATTGCCCCCATAGGAGAAACCGCGGGGATCCCTCAATTGCTACAAAGACCTTCTTTGGAATCGGGAGCGGTGCGTTCTGCAGGACGTAAAGGAATCTGGGAAGTGTAAGCATCTTAAAAAGGGCTGCTTTGCCCAGTAAGGTCAGTGGGAGGGATTGTCAATGTGTGACGTCCTGCGCAAAATTTATTCACCACCAGGAAAAGATTAAGCTGGGTGAAGTCAGACAGGCGTATTTGAAGCCTGAGGCCGTTATTGTGTATGGAAATCCAACCCAATCCGGGCTTTCCCTGAGCTGTATCGCTGGTGTGAACAGCAGCGGCGAAAGGGGGCATTCCTGCTGCGTGCCTCACAACAGGGTGAAGGCCTAAGAGGTGATCCCATTCACTCTTACTGCCGCTTTTGAGGGAATGTATAATAGGCGAATCCAGGCCAGGAAGTTTTTACCAAATCCCATGCGGCCCATAATCTCCCAGAGTTAGTCCCACTCCACAGAGTCAAATTCCTTCTCGAAGTTGATGGCAAGGAGTGCCAGTGTGTCCGGTATTTCCCTTGCAAGGCCCATGGCGAGTTGTACCTGGCGCAGGTTCAGTCGCGTGGATCTAGAGGGTATGAACCTGCATTGGTCCGGATGTACTAGAGAACGATTACCCCCAACAATCGATTGGCGAGTACTCGGGCTAGGATCTTGGTCTCCCCATTTATTAAAGATATTGGCCTGGGGGTTTACCAGGCTTTGGGAGGACCACTAAGCTAGCCAGCCTGAGATCAGGTGGTAAGCTCCCATCTTGCCTACATTGCAAGAGCCGATGCAGCGGACCGACTACCTTCTCTCCCAGTCGATTCCATGTCTCGAAGGGGAACCCATTTGGCCCTGGCACTTTACCCGTCTGTAGCTGTACGATTGCAGTTGAGATTTAATCCTCTGATATGTTAGCCTTCAAACCCAGAGCCTGTTCCATAGTGAGCCTTGGGATAGGCACCCGATATAGTGCATTCTGCCTACCCCCCACAGGGTCCCACTACCCGGGGCTATATAGCGCTTCATAGTATTGCGCAAAGGCCTCGACAATATCTGCATTGTTAGTCAGTTCCTCTCCTATGGTGTTGCATAGTGTGCGCACGTATGCTACCCCTTTGTTCCTCCTCTCAAGCCAGGACAGCATTTTACCCGCTTTGTTCCCAGCTTCGTGTATTTGACTTTGCCTTGTGAAGTGCGCCTCCCTGGCATTGTCGAGTGACATATTGCGCAGTGTTTTTTGTGCCGTAACTAGTGCCAACTTGGCTGCCTGCAAACTCGAGGAGAGAAACTCCTCCTCCACCTGCCATGCGCTCTCTCTGCCACCTCCACCTCCCATATGTGTTTCCTGTTCTTAGCTGCCACCTTTGAGAGCGCCTCCCCCGCAGCAAAGCCGTATAACCCTCCCACAGCATGACTGGGCTGTCGACTGTCCCTGTGTTCATTTCAAAGTACTCCCCATTTTTGGCAGCCAGGCCGTTCATGAATTCGGGATCCCCAAAGTAATAAGTGTTGAGACATCAGCTCCTATCGGGCTTGGTCATCCCATTCTTTAACTCCATAACTCATGGGGAGTGGTCTTATATCCCTCTGGCCAAGAATTGGGCGGACAGCAGCTTGTGGGTCATGTTAGATGGGACAGAAAAGTAGGGTACCCCCGAAAAGAAAGTGTAACCTCTCTCCTTTGTGTGCAGCCACCTCCATGTATCCACCCACCATAGGGCCTCGGCGAATGAGTGCAATTTGGTACAGGCCATCAAGTTCCTAGTGCCAACATACATCATGTCTAAACCCTGGTCCTGGTCACCTCATTAAATCACCTCCCATTATCCAAACGTCTGTATGTTTCTGCAGTGTAAGCCCCTGAAGCTCCGACAAGAGATCAGATGTGAGCAGTGAGGGGCGCGTATACCGCAACCAATCCCCAAGTGGCTCCCCACAACCTCCCATTGCCAGAACATACGAACCCTGGGATTGGACTTCACCTCTTGGAGCTGGAATGGGACCCTCTTGTGTAGGAGTATGATCGTCCCCCTGGAACATCTTGCAAAGCCTGCGAGGAACGCCACCCTGTAATTGGATCTGAGAAAAAATGTGCACTATGTTCCCACCAGGTGTGTCTCAGTGAGAAATACAATATCAGGGGACTGACTATTGAGAGACTGTAGCACCAGCCTTCTTTTGACACTTGAACATTGCCCACTGACATTCCAGGTCATCGCTGTGACTTTCCCATTATGAGCCATCATCCCAGAGATGTGCTGCATACCTTGCGAACCCAGATTCAACCAGAACCACGCCAACAACGGTTGACAAACTCCCCCCACACCCCACCTGTCGCCCTAACCCCGCAAAAAACGGGTGCAAAAAAACCAAGTCAATCATCTACGTGGTGCCCGTTGTTGCCTTTTGTACAAGCCTCCATTCCCATTCAACCGCCGCTGTGACTGTTTACCGCTGAAGTTAATTGCGTGAGTATAGGCCGGCACTCTTACAGCCACCAAGTCATCCATTGCCTAGATGCCCCAAGCATGGGCTCTGTGGGCACAGACTGATCTACCGTCTGTGATTTAAACAAGACTGGGGATTTTCCCAGATCAGGCTCTTGTTGGGGCCACCTACCCTGCAGCTGATGTCCAGGAGATGACAGAACATGTGTCTCCAGCCATGCCCATGCCTCCCTCGGATTGTTGAAAAGGTGCACAATTCCCCTGTGGTAGACTTTAAGTTGCGCCGGGAAGAAAAGAGCGTACTTCATGCCAAATGAGTGCATCTTCCTCTAGAGTCAAAAGATTGATGTTCTTTCTGAACCTCCCTACTATAGTCTGGGAAGAAGCCAATCTGATAGCCGTTATATATGATGGGGCCGGTAGCATGCGCCATTTGCAACAGGGCGTCCCGGTCCCAGTAGTTCAGGAGTCCTGCTATAATGGTGCGGGGGGTGCGGGGGCGCCCCCGGTGTGGGACGGCCTGCCGACATCCTGTGTGCCCTTTCCACAGAAAATAACGTGGAGAGTTTCTTCGCAGCGAAGAGTTCCCTTAACCATCGGTCCAAGAAGAGCTCCATGCTGGGCCCCTCTTCATTTTCCGGCACTCCAAGGATGCAAATGTTATTGCAACGTGCTTTTCCTTTGCTGTCTTCTGCCCTGTTCTCCAGGTGTGTGAGCTTCTGGGTGACCACTGCCAGCTGCTTCTCCATTCGCTTAATTGTATCCTCTGAGTCCGAGATGCGCTGCTCTGTTTCCCCGACCCTCAAAGCCAGGTTCCGCATGTCTTGTCAGAGGAAGGAAACTTCCATTGAGAGGCCATCCATTTTCCCCTCCATGGATGACCTGGGTCCCCCTATTGCTCCCATGATGTCATGAAGGGAGATTTGAGCGTCTCGCAACTCCCCGTCTGTAACTGTTGTCCCGGTGGCGTGAGTCGCAGGGAGGTGGGGATTACCCACTTTATACTGGTAACGTTTGCACTGGAGCCCCGTCTTCTTTGCTTTGTCCTGGATCATGGTCCTGCGCTCAGTTTGCCGCTCTCCCACACTTCTCTGATTGCACGTGTCCTCTCTTTTTAACTGTTGGGCATGTACTGCGCCCTTTGTTCCCCCAGCATATCACTGGCTTTTGCTGTCTTTGTTGATGAATGTGAGCCAGTCCACACCGCAGGGTGCCCTTTTGCGCTTAGCCCTCCAGGGTTAGACTGCAAGTCACTTTACTCAACACACTTCCTCCACCAGAACTGCCTGAGGGTTCGGGGGATATTTCACAGAGTTTCTGAATCTGCAATGGTCTGAAATGCAAGTGGCTGTGCCTGATTGGCCTTGTCCTCCATCCGCTTGACGTGGTTGCCAGGTGCTCCCTTAATAGCAGGCTAACTCTCAGGATATGCCCCGGTGTCCATGGGTGCGTCCGCTTATAGGGCTGGTGTGTGGGAGCGCAGATCTAATGCCGCCTTGTACACCCACCTGTTATGTCCGGCCAGTGTGGACGGGCCTTGGCTCTGGTAGTTGTCCTGTTGCTCCGCAACAGCATCAGAGCCGTCTGCCTCACTCCTCCTATTGCATGTGTCCCTTCTTTGTAGCTGTCTTGCTTGTTCTGCGCCCTTCTGGACCCCCAGTGCGTCACTGGTGTTAGCTGTCCCTGGTAATAAATGTGGGCCAATCCACACTGTAGTGTGCTCTCCCACTTAGCCCAACAGAGTTAGGCTGCAGCTCCCTTGCCACAGCGCACTTCCACCACCAAAACTGCCTGGGGAGGATAGTTTGTGGGGATTATGAATCTGCGAGGGTCCACGGTGCAAGTGGCTGTGCCCAGCTGGCCTTGTTCTCCCTCCACCTAACGTGGTTGCCAGGCGCTCTCCCAGTAGCAGGCTGAGTTGCAGTATGTGCCCCAGTGTCCACTAAATCAGCAAGTTACATGGCTGGTATGTGGGAGCGTGTATTTGATGCCACCTCGTGCACCCACCTATTATGTCCGGCCAACGTGGATGGGCCCTGGGCCGTGGCTCTGGTAGTTGTCCCGTTGCTCCGCAGTGACGCCAGAGCTGTCTGCCTCCTCCTGCCGTGCACTAGCAAGCACACCAGCACCGTGCTGGCAACAGTGTCTTGGGTGTCCTCTGCTCCACACCGCAGTTTTCGGGCTTCTCATTTGGGTCTGATTGATTCCCGCTGGTTCCCTTATGCCAGGTACCAGCAGCCAACTTCTCGGGCCCTGCCCCAGATGGGCCGGCCACACGCTGCTGCCGCTCCCTCTGTGCTGCCGTAGGGAGGGGACGAAGGAGATCCTGAAGGGGGAAACCTAGTGTCGGGTCAGCCCGATGACTCTCCATTCGATCTCCGGCACTGATGGCGTCGTCGGGGTGACTTCAAAAATGGCGCAAGCCGCTCCTCTCTCCCGCGGTAGTGATTTTTCAGTTTCCCCCCTCCCTTTCTTCTCGGGGATGAAGCGGGTTGTAGCCTCAGTGTTCCGCTAGCGAGGGATGCTTATTCCCCTGCTGTTTCTGCCGGGGAACAGGATTTCAACTGCAGGTTATCAGCTGCTTTCACATAATGATGGCAGTTCGCGTCTACATCTCTCCACTGTGCAACCTATAATTCTCCCCTTGATTGATATCCATACTGTTATGTGAACACCCCATATTCTCATCCCACATCATTAAACTCACAGATCAAAACACACACGAAATCTAAATGCTACCTGCTTAACACTGGGGTCAAACAATGGATGAATCCAAAATCGTCTGAAATTTAATATTAGTAAAACAGAAATTCTATGTTCAGGGCAACCATCTAATTCTACATACTGGTGTCCCATATAAGTGGCCCAAATACGTACCTCTGGACCAACAGCTCACCATGAATTCCCAAATTAGCAAGGTCGCACAGTGAGTTTTTGGTCACATTTACAATTTAAAAAAGCATTTAGCTTACTTTTTCTTTCCTCATCAGGTCACCTTGATAAATGCTTTAATTAGCTCTCGACTCTAATCCTACAACTTTCCACACCGAGGACTGCTGAAATATGCTTTCAAAATGACAGCGTTCAGAACATTGCAGTGGAGATTTTCCAAACCCTTCTCCAGTATGCACATATTACTCCTGCCCTTTTATCAATTGCATTGATTCCCAGAGAACATTGGATAGCTGTTATGTCACGCTATCTGGTCCAGAAAGTATTCTTTACCTCTGGTCTTCTTGGTTCCAGACAATGTTTTACTCACTATAATCCTGCTAGAGGTTTTCCAACTCTTCCAATCATCTCAGTAATCTTAAAAAGATCACTATTGTAATGAGTCAAATTAGCTCTGTCAAATACAATAAATATTCAATTGATAATTACTCCAGGGAGCGTTTAATATTCTTTCAGTGTGCCTTCAGTATCCTTCCGTTCTTAGGCCTCTTGCCATTCCTGACAATCTTTAACAAACCAACACGTTTCTGTCTTCAACTGACTTGGATTGCCCAGCCATTCCTCAGGCGTTAAAGAAGCTCTAAGCTTTCAATATCACTAATACAATGTTATTGTACAATAACTGGACGTTAACTACTTTTGTTGTTCAATGCTGTAGAAGAACACAAAGAAAAAAAGGAAAAATAACTTCCAGGTAATGTTTGCAAGGTTGTTTTCCATAGTGAAAAAGGTCCTAGATTATAATATATGAAACAGTTATTCAATGGATTCTATCTTATCACAGCTTAGTACCCCACAAGCTGTCGTGTACCCTGTTTCCACTCTATGGTGGTAGCAAGGGTCTCCTATCTTAGGGAGACTTTCCTCCTGAAAAAGCAGTCAGTGGATGTAAAAATACCACAAGACCAGGTGTTCAGATGAAAAGACAGCAGGTAACTCGAACAGACCCTAGGAAGAATACAACAAAGACAACGTCAGATGGTCATATCAGCACACCTTATGTTATGAATTAACACAATACTTGACTGTTTAACAATCAAAAGCGTCCCGTGTAAGGAAAACATAGAAACAAAGTTCTCTCACCTGGGGATTTGGAGCAGAATAGCAGCTACGGATGTAGAAAACAAAGGTACCCAGATGGAGATGATCTAGCTTCAGATGACAAATAGAATTCCCCACGAGAAACACCCAAAGACCCGGCACAAAGGCCAGGGCAAGGGGAGGTTCCCAGGGAAACCCTCTTGGGTAATAAAACCCTGTGGAGCTGCTAGTGAGCGTAGACTCCTGAAAACGTCCCGTAGAAGTAGATTACGCTATCCCGGGAGTGTGGTGATGAATAGGCGTGTCTTTAAAGGATAGGATCCAGAGCAGAAGAATCAGATTGGCTAAAGGGAAATAGTGAGACAAAGTGATTAGAAATGATTCTGTCTAGTACTGGAAAAGATACTTCTAGAAGCGGAACCCTTACCAAGGGATCTGATGGTATCATGACTTAGAAATGAGAGTAACCGACGATCCGGTATGATCTGAAAGACTGGATACACTGGAAGGTGTAGAACAAGGGAAAATGATGAACAACACTCAAGAGTAATTGGAAGCAACCTAACCTCCAAGAGGGAAGTAGAGAACAATAGTTACCCTGAATAAACAGAGACCCCTTCTAGCTTGATGAATGACTGAGGTTCAGAAGGGATGAGAGTACAGGGTGTTGTGTCTGGAAGACGAAAACAAACTATAAGTCCGCAGGACAAGAAACCAAAATTCTTATAAATGTTTCAGGAGAAAGGATGCCTACCAAAGGAAACCCTAGTAACACACACCGGTTGAAGGCGGATGTTGGAAACAAATTCTCCCAAGGCGAGTGGCTTGGGCGGCTTTGATAGAACCCCAGAACGGGAAGGCAACGAAGCGTCCTAAAGTAAACACACATAAACAACAACAAAGATCAATTAGTTTCAAACAGAAAAGTGGAAATAAGAATATATGCCGCAAAGGTAAATCTGAGTAGAAAGAGAACAGGACTTCCTGACACAGACTCACGTAGCAGTTGCAAGCTCCTTGGAGAGTAGCAACGCGTCCTTGTGTCAAGCAGAGAAGTGCGTGAGAACTGTGTACTTGTTTTCTTGACAGTGGATCTAGTTGGGACCGCCAGGCTGCTTCCAGTGAAATGACGAGCATGTGACTCGGGGAACCAGCCTCTCCACCACCCTAATGACACAGGGTGGTGAATGGACCAACTCCCAGGTCACGGAAGGCACTCTCCTGATTAACGTGACGAAGGGACTGTGCAAGCACAGGCAGGAGAGGCCACAGTCTGATGGAAAGTTACTGGATACGGGTGAAGTCCAAAAGAGTCTATTCCAAAGGTACGTGATCCGGTGATGAAGCAAGATGGTCCAGGAACCTCTCAGATGAATACCAGGTAAGGCCCCCAGTCCTCAGGGAGACAAGTTCAAGCAGCTTCACGTAACTGGTCTGGGATGACTGATCTGCTCGAGGTACAGTAGGTCCAAAGGATGAGGCACCAGGCAGGTCCAGACAGGAAGAGGGAACCAGATTGGGAGGGGAGTCCACAAAGAGTTGGGACCCCTAAGGTAAATCCAAGGACAGTGAACGAGGGCCCCAGGAAAGCTGGAGGAGAGGCTAAGCCCAGAAAGACCCAGAGAGAACCCAGGACAAGGAGCAGGGATCCCCAGGGAAAAGAAGGGGACAGGGAACTGGACCCCAGGGAGGCTCATAGAACAGACAGGGGCCAAGGGGAACCCAAGCAGGTAACAGGAGACTGGGAACCAGGCAGGCTGGGGACCAGCAAGGCAGGGAAACAAAAAAGAAGACTGGAGCTGAAGCAAGACCAGGCACAGGGAACAGGAACCACAAGAAGCAGGAGCGAGCAACATGACCGTAGCAACCGCGTTGAGATGCGAATTGCTACTGCTCGCGGTTCCTCTAGTGGGCCGCCGGCACTTGCGAGGCCTGAAACGCAAGCCGTTTCGTCTCCGAGCGCCGGCGGACCCTGAACGAGGCTTGGAAGGCAAGCCCTTCCCAGAGCGGAGGCCCAATCTACGGCGCATGCGCGGAACCGAGACAGTGGTTTCCCGCGCATACGCCGCAGCCCTCTAGCACCGGCCCCAGCACCTCTCCCCCCGGCGAACGCCCAAGCGCGAAAGCGCGGGTAGATCCGCCAGGAGGTGGGAGAGGGAGCGGGTGCAACGAACCCCGGTCTCCCCAAAGGTGGCGTGACACTATGCCCCCTCCCAGAAAGGCCCGGGGCCCCAGGCTTCCAAGGAAATCAATCATAGAACTTGCAAACCAAGCGGGGAGCATGCACATGCCGACGTGGTTCCCAAGTACGATCACAAGCCGGGTACCCCTTCCAATCAACCAAAAAATGAAGCACCCCCCTGCGATAGCAGGCATCGCAAATCTCCTGAACCTCAAATTCAGGGACCCCTTGCACAAGGACAGAGGCTGGGCAAGGACAGGATCGGCCATAGGGATCGACCACATAGGGCTTCAATAGGGAGACATGGAAGACAGGGTGTACATGCCAAGAAGGAGGTAGCTGAAGGCGAAAGGCCACAGAAGACAACCGTTTGGTGATTTTGAACGGACCAAAACACCGGGGAGCTAATTTGACCGGTAAATTGCGAAGTGGCAGGTTCTTGGACGACAACCAAACCCTATCCCCAACCAGAAAGTCAGGTTCCACACTCCTTTTCCTGTCAGCCTGGGCCTTCATCCGCTCCTTGGCTTCCTTCAGGATCCTGCAAGCCAATTCCTGTTGTCGTTGAATGGTAGAGACCAGGACATCGGCAGATGGAACTGTACTGGTGGGCACAGGATGAAATGGCACCAACTTGGGATGTTGACCCGCTGAGCAGAAGAACGGACTTACTCCAATAGAAGCGTGGACAGTATTGTTGTAGGATACTTCTGCAAGATCTAGGTACGCCTTCCAGTTGGACTGAGTTGCGTTAGCAAAACAACGGAGATACTCCTCCAGAGTCTGATTAGTCTTTTCGGTGAGCCCGTTGGTCTGTGGGTGATAGCCAGAGCTCAAAGCTTTACGAATTCCCAGATGACCACACACCTTGTTCCAGAAAGCAGAGAGAAATTGAGAACCACGATCCGAGATGATCTTTTCAGGAAGACCATGTAGTCGATAGATCTCATGGAAAAAAGCTGAAGCCATCTGCGTAGCTGTAGGGATCCTGTTAAACGGGATGAAATGAGCATGTTTAGTGAAGCTATCCACCACGACCATTATACAAGTAAACCCGTCAGAAGGAGGTAGATCAACCACAAAATCCGTAGCGATGGTATGCCATGGGTATGGTGCTAATTCTGTGGGTACTAGCAGTCCCAAAGGTCGTCTTCTAGAAACCTTACATTGGGCACAGACGGGACAACTCTCGATGTATTTCTGGACGTCGGTAGCCCACCTAGACCACCAAAAATGTCGGGATATCAGCTCACGTGTAGCTCTCACCCCTCGATGACCCCCAATAGGTGAATCATGAAACCCATGCAATATGCCATCTCGAATCGTACCCTTGGGGATGTAAAGCCTCTTCCGGCAAAACAGGAGCCCGTCATGCTCTGATACCGACATTCGCCGAAGAAGGGCCGATCTTTCAGGATACGTCCGGGTGGCATCAGCAATTGACTGTAGATGAGGAGACAATGTCAGCAGGAAATGGTGAGGGGAAATCAGCGGCTGATCCGAACTGGACGTTTCTTCCACTTTTTCCAGTGATCGGGAGAGGGCATCCGCCTTCAAGTTGGAGGCTCCTGGAACATATGTGACATGAAACACGAATGGAGAGAAAAAGAAGGCCCATCTAGCCTGACGGGGCGTTCGACATTGCAGGGAGCGCAGGTACTGCAGGTTACGATGATCGGTACGAACCTCTACCGAAAAACGGGCTCCAAGTAGGTGATGCCTCCATTCCTCAAATGCGGTTTTGATGGCCAACAGCTCCTTCTCGATGACCGCATAATTTCTTTCGCTGGGATTCAACTTGCGTGAGAAGTAGGCCACTGGATGTTCAACAGACGTAACCGGATCTCTTTGCAAGAGAACCGCCCCAACTGCGAAATTCGAAGTGTCTGCTTCCACAATATAAGGTAAGTCATCCTGTGGGTGACGCAAAATCGGGGCGGCCATGAAGGCCGACTTCAAGGTGTCGAATGCCTGAGACGCAAGGGAATCCCACTTGAAAATTATCTTACTGCTGGTCAGCCTGGTGAGGGGCGCTGAGATTTGAGAAAACCGTGGAATAAAGCGCCTATAGAAATTAGCGAATCCCAAGAAGCGTTGTAAAGATTTTATGTCATGGGGTTGTTTCCACTCCTGAATAGCTCGTACCTTCTTGGGATCCATCTCTACCCCGTCTTGATTGATCACAAACCCCAAGAATTCTATACTGGGCTGGTGAAAGCAGCATTTCTCCTCCTTTGCGAATAAATGATTGAGAGACAGACGGCGAAGGACCTCACGTACATGTCCCACATGTTCTTCGATGGTTCTGGAAAAAACCAGGATATCGTCCAGGTATACCCAGACTGACAAGCCAATAAGATCACCAAAGATGTTGTCCATGAACCGTTGAAAGATAGCTGGGGCGTTACACAGACCGAATGGCATGACTCTATACTCAAAATGCCCAAAAGGTGTCTGAAATGCCGTTTTCCATTCATCTCCACTCTTGATGCGCACAAGATGATAGGCTCCACGTAAGTCTAGTTTGGTAAAGATCCGGGCTGTGTGTAGAGTTTCCAGGATACTACGAATCAATGGAAGTGGGTACCGGTCTTTGATAGTTATGTTGTTTAGTTGTCGATAGTCCACACAAGGTTTCAAAGTACCCTCTTTCTTCTTCACAAAAAACAGCGGAAACCCTGCGGGCGACTTGGACGGAACTATGTATCCTTTCTGTAAACAATCCGACAAGTAGTCTTGAAGCACTTGTCTCTCGTCCCGTGTCAAAGCGTACAGTTTCCCATGAGGAATCACGCAGTCCAGTAACAACTCGATTGAACAATCAAACGAGCGATGTGGTAGTAGAGGTATATCGCCTGGTTCAGAAAACACTTGTCCAAACTCAGCATATACCAGTGGTACTTGAGAAGTGGAGCACACACTGACCCCTTTGCCAATAGATTCCAAGGGGGTCGAAGAAGCTCGGATCGGAGCGGACAAACCGCACTTCTGGGCACAAACTACGGAGGAGAAGGTCAAAGTGTGCGTTCTCCAATCAATTGCCGGATTATGATGTTGCAGCCAGGGTAACCCCAAAACCGCCTTGTAGGTAGGGGACTTGATGACATCCAAAGCGAGATTTTCAAAGTGGTCGGCAATCTGAAGAAGTAGGCCCACTGTACATTGACGGACGGGTCCGGAAGACAAAGGGGTTCCGTCGATGACTTCCACGGGCAGAGCAGTGGGTCTGGGCAGGGGTGGAATCCGATTTACAGAAGCAAAGGTCTCATCAATGTAATTGCCGGAAGCCCCGCTATCCAACAGGCCAAATACTTCCAGGGTTCTGTCAGGCAACTTGATCTGAATCTTCAAAGTCTGTAACACTGCGGGTTTCATGGGATTAAGTTCTGAGCAAAACGGGGAAAGGTCTGAGGAGGAAATGGGACCTGTCGCTGCCTTCTCAATACGCGACAGGTCCTCTAGTTTCCCGCTTTCTTCTTCTGGGGTCGTAAGGGGCACGTACCCAGATAATGCCCGGCAGCTCCACAATAGAGACATAACCGACACGTTCTTCTCCGTCTTCTCTCTTCCTCAGATAACGGACCCCTCATGCACCCAATTGCATTGGCTCTGGCCCAGACTCGGTAGAACCAAACGATCCGGCAGGTAAACTGGTCGTTCTGGGAGAACTTCTCTCAAGCCGACGTCTCTCAGCCTTTCGTTCTGCCAGTCTCTGATCAATTCGAAGCACCTGATCGATTAGATGTTGAAGAGACTCTGGTTCAGGAATGTGGAGTAGCTCATCCTTGTACTCCTCTCTCAGCCCACGACGAAACAGAGTTTTTTGTGTGATTTCAGGCCATTGGGAATCGGTTGCCAATAGGCGGAAGCGACTGATGTATGTTATCATATCGGCACTCCCTTGTTTCAAATCCATCAGTTGATTCTGCGCAGCGGAGGCCAGGTTTGGCGTCTGGAAAACCTCGAGGAATGCTTTTTCAAAGGCTGCAAAGTCATTCAGAATCGGACTGTTTGTTACTACAAACGGAGTCGCACAGGCCAGAGCATTCCCGGTTAAATTCCCCAAGATGTAGCCAATCTTGGCTTTATTATTGTTGAAATGTGTCGACCTGAAAAGGAAATGGATTCGACAGTGGTTACAAAATTCAGCCACTCGACGTGGATCTCCATCGAACTTGATTGGTGTTATATGTGCCAAGGATCCTTCAACCTGCGAGGTACTCATAGCCCCTTGGGTCATCATTTGGCGTAGAGTCTGATTTTCCTGGCGTAAGGTAGTCATCTCCGCCCTGAGTGCTTGTAATTCGTTCCGCATCTCTTGCGAATCCTCCATCTCTGGGTCTGAAGGCAGGCGTCTCAATCTGTCAAGCAGAGAAGTGCGTGAGAACTGTGTAGTTGTTTTCTTGACAGTGGATCTAGTTGGGACCGCCAGGCTGCTTCCAGTGAAATGACGAGCATGTGACTCGGGGAACCAGCCTCTCCACCACCCTAATGACACAGGGTGGTGAATGGACCAACTCCCAGCGTCACGGAAGGCACTCTCCTGATTAACGTGACGAAGGGACTGTGCAAGCACAGGCAGGAGAGGCCACAGTCTGATGGAAAGTTACTGGATACGGGTGAAGTCCAAAAGAGTCTATTCCAAAGGTACGTGATCCGGTGATGAAGCAAGATGGTCCAGGAACCTCTCAGATGAATACCAGGTAAGGCCCCCAGTCCTCAGGGAGACAAGTTCAAGCAGCTTCACGTAACTGGTCTGGGATGACTGATCTGCTCGAGGTACAGTAGGTCCAAAGGATGAGGCACCAGGCAGGTCCAGACAGGAAGAGGGAACCAGATTGGGAGGGGAGTCCTCAAAGAGTTGGGACCCCTAAGGTAAATCCAAGGACAGTGAACGAGGGCCCCAGGAAAGCTGGAGGAGAGGCTAAGCCCAGAAAGACCCAGGGAGAACTCAGGACAAGGAGCAAGGATCCCCCGGGAAAAGAAGGGGACAGGGAACTGGACCCCAGGGAGGCTCATAGAACAGACAGGGGCCAAGGAGAACCCAAGCAGGGAACAAGAGACTGGGAACCAGGCAGGCTGGGGACCAGCAAGGCAGGGAAACAAAAAAGAAGGCTGGAGCTGAAGCAAGACCAGGCACAGGGAACAGGAACCACAAGAAGCAGGAGCGAGCAACACGACCGTAGCAACCGCGTTGAGACGCGAATTGCTACTGCTCGCGGTTCCTCTTATGGGCCGCCGGCACTCGCGAGGCCTGAAACGCAAGCCGTTTCGTCTCCGAGCGCCGGCGGACCCAGAATGAGGCTTGGAAGGCAAGCCCTTCCCAGAGCGGAGGCCCAATCTACGGCGCATGCGCGGAACCGAGACAGTGGTTTCCCGCGCATGCGCCACAGCCCTCTAGCACCGGCCCCAGCACCTCTCCCCCCGGTGAACGCCCAAGCGCGAAAGCGCGGGTAGATCCGCCAGGAGGTGGGAGAGGGAGCGGGTGCAACGGACCCCGGTCTCCCCAAAGGTGGCGTGACACCTTGTCTGGGAGAAGCAGGCAGATAAGCTGTCGGCGCGTCGGCCTGGAAACGTTGCAAGGCATTCTGGGGCACAGTGACTAGACTGCTGCACACACTGCAGTGGACTGCAGGAGCTGCCATGTTGGGGTCAGGCATTGTGTCAGAATTAACGCAGATAGTCGTGGCAGTATGCCCCCCCTTAGGTTCGGCACCTCCCGGTCTGCCTGGATGTCTCAAATGAAATCGTTTAATCAATCGAGGAGCATGGATAGCAGATACTGATTCCCAGGTACGGTCAGCAGGAGAGTACCCCTTCCAGTCGACTAAGTACTGAAGACGACCCCGATGATATCGGGAGTCGCAAATTTCCTTGACTTCACATTCGGGTCCAGAGTCTGAACTGATGGGTGCAGGGCGATCAGAAACTGTGAGATGAAATGTACTCCGATTATCGGGCTTCAATTGTGATACATGAAAAACTGGGTGTATTCTTGTCCAGGAACTAGGTAAACCGAGTCTGAAAGCTGCAGTACCTATGGCAGCAAGAACTCGGAAAGGACCAAAGTACCGAGGAGAGAGTTTAGATGGAACTAAATGTCTAGGTAGAAATCTTGACGAAAGCCATACCCAATCTCCGGGTTTGATGATAGGAGCTGGTGTTCGATGGCGATCAGCGAAATGCTTTCTCCTGTCCTGGGAATGATGTAGAGTGATACCCGCGGAGCGGTGTCCTTGACGAATCTGTTCCGTCAGTTTGTTTAGGTCTGGAAATTTAGTGTCAGATCTTTTCATAGTGGGAAAAGATGTAGGACTGAACCCAAAGGTGCACTGAAAAGGAGATGTTTGAATAGCTGAATGATACGAGTTATTATAAGCGAACTCAGCCAGTGGCAGGAGATCCTTCCAATCGTCCTGTGCTGCAGAGATGTAACTCCTAAGATATGCTTCTAACGTCTGATTTAGCCTTTCAGTTTGCCCATTGGATTGGGAGTGGTATCCAGAACTAAGAGCCCTGGATATCCCAAGAAATCGGCAAACTAATTTCCAATATTGAGAAGTGTACTGTGGGCCTCTGTCCGATATGATAGTTTCAGGTAATCCATGAAGGGAAAAGATATGTTTGACAAAAATACGTGCCATTTGAGAAGCAGAGGGTATCCCAACCAAAGGAACAAAATGTGCCAGCTTTGTCAATGTGTCAATTGTAACCATAATAGTAGAATGCCTTGAGATTGGGGAAGATCAACAATGAAATCCGTGGATATTGTTTGCCATGGACGAGATGGTAAAGGCATTCTGACCAGTTCTCCCAATGGTGCTTGTCTAGGTATCTTATTTTGTAAGCAGTGGGACATGAAGTCATGTATTCCTTGGTGTCTCTTCGAAAAGTAGGCCACCAAAAGAAACGTGGAACTAGGTCCAACGTGGAGGTGAAGTCTCGATGACCTGCTATTTTGGATTTGTGGCACAGATCCAAAACCTCCTTCTGAAGAGGACGAGTCGGGATGTAAGCCTTTTGTCCCATGAAATAACATCCATCCTCTTTAACCAGATCCGAATGGTTGGATAAGGAAAGTGATCTCTATGCCATGGAATTAGAGTGAGCTTTAAGGCGAGACAGAAAATCAGGGGTTGACACGAGTCCCATGGTTAGTAGTGGAAATATGGGTTCAGATCTGAAAGGATTGCTAACAGGGTGGTCCTTGCGAGACAGAGCATCTGCTCTTAAATTCTCCCTTCCGGGAGTAAATGAAAACGTGATTTTGAAAGGAGAGAAAAAATGAGCCCATCTAGCTTGATGGCTGTTACAGGTCTGGGCATATTGAAGTATCCGAAGATTATGGTGGTCGGTCCGTACTTCAACCGGGAATTTGGCTCCTAAAAGTAAGTGTCGCCATTCCTCAAACGCACGCTTAATAGCGAGAAGTTCCTTCTCCAAAACCGTGTAGTTGATCTCAGAGGGCAAAAGAGTTTTGGAGAGGAATGCTACTGGTCTCTCTTGATCGAAGTCATCTGGTTGTAGTAGGACGGCGCCTAAGGCATGTTGGGAGGCATCAGTCTCCACGATGAATCTTCAGTTCTGGTTTGGAGTTAGAAGAATCGGTGCTGAAGTGAATCAGTCTCCACAATGAATCTTCGGTTCTGGTTTGGAGTTAGAAGAAACGGTGCTGAAGTGAATAGCTCTTTAAGCTTGCGAAAGGCTTGATCAGTGACCGACGACCAAACAAACATGACTCCTTTCTTTAGAAGATGGGTAAGTGGCTGCGTAAGTCTTGAGAATTCAGGTATGAATCTCCTATAAAAGTTTGCAAACCCTATAAAGTGTTGGATATCTTTTCCTGGCATAGGTGTAGGCCAGTCCCGTACAGCCGATACCTTCTCCAGGTCCATTGCTATCCCCTCGGCGGAAAGGACGTATCCCAAGTAAGTTACTTCAGATTGATGAAAGGTTCACTTTTAGGGGTTACAGAACAAATGATTTTGTTGTAGGCATCGAAGCACCTCTTGTAACTGTTGTATATGTTCTTGCATGGAGGAAGAAAATACCAAAATGTTGTCTAAGTAAACCACCATACTGTGTAGGAGAAGGTCGGAAAAAAGATGATCCATAAAGCGTTGGAAAATCGCAGGGGTGTTAGATAGCCCAAATGGCATGACCCGGTACTGATAATGTCCAAAAGGTGTTCTAAACGCAGTCTTCCATTCATCGCCGGGCCTTATCCGTATTAGGTGGTAGGCTCCCTTTAAGTCCAACTTAGTATATATAGTAGCCCCCTTTACTGCCTCCAGAATGTCAGGGATAAGCGGCATGGGGTACTTGTCGGGAACGGTGATCTTGTTCAAGCCGCGGAAGTCGATACAGGGACGTAGTTCTTTAGAATTCTTCTTGGCTACAAAGAACAATGAAGCGGCTGCTGGGGATGTAGATTCTGTGATCAATCCGTTCATCAAATTGGAGCGAAGGTATTCACGCAAAACCTCTTTTTCATTGTTGGACAGTATATACATACGTCCAAAGGGCAGAGGTTGATCAGGTATTAGTTCGATAGCACAATGGTCTCTCCTGTGGGGAGGCAACTGGTTATACTCAGAAGTCGAGAATACATCCTGAAATTTCTCGTAGACTTCAGGAAGACCTGCAATCTGATTGAGATAATGTACCCCCTGGGTATTATTTGAGGCCGAAGAAGCTTCTATGGCTACCCTCTGGTGGCTTCCTATGCAGTGTGTCAAACAAAACTCTGAACCAAGAAAGAATGACCCAGCGGTCCAGTTGATAAACGGGTTATGCTTCTTAAGCCAGGGTAGCCCTAAGATTACCAGATGGTGAGCTGCTCGGATTATATCCAAGGTCAGAATCTCCTGATGGGTAGAAATGGACATTAGGATTGCTTCGGTCTGATCTTTGATGGGACCCGAGATCAGAGGGCTACCATCTACGCTTTCAACAGGAATGGGTTCCTCTTTGGAGGAACGTGGAATCTTTTGCGAAGCGGCCCAGTGATCGTCCACAAAATTTCCTGCTGCCCCACAGTCAATTAGAGCTGGAACATCTTGTAAGATAAGGTTTCCTATGGTGAAGGATACCTTTAATACCATCATGCTGGTGGTTGAGTGGTTGGTGCAATATGAAGAATATGAAGCTTGTGAGGAACCTCGTTCAGACTTTGGTTCCCGGACCGTGGTTCCTCTTACGACCGGGCGTTGGTGTTTCCCGACCGCCGAACCGGAGAAATTGGGCATTCCTGGACGGAGTGGGTATTGACGCCACAATACATGCACAGTCCCAGACTTCGTCTGCGACTTCTTTCCTCGGGGCTCAAAGGTCCTCGAGATGTAGCCCCCAGTTGCATAGGTTCATCAGCTGGCGGAGATTTAGAGGTTGAAGGAACAAAGGACGTTCTTGTGATCCTTCCCTTCCTTCTTTCAGCCATCCTTTCCTTCATCCTGTAGTCGATTTGCATCACCAGAGCAATGAACTCCGTGAGAGTGGTGGGACGTGGAACTGGAGAGACCTCGTCTTTGAGATCTTCAGATAATCCCCTCCTGAATATCGTGACCTGCGCATCATCAGACCATGTGGTCTCACTGGCCATTTGTTTAAATTTTGTAATATATGCCAGTATGTCCAAATTACCCTGCTTGAGGTCCAGGAGATGTTCTTGTGAAGCAACTTTAATCTCCTGTCGCCCAAACATAGTACGGATACTATTACAGAAAGCTACGTGGGAGTCTAAGATTGGGTTGTTGTTAGTAATTAAAGGAGTAGCCCAGGCTAATGCAGGTCCTACCATCTGGGATAACATGTAGCCAACCCGGTCTCGGTCTGTATGAAAAAAATTGGCTTTGAATGCGAATTGCACTGCACAGGCATCAAGAAATTCTTTCACCCTATGTGGGTTCCCATCAAATTGCCCACCCGGGAGAGGTCCGGGAGGTACCTCGCAACAATGGGGAATACGTGACAACGCAGCCTGTTGAGCAATCTGTTGAGAAGCATGCTACTGTTGCTGTCTCAAGGAGGTGTTCTCCTGTTTTAGTTGCTGAACTTCACTTGTAAGGGATTGAACTGCAGCAATTAATTGTTGAATCTGTTGCTGCTGTGGATCCATCCTAGCTTATGGTCAGAAAATGAATTCCTTACCACGGACAACTGAAAGTTGAAACAGAAAAATAAACTCTCTTTTCGGGCGTTGCTAACTGTTATGAATGAACACAATACTTTACTGTTTAACAATCGAAAGTGTCCCGTATAAGGAAAACATAGAAACAAAGTTCTCTCACCTGGGGATTTGGAGCAGAATAGCAGCTGCGGATGTAGAAAACAAAGGTACCCAGATGGAGATGATCTAGCTTCAGATGACAATTAGAATTCCCCCCGAGAAACACCCAAAGACCCGGCACAAAGGGCAGGGCAAGGGGAGGTTCTCAGGGAAACCCTCTTGGGGAATAAAACCCTGTGGAGCTGCTAGTGAGCGTAGACTCCTGAAAACGTCCCGTAGAAGTAGATTACGCTATCCCAGGAGTGTGGTGATGAATAAGCATGTCTTTAAAGGATAGGATCCAGAGCAGAAGAATCAGATTGGCTAAAGGGAAATAGTGAAACAAAGTGATTAGAAATGATTCTGCCTAGTACTGGAAAAGATACTTCTAGAAGCGGAACCCTTACCAAGGGATCTGATGGTAGCAAGACTTAGAAATGAGAGTAACCGACGATCCGGTATGATCTGAAAGACTGGATACACTGGAAGGTGTAGAACAAGGGAAAATGATGAACAACACTCAAGAGTAATTGGAAGCAACCTAACCTCCAAGAGGGAAGTAAAGAACAATAGTTACCCTGAATAAACAGAGACCCCTTCTAGCTTGATGAATGACTGAGGTTCAGAAGGGATGAGAGTACAGGGTGTTGTGTCTAGAAGACGAAAACAAACTATAAGTCCGTAGGACAAGAAACCAAAATTCTTATAAATGTTTCAGGAGAAAAGGATGCCTACCAAAGGAAACCCTAGTAACCCACACCGGTCGAAGGCGGATGTTGGAAACAAATTCTCCCAACGCGAGTGGCTTGGGCGGCTTTATTAGAACCCCAGAACGGGAAGGCAATGAAGCGTCCTAAAGTAAACACACATAAACAACAACAAAGATCAATTAGTTTCAAATAGAAAAGTGGCAATAAGAATATATGCCGCAAAGGTAAGTCTGAGTAGAAAGAGAACAGGACTTCCTGACACGGACTCACGTAGCGTTGGCAAGCTCCTTGGAGAGTAGCAACGGGTCCTTGTCTGGGAGAAGCAGGGAGATAAGCTGTTGGCGCGTCGGCCTGGAAACGTTGCAAGGCATTCTGGGGCACGGGGACTAGACTGCTGCACACACTGCAGTGGACTGCAGGAGCCTCCATGTTCGGGTCAGGCATCGCGTTAGAATTAACGCAGATAGTCGTCCACCCCTCCCAGTTTGCCTTTTCCTACCTGAGTATAGACTTTGTTCAGCAACGGACCTAGAAGATGACAGTACCTCTGCCAGTTCTTAATGTCCAGAGACCAGAAAGCCGACCGACGCTTGTTGCCAAAGTCCCAATTAAGTCCAGGAAGTCCGAAGAATCCAAGCACCACTAACCCGAATGGCACAAGAGCGCAATCCCCAACCAAAGTCTTGGAAAACACGAGGACCCTAATCCCAAACGGCACAAGGATGCTCTAATGACAAGGGGATAAATTGTTGTAGTCCAACAACTCCAGAGAAACTGTAGCAAAACCACCAAATCCAAAAAAGGGTTATCCAATGAGCCAAAAGTCCAGTAAGCAAAGCAGAAAGTCAAAAAGTCAGTCGGTCAGTCCAGTTCCAAAACAGCACCTCTCAAGTGTGAAGAAGTAGTGGCATCCAGAAGAAAGTGAGCCAGAAGTCAAAAAGAAAACAATCCCAGGAAATGAGTTCTAAGAAACAAGAACCTGTGTGCCACGTACTGCGAGTGCAGTCTAGAAGCACCGAAGTCGCCGATCTACAGGGCACTTATGGTCCTAGCGAACCCACAGTGTTTCCTGGTTGGCGTCTCGATGTAAAGTGGGACATCATCACGTTACACGGATCGCAATCGTCGGGAAGCTGGGAAATGTAGTTTTGCCTTCCCTCTGCAAGGCTTCTGTTGTGCAAGCATCCACGAGGCCACCAGCGTTGCAGCACGATGTGATGTGGCTGCCAGTGAGGAGTGACCCCGACAGTTTCCCCCCACAAGAGACCCAGTCTCCCAGGGACAGACAAATGGGAAGCATAAAACTCCTTCAATAACCTAGGTGCATGGATATTACATAGGGGCTCCCAAGTGCGTTCTTCAGGACCATAACCCTTCCGATCTACAAGGTATTGCGGGATTCCTTTGCACAGACGGATATATAATATGGCCGGCACCTCATATTCGTCCTCCCCATGAACCATGATGGCTGATGGTTTAGAGGACATGCGTGTCTGCTTTATGAATGGTTTCAGCAGGCTGACATGAAAAACGGGATTAACACACCTCCGTTGCGGAATACCCAACTTCATGGCCACAGGATTTACACAGAAAAGGATAACGTAAGGACCCACATATTTAGGTAGGAGTTTACGCTTTCCTGATATGTTCAAATGAGCAGTAGACAACCAAACCTTATCACCCGGAATGTACTCAAGAGCTGGTTGTCTGTGTCATTCAGCATGTCTCTTGGTGTACCCCTGAGCCGAACGAAGGTGAGTGTATACGTCTTCATGGATTTTAAGAATCAACTGAAGCAATTCACCCACGGCAGGAACCTGTTCTTGAATAAATGGTGGTGCAGGGAGAATTCGAGGATGATGACCGTACAAGGCATACAATGGTGAACAGCCCCTAGAGAAGTGACAGGAATTATTATATGCGAACTCAGCCGCACCCAATAATGATAGCCAAGTTGACTGATATTGCAAACATAGGCAGTGCAAGTACTGATCCAGCGTGGCACAGCCGGCTCAGTCTGCCCATCCGTTTGGGGATGGTAGGAGTAAGAAAACCGGACGTCAATGCCAAATGCCACAGTTAGTGCCCGCCATAATTTAGGAACAAATTGGGTACCCCGGTCAGATAATATGGTAGTAGGTAAACCATTGAACTGCACTATATTATATAAAAGAAAAGGGTTGCCGGGATTTGTGCTGTAGGGAACCCTCTACATGGTACGAAACGGGCCATCTTTTTAAAAGTATCGAACGCCACCAATATGGTGGTAAATCCATCAACCGGGGGCATTTCAACAATGAAATCCATTGAAACAGAGAACAATGTTTTATGTGGAATAGGCATGAGTTGAAGTAAACCCACTTTGAGACCTTAAGAGGATTTTCTCTGTGCACAAACGGCACAGGTAGATATATAAGCAGTAGTGTCCCTTCTCATTTGGGGCCACCAACAACACTGGCGTAGATAGTCCAGAGGTTTGTGCTGACATAAATGAGCAGTACGTTTCGAGTCATGCACATGACATAATGCCTTTAACCGGATGTATGATGTTGGTAAATATAAGCGATTCGGAATAAAAGGAATGCCATTGTGTATGCTGACTTTAAATGCTTCGACTTCAGATTGATGTTCCCTTGTCCATAAACGTATCTGGTCTAGTATGGTACCAGATGTAGCACATACACATATAACAGAGTCTTTCAGTAAAAGAATACATGGTTCCACGGAGGGAGTAGTCTCTTCAAAGATTCTAGATAGAGCATCAGCTTTGCCATGGTGACAACCCAGTCAGTAGGTTACTATAAAATTGAACATGGCAGAAAACCAATGCCAACGGACAGGCATTGGTACAGGTGGCACGAGTCAGTACCTGTAGATTACGATGGTCTGTATAGACCGTTATCGGATGATTAGCTCCCAAAGGATGGGAACGCCATTCTTTGAAAGACACCCTGATGGCCAACAACTCACGTTCCATGATATAGTTTATTTCCTGAGGAGATAATGTACGTGAGTAGTATGCTACCAGGTGCAGCCTATGGTTAGTAGGACATGTCCGTGAAAGAATGGCTTATTTAAAAAAAAAAAAGGGCACCTGGTTAAGGTCCTGCTCTACCCAAGTAGGTAAACATTCATTAAACCACAAATGAGCAAGGTTATGGAACCCCAAGGAACAGAATTCCGGAATGAATCAATGAATCGCCTATAAAAATGTGCAAACCCTAGGAATGATTGCAATTGTTTTAGTGACGTAGGAGGAGTCCATTCAAGCACTGCTTTGACTTTGTCATCACTCATACGAATACCCCCGTAGTGAAACCCGAGAAAGTCAAACTCTGATGCATGAAAAAGGCATTTCTCTGCTTTGGCATAGAGTGCATTATCACGCAGACTTTGTAAAACACATTGCATATGCGTCTTATGTTTTTATATAGATGAGGAGGACACCAGGATGTCATTGAGGTAGATTACAACAAATTGATCCAACATGTCCCTGAAAATAAAATTCATTGCAGTACCGTTATTAGCTCTGAAGTCCCTTAACGGGTCCCGTCCACAATGCCTGGGCAGACCAGGCGTTAAGGGAGGGACCCGCTAAGGGACCTCGGAATAAGGTGCAAGGGTTTACCGGCACCAGTGTCCTTACCGGTGCCGGTAATCCCTTTGCGTCCAACTCGGAATGAGGCCCAATGTCTGGATTATGAGCCCGGAGCTAAAGTACCCCCAGGATTATATTGAATTGAGGTGCGGAAATAAGATCAAATGCAATGATGTCTGTGTGCCCTTGATGTGTACTAATACAAACAGGTTTTGTCTGTTTTGTCACTTCCCCAGAAATGAGCAATGACCCATCAAAGCAAAGCAAGCATCCATATAATTACTGGTAGCACCGGAATCTACCATCACGGTCACTGCCAATTTACGTGCATCGGGCATCTCAAACACCATATGTGCAAGGGACACTGTGTCGTTCATGTTCGCTGCAGTGTTTTCTTGCCTGCACTGCCTGCACTCAAGGTAGGACCACCGTCAAGGTGTTGATCGCCTTCTTTTCATCAGTATTACTGGAGGCAATAAGTAATAAAGCTAATGTCCCTCGGAAGTGCTCAGCTGATTTTCTCTGACCTCTGCACTGCCTTCTTTCATTCAATTCTGCAGCCCCTCTTCCATTCTGGGGCAGCGTGCATGCAGGCAAAAAGGAAGATTTGTCATTCATTCCCTGTTGGGAAGGCGGCCCTCGTTTAACTCCAAGATGGCCATCTCCTTTTCTGCATCCAAGAAGGAGGCCTGAGCCCTCTCCCACCCCCACCTGCCTGCATACTGATTGGCTAGGGAGCTGCAGATATCGGCCTATCGGGACCGGCAGGCTTTAGCCAGCCCCCTTACCAACCCACACCTAAGGCCCCTCTCTGCTCCCTGTCCGTTGCCGGGACATTGCGGGTGGACTTCCTGCACCCCTTACTGTGCAATGATTCTGGCGCTTCTTCGCTTCTACACTGTTTTCTCTGGTATTCTGTTACCAACATGACTACACACATCTCCATGGGTTAGTTCTTCCACATATACCTGCCTCCCACTCTTCTGACTGACCCGTCTCACCTGGACTCCCTCTCTCACTACCTACAGCATTCCCCTGTGCCTGCAACTGTGGTACATAGTTTGCATAAATTAAACATTTTGTGTTGTCCTGTGGCTGCAACTGTGTTATCTAGTTTGCCTAAATTCAAAATGTTGTGTTGCCCTGTGGCTGCAACTGTGTTACCTAGTTTGTTGTATACATAATATAAGGGTACCTGTAAAGCTACTGGTCCTCCAGGTAAGAATCAGAGAAATAAACAAAATTGGACCATAGCTGTGAGGTTGGAACGAGGCTTCTTGCACAATTCTTACACAAAAGAAATATTTTATTACAGCAATTCATCATACAGTTTTCTCATAGAAAAAACAACACACATTCCTATTAGAACATCACATTATTCATTCCACAATACATACACATTTTCTCAATATCACATAACAACCATATGTTACACAGTTCATTGGGATATCAACTCTATCAAGCCCTTTCAGCAAACAATTGACACAACTATTACTTCACACCCTTCCAAATTACAAGTATGTCTATCTGCTAGACAGCAAAAACAGCTTGTCAACTTGTATAAATGTGTTTCGGTCTGTTTAGTGGGCTTCTGATGTTGCCCTCTGTTGACTCAACCTTCTTCAGGACGATAGGTGGGGCTTAAATATTGCCTCACACACACACAAAATTCAGTCTAAGATGTTGTCTACACCACTCTAAAACAAACAATGCACCCTCATTAACAGATGGATTCCAACCAACCTCGTTATTTATACATCACAGCACATATTAATTGTGCGTATAATTCTTCTGTAATTATACAGATTTCCACTCACCTTCAATGTTGGATCATGGGGCTAGACCAAACCACAGAAGCAATCCCCAGTGCTCCATGATTAGATCAAATCTGAGCAGAACCTGTTTAAACAAAGGCAAAGGTTAAAGAAAAACTGCCTCTGCTATGCCCCATTTACACCAATTCTTATTATTGCACAGAATTAACTGCCCTTGCACTATGAAGACGCCTTCTATACTTACTTCTACAATCCAGACACAGATTTTCAGGTGCCAATGTTGCCCCACATCTTCTCCCCGTGGCAACGTCGCCCAATGTAAGTCATTGCATATCACTTGGCAAAAGATTCTCTGTGGAGTACCCTTCTGTTTGTATTTGCATGTTCTCCACGAGGGAATGGCGACAAAACATAGACAGAAAAGGAATAGATCAACCGTAGCAAGTCCTGTCATCGTGTTGCAAAACATTGCATCAACATGTTTAGTTTGTCCCATGAGATTCCACACCAGTGAAATAAAGCACCGCTGTGTGTAATTGTTCAAACTCGTGAGCCTACACGCCTCCACATTATGTCAAATGCCGTCTGCAGTTCCAAATCCTTTTTAAAACCGTGCAGGAACACCTTTGTCTCCCGTACTGATACAGCAACCAGTCTTTAATACAAATTCAACACGCACTTCCATTTATTCCCTAGAGCCTGCGTCGGCTCCTTGGGCAGACTGGTCATAGCTACAAACAACCTACACTTTTAATGTTTAAGCCCTACCTGCAGTATCATAGTATCTGTGTCCGTCTTTCACGGGATGTAAGATCATCTGGGCGTCCCGTATTCCGGCCGCTCTCTTCACATGAAAAAATCACATTGGTATAGAAATAGGACTGTAGCCACTTTCTACTCATAACGCAGGATGGAATAGAGTGTCCATTACGGCCGTGTTATTGATCACCAGTAAGTAGTCTTATCAGTCTACATTTGCACGTGGCTCTTATGCATACATCGTCTACTAGGTGTGTTTATTCACCTGCTTACTTGTATCTCCCCAGCCGCCTGCCGTGGTGGTAGTGTAGGATGGGAGTTGTAGCTCCATCCTCCCTGCTAGCATCAGAAATGGTCCGAAAGCAGATTAAATCCATAAATCATGGGATCTGCTCAGGCCATCTCATTTGTGTTACTACTAAAAACAATTCCACTCCTTTGTCAACTTAGCTATGAACACATGTCCACGTTGTTGATGCATTACACACCATCTTCCCGAGACCAGTTTGGCCACCCTCATTTAAGATGATTTAGAGTGGGAATTACAGTCCCCTCTTCTCTACAAACATCTAACCTACTCCAATCGGAATAATTTCTATATTCCATATATCCTGATCATATCACTTCATACGTCTTCAATGAAGGAGCAACATACAAGCTATTTTCTCACTTTATGTTGTCAATAACTCTGGTTAAACCAAATGTCCACCTCAATGCCTAATGCTTACAAATCAACTTGTTCAATTCGACTGAAACATTTAGACCATGGCGCACTGTATCCAATGAATAAATCAATGTTTGTTCTGTCTTGTGAAGCATGGTGGCTATGTCTTCTCGTGTTTGGACCTTGATGGTTTGTAAAACAAACCACTTCATGTCTTGGTCTGTGTGTCCTGCTCTGGCATAATGGTCCCCCAGGGGTTTATCTGGCACCTTATTTCTAATGCATGATCTATGCTCGGAAATCCTCTGGTGGATCTGTCTAATGGTTTTACCCACCTAAATCAAATTACAGGGGCATAAAATGATATGAATTGCATTCTTTGTGAGGCAGTTTGTATGTTCTTTTAGCTGCCATTTACCTGATGATGATTAAACTGGTGCCTGGTTTCTGTAAAGGGGCATGCTGCACAATTGCCACATTCATAACAGCCAATAAACGGTGGTAAACCCCACTGATTCTACACTGTTTAGTTTTTCTCAATATCTCTATATGTATGGACTAGTTTCAGTCTAAGATTACTATTCTTCTTGAATGCGAACATAGGTTTCTTGGCCAGACTGCCGGGTTGTTTGACAAGATGCCAATTCTCACTGATACTTTTGTTAAGCATATTGCTTATTGGGTTGTAAAGTGTCACACAAATCAGACTCTCATTCATAGGTTTAACCCTAGGGGTAAGACACACTTCCCTATGTGTGTTAGCTGCTCTTTTATCATTTTCTTTTGGCATCTTTCTGGGGTACCGCCTTTCCATCAATCTTTCTTTCAATTTGGTGGCATGATCTACAAATTCCTCTTTTTTGGAGCAATTTCTGTGAATTCTCAGAAACTGCCTATATGGCAGATTTAGTTTCAGGCCATCTGGGTGAAAACTGGAAAAATGCAACAGGGAATTTATATCAGTGGGTTTCATATAAAATGTAAGTTCTATGGCTCCTTTCGATTTTTGCATTGTTAGATCCAAAAAATGTACTTGCTTCATATTCCATTTGATGGTAAATTTAATATGCGAGTCGCATTTGTTAACATACTCGAAAAAATTCCATCAATGATGTGGTCTTGTCTCTCCAGATTAAAAACACATCATCAATGAATTGTTTCCACACGACCAACTGGTCCCCATATGCCAGTCTTTTGAGGGCATTGTCATGGCCTAAAATTAACATATTTTCAAAATTCGCCATGTATAGGTTCGCCACGTCTGGGGTAAATGTAGTGCCCATACTTACTCCCTTTAACTGTTTGTGTACGAATTGTGCAAGAAGCCTCTTTCTAACCTCACAGCTATGGTCCAATTTTGTTTATTTACCTAGTTTGCCTACATTTAAAATGTTGTGTTGCCCTGTGGCTGCAACTGTGTTACCTAGTTGCACATTCTTGCTTCTATCTGGCCCAGTGATTGCATTGTGATACCTTGTCCTGCTGTCTGACCTGTTCCACCTCCTCTGCTTTCTCCATCAACCCGCATCACCTATGGCGCTCTCTGTTTCACCTAACTTCTCCAACTGCTTCTCCATTGACTATCCTCCACTTCTCACTAAGTCTGGCAGGAAGAAGTTCAAAAAGGATATCTTGGTCTCTAACCCTGGTCTCCCTATCGCTGACAACTACACCAGCGCTTCCGCCAGAGAGACGCTCACTAACATCCTCTTTGTCGTTCCTTCGCCAGACCTATGGACTCTTCACGTGGTCTCTGTGCTTTCCTCTTTCTCTTCTTCGCCCATTAATAGTGGCACCAGATGGGAGGCCCTGTTGGCCTCCTTCCATTTCTCTAAGGTCTCTAAGGTCATCATTAATGTCTACCTGAATGGCACTGTCTTGGTCCAAGGGCCTCAGGCCAACCTCCTCCTCTTTGGTCAACGCTTCCTGTGCCTCATCAACTTCCTTCCTTCCCCTGCTGTTTCTTCTCTCCCTACTCTGACTTCCTTCCCACCTCTGCCTCCTCCCTCGATACCTTGCCCTCTCCTCCCTCCTTTTCTGCCCCCCCTCGGGCTCCTTCTACACATCCACAGGGTGTACCTCTGATTTGTACCCGTCCCAGGAAGTCGTTCAAGTTAAGCAACCTTCTCCATCTTTCCACTCTCAACTCTCGCTCCACTGTCAAACCCTCCTCTGACATCTGCTGCCTCCTAGAACTCGACCGCAATGTCCTCGGTCTGACCGAGACAGGGTTCACGGCCAGCTCTGTCTTGTGTTTTGACACTTTCCTCCCTGATGGCTACAAGATCCTCTCAGCGCCCAGATCCAACCGTCCCGGTGGGGGTGTAGCCTTGATCTTCCCGGAGTGAACTCCTGCCTCTGTGATTCCTATGCAGGCCTACCTACTACCTCCTTCCTCTCCAGTGGGCTGATCTCTCCTCCTCCTTCCTGGCATCGACCATTCAACTCCTCCTACTTGGAGATCTCAACATCCACCTGAATGCTTCCTGTCCCTCCTCTGGACACTTTCTCAACCTCTGTGACTCTCTCTCTCTCTCTCTTTCTATTCTTCCCTCTGGCCTGACTCACTCTGCAGGGCACACTCTTGATGTTCTCATCTCCTCTGACCTCCCCCTCTGTAACCCTATCACCAATCCTCTCTCCTGGAGCAATCACTTTCTCCTTTCCTCCCATCTCTCCCTCTCTACCCCACTGGCCAAGCTAGCTCCAGCACTGCCACCTGCCTTCTCGGTCATCCAGCCCATGAAGCGTATGTCAGGTGAGGCTTTCGCTGCCACCTTCTCTCCCCCTACTTCACCTCTGGCTGACTCCCATCCTGCCAAATACAACTCTTGGTACGAATATGACCTTGGCACCTTTAAACACAAGTGTAGGGTGGTTGAGAGGAAATGGGGAGCTTCTTGTGCATTCCTTTGACAAACTGGCCTACCACCTGCTTCAAAGGCACTACCGGCTCTCTGTCCACACTAAGAACAGAGCTCACATCCAAGCTAGTGTCTCTGTGACATCTAACAACTCGGCCAAACTATTTAAAATCTGCAAGGAGCTAGCCAATCCTGCTGCAGTCTCTACTTCTTCTGTTCTCTCACAGGCCCTCTGCACGGCCCTGACTTCTCATGTCATCTCTAAGACCCATGACATCCTGTCCACCCTCTCGTAATCCCCTCCTCTTCCAGCATCTCTCTCTGCGCCCTTCAGCTTCCCTGCAGCCGCCTCTCCTCCCTCTTTCTCAGGTTCTCTTCCATGTTCGTCCAAGACCATCAAGGACCATATTGACACCCTCGCTCCTGCCCTGACTGACCTCTGCAACCACTCCTTCGCCACTGGAGCCTTCCCCTCCCCTCTGAAGCACTCTCTTGTGCACCCTCTTCTCAAGAAACCCACAGCCGACCCCTCCTGCCTGGCTATCTCCCAATCTCTATCACTCCTTTCTAAACTCCTGGAAAAGCTGCCCATCTCCCAGCTTAGTCTCCACACTGATTCTGTTGTTTGCCAACATGACCATCAGTCTGGCTTCAGAGCTGCCAGAAGCATGGAAACTGCTTTCCAGAACATCCGTGAAGACCTGCTCTCTAACCTTGATTGTAATCTCCCCTATGTCAACATCCTACTCAATCTCTCTTCTGCCTATGATAGGGTCATCCATGCCATCCTGCTGAACCGGCTCCGTGATAACCTGGATATCACTGACCAGGCACTAGCCTGGCTGATGGAACTTCTCTTTCTGACTCTTCAACCAATATATGGCACCCCTTGCCCACTGCATTGCTGCTCTCTGCTCCAACTTTCAGTGCTATGCGAATGACACTCAGCTCGGTTTCAGGTTCAGGCTCCCCTCTGCCACCTCTGCTCTCTCTCTCATCTCTGATTGTTGTCTGCAATCCAGAAGTGGTGTGCCACCAACAACCTCAGCCTTAATGCCAGTTAGATAGAAATCCTCCTCATTGGCACTCGCAAAGCTTCCTTTCCTGTCACTCTCTGGCCAGCCTCACTTGGCCCTCTTCCTGCTCCCACCTGTGGGGCTAAGAACCTCAGGGTCATCTTCGACTCCACGCTTTCCTTTTCTCCACACATCTCTGACATCTCTAAGAAGTCAAACTACCCATGGTACCTCCTCAGGGGTATTCTTCCTTTCCTCTCCTTCCCCCAGAAGCTCACTGTCTCTAGAGCTCTGGTTCTCTCTAAGTTGGACTACTGTAACAGCCTCTTTCTAAATCTGCCTTCTACCACTCTTCGCCCTCTGTAACTCATCAAGACTGGGAGACGTGTCCTTGGCCTCAAGCCCAGGGATCGTATCTCTCCGGAATTAGCCTATTTGACTTAAAACATTTGACCTTTTGACCAAATTGACCTTTCTGAGTAGTCCAAATTGACCTTTTTTGCATCCGGTCCAAATTGACCTTTTTGTTTTAGGTCAAATAGGTTAATACCTACATACCTGAACATGAGGTGCTGGGGTTGCGGGGTGTCCCCCGCTCCTCATGTTCATGTAAGTAGGTCAAAATTAGGTTTGCAGGGGTGTCCCCCGCAAGAATGGAGGTCAATTTGTTCAAAAGGTCAAATGTTTTAGGTCAAATTGCTGGTCAAATCTAGTCAAACCATCTCTCAAGCCCTGAAATCTCTTAATTGGCTCCCAGTGGCTGCAAGGATTAAGTTCAAGACCCTTTGCATTGTCCAAAAGGCCTTCTGGAGCCTGGGGCCGCAATACCTTCAACTCTCCCTTCGGAAATACCTTCCTACTCGAGCTCTTCACTCCTCCACCTCCAACTCCCTCAGGGTCAGTGGCTTCTCCAGGCAACGAGTTGGTGGTAGATCTCTTTCTTTGGCTGGGGCATCCCTCTGAAACAGCCTCTGTGCCTCTCTGGAACTTGAGGAGAAGCATCTTTGGTTCCGAAAGCACCTCAAGACCTTCCTCTTTGTTTCTGCCTTCTCGCTTCCTCTCCCCTGCTGATCTCTTCTGCTTCTGCACTGGGCACCTGGCTACTCTCTAAATTCGGGCGCAGACCCCTGCCCACGCAGCTGCATACCCGCACTGCCTCCTGACAACCCTTTGCACTTGGGTCTGTATCTGCAAGCCTACAGTCCCCTTACCCGCATTTATCAGACACCCGTTGTCTGTGCTTAATTCTTGCTCTTGCCTCCTGCAGGCCACACTACCTGTTGTTGTTTTGATCTCGTGTTCAGCACTTCCCACTCCTCCCCCACCCCTTGGACTTTCCCCCTTCCCTCTCCCCTGCACCTGCGCGTTCTCAATGTCACTGGGCCTAGTAAGATCATTGTTTTGTCCTCCCTTGTACCCCTCCCTTGCCTTGTCGCGCCCTTAAACACTTGTGTATGGGCGCGATATAAATCAATTATCATATCATATATCATATCATATAAATATGCATAAGGGGTGTTACAGTATTAGAGCTGGCATCATTCAACCTCATCCCAGTGGCTGTGTCTAAGGGCAAGCTTTGGTGTTTCCTGCTTTTTTAGTGGGCCTTTTAGGACAGACACGAATGAAGTGTCCTCTCTGACCGCAGTACAAACACAGATTCTGCGACCACCTCCTCTCTCTTTCTTCCTTATTTAACAGACCACGAGTGGGCCCTATCTGCATGGGTTCAGGCTCGTTCGCTGTGGCTGTGGAAGGAGTCATATCAGATTAAGCAGAACGAAGTACAGAAGTCCTGTTTTCTCCCTGTCTCTCCACACGCCAAATATCAACCTGAAGCACCAGATCTAAAAAAGAAGGACGGAGAAAAGAGATCACTGATAAGGCATCCTTTAGGTCATCAAATAGTCCACACTAGAAAACTGCTGTATTTCTGTTTTCAGGCCAGTTGGTCTTGGCAGCGAGTTGATTAAAGTGTGGTAAGTACTGCAACAAAGAGGATTTTCCCTAGGTCAAAGCCATAAACTCCAAGTCTGAAACCTAGGCTTTATGTCTGGTGTTAAACACCAGATCCATAGCCCCTAATAGAGCATCAAAATCATAGAGAGTAGGGTTGTTAGCTTCCAAGAGCGGATTGACCCATGCCGCACAGTGCCACGCAGATTGGACAAAACTTAAGCAGCTTTGGTAGTCGCATCAGCAAAAGCGGTTGTATGACAGAGGAAATGCAATTTGCACTGATGAATGAATGTGCAATAAAGCTTGCCATACCCTAAAAAAGTTCATGAGGCGCCAAAGGGAATGGTGCAGTCAAAACCAATGGTTGGGTCGTAGGAAGTAGGTGGGGCCACATAGGAACGGCCGGCGCAGCTGCCGCTGCGGCAATCTCAAATTGTTTGTCGGGGGCTAAGGTGTGTATTAGAACCTGAATGACATCGATGTGTTGGTGTGGCGTTCCTCCACATGTCAGCTCAGATTGTTTCAAATGGCTGTAACAAGGCACCCAAAGGATCACCTCCTGACTCCATGATAGGAGACTGTACAGTCTTTTAGATCTGTCGTGAACCCTGTTTCCACTCTATGGTGCTAGCAAGGGTCTCCTATCTGGGGAGACTTTCTTCCTGAAAAAGCAGTTCTTGGATGTAAAAGTACCACAAGACCAGGCGTTCAGATGAAAAGGCACGAGGTAACACGAACAGACCCTAGGAAGAAGACAACAAAAACAATGTCAGATGGTCATATCAACACACCTTACCACCTTCTCTCCTCCACCCATCCCAGTTGGCTTTATCCTAACAGCATGTCATATGATGGCTGAGACATTAATGACTGAGCCAATAGAGAAGGACTCAACTCAATGCAAGTGCTATAGCCCCGATTTGGGTAGGACTCCTGAGATGACCTGAGATAAACCTCTGAGGCTGGAGGCTGCAGGAATTGAAGAACTTGACAACCTGAGAAAAGCACAGAGAAGGCTCGGGCCAAGTGTGTGACCTGGATCTGGTACAGCTCATAGTGGGTCCAACTCACGACGGGTATTTCCCCAAAGTGTTTAACATTTTTATGTGGGGAACCCATCTCATACACCCTTTGCTGTCACAGCGCTCCTTCCTCTCCCCATGATATTAAAAAAATATTCCCTAACCATGCAATCCCTAACCCTGCATCCAGCAGGGCCATAATGACCAGGTAATTGCCCATTCGCGGGCGCCGGATATTTTTCGGAAGTTTTGCGGCAGCCTGCCGGTTTTACTGCCAAGTCTACCGCCAAACTTCTAATGAGGCCCAGAGTAGTTTAAAGGGAATCCTCTGTTGAATGGGAAATGCAAAGCCAATGAACCTTGGTGAGTACAGGCGAGGTGATTGCAAAGATAAGTTTACCTGAAGCCCTGTGTAGAAGTCAGTGCCAAAAACCAGAAGAAATTGGACCAGAGCAGTCACAGCCAAGACACAACCATAATGAAAACGGAAAGGCAACAGTTAACGAAGAATGGGCAACTGATGAAATCAAGGAGCAGTGATTCATTCTAAGAATGAAATTAAATGATGAAATATAAACCCTATGTTAAATGTAGAGGAGACAAGAGGAGGGCACAGAGGTAAAGTTGAAGGCCACATTTATGTTCAGACGGAAGAAGCAACTAAACCCTTATCAGAGTTACATTTGAGGGAATCGGGAGACATCCAGGAGGACATTACCAACATGCAGGTGGAAGCATGTGGCATTATGACTGACATCCCACCCAACCTGATGAGAATTTGCATGTCAAGTGTAAGTAAAACATTTAAATTCAAAAGACTCAATCAGTGCTAATAAAAGTTTAACATCATGATCAAAGAGAAGGGGGGGAGACAGAAGATCCCAGAGAATTCCACAAGTGATAGCTTGTTATTATCTATTTTATATTTATTTGATAGAGCTGTAAAAACAGCCTTTCAAAAGAAAAAGAAGAAGAATGTACCATACAATAAGTAAAATAATATATCAAGAACAACAAAAAGTTTCCAGATTTAACAGAGAAAATATAAAATTACATTGAATTAGTTATAAAACATTGAATCAATTACACAATGAGAGAGAAAATCATTCAATAAAAATATTTACATTTCTCAAATTACTTAACCATAAAACTAGGGCAATCTCTATATCAAGAGAAAAAAACATTTTCCGGTTAGGTCAGAGTCATTCGGAGACTATTTCAATATGAGGAGTTTAGTCAAATCAATCACCTCAGACTGTTCCTCCAAACATAATGATTGTATAAACATTGTTATTGCTATATTCATTTTTGAAATTTGACTATTATACAGGATGCTCAATAGAATTTCAGAATCAATAATAAGACGCCCCTTAAACATATGTTTAAAAATAATTGATCTTCTCTCACTCAATCCAGGGAATACAGTAATGAAATGTTTCAAAGTTTCCATTTCTTTCGTGAGTCGACAAAACCTTTAGTAACCATTATCTGATATTTTCCTCATAAATCGTACCTCATTAGTGGGCCAGATATTAAGTCTGATTCTCATATAAACTAATCTGGTTTTTGGATCAGGAAATCTCAGCAAATACTGTTCTGTATTACTGAGTTCTTTGATACACTAGGGTTGATTAATGAATACTTTCAGTTTCATACAAGAGTTTCTGGTGTTAATCCAATCAGTAAACCACCTTTTTTTTCGGGCTCTTTCCGGGTTACAGATTACAAAGTGGAAGTAAAAGGGGGAGAGAGACTTCTGAAAGTGATAGGAAAGAAAATATTCAGGCGAGCACAGTATGCATAATTCCAATTTATATGAGATGACAGATCAAAATGGTATGATTGACCATGTGAAAGGCGACAGAAATAACTCGAAGGACAAGGACAGTGGGCATGTCCTTGTCAGAATTAAGATAAAGGTCATCCACAACTTCCATAAGTAAGCGTTCCGGTACCTTGGCCAGGACGAAAGCCATACTGGAGGTGATGAAGTAGAGAACGAATCTCAGTAAAGTTACACATTTGAGTAGTGATACAATACTAGATTTGTCAGTAGGCAAACAGGCTGGCTGCAATAAAGTCACAAACCGGTATAAGTGGTAAAGATCTATGTAAAGCTGATTGCAAATGTTGTCAGGAGTTGAATGCAGCAGAGCCTGTTATACAATGTTCTACCCACATGCTTTTATCCAAGTTCTAATCCAACCTCCTGGGACTGGGGAATCTTGCCACACATGGGGGGTTACCTGACAACTAATGTTATCCATGGAAAAGACTGGAAAGATGAGTTACATGAGATACCTTTACACACCATTTTCCCATCTTTTGGCCATCTCAGATCATCCCACTGCAGTAACCCTAGCAAACCATCCTAATCCCGGGTCATACACCCCACTAGAAGATACCTGCAGGTGAGGGGATGCAGAGACAAAGGGAGACATTTCCCATATTATTTTCTTTAGCTCATTTGGAATTACAATTTGCATTGTGCCATCAGGTAGGTAGTCCTTGTTTGTTGTACAGCACTTTATTTTATACCATTACCTGGAATTCTTCTTCTAAGAATAAAGCAATTGTACCCCACGTGTTACTATGTTCTGTTCCTTGTCCATCGTGACAATGGGCCTCATTCCAAGTACGGCGGTCAAGAAATAAGGGTGCCGGTGGCAAGAATGCTGGTAGGGGCACGGATCCCCCGGCAGGCCTGACCTGCTGGGAAATCAGGCCCCTACTGGTCTCTCACTGAAGCAGAGGTACTGCCAGTGCTTCGGTTTCCCCATTCCCATGGAGTCTTATAGGATTCCATGGGAATGGGAATTTAACGTTATGCCGCCGCTTGTGATATTCCGGTGACACCTGGATATCAGGTGGTGGAATCAGTGTTACGGGGTTGGCGGCAACCCGAAGGTAGCACCAGCAGTTTACCACCAACCTCGTTATGAGATCCACTATGTTGCTTGACTTCATAGCACGTGCCATGGCCTTGAGGTTCCACTATAGGTGCTAAGAATTCCAGTGGGCCTAAAGCAGGGCCATTCCAGTGCTGTCTGTAATTCTGACAGTTGGGCAATTATGTGGTTCTGCACTGGGATTGTGCGACGTGGCCAAAGTCTGAGCATTGGGAAGACATAGATGCAGCCCTGGGACAGTTTGGGAGAGTAGTAGAAGAGACCATCCTAGAGAAAGGTGTATAGAGAATGGTGAAATAAAAAGAACAAATACCAGTTATTCTTCAATTGTGCTAAAATCGTACTGAAAAGAAATTAACAAAAATGGGTACCAAGTCCTTTATCAGTACTCAAAGGAGGACAGTTTGCTTCAAAATGTTGATTGGAAATGTTGGAATAATGGTTATTTTGCATTGCACATTGGACTGACAGTAGATTCTTGTGTTGAGGTCAGAAAGGCGGGGTCCCACGTTTACCTGTTTTATGTGTGACGAGGCGCAGAAGTATGTGGATTGTGATGTGCATTTAAGCAATAATTCCTCCTGAGACATGGACTTTGCCAGCCGATAATAGCCCTGAGTCCAATTTACAGGACTGAGTGCCCCAACAGAGAACGTGCTCCCACCTGCTCTTGATTTCCTTGTTCTTGGGATTGATAGTGTCCTAGAAGAAAATTATTTTAATGAGTGGTTGAAGATGTAGTACTGGAAATTGTCACTAGAAACATAGGGCACTGTTTATAAATTGCTTGGTAGACTAAGCATAATGTATAACAGTGGAAAAGGCTGGAAGCACCAACAAACCCCTGCTGATGGCAGCATGACGATCTGTTGATAGGAACTCAGGCCAGTGAAGTAGAAGAATGCTGAGCAGTAGGGCGATGTTCTGGCAGTGCAGAAGACAAGCAAGGATCAAGGACTAGGTCAGAAGACTTCCCTCCCACAACTCAGAATGAAGCGATCTGGAGGCTGCAAAATAAAACAAACGAGACAAGATCAATGTATGTCCCAAAATAAGAAAAATACTATGGACAAAATATTGAGCAAAACTGTAGCATTGCAATGAAACCAGCAGCTTGAACAGGCAAATTAATTACCATATTCCTAATTGTGCAAGTTTCGCAAAATGAAGTAATGTACATTGAAAGTATTCAGGGCCACCATTTTGGTCTAGGAAGATTTTGTAAGTGGCTGCTGTTCTGTTTGGAGGGGTGCCTTCAGGCACATTCACTGCACTGCACCACCTTTATGAAAGAGCAACACAGATCTGGGCCCTGTGTCAAGAAATTGCCAGAGTTGAACGACCCCCATAAGGCCGGCAGCCGCATTGAACGAAAGATGCCAGCTTAAGGAACTCTTCCCAAAAGCAGATCTCCCTGAAGTAGATGCAAGCTGCACTCACAGTACACCTAGTGCATATCCTCATAAGGCCTTATGATCAATCCTATTCCTTGCTTACAGCTGATGTAATGACCTCAAAGCCAGTTGTCACAGATGGAAAAGGAATCATGGCGATGCAGTTTCTACTCTACCCCGGCTGTGTAGTTGGTGTTTAGGCATGCTGAGGTCATCACTCCCTGTATAATCAAGATGGGCTGAAACTAGTGTCACAGTGGCCTGCTGGACCCATGAGAGGAAAGGATTGGTATAGAAAGATATGGTGAATGTTAAAGAGCGGCCACTTGCAGGATTATACTCCATTGAGCCTGAACAGTTTCCCTAACCTTGTACTGCATTAATAAACGTTTCTCTTTTGTGGACAATCATTCTGTGGTCATGTTCTAAGACCATGCGTCAGAAAGGCCTCCTACAAGTATGATTTAGGTTTTCGTAAAATTAAGCTTTTGTATGTTATCCATTTTTTTATTTTAAACAAGCAATTTTACAATTCTGAATTTTTCTTTCAATTCGGTGTCATTTTAAAGAGTGATTTGGTCCTAAGAGATATACTCGTTTTAAAAAAACGATTATATCAAAGACCGATGTAGAAAGACCGATCGGCGCTCGCACAGAGCGGTCTTTCTCAATCAAACTGTCACGCCCCTGCCACACACAAGTGCGTGCAGGGGCTGACATGCTGACCAGGACCTGTGTGCATGTGCGTCTGTGTGTTGTGTGTTTGTGTGTGTTTTGTTTTGGGGGAGTCTTGGGTGGGGAGGGAGGAGCGGGGGCTGAAGGAGGAAGGTTCAGTGGGTGAGACCCCCCGATTTCATACAAATCCGGCAAGCAAGGGTTTTTGGGTGGGGGAAAGCGACGTTGTCTTTTTGTTTTTTATTGGATGCCTAAAATCGGCTGGAAAAAACGGTCTTTTGGTTAGGTGACCTACAAAATGCGAAAAATAAGACATAGGGCCTCATTACGGCCCTGGCAGTCTGGGAACTACTGTACTGGTAAGCATGCTGGTACCGCAGTTCCTGTACCGCCATACTACGTGTTGTGGTCGCGGGTGCCTGTCTGCCCGCCATCTCTGACCTGGCAGGCAGACAGGCACCCGTGAGCACAGCACGTCGGATGCACCGGCAGCACTCTGAATGCGCCGGTGCATCCGACGCCCCCATCCCCATTCATCCCTACGGGGCCGAATGGAGATGGGGAGGCCCTTGTTGCCGGCACCCGCAAATGGGCAATTACTGGGTCCGCCGAACTCGGCATGACCCGGTTCTTGCCCATTCGTGTGTGACGGAAAAAATGCAACTCTGGCGGCAGTCATGCCGGATTACCGCGAGAGTTGTAATGAGGCCCATAGAACCAGTCATTTTGTGTTATTGGCATAAAGAGCCTTTTTTACACTAAAGATGGGTACCAGTGACGTCCCCTTAGGACCACCTCAAATGATCATCTGATCCAGAGACTGAAAAAGTGATCTTATGACCGGAATGGTTAAACTGGCAATGGAATCCATCATTGACTGCCAAGTCTGAGTATTTTGTTGTGGGCAGCCGTTTTGTCAATGGCAACCCTTTTTAGGATGCCACAGTGACGCACCTGTATGTCCTAACGTGAGAACATTGCATGCTTTCCAAGTTAATTACTATGCGAGAAGTCTGGGCTGATGCCGAACCCCAGCTATACAATAGAACACAAAGCTGCAGTTACTCTTGTCATCGAAGTGCAAGTGGTCTGCACCCTATCTTGATGTCAAGGTAGCACCCCTGCTCTATGCTGGACCCACAAGTGGTCGCAATATCCTGCAAATGAAACATAAAAACAACTTTTGTCTCATATCCTTGTAACATCTCCAACTAACAAACACAAAAACAGTCAATTTTTCATATGTCTGACCTTGAGCACAAGCTTGCACTTTCGTGTGTCATCAAAATTCACTATTAACTTTGGTGCACATCAAAACAATAAACACACATTTACATCTTAGGAGATTGTATGACTCAAAGCGAAGAACAATCTTATTGCCTCCCACATTCTTTGGTCAATCCATCTAATGAATTTCTTCCAGAAGCTACCCAACAGGCTTCCATTCCGGCAAATGGGACTTTCTTCATGAAAAGGTCCAAAAATGAGAGGCACGGCCTGGTCTCGCCTAAGATAACGGATAAAGAAATACACTCTATAATGTCGTGGGAAGGGGCATCTTAACTAAAACATCTCAGTGTGTCCACTGTACAGCAGAACTTACCTGAAGTGATATGATATATGATATGATATGGCCTTTATAACGTGCCTATACACAAGTGGTCACACATTGCTCTCTGGAATATCTAAACAGGGAACAGTCTGTCTCTGCAATGAACACTTGGAACATTATAACCACGCAATGTCTTCTCTCGCCTTCTAGAACTCCTTGCACTAAAATGTATGGAAAAGTTTTGACCTATTAAAATGCAAATCCAAAGAGCAATGCCCAACTACTGTAGGTACATCCTACTGTATAGTTCAGAGTCTGAGATGTACTTATTCAAGGTGGCTCCACCTGCAGAATTCTTTTCCTATTTGTTTTCTTAATAGGCATGACCCTCCCCTCACTTCTGGAGTGGGCCAAAGCCTGCTTTGCAAAAGGTCTTTCCCCTTCTCTAACGGCATGGCAGGCTGAAAAATGGCAGTGGTTGTGATTTATCCAAAACCTCCCAGCCTTTGCTCTAATCAGAGGAAAGTCTTTATTGAAAGGAAGGGACGCATGAAAAGTAATCCATCCTTTATGTTCCCTTTGGATGGTCTAAACATCGGGTGCATCCCAGCGTAAACACCTTTGCAAATGGGCAAGGCTAGTTTATGACTAGAATGTTAAAAAGAGTAAAAGACAAGAAATTCAGTCTCTCCTCAGTGGATAGGCTGTTTTACTATTCTCTGAGGAGAACAGGGTGTGTACATGTAGCCCTGGAGCAAACAAATGGAGTGAATTAAAAAAGTACCAACGTTGCTGCTTGTGTGATAGTGAATGGAGCAAACAGGTTTCACCCCAATCCGTATAGTCTAAACATGTCTTCAGCAGGGCAAAAATGAAGCGTAACAGAAAAAGAAATGTAGGAAACAACAATTCGTTTTACGTTACTCAGCAAACAGACTACACAAAACAGTCCAAGCAGCAACACTGGTGCTAAATGCATTCGCCCAATTTTGAGCAGGTGTCCAATTTTGGCCAGATGTGCAAATGTTAGACAATCTGGCCATCAGAAGATGATTTTGAAGTGTCATATTGTTATAGCAGCTCTATTTTACTATTTGTGTCTCACCTTTTATTATCATTGTCCTAATGTTTGAATGATTTCATCACATACAACTGAACATAATACAGTGTATGAGTTCATTGCGGCAGTTGTATACTAATTTACCTTTTCACGATTGACCTCGGGAGAATTGACCTAATTTAGAAGGTCAATTAGGACATATATGCGGGGGGAAACCTCCCGCAACCCCTCACCCAATCCAAAAAACCCTGCAACCCTCCACCCAATCCCCTTATATTATTTATAATCCAAAACCAACTGAATACATATATAAAATAAATAAAATAATATAAAGGTCAATTGTGCAGAAGGTCAATTAGGACCACTGTAATTAGGTCAGTGGTGCAAAAGGTCAATTGTAAAAGGTCAATTTGGGTAATACCCATTTCTACTACTCTCTACTTGACAAATCTCTAGTGATAGACGTTTAAAAAAGATCAAAAGTTGAAGATAAGCCAAGTCTCTTTCAAAAGTAACAAACTATGAAAAGCAGAACTAAAATAACTGTGAACACTGGAGGAAAATATGTGGGCAGGAGAAAAATCTGATAAGGTCTGAAACAGTACCCTGGGGTAGGAGTTGTGTATAATAGCTTTCACAAGTGTGTGAGTTGAATGTGAAACTGGAGTGCTTGACACCTGCAGGAGTCAACCCGTTGTCGCCCGACCTTATGGAAACTGCACTCTTCTGTTCATCGTTGAAATGAGTTCTTATTATACAATGTTGTTGTCTGCAGACACATCGCCTTCAGATCCTGAAGCCAGGCTACCCCCTGAGCGCGCAACTAAAACTCTTTATTTACTTTCAATTACAGCGTAATTGTGTTCCTTGCCTTATACTGCTTCTCAATGTCACTTGATGGTTATTATACAGCGATGGCGTTTCCATCTCACCCGCCGCTGAAATCCTTTCCTACATTACCCGTTTATGAATAAGAATCAGCCAGTTACTGAATTTATTCGGCAACATGCAGGATTCGAGCTGAGTTAATTGGACGTGGGGTTATATATACTATACATCATTTGTTTTTTCCAGTTTCAATTATGTGACGGTAATTGAGCAGTTTATATACTTCTCAAAGCGCATCCACAACACAGAATAAAATGCATCGTGCTGCCTCATTAACAACATGTGCGCATATTGTACCATTTGAATAGCCAGGGCGCACATTTTGTCGTGCAGAAAGGGGCTAGGAAACCCCGTCTCTAATACTGAATGTGCTCATGCTACTTACAAAGGCACCCATTCTTTAGTAGCCATACCCTCATTTTCATTTGGCATGAAAATAAGGGAATCTGACTGCCCGGCCTCCTGCTTTGTGTAAAGATTGCACACAGGCAACAGGGGAGGATCCTGTGCGCCACCCAGTTAGTGCACGCTCAAACACCTTGCATCCCAAGAGTACACATGCAAAGGGTGAAATGACTTACTTACTGCATCCCGCCACACTGGCTGGCCATAACCCGCTTCACATGTGCACTCAGCTTTGACCCTTGCTAATGCTATCCTGATTGGCCAAATTTAACAAGGTTAAAGATGCTCGCAGCATGAAGAACATACTAACCACTAATGAGCAAGGTTGATGGTGTTACGAGGATGCCATCAAACACGCAGTTCACATACCATGTACGCTTTGCACAGCAAAGCAAAAGAGCACAATGATTCTGCAAAAACTTTCCATGCCGCAACAAGGAATATATATATATGATGGAACATCTCTAAAAAATGTTTTTGATGACTTCGAAATTACAATAATGTACTAGAAAACATATTGCAAAACAGTCAAATAATAGAATGAATCAACCTAAAGGTTTAAGAAATGTGTCGGAAAAAGGGAATAGAGAATGTGATGTATGATTTTGGGAAACCAAGAAAAGATATTTAGGATTAGGCCCTGAAGAAGCGTACATGTTGTGCCCTTCATATTCAGCATAAGTATGTGAAACAGTTATCGGCCTTCACATTCCGAGTTGAAAGAAAGGGAACTAGGTATCACTGGGTAATTATTAAAGCAATAGAACCTAGAGACTAGGTAATTATTCAACCAAATTTCCTACACAAACATATAAATACAAGTCGAATTCATTTAGTCTGGTCTGTGAATCCGTTTCACTTTAGGGATTATACTTGACATGTGGTTGTGTTCCTTTAGTTGAATTACTAACGGTTGAAAAGACATCACAATATGAAATTGGTCATCCTAATATAATACCTCAGTCTTTATATATTATTTTTCTTGGTTGTTCTACAAAGTTAATTTCTTTATTCATGTGCATACGTTCAATCAAAATAGATAACTTGAATAGATCATTAAAGCGCTTAGGCTGTAACCATACTGCTTGTGTCCTGCCCACATGTAACACACAGACCCAGAAAGGAATCCAACTATAACATTATTATCTAACACATTCTCATTAATGCATAGGACATTCCTAAGGTTAGTTTGTTAACACTCTTTAGAAGTTGCCATGAAACCAGCAAACATAGCAAGACTTTACAACCATGAGCAACTTGCATCTAAGTCAAGCAAGTGGTCTAATTACACCCTTGAGTGGGTTGAGAATGGGTGGCAAGTAGGCTCTGCGATGATGGCCAGTGAAATACACCTCTCTAAAGCAAATCTAAACATGTGTTATCTGCTTGTCACCTTTCCTCTGCCATTACTCGACACACCTGGATCCCTCTGCTCCCTGAGTTGGAAATAGCCCACAAGTCTGCAATGGAATGGTAGGGAGGGTTCCATGTGATGTTACCGAAATGTGTTTTACCGAACACTGTTTTCCCAAACTGCTTTTACCGAAATCATTTCTGTATTTTTTGTTTTTGGGGGAGTACCACGCCCAAACCCCCCATTTGTTTCTAGTTGTAACCTCACCCCAACTACCCCTGTACCCCACGCCCATCTATTTCAGTGAAATCAGCTCGGCAAAACAGTTTTTGGTAAAGATATTTCGGTAACATCACTGGATACCAGTAAGGAGGGATATGAGGCAGAACAAAAAAGGAAAGACTACCAGGTATTTCAAAAGTATCTCACCAAAATATAGTAGCATTAATTACTGGTGACACCAATCTTAAACCACATTACACAGGCAAGATTTGGTGTAATTTTCTTCACTATTTCCAAAATACTAGGAAGCTGCCATTGAAGGTACACACAGGGCAATGTTAGCAGTACACCAGGCTTTTCTTTATTCTACACTAAACATCTAAGGAACATTAACAAGTGGCAGTACAAGTGGCAGGTTTGTAAGCGCCCAATGCAGATCTGACAGTCCCAGAATAGATTTAGGGGCATGGTCAGATGTCTTGGTGGACTTGAGGGGTGATCGATTCCGCATCTTCAGCCTGCACTTTGCCTCGAATATGTACGACCAATCTCAGTACACAAAGAAGCATCGACTCAGAATGTCTCGTTAATTGCTTCCAAATGCAATTCCAACTCTGTTCATGCACACGCTGCCTCAGCTGAGTCACGGTTCCTGATTTAACTGTAGGCCTTGGGGTACTGAACAGGAACATTGTATTGCTCTATAACGAAACCCCATTTTGGTATACATCTGTTCTTGGTTTTAGGAGTATCATAAAAAACTATTTATGGCCACAGATAACTATGCTATAGTGCCCTTGGAAATAAGCATAATCTTTTCGTAATCGGTTGCTTTAAATGTCAATTTTTTTAGGTTAGCATTTCTAATTCAAATCTAATTTTCCCTTTACAACTCCATGACAATGCACTGAATATGAAGGGGCAAGATTCTGCATCCGTGTCTTTACTGGAGTCAACAACAACTTTGAGTGTGTATCAGGTAGTTTTATTTCGCTATTCAGTTCCGGAAATGTATTATGCATGGAATTAGAGATAATATGATACAGTTTACGTATCCTGTCATTTGTTTACGTAATGTTTCATGTATGGGTTTTTATTGATATGTACCATTGTCTGCATCCCATTGTGTGTGTTCAATTTCCCTTTTTCCAGCCATACTAAAACAAATATTGTGTTACAGGCTGATGCTGCTACTTCAACTACAATTACATCATCCTTCAGAGCTGATCCAGAGCTAGAGGTATGCGTACTGACAGTTCCTTCGAAGGAAAGAAAGTATGTCCTAGATATGATACTATTAGACAATGATATTATTATAATCAATCATCTTTTGCAAAACGCTTGAATGCAACATTACAATCAGTAGGTTTTGCACAGCGATCTCTGATCGAGTACACTAGCCATCAATCAGGTGCATTTTGAAATGTATATTTTGACTAAATGATGTACACAGTTTATGAGGGTATCTATGTATGCTGTGTCTGCAAGGAAATAATTTGATTTCAAATACGACTGACTTTTTTTTAATCAATATTCTATTCTAGGCATGTATACAAGATCAGGAAATAGAAGAGGAGGCATGTGGATCCGAGGTGGTGGACCAACTTTCTGGTGCAGTCGTTACAGTGAAGAACACGGTTTCAAAGAAAATCAAGAAAGCAAGGGTAACTAGCAAACAAGTGCGATTACAAAAAGTGTTTTGGGCAGGTGTCTTCATAACATGCTTTATTTTAAATCTAAATTGCTATATACTGTATGTTGGTCTTACATTGAACATGTTTTCACAACCCATCTCCTAGAGGCCCAGAAATAAACGAACTTTGATGACACAGACAGCTACTAAAGCCAGAGATGCTGCTTGCCAAACTGATTTCACCATGGAGCAACTATTATTTGAGGCGCAGCTTGTCCAAATCAATAAGCAGACTGGAGATGCTTATGCCCAATGGCCAGAAAATGAATTGGATGTGACCGGAGAAGCCAGCAAAGTGTTGTTGGACCATTGCTACAATGCGAGAACTCCACAAGTTGAAGACGAAACTGAAAATAATGATGATGCTGTTGAATTACTCTCCGACCACTTGACACAATCAACAGTAGCAAAATAAGGGCCACTCAACAATCGACATTGATGTTTTCTCTGATTCATGTTCAAATAACACAAGCTGAATTAACAGAGACTGAAGCAATTGGCTGAGGAACTTGCCAAAGATCTCGACTACAGTGCGTCCTGTTCGGCCGATATGTCCACCACAGTTGAGTCACAAACCAAATTCATGCCAAATTCAAACCAAATTCATAAAACTATTCTCTTCTAGGTCTCCGTGGCTTCATTAGGATCCTCTCACCCCAGCGCCATGATACCTTTGGGTGACCGCGCGCTTTACAAGCTGGATTAACATAACATAACATAACAGGACAATAGTCTAATACAGGAGCCCAAATACATTGTATTCGACAGCTGCCTGATGGAGATAATACTGATGCTGAAATGTGTCCATCCAGTGAGGGGGGAAGTATGCGGGAAGCCATTGTTGAATGTGACTCGTGTATCACAAGGCACTAACTTGAAAATAGAAGCCACCTGTGATATGCTCCATGCAAAATATTCATGATCTGCTCAATCGATGCTGGGGAAAGTGGCAGCAGGAAATCTACTGTGTACAGCAGCTTTACTTTTCAGTGGCTTTACTTTTAATAGTTGTCCAGTTTCTGTCAATTTGTGGGACTCCAGTTCCTTTCTAAAACGCAGTACTACAAATATCAACGTGAATATTTATTCCCTGCTATTAATGAAGCCTGGAAAATTGAACAAATGTCAATTGCAAGGACATTCTCTGACAAACGGTCCGGGCTAGCTGGCAATGGACAGTGTGACAGCTCCGGTTTTTCAGGAAAATACTGCACATGCCACTTTCAGGACATGGAAACTAAAACAATTGTGAGTTTGGTGGTTGTGCAGGTGTCCACATGTAAATCCTCAGTGGCCATGGAGAAACATGGTTTCATCAAATCCCTGGAAAATCTCCAATCGAGGGGAATGCAAATTGACCTCATTGCCACAGACATACATGTTTCAATAGCCAAGACCATGAGAGAGCAGTTTCCAAATATTCGCCATCAATTTGATGTAAAGCACGTTGCCAAATCAATCAATAAAAAAATCTCAGCTGCTGGTCAAAAAAAGGGTTCTGAAAATATTTTACAGTGGCCCCAGTCTTTCAGCAACCATCTTTGGTGGAGCTCCAAAACTTGTGGTGGCTCTGTGGACATTCTACTAGAAAAATGGCAGTCACGAATGCACCACTGTTCCAACGTTCACTCTTGGACAGAAAACCAACATTTCTATCAATGTGCACATGGACCTTTGTCGCCGGAACAGGAACGCAAGAAGAAGTGGTTGATTCCATCTTCACCTCCACACAAAGCTCTTGAGAAGATCGTGTTTGATAAAACTCTATCATGAGATATGAAGGGACTCACAGAATTCTGTCACACGGGAGATTTGGAGGTGTTCCACAATATGTGCCTAGAGTACAGGCCCAAGAGATTGCATTTCAGCATAGACGGGATGCAATAGAAGACATTACTAGCGGTATTAGCGCATAATGAGAACGTAGTGCGTGAACAATCGAGGACTGCAGGAAACTTTGGGATGCTTCGTTACACAATGGCCTTTACGAAAAGAAGCAAAACATGGGTGGTCAAGCCAATATACCAGGAAATGGAATTCGATTTTGTGAAAGATCTTTTTACGACTGTCTTGGACATACATACTCACAGAATCGCACACAATTTTGTTCCGAGGACACATACATTGCCACAAAACATTGCAAACGAACCCTGTCCACCTAAAGAAGAGCTTGTGGAACAGTTCACTTCCCGGTTCAAATGATTACCATGTATTTCTTTGTTCAACAATGTTTTTATAAAGTGTCCAAATAAAGCGTCCAATTTGTCTTTTGAAATCTATCCTCTTTGTCAATTGTTTTTTCAACAAGTGCCTTTTTGAGAATGCCATACAATGTAACGGTGTGCTTTCACACTTCCCAGTTTCGTCGAGCTATTGTTGGACCTTCACTGATGGGGGGAGGGTCAGGTGGATAACAGCATGAAAGCAACTTTGGGGTTCTGCACTTGCCTTACCAAACACTTGCCCAAATAGCTGAATAACTACACGTCCCACAAAAGGAATGAGACCTAGGCTAGATAAGATACTCGGCACGCAAGAGCTACTGACTGTAAGCACAACAGCGCACCAAAGGGGGTTGTTGGTGAGAAATAGCTGCACTCTGACCTATATGTTCATGGGGGCATGTTTTGGGGGTCGTTGCTAATGTAAGGAAGGAGTGGGTCAGTTGAGCCCCCAGTCCCCATACATTCTACGCAAAAGTGACACCTTGCTCTTGCACTCATGGGGGACGCCTCTTTTGCCCTTCTGCAGCCATGGGGAAGAAGGCCCTGACATAAGCAGGGGTGAGATTACTGTCCTGTGTGTGACAGGGCCAAACCATGACTTGTAGTTGTTCATCCATCTCAACAAATGTTCTCCTGCACCTCTCACCCCCGCTGCAGGAGAATTACTGCTTGTTCAACCTTGTGCCCCTCCAAAGCTATTCTTTTGATGTACCAGAAGTGTGACCCTTCCTTGCTGACCACCCCAGAGTGCCTCCTAATAAAACAAGACCTCAGTCACAGTATAGTCTGTCCTAAACTAACATGTGTCACTCCACCCCCTTTCTCGCTCTGATGCGCCAGACCTGTCAGCTATCAATCCAGACCCCCGCAGGTTACCCCAGGGGCAAGACCCCCACACCTTTCACATCACTAGTAACCCAAAGTGGGATAGTACAAACACATGTGTGCAATTTATAGGCCTCTAATATATACTTAAAAGGTATAGTGATGATCATTTAATGCATGTCTAAGATAAGTGCGTAGATCAGTGTGGGGAGTGAGCGCCTTCACTGTAGGATGTCTTATCACAGGGGCCCTTCTTTGATTTGCAGCCCTCAGAGTCTTACAATTTCAAACGCAGTGTGGGAAGGTGTCAGCGTTACCAGAATATATGATCAATACAGAATAGGTATATAGGGGGTGAGGTTGAGGTGGTGCGGGTTAGGGTCTGGAAACCAGATGCGTTCAAGGAGAACCGGGTCATGGGTTCATGGCACCACGGCCTGGCAGGAGGGGGTTGCAGCAGTGCTTGCTCAGACATTCTCATATGAGCACATTTTGTCAGGGCTCGAGACTCGCTCTTTGAGAGAAATGTTTACGTGATTTGCCGTGTGAACAGGGGACGGGCTGAGCTGACAAATGGTGCGGGCTGGCGCTATGAATCGCTGAGTGAGCGCAGAGTTCTCCAGAGGAACATTACAAATAAGGTTTTTGGAAGTAAACTAACTGTAACTGTTTTCATAAAAGAAATTACAAATAATTATTTGAAATTTCGTGCGGCATTGGTGGATAGCAGCAAACAATTCATTTGCTTTTCAAAAATATTTCTAATGCCACTATGGTCTGAAGGGCTATTCGCTCACATTCGGAGTGAAGGTCAGTGGCTTTGATTTTTGCTTGCGAGCTGAGCAAACCCACGCATCGTACACAGTATAAGGTTCCATTGTTTTTCGACCTTGGAAGAATGGGAGGATTCCGATAGGAATGAATGAAGGGAGGGGTGTAATACCCTCAAATATGATAAGGATCCATTCCAAAACTGGATCAAAGAACATGTCATTTCATTTTATGAAAATTCGTTGATCTGAATGGAGTCTCTGCATTACGCTCAGAGAATGGAAATGCCAAATATTATGTACGTTTAACTGTAGACTATTTTATAGACCAACAAGTCAACGTATTATTAACCGACCGTTATTGCTGGCTTACATTGTACTGGGTTGTTCTTTGTGGCATATTGCAACGACACGCAAATACAACCTGTGTGTGTTATTGTCTATGTCCCGGGCACATGGGCAGTCCAGCATCAAAATGCATGTATTCCACATCTGGGTTCCCCCAGGTTCCACAAATGCCAAACTCTACGCTAATATTTAGTTAAAATGCCGTCTATGTGTTCTTCGAATTGTAGCATCAGCTTCCGCATCCCATTTCGAGCTGAACATACTCCATAGCACTAACCTCTGAAGCAAATTGTAGACTACTTTCCACGTTGTTTTCTCTGTGTTTCCATTGTTTCACGTTTGTGTTCATCATCAGTTTTCACACGGTGCAGAATTGGGTAAAATGATCAATTATAATAAAGATCGGCTACTGAGACACATTTCTGTTATGTTTTTCAAACAGCTACATCCTGCCTTTCTGCGATTGTCATCGATTCCTCCAGATACCAACTGACGGCTTTTTTAACAGGCAGCTGCAGATACACTTAAATGGCTGGATCACCATGACGATGTTTTGGGACGATCGCCATGGGCCGATATGCCCTTACACGGCACCAGCAATAAGGAGCAACCTCACATTCTTTACAGTGGCCTAGCGCCAAGCTGATGCCGAAGCCTTGCGATTCACTGTTCGTCCTATGCGCTTCTTATACCCAAAGGGAAAAGCATGTGACTCACGATAAACATTTGTGGATCGAGAACAAAGAACAAAATTACCCATTTGCTTGAATATGGCAATCGCTGGATCTTCTCGGAGGGTTTATTGTGAAATAAAAGTCCTTTACAAATTGTAGAGTTTTGCTATTTCCTTTAAAAGTATAGTTTTATATTCAAAATTGGGACGCGCTGTGTTGTGAGATGTGTGTTGATATTCCGGGTTCTGCATCAACCTATGTTAAAACGTAAGTGATGCCTGGGCACGTTTGGCTATGCTGCCCAGTAACGTCACGGAGATAGGCAGAGAATATCACTAGGTTTGGTTATGTCAGCTTCAGGGGAGGGGGATACGATTTAGTGCCGCCAGGGCAGTACACCTTAGGGCAATGCCGCAACGGATAAGATTAGCACAAGATGGCCGCACCCTGCTGCCTGATTTTGCATGTGTAAAAAAAATGAAAACTACGGTACGGTGCATAGGAAATGTTTGTACGATCGATCAATGTATGCTTAAAAACACATGCCCGAATCCTCAGGACAATAATATTTTTGAGCGCACTATTCCTTTAACAGACGTCTAGTCACTCTAGTGGAGCAAAGCAGACCAGAAGGAGCAGGGGCGTTATTTGGGGGTCGCTGCTGCCACCGTTGAGGTGTCCCTTGCTACCCCTAAAGAATTCAAGAAAATGTAAAAGTTATTTTTTTTTAATGTTAGCTCCTGGGCTGTGGTCAACGCCCTATGGCTCTTTGTTTCTGGAGTTGCTGGCTTTCTCGTTCAGGCCTCTTTAAAAAAACAGGGGGTCTACAAGTGTAAGACTTTCAGCAATGAACCTAAATAAGAAAGAATTGGAATAACAAACAGTTTGTCTTTCTAGAAATCTATACAAAAATTGCTACACTCTTTAAAGGTTTATTTCAGACACACTTCAGGGGTGAGTCACTGATTTAGTCTATTCTTAAGCATCTCAACTGAGCATTTCATCCTTCTGAGGTCGATAAATGAGTACCAACAGGTTGTATATTTGTTCTATATATAGCACTTAAGCGTCAGTGCTATATAATAACACATCATTATCATTTAGCCTTGGACATCTACCTGTATTCACACTAATTTGGTAATATGGTCCGATGCACACTGATATTAACGATACATATGGTGATCCATTCTTTATGAAATGTATATCAAATTATAGTGATATCGTAACCATATTTTTTGTATTTTACTTAGGAATATTGCCATGTGATGCCACTTCCTGTTTTGTCAAGGGGTGAAAGGTTGTTTTTCATTGCTTCCTGTGATGTCACTTATGGGTGGGGTCAAATGACATCACTTCCTGTGTTGTCATCAGAGGTCAAGGGTCCTGTGATGTCACTTCCGGGTGAGGATCAACTGACATAACTTCCTGTGCTGTCATCAGAGGTCAAGGGTTATGTGATGTCACTTCTGCTACCCCTGGCATTTTGGTGAAATGACGTCCCTGAGCAGGAGCTTCGTCTGTGAAGATATCATGTCTGGGCCAGTGGCCATTTGGGAGTTCAGAGCCCCTAAACTCTCAGGGTCAGTGCATCCTCAACCTCGTCCGTTGCAGCAAAGGCTTCTGGACATGGATATTGGGAGTCTTCAGAAGTGTCCAGGAACACAGGAGCTGGATCTTGTAAATGAAAAAAAAGGGATACCACACACATGAGAGTCTAAGATAGGGATTGTTGCTAGCTTCTGTTTGACCACAGTCAGAGTTTGTTGCAGCTTCTAATATGTGTGCCACTTTATCAAGTAACTCTGGCGCTTGGGAAACCTCTGAGAATGGTAATTCTACAGCATGCAGGCACTGCCTTGTTCAAGGCCTGGTCAGTTGCAGAACTTCTTCGAGCTCTTAATCCGGTATCTGAATCTCATCTCGGATTGGAAGGAGATGGTTTCTGTGAAGGGCTCTTATGCTACCAGGTCTGCCTTTTTCACACAATCGGTACATGGGGTGGTAGCCCCACTGATGTTCTATGAAGAACAGCCATGATTCCCACTTGTCACCTAGCTTGTTCTGGTTCATGCAGCCCAGGCTATAGGCAAGCACATCCTCACCAGACTGCAGTGAGTGGAACTTGATCTTGGCCTCAGCAGTTTTTGTTGCCTCCTTGCCTGTGGCTGCCTTTGCAAGCTGGTGGGACTTCTCTAGCTGGTGTTAGAGCTGCCTTGTGTAGCTGGTGATGTTTCCAGCTCCTGTTCCATCTGATAACATTCCAAAACACAGGCCTACAGGAGACTGTGCGTCATGGCTGAACACCAGGTAATAGGTTGTGAATGGCTTTTTTTTCATACAATTGTAGGCATGTGTGAGGGTAATCACATACTGACTCTGTCAGCTATTTTCCTGTCAGCTCCAGCATCTGCTTGATCAGATGGGACTCAAAGTCTGGGCCTTGGTTCGAGTGGATCCTCGATGGCTAGCCGTAGTGGATGAAGTACTTCTCTCATAACATATCGGTAAACATGATGGATATTTGGTCTTTGATGCAAAACACCTACGCATAGTGAATAAAATGGTCAGTCATCACCAAGATGTTCTGGATGCCTCATCAGTTCATCTCCAGATTTAGGAAAAAAATGCATAAAAGTCCATGGGGCCTGAGCTCTACATATGGTGGTCATACAACTTGTGCAGTAATGGAAGTAGGACTCCACTTCTGTGGCCAGATATACACAGCAAAATCTTGATCAATCCACATGGAAGGTTTAATCACTGCCACAATGTCATGCTGGTCAGCCTGTTGTAAGCCTCAGAGCAATACCACTCAATGTAATACTCAGTAACCGATGTAACTGTGTTTAAAAATGGTTCATGCACTCTGTAACAAAGTGTTCCACTCCCTCATTCTCCAGGGCAACTAGGCACATCTGCTCCTTCTGTCTTGATCCTGAAAAACTGAGCAATATCTGGAGTCACAAGCATGGAAAAATGTATCTAATTTTGGATCAGGTAGTTCTGGTACCTCTAGGTTGGCCATGTACACCAATGGGACAACTACAGTCAGGGGTCCCAAACAATCCATGTTCCTTTCTTTGTCTGGTTCAAGGTGGTTAATGGACTGGCAGATGACTCTAGCAACTGGAATTTCCACCCGGCCAGTGGGGTCATGCAGTGAGGCATGCAGTGTCCTGGAGAAGACCTCAGCATCTGTATTGATACACCGATCTCTGTAGTACAAATGAAAGTTGTATGGTGTAAGTTCAGTGAGCCAACAATGTCCCTTTGGCTTCAAGCTTCATGGACTTTAGTACATACTTCAAGGGTAGTGAGAGAATGTTTGCATTATGACCTTCTTTAGTGCCAGGAATTCCAACTTGTGGACTCAGTAGTTCCTTTTGGCAGCGTGGCTGGTGAAGGCGATGGGTCTCATCTCACTGCTGGTCTCTTGGTAGTGAAACCCTCCCAGCCCCCTACAACTAGAATCCATGTCCAAATTGTAGGGCTGCTGTGGGTCCGTGTTATCCAAATGGGTGCAGTGTTAATCATCACCTTTAGCTGCTCAAAGGCATGCTGGCACTGGCCAGTCCACCTCGCAGACTCCCTGAAGCAATGCAATGGCTCTCTGGGACTAGTGGCATTCTGCAGTCCCTTTTGGTGGATGGTACCTTTTGGTGAGATCCACAAGTGATCTACTGATGATTGGCAAATCACGGGACAAAGCCTCTTTAGTAATTACCGAATCCAAGGAGGGTCTGTAACTCCCTCATCTTTGTTCCTTTTTTTTTTCTTTGTTAAGAAGTCTTTGGTAATACAAACATCGTAATAAACACAAAGATTAATTTACATTTGATCCTCTCCCCACAACAGCCCTCAATCTTAAACAAAGTCACTGCATATAGTATTTCAATACATGTCTCTATTCAAAGGCATACAAGGCTCACATAGTGGAATTGCCTCCTCCCACGCCCAATGTGACCTTTTCCCCATGCCATAAAAGCTCTCGTGGACCAGCTCTTGGTGCCTGCCCTTTCTTCCATCACCAACCAGTTCATCCAATCTGCTTTTGTGTGTATGGACGGACTCTTCCACTTCTCGGCTTGTGCCAACCTCCCAGCCATCATCATAGCCTCCCACATTCTCGGGAATCGATACACCTCCTGTACCCCACTGGGACACCCAGTAACTGTCATGGCCACAGGCTCCAGGACACAAAAGCCACACCATCTAGTGATGGGGGCAATGGGTCACTTGACTCACTTATGTCCCTTTGGGACCCGTAAACACAGGGGCCCTGGCTGGAGTCAGTCCTGGCGCCTTTGGCGCCTGGCTCTTATAGAGATATGAGCAGGAACACTTTATTTCAGTGCAGAAGTGCTTTTACTTTATTTCAGTGCAGGAGTGCTTTTATTTTACAAGAACGTTCCAGGAGCGGATACATCCTCATGTGCTAACTCATTGGGTGTGGCTCCCTAGGCCTGGTCTACATGTGCTGACTCATCGGGTGTGGCAGGCAGGCTGAACCTGGTGGGCAGGGCTTCAGAAGCTCAGCTATAAAAGCTGCTCCATCCTTAAGGCCGGTGCTTCGCGTTACTGTGCACTCGCATGCAACTTGACGCTCACCGCCGCTTGGACCAGTTTACTTACCTTTGAAACCAGGCGTTCTCCTGCATACTCACCTCCAGGAAACCGGTGCTTCATCGCTTCATCTGCAGAGTAATCTCCTGACATCCAGTGATCTCGCTCCACATCCACAAACTCAGACCTTGTGAAGAAGAAGAAAGACAAGGTTTGAACATCCGTCCTAAGGCCGCGCCGCATTTGAACCCTGCGCGCCCCCAAGTTTACAATTTACCAGCAACTGTACCGCTGCAGCTTCGTTCCTCGTTCACTCCGTCAGCCGCCTCGAGCTCCGCAGCTTCTGCCGGGCCGACAACATCACCTGCAAGGGAAGAAAGCAAAAGAGCATACATCAAAAGTGGAACAGACAGCAATACAATACAACAAACTTTACAATACAGCAAAAACAGACGAGGAAAGACAAAGGCAAACAGGAACACTTACCTGAAGTATAGTGGCTTAGTCGCAACAGGACTGGACTACTACATGCAAGGGACCAGTGAAGGACTCGGTGCAGATCATACAAGCACCCCTGCAAGAAGCAGCAAGACGGCGTGCTCGCCAAAACTAATCAACTGGTGAGCTTTCCAGGAACAGCGCATCCCACGGTTACCACTGTTTGGGAGAAGGGGTCTGGAAGGGGATCAGTGGCTCAAGCTGCCATACTCACGCCCCCTATTCTCCACGCAGGAGCATTCCTGAGCATCATCACCTATTACCACCAGTCACCACAGAAGCGCAGAGGGCGAAGTCGAACCCGAGCGACCTCACTTCCGGGAGGGCTGCAACCATGCCCCAACGCCTCCGGCGAGACCAGGTGAGCGCAACAGTAACATTTGGATTGGGTCCTGGTTGAGTGCCGCCCCTACTATTTCTTTTATCCAACTCAGAACCTGGGACCAGTACACCTTTATTTTGGGGCAACCCAACCACATATGGAATAGCGAACCTACTTGACTGCACACTCTTGGGAAAAGTGGGGATACTCCACCATACATTTTGGATAACTTCGGGGAGTCCATATGCCAACCACGGAGCATTTTAAAATTATGTTCCAATGCTGAGGTAAAGAGATTCCCATGAAACATAACCTTATAAACTCTCTCCCATATGTCCTCTGAAATTTCTGACCCAGTCTGTTGGGCCTAATAATCTTTATAATGTTGTCTTCCTGCTGTGTCGCCGGACACCATAACCTTCTATAATTTGGATAGAATCCCTTTCCTTGAGCCAGCACTGCTTATGTGTGTGTTCCATGGGAGGCTAAGGGCGTGCGAGTTTGCCGCCCCATCTAGACTCTAAAAAAATACCCTTAATGCAGATGTATTCAAACACACTTATTGCTTCCGCCCCAACATATCGGCCACCACCTCATACTCTTTAAATCTACCCTCCAAGAACAGTTGCACCGCCCTATCCAACCCTCAATCCGACCACAATTGGGAGTGTCGAAAGCCGAGTGAACTAAAGTTCTGGGGGGAGTCCCAAACATAGCTCAGTGGAGACGTCCAGGAAGAAAGCTTGTTGTTAATGCCCCCCCTTTTCCCAATGGACCAAAACACCCCCAAGGGTAGGTGGCACCTCACCATACCCGGGGCCTGCCTTTCGCAGGGACTACAAAAGGTCCCTGACTTTCTTCGGGTGGGTGAACATGTCTTCCAAGTATGTCCAATATATTTCTATGTCATCCGCATGTGTTCCAGCATCACCCACATTTGGGCTGCTTTATAGTAATAATAAAAGTCTGGGAATCTAAATCCCCCAAATTCTCCTGGAAGTGTTAACAACGTTCTCTTCACTTTGGGATGATTCCCCTACCAAACAAATCTAGCCACCATTTTATTGAAATTCTTGAAAAAGGACTTAGGGAGCCATACCATGAGACAGTTAGTGTAGCCCATTAACTTCATCATGGGCTCATAATTAAGATCTGGTAGTAAGTCAAGTCATCTTGACAGAGCTATTCCCAGGTATGTTATCCTTATGGGTTTGACATTCATACCTCTAATGGACTTAACTTTCCCTATCCTGGAATCCATAATACGCAGTGGAAGTGTACTGGATTTTGATACATTAATTTTTAGACCCGAAAACCTGTTGAGAGTTTCTATCTGTGCCTTGAGCTTCTACCAAGTAACTCAAAATGTTGTCCGGGAACAGGGACAATTTAAATGCCACCTCCCCACATTTGATCCCCTTAATCACTGGGTTTTCTCTTATCGCGAGGAGCTCCTTTGAAAAGGCATACATGAGGGCTGAAAGAGTACACTGCTGCCTGGTACCTGTTGTAAAATGGAAAGGAGCCAATCAAATCCCATTACCCGACATCTGACTGTTGGGTGACTATATAGTGCTGCAATCCATCCGCAAAGGTTACATCCAAACCCCATTTTCCAAAGTACCTTCCCCATGTATCCCCATTTCACCTGATCGAATGCTTTCTCTAGTCTGTGGATATTATGCATGCGTCTAAATCAGTCTCCTGAGCATAATGTATTAGGTTGATTGTTTTCCGAATATTATCCGACCCTTGACATCCTCTTATAAATCCCACCTTGTCCTCATGCACCGGAGTTGGCAATGCTTGCTCTAATCTGTTTCCCAGTAGTTTTGCTAACATTTTTACATCCGTGTTAAATAGGGATATATACCGGTAGGATGGACAAAAGGATGGGTCTTTCCCTTCTTTAGGAATCACCACTATGCGAGCTCCAAGCAGAGAGTCTGGACGCCTTTCTTCTTCCAGGGCATTGTTGAACATTCTTGCCATAAAAGGTGCTAACATGGAGCGGAATGTCTTTTAAAACCCAACAGTGAAACAATTTTTACCTAAGGCCATACCCGCTTTCTTGTTCCCTATGGTTGTAATTACAGCCTCATTGGTCACAGGGGCCTCTAGAGCTTCTGCCATTTCCCTTGACAAACCCTGGATAGGTAAATCCTCCAAGAATCGGTCAATATGCGACTCATCTCCCTGGTATTCTGCTGTATACAGATGTTTATAATTTGATCTTAATTCTTCTGCTATTAAGTGGTCATTATGGACCATTGTACTATTTTCCATTTGTATAGCCACTACCCTCCTTGCCTTCCTCTGTTCCCATAACTTCCAGACTAGGATCTTGTCTGCCCGCTCCCCTTTTTTCATATATTTGTTTAAGGAATGCTAATTTTCTTTCCGTTTGATATAACAGTAGGGCCTTTAATTGGGCTTTACATTTTTTGAGCAACTCCAATGTTGCTGGAGATAACCAAGTGTTCTGTGTACTTCCTGGTTTGATGGCCTCCATTTTACTCCTCAGGTCTCTCCCCTGTTCTGTCCGTTCCCTCTTCCTTTGGGTGCCCAAACTTATTAGTTCCCCCCTAATCGGAGCCTTGAGGGCCTCCCACATGACCAGTACATTCACTTCCCCATTATCATTAAACCGGAAATATTCTCTAATCTTGGACAATAATCCCTGGGTGAGCTCTTTATCTTTAAGGAGGAGGTCATTGCATGTCCACCTGCCTTTGGCCACTTCCTCTGCCCAGTCCCCCAATGTCACTTTTACTAGATTGTGATCTGACCACACAATGGGCTCCGTGGTTGATTCCATAACCCTACTTTTCAAACTGTCTTCCAGGAAAAAGTAATCTATTCTCGAGTAGGAGTCGTGGACCTGTGAATAATAAATAAAGGGGGTGGGGGAGTCACCACATCCCACCTGGACAAGAGGAGAGTCTACCACCCTCAATTCCTCATTGATTTGCTGAAAACAACAGGACTGGAATATCTGCGTCTGGGATAGAATCACGGGTTTTATTTCCTATCCTTCCTTGGTTCAAGTACCTTATTAAAGTCACCCCCTACCACTAAAGGGCCTTCAGCAAATAGCTGGAGTTTCCCACTCACCGACTCCCAAAAAGACTCCTGCCCCTCATTAGGACAATAAACCAAACCCACTGTCACTCTGTTCCCTTTTATTCTTCCATTAATGAAGATGAAGCGGACCTCCGGGTCCCTCATGATTCCATCTATTTCCATACCCAGCTTACTGGCCATGAGTATTGCTATCCCCTTCTTTTTGGTAGTATCAGCTGCCCAGTAAATTGACTCTATGGCCCTTGCTTTCAGCAATGGTTCCCTGCCTTTCTGCCAATGTGTCTCTTGCAAGAACATTAGGTCCAATTCCAGTCGATTAAATTCTAGCACTGTTAGGGATCGCTTGTGCATGGAGTTACGACCCCAAACGTTTAAGGAACCCACCTTAGGGGTTGAATGTAGCTCAGTTATGCAGCCCCTAACACGGTATGCAAAATTCCGCTTGACATTTATCACTAGATGGTGAGCCTGTGGACAGGCCTCCCTTAGCCTTGGTACCCCTTTTCTAGACGACTAGGCAGTGTTCAAACTCAACCAAATAACTTCCCCCCTCCCCAACCCAAACTCAAACAACATTCCCTGCTCTCCCCCATCCCCCAACCATCAGCGTCTGGCTTTGAGACTATGGGGGTCATTATGAGGTAGGCGGTAAGGGGTTAACGGCACCGGTAAAGGTGCCAGAGCCATCAACCCCTTACCGCCTCATTACGAGTTCTGCTCGGGGGACCCGCTAAGGATGCCTGGTAAAATCAGACGTCCTTAGCGGGTCCTGTGAGCAGATCAGGGTGCTAACAACAGGCACGTTATTAACGGGCCCGTTGTTAGCACCCTCCCCATTCAGCCCTAATGGGGGCTCAAATGGAAATAGGGATGGGTTCCTTGAATGAGGAATTACCGGGCCCTCCAAGGTCGGAATGGCCCGGTAATTCCTCATTCAAGGAACCTGGACCCGGTACCCGGTAAGGGGGTAGCCATGCCGCTAATAGCGGCATGATTACCTCCTACCTCGTAATGACCCCCAATATCTGTCTCCATTCGAGGCCAGACCACCAAACCACTGTATCCCCGGGTAGAACACCACACAAACTCCTAATTTAGAGCCCCCCTTACCTTTTTTGCCCCTCAATGCACCCCTCCACCTCCCCACCGAACACCTTCCCCCAAAGAATCCCTCCACCCATTCGACCTTGAATCTTTGAGTTGTTTTACTGTCTCATACACAGTCACAGGGAACCTCCAAACCACCTCAACTACCCCATTTCCCCTGTGGTCACATTCCATTAGCACTCCGCATGCTATAGAAACCTCCACAAATTAAGTAGACTGCCAGGCTTCATTCCGACCAACCTTGCAGCCTGTAATTGTGCTTGTGCCCTGTATCAGGTTCTCGTGCGGGGTGGAGTGTTCAATTTCTTGAATTTTTTCGGAGACCTCTGATGCGACGTCTGTCCTTTGGACCTTTGTTACTCATTACTACTCTGTCTACTGTCTACTTCTTCTAATGTTCGGTTAAGGGTTCTCGGATCCTCATCCCCAAACAGTTCACTGGATATTCTGCTGATGTCTTCTGGAATCAGTTTGGATTTGGTGCCTTATTATTCAAACGCTAGAGAGAAAGGAAAGCCCCATCTGTACCGGACTCCCTTAGTGGAAAGCAATTTAGAAAGGGGCCCACAGAGGCTGCTTCTAGCCAGCGTAAATAATGAAAGATCCTGGAAGATGGCAATTGTTGCTGGCCCCCATTCCACTGAACCCACTTTTCTGGCTCTGCCCAGCATTCAGGATTTTTCCGAGTAGTAGTGGAATTTAGGTAATATGGAGCTAGGGCCTGGCGTTCCACCACCTGCATAGTGGGCCCTATCAATGGTAGGCTCTGTGGTGTTCTCATCATTAAATATCTTTTTTATGACCTCATTGATTCCTCTAATGATATCCCCCTGTGTTTCACCATTTCTTTCAGGAAATCCCAAAAAGTAGAGATTATTACGACGCTCGCGATTTTCGAAGTCGTCAGTTTTCAGTGCAGCTTCCTCTTCTCTCCTTTCCAACTCCAAGATCTGCATGTCCAGTGCGTCTCAAAAAATCAACTGAGGATTGATTAGCCTCCAACCCCTGGAGTCTGTCATCCATATTCTCAACCTTCTTGTCGAGTCCATCCAGTCCGCGACCAATGTCAGCGTGAAGCCCCTTATTGCCTCCAACAATGCTGCCATGTCTTGTTTCATTGAGCTCTCCTCTTCCTTCATCGTGAGGTTGGAGGAAGTTGGCACCTCACTGATGCGCTCAGACAATGGGACAAACTGGATTTTCAAAAGGGAGGACCGCCAGTCCATACAGTATGGGTTGTGCGACACTTCAAGAGCAACCACGGAATGCATCACCAATCCCAGGAGGCCTGATTTTCTCGTTCAGGTTTCTATGTAGAGGTGCATGTGGGCCACAGACCGCCAGGTGGTGGGTCGGGGTCTCCCAGTAAGAAAAGTATAAAGGCCTCACGGCACACGGTTTCTCCTTTTGGGACCCTATATGCCGCTTGCACATCTCAGTCCTCCTGCAGGTAAGGGCCAGGTAACCAGCGCTGAGCCTCCCCCAAAGGGGGGTGTCACCAAGACAGGGCACCAGGTTCCAGTACCGCCCTGTGTCCATTAGCACACCGGTCTTCTGAGGAACAGGTGTGACCGTGCCTCAAGCGCCCACTGCTCCTGACAAAGACACTCTACCCTGATGTGGCCCCTTCCCCCAGGTGCGCAAGGCTTCAAGCCACCTCTTGAGTACCACTGGTGGGTCTTGGGCTACCGGGGCCTCAATCTTATTGCAGACAATATCTCACCTCCTCGCCGTTGGTTGTGGGAGAGGGGGAGAGGAAGAGTGATGGTGCCTCCTTGCCCAAAATGACCAGTCTGCAAGTGTTCTTCTCCCATCCTCCTCCTCACTCGCTCTCGTCCGCCTCCAACGCGGTCCGTATCAGGGCACTGGCACTTCCTCTTCGGGTGGGGATGCACGCCCGGTCTGTTTGCGAGTGGGGGTGTTGCACTGGTATGGTCCTGCCAAAATGCTCTCCAGACTGCCACTCTAGTAGGGAAGGTCCGCAACTTTATTTCCGAGGACCGTGGCTTCCCATGCCAGTCTAAGGCCTCACAGGGTTACGGTGCGCCACTACCCGGCCACGTCTTCACCTGTCGCTGACCTTTCTTTTACTCCAAATTTCACCCTGTGGTGCCGGATGGGTTCCCCCCACGGTTGCTGCTCCTCAATCCCACCTCTTCGGGGTACTTGGGGGGGGGGCTCAGGACCCTTCAATCCCTCTGGGATCTGAAGCAACATGGATGGCTTACTTCATATCCGTGCCTTAAGGTGGCTGATCCTCAATAGCAGATCTATTAAATTCTCATCCTATGGAACTAGAACTTGCCCATGCTCACCTTTACACTTTGGTCTAGCAGACAGTGTAACACATTCAAGTGCCTCCTGTTGTGTTTCTCCAATGTCCCCCTGAACACAAAGGAAGAGTACCTCCAAGAGGTTCATGAATCAGACAACATCTATAGGAATTGTTGGAAAGTTGCTGGTGCACTGGAGATATCTTGGGCCATCCTGATGTACTCCTAAAATACCAGGAGGAAGATAAAAGCAATCTTCTCATGCTCTTCCAGGTGCAATGGGATCTAATAATATATGTGGCAGCGGTCCAGGGCTGGGGACCACTTCCTCCCCATCAAACAATGAACTCCCTTGGCCAACCAGGGTGTAGTGTATTAGTTAGGATTAGTATTGGTGTTAAGGCAATGGTAGTCGATGCCCATCCTGACATCTCAGTTCTTCTTTTAGTCAATGACTATGAGAGATGAATAAGGGCACTGTGACTTCTGGATGATCTCAGTCTCAAGCAGATCATCCAGATGATGTTGGACATCCTCCAACTCTCCTGTAGCCATTATTTGGGGCATCTCCTGGAATGGTGTCTTGTCCTTGCTTGACACTTTTCCAATGTTTCACATCATGGGTCTCTCTGATATCCCAGGAACTAGTGGAAAATACCCTAGCCAGTTAGGATAGATGCTCAGGCAGCCTGGTGTCTCTTGAAGAGGGATGATTCTACAAAGTTGAGGTTCTTCAGATCAAACCTCATTGCAGGGTGCAGTATGATACTGGCTGGGGCCACAGAAGCATTCAGGTGAATTTGGGCAATGATGGTACATCCTGGCAGGTAGTAAAATTGGTGAAGGGGAACCTTAAATTGTTTGACGCTCCATCCATAATTCAGCATAAAGGCCCACCATGCAAGTAATCCACCTGATATGTATACCTACTCTGGCATCTCCATCACCAGGCGTTTTAGTCAATGGGCCTCATTCCGACCCAGGCGGTAAGTTACCGCCTGGGTCGTACCTTTACCACCATGGCGTAAACTACGTTTACGCCATGGTGGTTGGCGGACTTACCGCCCCATTCCGAGGTTGGCGGGGCGGTAAGTCCCCAATCCCCATTTACCCTTCCCCATTCCCATTTTTGCCCCATAGGGCATAATGGGAGTGGGGAAGGCATTAATTTACGCCACCGTAAATTACGGTGGCGTAATTAACAACAAGGTCCCTTAGCGCCATGGATTTTAACACCTGCTAAAAGCAGGTGTTAAATCCTCCATGGCGCTAAGGGACCTCGGAATCAGGCGGTAAGGGTCGGCGCTGTTTACGCTGCCGTAAACCAATTACCGCCTGGGTCGGAATGAGGCCCAATGACCTCCCAGACAAACTCTGCTGGGGACCATAACAGTGGTGAGCACATGGATGGTAATATGCCCAAACCAGGTGGTGCAGTTGCTGCCAACTGGTCTAACAGATACTGCTTTCTACTAATGTTCCCTGCATATATATGCCTTCTGGCGTAGGATGTGTTTGGAAAACATGCATTGTATAATGCATTAATGTAATTACTCAGCTCAGAACAGGTAAGGCACATGGATGAGTTCATACCAATGACAACATATGTCTTACATATGTCTTACATTGTTTGCTGCAACTTTTGCAAAACATTATTTCCTGTGGAAGCTCTAATCTAACCAAGTCATACCTCAGATAGGGTGTCATCTATGCCAAGGAGGCCAGCCCAAATAATGGTCCTATTAGGAACTGTACCAGGTGTTTCCATCAGAAGGGCTTGTACATGATGCTTACCTGTGAGCCAATATCTAGACCTGCCTGAGTCAATTTACTAGAAATGCTAACATGTGTGGTGAACAGTGGTCCATTGAGGGCTTGTGGTATTCCCCATGATCTTTTTTTTAAAATGTATTTTGTGATTTAGTTTACAGAAAACCTTACCAACATTCAAGATAAAAGTGATCACATTCCTGAAAAGAAAATTAAGCTCATTAAAAGAAATCATACATCACATGTAACAATTCCATACACCTCAGGTAGTCAATCAAAATCATAAATCGTACAGAAGCAAGAATGAGAGACTTTTTCTCACCACATATGTCTTGACCACAAAATGTCCTTTGTGTTGCATGAGTGAAAACGTTCCCTTTTCTGGGAAATAAAGTCAATATAATCGTAGTTAACACATGACAATCCATGATCCAATGTTTTAACGTTTCCATAGTATTGTCAGCGTTACAGAAGCGACAAGCTAGAAACCGGTCATCTACAGGAGAAGAACTTTCTCAGTGTTTGATACGTTCCATGGACTTCATTTGATTTAACCTGAAACGTAAATATATCTTGCGAAACCTCTGACATGGAAACATTGCATACTCACGAAAGGAAGAGTATGAACACAGAGCTTCCAAAGTCAGTCCCCAATCATCCTTGAATAGTTTTGTTTTACTGCTTCAGGATCACCCAACAATTCCAACACCGATGACCCAATTCTTATGAGCAGATTGCCCATCGAACCCCTAAAGAAGGAACAGATTGAACAGGGCATTTTACCAAGATATGTTGAAAATCCACAAATAAGGAATTGTGTGGAGGAGACAAGAACGTATGGAGGATTGACAGCTATTTCCACTGGAATCTGGCATTGGGGGACATCAGGTTCAACTTGTGGCAAATAAATGTATTGGGGATAGAACTTGAAAGACCGCACACATTTCCAGAGCGTGCCCTGCATGGTGTCCAGGCATGAGCCCAGAGACACGGATACACTATCTAAACCGTACAGCAACACTGGCTTGAACTTTCCTAGGTGGTATTTTATTGCAGGTAGACAGGAAAAACTGCATAGTTCCATGAAGATCCTCTTCATGTGGGACTGTAAGGGCACCATTTTATTTTTCAGCATGTTACTCCACTCCTTAATGGACAAAGAGGTGGTTAAATTATAGCCCAAATAACGGAGTGAAGCCACATGCTCGTCCCTATCCATCCCCAACGTCCACCACATAGTTTTGGGCTTCCTGGTAGACGAGAAAACCACCACCTTAGATTTAGATGAAGATATTAGCCGCGAAGGCCAGCCAGTGAAGTTTCAAATGTCCCAATTTTACCAGTATCACCACATAATTCGCCCATAGGTCCTCTATATCCCTTAAGTAGAGATTAAAAAGTTTTGGTGGTAGAGTACATCCCTGTCTATTCCCCAAATGGTAAAAACGAGCTTAGATACAGCACCTTCCTTGTTAAGGCGGATCTTGAGCATTGGATTTTTGTGCAACAAAGCAATCATCTGCATCAATTTTGTGGGTACTTTCAATTTCAGCAATGTATCCCATAAACGTTGTGGTTTACACAATCAAAAGCTGAGGACAGGTCCAGGGAGGCCTCCCCCCTGCCCGGGTATTCTTTTACCATCTGCAGCAGATTTTTCAATACAGTGGCGTTAAGGGACGTGTCCATATGTCTGCGGAATCCCATCTGAAAATTAGACAAAATATTGTTTTTAGTCAGGAAGGTGCCGTTGTCGCTTAGCAACAAAATCGAAAACACCTTGCTGGATGAGTAAATCAGGGCGATTGGCCTATAGTTCCCTGGATCACTAGGATGACCCTTTTTCAGAAAAGGGATAATAATAGACTCAGCCCAGGAAGCAGGAAATATATGAGATGCATAAATTGCATCAAAGTGCGGTTTGAAGAAATGCGCCTACTCAATGGGATCCTTATTTAATAAGAAGGGTGGGAGCCCATCTGGGCCAGGGGCCCTAGAGGTTTTGAGTTTATTAATGGCCCAGATTATATCCTCTACTTCCCAAGGACACCTATCATCAGTGGTCAAATTCTCTAACCAGTTCGAAGTCAGGTAAGAATCCTCCAAGATGTTAAATATTTTGGAATAGGAGGACACCCAGGTATCGTCAGAGTTAACATACCCCATATTACACACCTCTGCCCCAGACTTCTTATTGATTAGAGACCAAAAGTCTCTAGAATTAACATTTAATAGAGTCCTCAACATCGCTTAGTTATCTCTCAGTGCAAGATAATACCCCAGAGATTTAACCAAGTTTTTATGTCGTTGACATTCCTGCTTCTTGAGTTGGAGAAACTCATTGATATTTAGCGCTCTTTTCTTCAGTAACCTAATAACTAGATGTTTTGTGGTCTTAGACTTTTTTATTTTAGAATTAAAGTAATGAGGACTTTTTTGGGTCTAAAATTCTGAATCAAAAGAACATTTTTGAATACATTCAATGATACGTGTGGCCAGAGGTTTATCAGCTAGTCGGGAGTTATTCTTACCCAACAGATAATCTTCCACCTTGAGAAACCACCTTGAGAAACCAATCTGCCTGGAATAAATACCTTGTGTGTTTTGCATACATCTTGGTGACTCATCGACATGTAAGACCATGCCTATCATATTTCACCAGAAGCCACATGGGAGAGACATTGTGGGTTTGGACAAGAAAATTAAACTCAAAATTAATTATCAGTTGATCACTGGCACCAGGGTTGTGGAAACACATCTCACTACAGTGGGGTTTAATAGAAAAGGAGACGAAAACGTAGTCTATCCATGAGTCTAGGTCACCCCTGTGCCAAGTGTAAATTGATTGACCATCCATTGGCTTGGCCTCTAGCTGAAGCAGGTCCCAATTGCCCATGAAAGAATCCCAGAGCATCCTTTTCACCAGATTTTTAGAGGACGAAAGGGGAGAAAAAGAAAGTTAATTATAGTCATGACCATCAGCACAATTAGCATTGAAGTCTCTCCCCATAATCTTTGAGTACTGCACAGTGGTACTGGTGGTGGGTCAGTTATAGATGGTCTTCACCTGACAATGGCACGTTGACTCTGCTGGTAGTGAAGTTGCAAGTAACTCCTCCGCTAATATAGGGGCTGCAGCCTTCTGCACCAGCCTGTGGTGTTCTTTCTTTTCTGGGTCAGAATTGAGTAATGAGTTTATAGGTACTGCGCCTCTTGGGCCTCACTTGCGATTCCCACCATTGTGTGCATTTGGGATTGGAGAGCATTTAAGTGGTCTGCCGTCATGATGTAACCCAGGGGGTTGGTGCTCAGACATAATGTGTGCCCTTGCTGTCCACACCAAAGACAGAATTGCCAGGGCTGAAGTGATCCTTTCTGCTAGGGTACTCTCTGGGGGCCCTGGGCACTCCAGCTCGTCCAGAGAGCTGGCGTTCATGTGCATGCAATGGTGGAGTAGAGCCCCTTCAGGTAACAGGTAAACCTGGCACGACAGATGGTACTGTCATGGTGTTGGGGAGTACCAGAATATGGGGGACTACAATTGCAATGGATCCAGCACCCTTCACATGCACGAAAATACAGGCTGAGAAAGTCCTTGTAACACTAAGCAAGCAGCATAGAAGTCAGTTGCTGCAACAAATACCCAACTGAGATTTCCTTATGAAGGCCCAAAAGTATGAGTAGCCATGCCTTAGTGAACGATAGTGTATTCACCCTGTAGCTAAGCATAATCCCATGCCATAGTGAACACAACTGCATTTAACATTGAGTAGGGAAATGTAAAGCATATTACATGTAGGCCTCAACATCTAGCTAGCCACCTCATAAGGATGAAAATCCTCCCCCCACAGCATACAATATTAACCAAGTCTTTGCAAGTAAACAGACACATACTTAGCTGTAACTCTCCAGAGCACACAGTAAAATGCCACACAGTGATTGGCTAAAACCAGGAGAGCCAAACTAGTTCCCATCAAGATGCGGTAGTGAGGTCTTCAGAAGAGATTCAAAGAGATAGCAGACCCCAGTACTAAAAGGACAGAACGCTGCATGCTGATTGGTCAAAACACATTGGTCAAGTTGATTTCCCAGGAAAATATTCAAAGGATATATAACAAATTGTGTTCTTGAGGAGTATGTTAAAATGTAATACAATGAAGGTCAAAACCTCCACAAGCAAAGCAATAATTACTAGAAGATATGTTAGTTGAAGCAGAATGAACAATGTACAACACTGCCCTCTATAGGATAAAGCACTTCAATAAGGCTCCATGTATGAGGAAGAAGTCGTGCAGAAGTAATTGCACATGGAGTATGATTCATTAAATTGATTTAATGACCAGAAGTGCATACATAGCTCTCACTATATGTATATAATAGAAATAAGACACTATACCTTTGTGAAGTCACAATTATATAGATACACATTGTGAAAAACCTGAAGGGGTCCACCTAGCTAGTCCCCGGGAATCTGTCATCCAGGTGACAGGACACGGCCATCGCTATTGGATCCAGTTCATGGATGTATACCAGTGAAGGAGGATCACGTGGATGGGGGGTCCTTGGGGAGTGGGACACCTATGGGTGATATGCTGTATCCCCCTTCGTTGAACACCTTTTGCACATCCTACAATGTAGGATATTCCAAAATACTGCCCCCCCTTTTCTGACACAAACACTTTCGCACAACATGAAAGACAACAGACTAACACCAGAGCCGTTTATCTGACATGTCCCCATACAAGGGTCAGGCAAAGCTAGGCAATTGACCAGAATCACACACATCTGATGGCCCTTTCCATTCCCCACAGGGATAAAAGGCAGAGCAAGAGAGCACACTACGAGCAAGGCAGACCGCACAATGTGATAGCTAACTCAGCATGGGAGTTCAAGAGGAGAAAGACGGTGCAGGTCGAGAGGATTGCAAGGGGATAACTGACCTTGCCCTTATCGACAGAGACCTCTGAAGCCTCAAGAGAAGGAATCGTAATACAGCAAACAATAGCCAGCGTGTGTTGCAGCAGATGTCAAAGGTACCCAGGCACCTCCTCCGGTGACAGTCAAGCCGGGGAGAGACGCATAGTCCAATGGTACCGGCCTTGAATCTACAAGACAAGAAAACACAGCAGTTCATCACAGTCAGTGAGTCAAGGGGAGAGACGATAAAGAAACCAAACTGTGTTGAACGAAGGTGGCAAGTGGCTAAATTGAACTTTGAATGAAAAAAGAACAGTTGATAAATGAAAAAGGGAAAGCCAGACTAGCAGAATCAAATACCACGTGGGTGTTCACGTGAGAAACTTTAGGTGATTACCCTATTTGATGTACAGTAACCAGAAGGCCTTAGGAAAAGGCAAAGGGGGGTCAAAGTCGTCATACAGAGGTCTTGTCATATCCTCCATACATTTGAAAGACTTTGACAACAGATGGTGGTGAAACGAAGGGGAATGAATCATGCATGGTAAACGTTTTACACAAACTGTGTGTTCTAAAGGTTGACAAGAGTGAATCCGGCGGAGGGATGCTAACAATAAGGGACGAAGTTGGAAGTCCCATGAACATTGTGTTGACAGGAGTGAACCCGGTGGAGGGATGTCCACAGTGAAATATTTGAAAGGACATTGTGATTAGTGAATCTAAGAAAAACCATTGTGAAGCCGAAGGAGGGAGGCTGATGATTGAAAAGGGGTCCAAACCCGAAGGAGGGAGAGCCATGGATGGAAAGTCATCACCCATAGTTCGTTGAGAAAGGACTTGGTTAAATGATTTGTCATAAATGACTGTGAGGGGTCTGCGCCCAGAACACGGGGATCCCAGGGTGAAGTCGTCACCCAGAGCCATACGTGAAACAGAACTTTGTGTTTGTTTGTTGAAAATATCAGGCCCTCGAAGGCAAGAGACTTTTTAGTGAAAAAGAGACTTAACCATCGAAGAACCTGATAGCTGAAACAGAACTGTGCCTAGCAGAAGCAAACACAACGTGGGTGTTCACATGAGAAACGGTAGGCAATCACCCTGCTATTTGAACTACAGTAACCAGAAGGCCTTAGGAAAAGGCGAAGGCTGGTCAAAGTGGTCAAACTGAAAGTGGTATTGAGCAAACAAAAAGGCCCATCTGGCTTGCCTACTGTTGAAACACTCTGGTGATTGTAGAGCGGTATTACGGTGGTCTGTTCTTATTTGGGTGGGATGTTTGAGCTCAGAAGGAGATGACGTCACTCAACACAAGCCTGACTTATGGCTAATAATTATTTTTCTATAACTGAGTAATGGTGCTCAGAATCTTTGAGCGTTCTTGACAGATAGGCTAGTGTGAGTTCTTCATTGTCTTCCTGTACCTGCTTCAAGACGGCCTCTATGGCAGCTTCCGAGGCATCTGTCTGGACTATGGAATGTTTTTCCACGTCAGGTTGTTGAAGAATGGGATCCACAGTAAATAAGTGCTTTAGTGAACGAAAGGCAGGTTCTGTTTCAATTGTCTAGAGCAGCGGTATTCAAACTGGGGGGCGCAACGCTCTGGGGGCAACGGCCTCATGTTCAGGGTGTCGCCACCCACAGTCTAAAGAAACAAAAAATAAAAAATAAAATTGTTAGGAACCTCGACGCCGTAGCATCACTTCTTCTACTTTTCCTGAGAAAAGCCCTGCCGTGTACACGTGCCTCCTTCAGATGGCTCCAACAGTGTCAATGCACGATGAGCTGGAAGCGCACAAATGCGCCAGCCAGCGAGAAGCGTTTATTACTGCAATTCACTTAGACACAGTTGCTTGACAAATGCAGGGATAGTGAGGAAGCCTGTATCAGAACCCATTGTTGTTGCCACCAGAGGGAAATACATTTAGCAGACCTCCAAATGAAGGTTGTTGGCATTGTTTTGTTAATGCTACTTTGTGAAGCTAAATGGGCCTCATTGTTCTAGATTAAAAAAGAATGACATGCTCTGAAGATGGTTCGCCGTTCTTGATGCCTCAATACTCGAAACCAAAAAACATGCACCTGAACATTCGGAGAACTGGGCTGGCACAGCATCCTTTCAAGCACACAAAAGTAACAAGTATTGGCAAAGCCATTGTCTCGAACCTTTGTCTTTTGAAGTATGTATCCTCTACTATTTAATTGGCTCGTAGAGCTTCAAAAGAAACCTCTCACACAGCTGTTTGTAATACTTACAGCCAGGTAACACCCTGACTGCCATTCCATTGCCTCTGCCTGTTTTAGCCCCAAAGCAGGCAACCCATTAATGATATCACATGGTGCACATTTTCTGTTGTGTCTATTAGTTTGCACTTAAGCACCCTTTGTAAGCAAAAACTAGTGGAATAAATTAGGAGGGAGATGTGAGACAAGATATACAGCTTGTGGGTGTTATGCATGATATTTGATTAAATAACCGCCTTTTACTGCACACGGAGAGGCAGATCAATCCACATCGCCAACACCCCCACCCCCAACTACCTGCCCCACCCTGCCCAAAACAAACCTCCCAGGGATCTCTTTGAGCTAGCTCTATCAAACAGTAAAATCAAATTGTGTGCGGTACAGGCTATGCACTGTAATTTCAAAGCAGTATTCTCAGAGTTACTGGCCTAACTGCAGCTGTCAGGGACTTTGGTTGGAGCAGGGTGGGGAGAGCCAAGGGACTGGGCTAGGAGTAGGTCAAGGGCGGCCCCCCAGCACCAATGGTAAACTGTTTGGCTTTTTACCAAATGTATTTGTAAAAGTGTGCTCTAAAATGCAGCATTTTAACCCATTATTTTTAAAAAATAACTGGGGGGAGAACTCCACCAAATCTCTCTTGATTGGTTTGGGCTACCTCGCTACACTTGGTCGCTATGGCATATCTGGGGGAATTATTTATGCCCCTCCACTTAAAAATTCACCAGATGCCACTAGCCCTGGGATAGTGGTGGGAGCAGGGAGGGGAGAGCCCGAGGTCTGTGATGGGGTGGGGTGGGGTTGGGGTGGGAAGAGCCCAGGGACTGGGCTAGGAGTGGGATGAGGGAGTCCAGCGACTGTGATGGGAGCAGGTGGGGGAGCCCAGGGAATATACTGGGATCAGGGTGCAGTGACGGCACACAATATTTCATTGCCAGTTGGACTTAATGTCCATTTGGCATTTTTGGGGGGGCCCGGCCTTCCCACATTTAGCTCAGGGGGGGCAGGACAGAAAGTTTGAAGACCACTGGTCTAAAGAAAAGACACGCCTTTTTTCAGTAGATGGGTAATGTGCAAGACAAGTTCAGAGAAATTCGGTATACATTTTCTATAAAAAATTGCCAAACCCAGGAATTTGTTTAACGTTGGTAGGTGAAGGCCAATCTAAAACTGCCCTTACTTTCCTTGGATCCATGGATATTACAGTATGCCTAATCACATAACCCAAATATGATATTGTTTTTTGAAAAAAAAGGCATTTCTCTGGTTTAGCCAGAAGGTGGTTTTCAAGAAGTCTGGTTAGGACTTATCTTGCATGTGCCTGATGTTGTTCCTTATCCAGTGAGCATATCAGGATATCGTCGAGATAGATGATTACAAAGTGAAAAAGCATATCAAAAAGACCCGATCAATAAAGCGCTGGGAGACGGCCGGGGCATTCATGAGACCAAAGGGTATCATAAGATACTCGAAATGCCCAAAGGGTGTCCGAAAAGCCATCTTCCACTCATCGCCCTGACGTATTTTGAGCAAATGATATGCTCCCTAAAGGTCAAGTTTGGTGAATACCCAGGCTCCATACAGAACTTCCAATATGTTAGTGATCAGAGGAAACGGGTACTTGTCCTTTAGGGTTACGTTGTTCAGTCCCCTATAATCCAAACAAGGAGGGAGCTCCGTGGTGTCCTTTTTGGGGACATAAAACAAAGAAGCGCCAGCAGATGACTTAGACTTGCGAATACGCCCATTTTCCAGGATGGTATGTAGATTTGTAGGTTTTTAGGGCTATTTTTTCCAGGGATGATAGAATGAATATGCACTCAAAAGGAACAATGGCACTAGGCAAGCTGTCTATGCCACAGTCTTCTGGCCAATAAGGCAAAGGGTTTTTACAATTTCCTCAGAGAAGACATCCTGGAAATCCATAAGCTGTTTGGGAATATGTTGCATGTGAGCCACAGTCGGAGGTGCTTCTGAAGGAACCTCAGATAGACATGGCAGGGGCTCACTACCATGCGCTTCAGTGCAGTGTTCAACACAGTATTCGGAAACCAAGAAATAGCGTGCCAGCAGACCAACTGATGAAAGGGTTGTGTGGCTGTAACCATGGACTCCTTAGAACTACAGGGAAATGGGCTGCTTTGACAAGATCAAAGACAATGTTTTCCGAATGTTTTGCTTCTTTCATGTGGAGAGCAAGGGTGTTCTCCACGATAGGACCAGAAGACAAATGAATCCCATTGATGCCTTCTACAGGCTGAACTGAAACTCCCTTTCTTTTGAGTAGGGATGTTATGTTGCCTCGCCCAAGTAATGTCCATGAAGTTTCCGAGAGCTCCACAATCCACAAGTTCTAGGGCTGATATAGGTTCTTGGTCAGTGATGTAAATCAAAATTCCCCAAATTACCAATTACCTTTTGGTCACTGCAGAATGAAAAAGAGTGTGGGAGCCGGTAGCCCTCTTCCTGTTCTGTGCTCCATCTAAGAACGGGAGGTGGCGTTTCCCGAACGCCTTGCGGGGGCTATCAGGCAATCTTTTACCAGATGTGAGCGGGATCCACAGTACATGCATAAGCCTTGGGTGATACGTCTTTTTCTTTCCTCAGGGGTTAGAGAAGCTCTTGCAGTACCCAACTGCATGGGCTCTGGTTCTGGCAGAGTGGAATTTCCAGGAAAAGACTGCGCAGATTGATCTTGGGGAAAAAGGCGAGTCTTCCTCCCTTCCGGATGTCTTTCCTGGAGTCTGAAGTCTATCTGTAGAGCTCATGAGACCAAAGCATTCAAATTATCTGGCCTTGGAACCCTGACCAATTCATCATTTAATTAATTCTGCAAGCTTCATCTGACCATCCAGATTCCTTGGCAAGTTGTCGAAACCTTGCTGTGTAGGACATGCCATCTTGTGAACCTTGTTTGCAGTCTAAGAGGCTCCCCTGGGAAGAAAACGCCATGTCAGGGCCATCAAAAATAGCCTGAAAGGCTACCAGAAAGGCCGGATAACTATCCAGCATGGCTTCATTTGATGTAACCAAAGGCATACCCCATGATAATGCATTCTCAGTGAGATGTGAAACAACAAAACCCACCTTTGCCCTGTCTGAGGATATAACAAGAGTTTAAAGGTAAAATGCACCATGCAGGAGTCCAGGAACTGACTGGATTTCTTTGGGTTCCCGAAGTACCATAGCCAACGTGGGATTTTTTGTGGGCAGAGCATCTAGGGCAAAGACCACCTGTTTCAAGGCATGATTTCCAGCCCTTAAGGTCTGAACAGTCATCCATCTGTCCAGGAGATTTGCGGTATCTCAAACTGTCAGGTTTCTCGCTCATGTTAGCCGTAGTCCAGGAAAGTGATGATGTTTGTTTCTGATGATAGTTCTGGAATTAGTTGGAGGCCTGAAGAATTGGACGTTTCTCCCCTGTCTCCACACTGACTAGCGGCTTGAAGGCCAGACTGTGTGGAACTCCATAAGATGTGGGGTAAATCCCTTGGCGGGGCAAAAACCCACAAAGGCTGTTGTGCGCCAAATCCCGGAGATAGTAGCTCTGGAGATGTACTTTCCAAGGAGAAGAATAACAATTTCCGGAAATAAATCGACGGGAATATTTAATTCGATGATGAACAAGGTCCACGGGTGAGGAGGAAGAACAAGGCTGGAAGAAGAAACTGCAGCCCTAATCCAGGAGCAGGTAATCAGAAGGGCGGGAGAAGGAGAAAACAGGAAGGACCAGGTTGAGTAAGGAAGCAGGGAATGAAGAGGCGAGGAGCCATGGAATAGATAAACGCAGAGCTAACGTTAGCATTGAGACATGCTGTTTTGAAGTCGGCACAGAGCGGGTTACCATGGATACACGAATTCACGCAAGAGCAAGGCAACCAATAAGGGAAAGAGAAGACCTTGAGGCCGGCCAACGTAGCGGCCACCTTGACAGGGAGTTTGCAGAGTGTTCAAAGAACCGGAAAACCCCCTCTGTTCAATAGCGATCAAGACAGCTGAGTTATGACAGCCTTAGGTTTCCAATGACATAAGTGTGGAAAGTACTGCGGATACAACAACAAAGTCAAATATGAAACCATGTGATTTTGGATTAGCAACAACTGTCTTCACCAAAACTCAGGTAAATATTTTCATGTCTGCTAAACACAGCTCATGAGACCAAAGCATTCAAATTATCTGGCCTTGGAACCCTGACCAATTCATCATTTAATTAATTCTGCAAGCTTCATCTGACCATCCAGATTCCTTGGCAAGTTGTCGAAACCTTGCTGTGTAGGACATGCCATCTTGTGAACCTTGTTTGCAGTCTAAGAGGCTCCCCTGGGAAGAAAACGCCATGTCAGGGCCATCAAAAATAGCCTGAAAGGCTACCAGAAAGGCCGGATAACTATCCAGCATGGCTTCATTTGATGTAACCAAAGGCATACCCCATGATAATGCATTCTCAGTGAGATGTGAAACAACAAAACCCACCTTTGCCCTGTCTGAGGATATAACAAGAGTTTAAAGGTAAAATGCACCATGCAGGAGTCCAGGAACTGACTGGATTTCTTTGGGTTCCCGAAGTACCATAGCCAACGTGGGATTTTTTGTGGGCAGAGCATCTAGGGCAAAGACCACCTGTTTCAAGGCATGATTTCCAGCCCTTAAGGTCTGAACAGTCATCCATCTGTCCAGGAGATTTGCGGTATCTCAAACTGTCAGGTTTCTCGCTCATGTTAGCCGTAGTCCAGGAAAGTGATGATGTTTGTTTCTGATGATAGTTCTGGAATTAGTTGGAGGCCTGAAGAATTGGACGTTTCTCCCCTGTCTCCACACTGACTAGCGGCTTGAAGGCCAGACTGTGTGGAACTCCATAAGATGTGGGGTAAATCCCTTGGCGGGGCAAAAACCCACAAAGGCTGTTGTGCGCCAAATCCCGGAGATAGTAGCTCTGGAGATGTACTTTCCAAGGAGAAGAATAACAATTTCCGGAAATAAATCGACGGGAATATTTAATTCGATGATGAACAAGGTCCACGGGTGAGGAGGAAGAACAAGGCTGGAAGAAGAAACTGCAGCCCTAATCCAGGAGCAGGTAATCAGAAGGGCGGGAGAAGGAGAAAACAGGAAGGACCAGGTTGAGTAAGGAAGCAGGGAATGAAGAGGCGAGGAGCCATGGAATAGATAAACGCAGAGCTAACGTTAGCATTGAGACGTGCTGTTTTGAAGTCGGCACAGAGCGGGTTACCATGGATACACGAATTCACGCAAGAGCAAGGCAACCAATAAGGGAAAGAGAAGACCTTGAGGCCGGCCAACGTAGCGGCCACCTTGACAGGGAGTTTGCAGAGTGTTCAAAGAACCGGAAAACCCCCTCTGTTCAATAGCGATCAAGACAGCTGAGTTATGACAGCCTTAGGTTTCCAATGACATAAGTGTGGAAAGTACTGCGGATACAACAACAAAGTCAAATATGAAACCATGTGATTTTGGATTAGCAACAACTGTCTTCACCAAAACTCAGGTAAATATTTTCATGTCTGCTAAACACAGCATCATAGGTACCTCCCAAAAACACATATACAGGCCGATTAATGGAATTAAAGTGCGCGGAAAATTCCAGCACAGAGGTGCCAAAACGTGCGATTCGCAGTAAAAGTGCAAAAATCGCAGTGCAACTGCGAAAATCGCATGAAAACCAGCGCACATCGATTCATGGAAGTCCGTGCGCGAGAAATATATTGGATGTGCGCTGAAAAAGTGCGCGGCGCATGCCGGCGCACAGGCCATCCAACGGCGTGCGCCATGGCCGCTGCGAAATCGCACATAGCGCAGCGCACATTACAAAAGTAGGCGTAACACAGAGCGTAACACTCGGAATGGGGAACAACGCGTGAAAATATGGGCGTCACGGGCGTGGAACGCCCACACGCTCACCTACAACTCGTATTCATGGATTCGAATAGGGCAAACCAGCGCACGGTCAAAGACGTGCACAGGGCCAAACAAGTACGCCACAAGAAAGCAGGCGGTAGCGTCCCTGCGCCTGAAATAAATGTGTGCCAAAATGTGCGCTAACAAAAAGCACCCATATATAGCTATGATGAATGATCCATACTGTGGCCCTCTAGGACAAATGAGGTGCAAAGGGGTACCGACAAACACGGACACCCGCTGTGTGAAAAATATTGTGTGCGTGTATTACGGGGTTCGCGGGAAGTTCCACACGCGATTGGCCTGGGCACGTGTATTCCGGGGTGCGCGGGAAGTTCCACACGCGAATTTGCAGGGTACGTGTATTTCGGTGTGCGCGTGAAGTTCCACACGCAATTTCAGCAGGGTACGTGTACTCCGGGTGCGCGGGAAATTCCACATGCGAATCCAGCAGCCTACGTGTATTTCGGGGGTGCCAGGGAGTCCCACACGTGAATTGGCCGTGTGGGTCCTCCCAGCTGTTCCATCTACACCCTCTACACCCTCCACGGCCCCTGCAGGCGCCCCACACCACAGGGGACTACCCTGCACCCCTGCACATGTCCCGCAGGCAGCCCATCCACCATGGCCATGCCCCCAGCCAACCCACATGTCACCTTGCACTACTGCCCACCAACGCATGTCTCCCAGCACCCCCACCCCCCAGCAGTGCAGGGCACCCTCCACCAGGCCCCCACTCCTGTCCCCCTGCACCCCCACCCACCAGCAGTCAGGGGCACCCTCCATCAGGCCCCCACTCATGTCCAACTCATGTCCCCCTGCACCCCCACCCCCCAGCACTGTAGGGCACCCTCCACCAGGCCCCCACTCCTGTCTCCCTGCACCCCCACCGCCAGCACTGTGGGGCACCCTCCACCAGGCCCCCACTCATGTCTCCCAGCCCCCCCATCCCCCAGCAGTGCGATTCGCCTGGGTACGTCTATTCCAGGGGTGCGCGGGTAGTCTTACACGCTATTTCATCAGGGTACGTGTATTATGGGTCCGCGTGAACTTCCACACGCAATATCAGCAGGGTACGTGTATTACGGGGTTCGCGGGAAGTTCCACACGCGATTGCCCTGGGCACGTGCATTTCGGGGTGCGCGGGAAGTTCCACACGCGAATTTGCAGGGTACGTGTATTCCGGTGTGCGCGTGAAGTTCCACACGCAATTTCAGCAGGGTACGTGTACTCCGGGTGCGCGGGAAATTCCACACGTGAATCCAGCAGCCTATGTGTATTTCGGGGGTGCCGGGGAGTCCCACACGTGAATTGGCCGTGTGGGTCCTCCCAGCTGTTCCCTTTACACCCTCTACACCCTCCACGGTCCCTGCAGGCGCCCCACACCACAGGGGACTACCCTGCACCCCTGCACATGTCCCGCAGGCAGCCCATCCACCATGGCCATGCCCCCCAGCCAACCCCCATGTCACCTTGCACTACTGCCCACCAACGCATGTCTCCCAGCACCCCCACCCCCCAGCAGTGCAGGGCACCCTCCACCAGGCCCCCACTCCTGTCCCCCTGCACCCCCACCCACCAGCAGTCAGGGGCACCCTCCACCAGGCCCCCACTCATGTCCAACTCATGTCCCCCTGCACCCCCACCCCCCAGCACTGTAGGGCACCCTCCACCAGGCCCCCACTCCTGTCTCCCTGCCCCCCCACCCCCCAGCAGTGCGATTTGCCTGGGTACGTCTATTCCAGGGGTGCACGGGTAGTCTTACACGCGATTTCATCAGGGTACGTGTATTATGGGTCCGCGTGAACGTCCACACGCAATATCAGCAGGGTACGTGTATTACAGGGTTCGCGGGAAGTTCCACACGCGATTGCCCTAGGCACCTGTATTTCGGGGTGCGTGGGAAGTTCCACACGCGAATTGCAGGGTACGTGTATTTCTGGGGTGGGCGGGAATATGTACTCGCGACTGGGCCTGGGAGAGCGTGTTACGTGTATTCCTGGGGTGGCCGGGAAGATTTACACGGTCGCCTACAACGCGGAAAAAAAAAAGGTCCAATCTGGAAACACGTACGCCAGCATGAAGCAGGCGCACGTCCCGCGCAGCATAAAAGAGGGCGCAAACAACAAACAAGTTCAGACGCCAGGATGAATATACCGTTCCTAGCAGCAGTGGCCGTGGGATACCGCAGGAGGAGGAGAAGGATAGTCAGGGCCAGAATCTTCACACCCAGAACCAGCCTATTTGGTATGCCTGATGACCAGGTGTATGGGAGGTACAGGTTTCCACCACACATAATACTCGACCTGGTTAGTGAGTGGGAGGATGACCTCACATCACCCACCCTGTGCTCCCAAGCACTCAGCCCCCTGGAGAAGGTCCTCAATGTACTGCACTTCTTGGCTACTGGATCATTTCAGCGGACAAGTGCCATACTGGGGGGGTGTCACAGGCCACGCAGTCACGGTGCCTACACTAGGTGTTGGCCATCATCACTTCACGCCCATCAGTCCGCAGGCACATATACCTGCCCAGAACACCTGCAGAAAGGCAGG